>NC_092333.1:484893269-485520961 GCF_046630445.1 Rutidosis leptorrhynchoides
TTGCTAAACACAACACAAAACAATTAGTGCAAGGTTAGTTCACATAAACCTAAGCACTAACCGATCCCCGGTCCGACCCGCCTCCTACAAGTCCCGCATAAAGCGCATACACAATAAAGTCTAAGTCTAGGCACCTATCTCAAGTCGCCTAAATCCCTTAGACCATGCTCTGATACCACTTGAAACAACCCAACCCGTATTCCATAAGATAATTTTAATTTTTTTTTTTTACGATAATAATACACATTTACGCGCCAATTAAATGTGTAAACCATTTCACACGTTTTGCTAAAACATACATCAAGTTTAGTGTTTACAAAAGGCACGAAGGCCATTAATAAATGTGATACAAGTTTGACCTACTACAAATGATAGTTTATAATCCAAACGACACATGAGCATGGTTTGGGACTAAACTACCCAAAACGTTAGGCCAACATCAAAAAGCCAGCACCACAAGCACTCCCCGACAACATAAGTGGGAGACCACTAGTCCAAACGTATGCCCTTACCCTTGTCCAAGCCGGAACCTAAAAAAAATGGTAAACAACGAGAGGGTAAGCAAGGCTTAGTGAGTGCAACAATTATACCTACATATATATAACCTACTTACTTGCAAACACTTACCAAATCCGCATACGTACTAGTTACATAATTAGCATACCTTTCACATGTATAACGCTAAGTACCACGACAACAAGGCTAGTATAACAATAGCATATAACACAACAATACAATATGCTATAATACAAGTATAACGATGATGTTCACAACATCTATAGTACTCAAAATCTCAAGGCTAGCCTAACGAATGGTATCGTCAACATCGAACTTAAAACCCATTCGCCTATAATAATGTGGTATCGTCAACACCGAACTTTAAACCCACATATGAGATATCGTCAACATCGAACTTTAAACCCTCATCCAACGTCACTACTATAGTCGTATGGCATCGTCAACATCGAACTTAAATTCCATACGTTTATATTAATGTGGTATCGTCAACAACGAACTTTAAACCCACATATATACTCTAGGGTACGGTATCGTCAACAACGAACTTTAAACCCTTACCCCACAAATAAATAAATCATATATATACATATATAATTATTCCACTCACCTTGTCACAAGGATGATGATCTAGTACTTCCGAGCTTCAACGCAATGTACCTAAATCATTAAGTGCACATTCAATTTCACAACTAGTGGGATTAACCACAATACTCCCACTTGAGCATTTAATGACCCAAATTGCATTAAATGGCTCAACTACTCACAACCGCCCATAAATGGCCAAGTCTCGACTTAAATCACTAAGACTAGTGAATCAAGGTCTATTAACTTCAATTAACACAAAACTTAGGGTAATCCATACCCATTTTATCTAATTAGGTCAACTAGTACATTTTGACCCATTTTACATTACTTAGACTCATAATCAAGTCAAACTTACCCATTTACACTTCTTTCATAAATCTTAAAGTGCATTAGTGACTAACACACCAATTGGCACTTACAACCTCAAATCACAAGGCCAAAACCCTAGATTATGGCTATTAGGGTTTTATTGCAACAACATAACCCAAACTCGCCCATTTTACCACTAAATGGGTCTTACAAATCTCTAGTACCCAAACCCTAGTCATTAACCAATTAAAACTCAAAACTTAGAGTTAGAACTTACCAAGACTATCTTCTTGTAGCTAGTAACAAGGAGAACAACTTTAAATCTCGCTCCTAGGTTCGATTCACAAATCTCCAACTTCAAATCTCAAGATCAAGCTAGGTGGGTTTTGTGTTTTGGGAGAGAAATAGGAAAGAAAATAGAAAAGAAAATGAAATAAATGAGTATGTGGTTGAGAGTTAAATCTCCCATCATATCCACATATGAATTTACCATTTTACCCCTTAAAATCCCTTAAATTGAGCTAAAATCCGAATCTGTCCAGCAGAATTGCCGCGGCGCGGCCCCAAATGTCGCGGCGCGACATATCGAAGGAAAATGAACCCTTCTTAACCCAACTTCTGATCTTGATTTGCTTTATGTGTCGCGGCGCGGCCTTCTATGCCGCGGCGCGGCATTTAACTAAGTTTTCGAGCTGTCTTAATACTTTTTCTGAAATTGGTTAGCGTTGTTTGTCGCGGCGCGACAAAGGCCTCCGCGGCGCGGCATTAGCCGTCACCTGACCGCTTCGACTATGAAAAACCAAATATCAATTTATACGACTTTTAAGCTTCGTTCACGTTTCTCTTATACACTAAACTCCAACTTTAAGCCCCACAAGACTTAATACCTCACCTAAACCATGTGTATACTCGTACACCTATACATTCTCATGCGTAATATAACAATTAACACTTTGAAGCGTTTAAACACATATACGAGCAATATATAATGTTCTAAATCAATAAAATAAGTACCTTAAGACACGTACGGGAAAAACGGGATGTTACAAAAAATATGCCATGTAAGACTCCATGCACATAGCTTGTCTAACATATAAGCAAACAGCGGAAGACTTCTAGGGAACCTGAGAATAAACATGCTAACAAGTGTCAACAAAAAGGTTGGTGAGTTCATAGTTTTAATGTTTTACATAATCTGTACATAAAGGTGGATCACAAGATTTCAGTTGTTTCATCCAGAAACGTTTATCAAAATATTCTACGAAATTGAGCACCCTGGTAACTAAACTTAACGTATATATAATTTATACCCTTTGTATAATCATCTTAATAATACACGCAAACCAACGTGTACACTTCTCAAATAGCATACATCCGTTAAAAGGCTAGTGCTCTAGCTCGGACGGGGATATCAAGCCCTATGGATCCATATATAACTACTCGCGCCCACCAGTTCTTATAACCGGCAGTTACTAGTTACCAAAGCTAAGAGATTTTTGGTTCAAACTCGGTGTAGAATTTAGTATGTACTTGTATCCATTACGTTTAAAATAAAGTGCATGTATTCTCAGCACAAAATATAGATTGCAAAAGCAATTAAAAAGGGAGAAAATGAAACTCACCTTAGCAGCACATAAAGTCGTTCACCGAAATGTGACCGAAACTTGGAATACCAAATAACTGTAGATCTCAACCTAGATAACATATGTTGGTCAATAATTGTCTATCAAGCTAGGTATGGTCATAGTGTATCACAATCCTATTGCTCGAGATCGACATACAAAAGTTATCAAAAGTCATTTCAAAAAGTCAATCTGACTCAATACAATAGTTGAATGATCATGGCAATCGAAACATTTTAACATTTCACATAGTTTCCTAATTTTTGTAAAATTAAACTATAGTTTTTATAAGGCTTTAAAATATGATAAAACAATCAATTTTGACAATTGTTCAACAAAACGAGACGTGCCTTATATAAGAATTCATTTACTCCGCTGGTAAAATTTAAAAATTCAATTTATCAATCTTATAAACAAGTTGTTTAAATATTAATTGCAGATTCAAAAGCAATTTCAATTAACGTAAATCATAATTCAGTTGATCATGTCTTTTAATTCGTTCATCGAAATCATACGATATCTAAATGAAAAGTTATTGATTTTTCGCCAGCTTTCCAAAAACATGCATATCATATACCTTTTATTAGTAATATATGTATTTAATTCGTGATTCATCATAAACTGTTTAACGACGAAATTTAGCATACTAGCATGCATAAACATATATACTCGAGCACTAGACATGTATACACTATTAATATATTAAAGATAAGATATGAATGCTCACGTATCAATATTGTGATTCAATATTGCAGGAAAGTACGTAGACGCAACGAAAATGATAAACACTAGGTTAGACTTGCGAATAATACCCATGAACATTACCCATAATCTCCATAGCTATAACCCATAGTTTCCTTAGCTTAAACCCGTTGGAAAACTCGTTTGAAAATAAATTGCTCATGACCTCGTCGTAGTATTTTATGTATAATAATACTAATAATAATACTCCTAACTATAAGATTAATAATAATATTAATCTTAATAATAATAATAATATAAATAATAAATATAAAATATAATACGGAGTAATATAGATAGGGTGGAAGAATTGTGTGAATGAAAAACTGAATTCGTTCGAATTTATAGCACCTTGCCTGTCCAGCACTCCCATGCGATCGCATGGGTCTGAGGAACAATGGCCATGCGATCGCATGGCCTGAAGATCCAGCTCACAATTGTTTGTTTGCTAGTTTGTCGACATATTATTTAATTATATATAATATATTTAATTTATATAATTAATTATATATTATATTAAATTCACGTGCATAGTTGACTTGTAATTTTTGGTCCGTTGACTCGTACGTTGTTACTCGACTTATGTCTCAGTTCCGATTTCTCGAATGAATTTTCGTACGCTTAGAAAACTAGTACTTTTCGTTACGCGACGTGTACCTTTATCAAAAATTAAACTTAATCATTGATAAACTATGTCACTCGAAGTGTAGCTTTAATCAATTAAGTGTTTTGGTTATTTGCTTCTATAAATCATCGTCTCGTAGTATATACATTTTCATTTTAAAATAGTATTTTACTGTAGCAAAGTGACTGTAGAAAAGTTTTTTTTACTGTAGTAAATAGTGATTTTCGAAAACACTGTAGCTTTTCGGGTACTGTAGCAATTGAAAAATACTGTAGCAAATTAGTGTTTTACTGGTTCATCTTAAACGTTTTAGTTAACTTATCTAAATACCAATCGAATCAATAATCGAATGTTACTATCGTTTACTAAATAACTTGAAATCATATATATATATATATATATATATATATATATATATATATATATATATATATATATATGCACATTAAGTTATATATATATATATATATATATATATATATATATATATATATATATATATATATATATATATATATATATATATATATATATATATATATATATATTGTTCGTGAATCTTCGAGAACAGTCAAAGAATAATTGATTACATGAATATAGTTCCAAAACTTTCGTGACCAACATTACAGACTTTGCTTATCGTGTGGAAAACATTAAATAATTTAAAGATAAAGTTTAAATTTGGTCAAAAATTTCCGGGTTGTCACACAAACATATCCAACAACCAACTTCTCCCAAAGCTCTAGCATGTAAAGTCTAACCTGCAAGGGAGGAACTTTGGGGGATTAGCATAAAGCTAAATGAATGGAAATATCCTAACAGTCATAGGCATCTAGCATCAAGCTAAGTACAAATGCATAACAGCAACAAGATAAACCAAAATGGTAACACTATGCTCGGCGGCTTATACGGGTAACTACTAGCTAATCGGGATAGAGTTTACCGAAAGTTCATGTTATTGTCTCCCTCGCATAGTAATCCGGACGCAGGGGATGCGTCATTCAAACTATACTACACGAATAGTAACTCTTGAACCCTACCTGACAGCAAAGTTGACCTTATGCTTAACTTTATACCCAAAGCTGATTACTGACTAAACATCATAGCCGATAATACCCAAGTGCACATAATCATTACAGAAGCATAAACATCATATGCTAACTAGTCAGGTATAACATGGCAGGACAACAGTAGCATAACCCGCTACTACATACATATATCAGTTAAGATAGTCCCACTCACCTGATAAACAACAAGAACTCGGAAGTCTTATATTACCGAGTCTTCTTCGTTCCTTTATTATCCGAGAATATCATATCTCAAGTTATCACATATCAATCAATAATATCATCAATTCATACTCTAAACAACATCATATAGCCTAATATATCCATATATGACAAGTTTACATGGTTCCCCATTCAGTTGCAACTATCACACGCGTGTAAAACGAGGCATACATGTTATCATATCATTTTGATCCAAATTAAAGTTTGATTTAGTTTTTTTTAACACCTTACCGTTGGAAATTAGATCATATTAAATTTCCAACAGTAGTTTATTCATCAAAAACGGAGTTACAGTTTGAAAGTTACGGTCAAAACAAGTTTTGCAACGATTGCTGACAGCCTGCAACCGCACGGATGCTGTAGCGACCCGAAAAAATCATCATTGACGGTGCCATCTACTTAGGTCCCGTTACGTGGTCATAAGTCTTTAAAACAACGTTTGACCAAAATATGTCGCATTCATTTCAATTATAAAGATGTTTCAAAGTTTACAAAGTAGTTCAACGTCTAAACATGTTACAACGTTTTAAGTACAATTGAAACCCATGCGACACAAATTAAGTTAAGTCAAAAGACGCTCTACGTATGCATGTATACTCGACATCCAAGAAAGTATCAAAAATAATATGCGGAAGCATGTATCACCTAGCGTTCAAGGACCTGAGAAAACATATAGAAAACTGTCAACGAAAAACGTTGGTGAAATCATAGGTGTAATAGTAACGTTGTTTTGAACCACAAGATTTAATATAGTTGATTATCCAAATTGTTTGTATTCCAAAAGTATGTTCGCGAGCACCCAATTATCAAGACTTAACTGTTTTGTACCCTGTTACGTAGTGTTAGAACATACACTATACTCGAAAATATATTTCATCTGCTAACGGTAGCGAACCGTCCGAATGAGGGCTCGTCAAGCCCAATGTGATCACATAACATAAATTCACGTTTACACCCTGCAATTGTAACTAATGATAATTGAATTGAGACTTTTTGTTCAAACTCGCTGTGGAATGTTTATTTTCGTACTTGTGTTCAAAGCATAAAAGTATGATACGTATATGTTTCTCATCCCATGATTTAAAAGCATAAAAGTTGTTGAAAGATGGAACTATGATCTCACCTTGAGTGCAAGTGTATAAAAATACTTCACAAGTAAACGTGTGCAAGAACGAATGCTAGTCTTGACCTAAACAAGTAGGTCGTATCAATAACGGTAAACACGATTGGTCAAAGTTGTTCAATTAGTCCTATGGCTCGTTACGACTCGATTACGTATAGCATGCGGATCATGTTGCCAAGTTTCATGCACGATTCCAATATAAAAGCATGTTAGGATGATTGCATAAGTATTTGGTTAATTTTAAACGAAAGTCAACTTTGGTCAAGTCAAAGTCAACGAAAAAGTCAACATGTTCGGGTCAGGTCCCGAACTATTTTTCTGAGGTTTTTAATCATATATGAGTATGTTAGAACAAGTTACATGTTAACTGGAGGTGCGTAGCATAGTTAGAATTTAACGGTAAACGACCAACGAAATCAGAACCTGACAGTTCATCTGGACGGCGTCCAGATTGGCTGGACGGCGTCCAGATGTGAAGGCCTGGACGGCGTCCAGATTAGTGCCCAGGTCCTGATGCTGAAATTACAAAAGTGCACGAACCAAACTTCAAACTATCACAATTTATGATCTGCAACCAATCAAAACATGTATCTTATACCGTTGGAAAGGTATTTTGACGAGGAAAACAACTAAACACATTTCATCAATCAATTCACATTTTCAACAACCAAAACCGCATTAAATGCTCACCATTTAATACATTCAAGTTGATTAAATGCATTTCTTGATTCGGTGATCCAATTTACATATATGATATTCCGTTTCGAAGGTAATTAAACACACATTGCAACTAAACACTTATCAACAACATTGTCAAGCATTTAATGCATCAAAAGTTCATAATTAAGTCTATCAAACCCTAACCAAAATCACAAAATCAATAATCATGTTAATGAAGCTTTCTTGATCAACCTACACATCAAAATGAAGCTAGTAATGCTAGTAACACATTTAATACATGCACTTTTAACATCTAACAACATTTAAGCAACCAAAACACAAGATCAAACACACCAAAATTCAAGTTTATGCTAGTTACTTAAAATAACAAGATCGAGCATACAAATCATACATTCATGTTAGACTTGTGCCATAGACACTAATTAACACTTTTATAAGTTAAAAATATCAAGAACACAAAATCTAGTGTTTTTAGAAAGTTACCCAAATGCAATGAGTTTGGTATGGATTTGAAGAGGAAGATGCAAGGATTCTGAATATGTAATTTGTTTGAGTTGATGCTTGCTCGATTTGAAATAGATGATGATTCTTTGATTGAGTGTGTTGAGAGAAAATGTGGAAGTATTAGAGAAAGAGGAGGATGAATGAATGGAGGAGGAAGGGTTTGACTCTTGACCTAGTCAAATCTTTGCTCAAATGACAACATTAGTTCCTCGACTTAGGAAACGGTTACGTGAATTACCTAAACGAATTATTTTAAAACGCGTATTAACGGAAGATGTTATAATTATATAACGGACTTTAAAATAACATAACGGAAGGTAAACGGAAAAAGGCGGGATGTTACATTACCTACTCCTTAAAAGAAATTTCGCCCTGAAATTTAAGTAGGAGTAGTAGTCGTTGTTTCTTCCTCGAGATCTTGCGTTTCCGAATCTACGAATAAATGAGGGTATTTCTTTTGCATTTGATCTTGCCTTTCCCAAGTAAACTCGGGTCCCCTTTTAGCGTTCCAACGGACCTTGACAATTGGGATTCGGCTTTGTTTTAGCATCTTGACGGAGGTATCCACAATTTCAACCAGTTCGTCCACAAAATGAAGTTTGTCATCAATAGTAAGTTCCTCGAGAGGGATGACGAGTTCGGGTTCGGTAAAACACTTCTTCAAGTCCGATACATGGAAAGTAGGATGAATGGAGCTCAGTTGAGGCGGAAGATCTAAACGATAAGCAACGGTTCCAACACACTCCAAGATTTTGAAAGGACCAATATACCATGGATTTAGCTTCCCGCGTTTCTCGAAACGGATTACACCTTTCCAAGGTGCGACTTTTAACATCACGCAATCTCCGACTTGGAATTCAATGTCGTTGCGTCTTTTGTCGGTATAGCTCTTTTGACGACTTCGGGCTGTCCTAAGCCTATCTCGGATTTGAACGATCTTCTCGGTTGTTTCATGAATGAGTTCAGGTCCGGTGATTTGTGTGTCGCCTACTTTGGCCCAACAAAGAGGTGAACGACATTTTCGGCCATATAATGCTTCAAATGGTGCGGCGTTAATACTCGTGTGATAACTATTATTGTAGGAGAATTCAGCGAGAGGCAAGTGCTTGTCCCAAGCTTTTTCGAAATTGATAACGAAAGCTCGTAGCATGTCTTCCAAGGTTTGAATTGTTCGTTCGCTTTGTCCGTCGATTTGTGGATGATATGCGGTGCTCATGTATAAACGCGTTCCCAACGCTTCTTGTAAAGTACGCCAAAATCTAGAAACAAAATAGCCATCTCGGTCGGAAATAATAGATAAAGGCACACCGTGACGGGCTACGATCTCTTTAATGTAAAGTTGTGCAAGTCTTTCCACGTTGTCGGTTTCCTTCATGGCTAAGAAGTGCGCGGATTTGGTGAGACGGTCAACAATAACCCAAATAGTATCATACCGCCCACCGTCTTTGGTAGTTTGGTGATAAAATCCATCGTTATCCTTTCCCACTTCCATTGCGGGATTTCGGGTTGTTGAAGTAGTCCGGATGGTCTTTGATGTTTGGCTTTGACTTTGGAGCAAGTTAGGCATTTTCCAACATAAGTAGCGACGTCCCTTTTAATGTTCGGCCACCAATATTGTTCCTTGAGGTCGTGGTACATCTTATTGGCACTGAGGTGAATCGAATATCTTGAATTATGGGCTTCGTCTAAAATAAGGCTTCGTAGGTCCCCATAACTAGGTACCCAAATTCTTCCAGTGAAATATCAGAGTCCGGTTTCTTTAACTTTGAATCGAGAGGTGAGGACGTTCAAGTGTTCGAGAGAGATGTTTTCATCCTTGAGAGCCTCGTCTTGGGCTACACGAATTTGACTATTAAGATTGGTGTGGATGGTGATGTTTAAAGCTCGGACACTAAGAGGCACCGCTCATTCTTTTCGACTTAAGGCATCAGCTACTACATTTGCCTTTCCAGGATGGTAACGAAGCTCACAATCGTAATCGTTCAAAGTTTCAATCCACCGTCGTTGTCTCATGTTTAGTTGCTTTTGGTCGAAGATGTGTTGGAGGCTTTTGTGATCGGTGAAGATAGTACTCTTGGTTCCATAAAGATAGTGTCTCCACATTTTAAGTGCAAAGACAACGGCTCCGAGTTCGATATCATGTGTCGTGTAGTTCCGTTCATGAATTTTTAATTATCGAGAGGCATAAACAATGACTTTTTTTTGTTGCATCAATACACACCTGAAACCATGTTTCGAGGCATCGCAATATATAACAAAATCATCATTGCCTTCGGGAAGTGACAAGATAGGAGCGGTGGTTAGCTTTGTCTTCAAGATTTGAAACACGGATTCTTGTTCGGTTGCCCAAATGAATTTCTTTCCCTTGTGAGTTAACGCGGTTAGAGGACATGCAACCAAAGAGAAATTTTCGATGAATCTACGATAGTACCCGGCGAGACCCAAGAATTTACGAATGTGAGTAGGAGTAGTAGGAGTTTCCCATTTGCTTATGGCTTCGATTTTCGATGGATCGACCTTAATACCTTGATCACTTACAACATGACCAAGAAATTGAACTTCTTTCAACCAAAATTCACACTTGGAGAATTTGGCATAGAGTCGTTCTTGTCTCAGGAGTTCGAGCACGAGTCGAAGGTGTTGTTCGTGTTCTTCTTCGCTTTTAGAATAAATGAAGATGTTATCGATGAACACAATAACGAATTTATCGAGATACGGTTTGCACACGCGGTTCATAAGGTCCATGAACACTGCCAGTGCGTTAGTGAGACCAAATGGCATTACAAGAAATTATAACTACCATAACGAGTCCGGAAAGCGGTTTTGGAGACATCTTCCCCCTTAACCCTTAATTGATGATAACCCGAGCAGAGATCAATTTTCGAATATACACGAGATCCTTGTAATTGATTAAAGAGGTCATCGATGCGTGGAAGAGGATATCAGTTCTTAACCATTAATTTGTTTAGTTCACGATAGTCAATACACATTCGTAGGGATCCATCTTTCTTCTTAACGAATAAAATCGGAGCGCCCCATGGTGAATGGCTAGGTTGGATAAAACTACAGTCAAGTAGTTCTTGGATTTGACTTTGTAATTCTTGCATTTTGGATGGAGAAAGTATATACGGTGCACGTGCTACGGGTGCGGCTCCCGGAATAACATCGATTTGGAATTCAACCGGTCGATGAGGTGGAAGTCCCGGCAATTCGTAGGGAAATACATCGGAAAAGTCACTAACAATTGGCACATCATCGATATGCTTCTCGTCGGTTTCAACTTTCTTAACGTGGGCTAGAATCACGAAACAACCTTTACGAAGGTACTTTTCAACTTTAAGGCACGAGACGAGGTTGAGTCCGGTGCAACTCTTATCGCCATAGACAATCAAGGGTTCACCATTCTCGATAAGAATTTGAATCGCTTTAAGATCGCAAAGAATGTGAGATTTCATTTTGGCTAGCCAATCCATACCAATGATTACATCAAAGCTCCCTAGTTCTATAGGTATCAAGTCAATTTCAAACTCTTTACCCATTAAGTTTAACGTACACCCCCGATAAAAATTGTCGGCACTTAATAGTTTCCCGTTGGCCACTTCAATGGTATAAGTAGTATCTAGTGGGAGTGGTGGAGTGCTAAAAGAACGAGTCAAAGTCTTGGTTACAAAACTCTTATCAGCACCAGAATCGAATAAACTAGAGACATAAGAATCGTTGAGAAGAAACGTACCCGTGACTAGTTCATTGTCATCCCGGGCTTCCTCGGTGTTGATGTTGAAAGCTCGGTCGCGTGTATTGGGGTTAGCTTTCTTCTTTGGGCACGCATTCCTATAATGACCCGGTTGGCCACATTCAAAACAAACACCCGGTCTTGGTGCATTGGGCCCCTTTTGAGCAACGAGAGCGGCGTTTCTACAATCGTTGGCCACATGGCCACTCCTTTGACATTTGTTGCAAAATGGCTTGCCACATTCACCAAAATGATGTTTGTGGCACTTGTTGCAAAATGGTTTATTCCCGACATAACTTTTCTTATTATCGGAGGTGAAAGGCTTTTTGATGAAGGTGTTGTTGTGGTAGTTGCTTGATGGAGTGGTGTAACACCGTACTTTTTTTCTTCTTCTTTTTTTTTTAATTTACACAGCAGAAGTTATACTTACAAAATGTATGAAGTTACACTTCATACATAAATACATTTTTATCAAACACCCGATGTTACGTTAATATTCGATTTTATATAGACAACATCAGAGTTCTAGATTGTCGAACACAACTCAACGCGCCCATCTTCTCCCATGTCCACAAAAGCAAAAGACCTATAACCTGCAAGGGGGAAGGTGGAGGGGTTAGCACGAAACTAAGTGAATGGACTAATCTAACAGCTAAAACACATAGGTACAATCACTAGAACATGCAGCAACAAATTAATCAGACAGTTAATCACATAACTACTAGAACGTGCAGAAACGTAGCAATCTACCATTAACATACAACATAAAAGCAATAAAAATACAATATCCAACAATCAATTAAATCCAAAGACCACTAAGAACACATCTTCAGCAACGGTCAATCCAAAGCAACCGTGATAACTACAAGCAATGGTCAATCAGAAGCAACCATCTGGGTAATCCAAAGCAACCCATTGAGAGACTCGGTAGCCTGGCCGGGCCAACGATCCCAGTTAATCACTCTAGAGTCTACCGAAAACTCATAACTCTGTATCACTAGTATAAGTCTTCCACACGCGACGGACGCGTGATTCTGACTTATATTAATCATACAACATCAATGAGCCCAACCTGATCAGAAGCAATGTTGATCTCTCCCGACCTGATCAGAAGCAAGGTCGGTCCAATAAACGCGCGAGGTTATAGTCCACATCACACAACAACAAAGGTTCTAAGCATAACAACTAGGTCAATGGTCTAGGTCATGTCACTATATGTCTTAACGGCTAGATTAACCCACTCACCGAATACCAGCACGAGAAGAACTCAGAGGTCTTATATTTCTGAGTCTTCACTTCTCCTGATCACCTGGAAAAGATACAAATAAAGTCAATAATTATATCCTGATAATATTCTATCAACAAGACAGACACAAAAATGAGATAGAAACAAAACAATCATACATGCTCAGTCAACTGTATGAGTAACACCATCACACGCACGTTTGAGAACACTTAACCGTGAGGTTGACTCACTCGTACATTTGGTCTATGACCAAACATCCAACAATGACTCACCTGATCTGTACGGTTCACTACACGAGTGATCAGTGACTCGTACGATTCACATCTTAACTGTACATATCATCACAATCAAAACATAAGTTCCCATCACCACTCACTCGCACGGTTCACCACACGGTTGACTACCTCAACCGTACGAGTGAAGGCTCACTCGTGCGAGTGATGATGAACAGTAGTAACAGCTAATTATATGGGTTTCAACCCAAAAACACAACATCAAACATCAATACATACACTAAATCAACACCTACAAACATGTAATCACTGTATGATAAGTCTACATCATAATTTCAACCCATAACGACACTCTAAAGCGTGTAGAACAAGGCATACACCCTAAAACCCCTTTTTCTGACCAAAATAAAGTTTGATACAGATTCTAAAAAGTTTACCATTGGAAAGGATTTTTTATTACGATTCCAACGATACTTGATTCATCAAAAATGGAGTTATGGTTTGAAAGTTATGACCAAAACAAGTTTTCACAAATCTGACCATGTGCTCACACGTGTGACTGAGGTCTCACTTGTACGAGTGAGTCCTCACATGTGTGATTGACCCTCAAAAGTGTGGTCACTCGTACGAGTGAGCTATCAAAAGTGTGGGTGCTGATGAACACCTACAGCTCGCTGTTTTCTCGTTTTTTGACCCCAAAACATGATTTTTGCTCAATCTGATCATGAAACCACTTCAAAAATATCATATAACAACTATAGAACATATATCTAACAACAATTAACACTAACAAACATAATTCATCAAGATTCAAGCATCAAAACTCACTTTTTCTCAAGAACACAAAAACCCAAATTACACAAGATTCAAGCAATGAATCAAGCATGCTAACCTGGTTTGATGATTACAAAGATGATATAAATCAGTTTCTAAAGCTCCACAAACCAATTTCAAGCTTGGATCAAGTTAGGGTTTTGATGTAGGTGAAAGATGAAGAACGAGGTGTTTGGTGAATTTTCTAGAAAATGCAAGAAGTGAACTGCACTAGTCATATAAATAGGTTTTAATTCCCACACTGTGCAATACACGGGTATTTATCAGTTATCTGATATCTTTTGTACTTCGTTAGGCGGCCCTAACGGAGTCCAAATTAAACAAATGAACATGTTCTGTGACCCTTGTCGCAAACTGGTCTCAATTAAACAACCAAATAATTATAAACATATAATTATTAAAATCACTAATTACGCCATACCCAAGGGTACGATGGTCATTTCAACTAGTCCCAAAACGCGGGTGTTACAAATCTACCCTCCTTAAAGAGATTCCGTCCTCGGAATCTGGTCAAAGTCAAAAGTCACGGTAACAAAATCTCATCAACTATTCATCAAGCAACACATATTAACAACAATTTAAGCAATCAACTATCCTACTTCTCTTCTTAACTTACTAAAACTTCCGCATGATCTACCAAAATGTGCTTACGTTGGCCAGACGTAATACATTATCATAGATCACGTCTCCATTTCAGTTAAGAAAGTTCGAGAAACCTAAATCCAAATCATCTCTATCGCTACAACCAACGCTACCTCAAAGTACCTATTACTAAACAGATTACATCATCTACATAACATACTAAACACGTGATCCTGAAATCAAAAGTAATAACAAGGTTAGTCTGAACATACCAGTATTTAAGTCTTCAGATACAACATCAGTATCTGCTACCATCTGATAAGCTCTAGCTATAGCCGTGGGAGGACCTTTTCTCTTCTATCCTACTGATGCGGTAGATCCACCAACAGACACAGACTGCACCCCAGACCTGCCCCGGAACCACCTCTACCCGCTGCCGGACACTGTGCTGACCTATGACCTTCTTTATGACAATTCCAACATACATTGCTTTCGAAAGAACATTGTTGAACATCATGTCCCACTATACCACACCTTAGACACCTTTTCGTACTTGGAGAACACTGTCCACTATGGTAAGATCTGCACGAGTTACACCATTCTTTATGTATGGAACCCGACCCACTCGTACTCGAAACTTCTCTCGCACTGGACTCGGTTGACTTTTTTGATTTCGGACTGGACTGATAACTAGATTGACCTTCCGACCTCTTCCCATAAGGACCACTCCCCACTCCCGTACTCCTTGCGGCTTTAACATCACCTTCTGTCGCTTTGGCCATCTCAAAAGCTTGCGATAAAGAAGAAGCAAATCTAACCATTGACCGATACTCCGGCTTAATAACTCTAATAAAGTGCTGAATTTTATCTTTCTCATGCGGTACCCACTGTTGACAAAACCTTAACTTAGAGGTAAAGTCCAAAATAACATCATCAATCGTCATATCATCAGTCATTCTCACCCCCAAGAACTCGGTTTTCAATATCTCCAAATCATATTCCGAACAATACTGCTCACGAACCTTGGCATGAAACTGCTCCCATGACACTTGACTTAGTTGTTCTTTTGATAAATGACCTGTGATGGAGTCCCACCACTCCATAGCTCGTCCCTTGAACAATCGACTAGCATATAACACTCTCAACTCTGGCTCGCACTGACAAGCATCTAATGCTCTTACCACTTCCCTGAGCCAATTTAGAGTCTCAGTCGGGTCGGTTTTACCAGTATACTCTGAAGGTTGACAATTAAGAAAGTCCTTATACGAGCACTTCTTCTTTTCAAACATCGGTGGTTGGAAGAATGGTGTCTGAAACGGGTACATCACTTGATTCGGAAGTAGTGGATTGAACTGAGATGGTATCTGGTACTGAGGTGGCACATACTATTGTTGAGAAATGTTTCCAAACTATGGGTAAGCACTTGGAGGAAAGCTTTGATTTATTGTTGTGGTATTAGAATGCGATATCACTTGTTGTTCATGCTCTTTGATCCTATCTTGAGCATCTTTCAACTGACTCTGAAGCTCTAACACTTCTTCTGATACTTCTTCTTTTGATACATGACCGTCTTCATCAGGAGCTCTAAAGGTTCCGTAGGCATTGGGGGCAGCGTCTTGATTACCTGACATATCTGCACTACCACAACATCTCACACAAACTCTTAGTAGATAACTGGTTAGTGCCTATCAACTAACACATAAAAGCTTCTACATTCACTTAACCCGTCCCCTTTGTTTTATGTTCGACAAGATCCTCTCAAGGTTTGGGAACATGACATTCAAGTACAATGTCGATGCGGCCAAACCTATGCTCTGATGCCAACTTGTAACACCGTACTTTTTATTCTTCTTTTTTTTTAATTAACACAGCGGAAGTTATACTTACAAAATGTATGAAGTTACACTTCATACATAAATACATTTTTATCAAACAACCGGTGTTACGTTAATATTCGATTTTATATAGACAACATCAGAGTTCTAGACTTGTCGAACACAACTCAACGCGCCCATCTTGTAGTGACCCGAACTTTTCCATGTTTATATATATTAATTGAGATTGATATTTACATGATTAAATGTTTCCAACATGTTAAGTAATCAAACTTGTTAAGACTTGATTAATTGAAATATGTTTCATATAGACAATTGACCACCCAAGTTGACAGGTGATTCACGAACGTTAAAACTTGTAAAAACTATATGATGACATATATATGGATATATATATATATATATATATATATATAGTTAACATGATACTATGATAAGTAAACATATCATTAAGTATATTAACAATGAACTACATATGTAAAAACAAGACTACTAACTTAATGATTTTTAAACGAGACATATATGTAATGATTATCGTTGTAAAGACATTTAATGTATATATATCATATTAAGAGATATTCATACATGATAATATCATGATAATATAATAATTTAAAATCTCATTTGATATTATAAACATTGGGTTAACAACATTTAACAAGATCGTTAACCTAAAGGTTTCAAAACAACACTTACATGTAACGACTAACGATGACTTAACGACTCAGTTAAAATGTATATACATGTAGTGTTTTAATATGTATTTATACACTTTTGAAAGACTTCAATACACTTATAAAAATACTTCTACTTACCAAAAATGCTTACAATTACATCCTCGTTCAGTTTCATCAACAATTCTACTCGTATGCACCCGTATTCGTACTCGTACAATACACAGCTTTTAGATGTATGTACTATTGGTATATACACTCCAATGATCAGCTCTTAGCAGCCCATGTGAGTCACCTAACACATGTGGGAACCATCATTTGGCAACTAGCATGAAATATCTCATAAAATTACAAAAATATGAGTAATCATTCATGACTTATTTACATGAAAACAAAATTACATATCCTTTATATCTAATCCATACACCAACGACCAAAAACACCTACAAACACTTTCATTCTTCAATTTTCTTCATCTAATTAATCTCTCTCAAGTTCTATCTTCAAGTTCTAAGTGTTCTTCATATATTCTACAAGTTCTAGTTACATAAAATCAAGAATGCTTTCAAGTTTGCTAGCTCACTTCCAATCTTGTAAGGTGATCATCCAACCTCAAGAAATCTTTGTTTCTTACAGTAGGTTATCATTCTAATGCAAGGTAATAATCATATTCAAACTTTGGTTCAATTTCTATAACTATAACCATCTTATTTCAAGTGATGATCTTACTTGAACTTATTTTCGTGTCATGATTCTGCTTCAAGAACTTCGAGCCATCCAAGGATCCGTTGAAGCTAGATCCATTTTTCTATTTTCCAGTAGGTTTATCCAAGGAAATTAAGGTAGTAATGATGTTCATAACATCATTCGATTCATACATATAAAGCTATCTTATTCGAAGGTTTAAACTTGTAATCACTAGAACATAGTTTAGTTAATTCTAAACTTGTTCGCAAACAAAAGTTAATCCTTCTAACTTGACTTTTAAAATCAACTAAACACATGTTCTATATCTATATGATATGCTAACTTAATGATTTAAAACCTGGAAACACGAAAAATACCGTAAAACCAGATTTACGCCGTCGTAGTAACACCGCGGGCTGTTTTGGGTTAGTTAATTAAAAACTATGATAAACTTTGATTTAAAAGTTGTTATTCTGAGAAAATGATTTTTATTATGAACATGAAACTATATCCAAAAATTATGGTTAAACTCAAAGTGGAAGTATGTTTTCTAAAATGGTCATCTAGACGTCGTTCTTTCGACTGAAATGACTACCTTTACAAAAATGACTTGTAACTTATTTTTCCGACTATAAACCTATACTTTTCTGTTTAGATTCATAAAATAGAGTTCAATATGAAACCATAGCAATTTGATTCACTCAAAACGGATTTAAAATGAAGAAGTTATGGGTAAAACAACATTGGATAATTTTTCTCATTTTAGCTACGTGAAAATTGGTAACAAATCTATTCCAACCATAACTTAATCAACTTGTATTGTATATTATGTAATCTTGAGATACCATAGACACGTATACAATGTTTCGACCTATCATGTCGACACATCTATATATATTTCGGAACAACCATAGACACTCTATATGTGAATGTTGGAGTTAGCTATACAGGGTTGAGGTTGATTCCAAAATATATATAGTTTGAGTTGTGATCAATACTGAGATACGTATACACTGGGTCGTGGATTGATTCAAGATAATATTTATCTATTTATTTCTGTACATCTAACTGTGGACAACTAGTTGTAGGTTACTAACGAGGACAGCTGACTTAATAAACTTAAAACATCAAAATATATTAAAAGTGTTGTAAATATATTTTGAACATACTTTGATATATATGTATATATTGTTATAGGTTCGTGAATCAACCAGTGGCCAAGTCTTACTTCCCGACGAAGTAAAAATCTGTGAAAGTGAGTTATAGTCCCACTTTTAAAATCTAATATTTTTGGGATGAGAATACATGCAGGTTTTATAAATGATTTACAAAATAGACACAAGTACGTGAAACTACATTCTATGGTTGAATTATCGAAATCGAATATGCCCCTTTTTATTAAGTCTGGTAATCTAAGAATTAGGGAACAGACACCCTAATTGACGCGAATCCTAAAGATAGATCTATTGGGCCTAACAAACCCCATCCAAAGTACCGGATGCTTTAGTACTTCGAAATTTATATCATATCCGAAGGGTGTCCCGGAATGATGGGGATATTCTTATATATGCATCTTGTTAATGTCGATTACCAGGTGTTCAACATATGAATGATTTTTATCTCTATGTATGGGATGTGTATTGAAATATGAAATCTTGTGGTCTATTATTATGATTTGATATATATAGGTTAAACCTATAACTCACCAACATTTTTGTTGACGTTTTAAGCATGTTTATTCTCAGGTGATTATTAAGAGCTTCCGCTGTCGCATACTTAAATAAGGACGAGATTTGGAGTCCATGCTTGTATGATATTGTGTAAAAACTGCATTCAAGAAACTTATTCTGTTGTAACATATTTATATTGTAAACCATTATGTAATGGTCGTGTGTAAATAGGATATTTTAGATTATCATTATTTGATAATCTACGTAAAGCTTTTTAAACCTTTATTGATGAAATAAAGGTTATGGTTTGTTTTAAAATGAATGCAGTCTTTGAAAAACGTCTCATATAGAGGTCAAAACCTCGCAACGAAATCAATTAATATGGAACGTTTTTAATCAATAAGAACGGGACATTTCAGTTGGTATCCGAGCGTTGGTCTTAGAGAACCAGAATTTTGCATTAGTGTGTCTTATTGAGTTTGTTAGGATGCATTAGGACTTCGACCGTGTTTACTTGAAAAATGATTGCTTAACAAATTTTGTTGGAAACTATATATTTTTAACATGTGAATATTATGTGATATATTAATCTCTTAACGCGTTTGATATTATGTGATAGATGTCTACCTCTAGAACAAGTCCCATTGACTCACCTAATAATAATAAAGAGTCAAATGTAAATTGGAATGATTCGTGGACTGATTCACAAGTTCCCGAAGAGGAACCGGAAGAAGAGTCAGAACCGGAAGAAGAATCGGAACCGGAAGAAGAATCGAAACCGGATGAAGAAATAGAACCGGTGGGGGAAATAATAAAATGGTTAAGTAAAAGAAAATCCTCAACCAACCGACCAAGGTTAATTATGGTCAATGGTGTTTCCGCCAAGGAAGCAAAATATTGGGAGGATTACCAATTCTCCGATGAATCGGATTCCGACGAGAATTCCGATGATGTTATAGAAATTACCCCAACTGAATTTAAAAAGGCAAAAGAAAATAATAAGGGAAAGGGCATAAAAATAGAGAAATCTAATTCCAACCCCGATGAACTTTATATGTATCGTCAACCCCCGAAGTCCTTAAGTTATAACAATGACCCAGGAACCTCTAAACCACCAGGTTTTTCTAAACCGTTGTGGAAAACGACAGTTAGTATTAGGGGAACATCATATATCCCTAGAAACTTGGCAAAACGAACCAAAACCGAAGAAGAAGAAACGAGCGAGTCGGAATAAGATAGTTGTATTCATGTGGTGTAATATATGTAATATAATGTTCTTATGCTTTATGATATATGTAAAAATTGCTTGTATTAATAAGTATTTTTTTTATGAATCTAACTCTTGTCTATTTTACAGTTTAAAAACACAAAATGGATAGACAACCCAATATTTTAAGAGACCTACCCGGAGACATGATTGATGAAATCTTGTCTAGAGTCGGCCAGAATTCCTCGGCACAACTATTTAAGGCGAGATCAGTTTGTAAGACATTCGAAGAACGTTCCAAGAATGTCTTGGTTTATAAGAGACTTTCGTTTGAAAGATGGGGGATATCACATTGGAAAACCCATAAGTTACGATGTGTTTACTTTGACGCATATATTGCGGGGAACCCAAATGCTATTTTACGCAACGGGTTAAGAAATTATTTTGACTCAATGTATCCGAATATAGGACTTCATGATTTAGAAAAAGCGGCTAACATGCAACATAAAGAAGCATGCTATGCTTATGGGTTAGTAATGTTCGCTTCTCACCAAAGTGAGAAAAAGAACATCGGGCTACAGCTATTAAACAAAACGTTCACAAGTGACGGAGTCGGTAATTGGGGTAAGAAATGAGGTTTTTAGATTGTTACGGGACTGTTGGACATTATGTAACCCTCGTACCTTTGACGACGTTACAACACGCTGTCTTATCAACGGCCATAACGGTTATGTTTCACAAGACCAAGGATGGGAAGTAGTCCTAGTAAAACCAGAATGCATGACTTGTTTCTGGACGTATGAATTACGTGTCTTTATTGCCTTTGCTGAACGACTTGTGTACTAGCTAGAATTATCTTCACAACTATCTTGTATCAAAGTTATTGTGTGCTATATTTCATGCTTTATGTAAAATAAGCGGTATTGTAAGTTTGTAAAATATTGTATAAAAGTTTGAACGCGAAATTTTATTATAATCAGTTTTTCATATAGAATTGTAGTAGTTGAATTGTATATTAGCTACTAAGTATGAACTTAACGGGTAGGTACTACCCGAATTTAAACTTATAAAACGCTAATATGAAGAAAAAGCTTTTATAAAGGAGTTCGTATTATGCTACGAAATACTATTAACTACTCTTAATATTCTGTATGATTAACTTGTTCCATTTGACTATTTTGAAGGAAATGGCACCGACTACTCGACACACCGTGAATATGAATGAAGAGGAATTCCGTACTTTTCTAGCTTCAAACATAGCCGCAGTACAGGCTGCGCTACATACCAACAATAACCTTGGATCTAGCAGTACAGGAAATCGTGTAGGATGCACCTACAAAGAATTCACTGCCTGCAAACCTTTGGAATTTGATGGAACCGAAGGACCGATCGGATTGAAATGGTGGACCGAAAAGGTCGAATCGATGTTTGCCATAAGTAAGTGTACTGAAGAGGACAAAGTGAAGTACGCTACCCATACCTTCATAGGTTCTGCGTTAACATGGTGGAATACCTATCTAGAGCAAGTGGGACAAGACGATGCGTACGCACTACCGTGGTCAGCATTCAAGCACTTGATGAACGAGAAGTACCGTCCCAGAACCGAGGTCAATAAGCTCAAGACAGAACTTAAAGGGTTACGAACCCAAGGATTTGATATTACCACGTACGAAATACGATTCACAGAATTGTGCCTATTGTGTCCGGGAGCATTCGAAGATGAGGAAGAGAAGATCGACGCGTTTGTGAAAGGATTACCGGAAAGAATCCAAGAAGATATAAGTTCACACGAGCCTGCCTCCATACAACAGGCATGTAGAATGGCTCACAAACTAGTGAACTAGATTGAAGAAAGAATTAAAGAACAGACTGCTGAAGAGGCCAATGTGAAGCAAGTCAAAAGAAAGTGGGAGGAAAACGGTGATAAGAATCACCAATACAGCAACAACAGCAATTACAACAATAATCGCAACAATTATCCCAACAATCGCAACTACAACAAACGGCCCAACAACAACAACAACAACAACAACAACAACAACTACAACAATCATCCCAACAATAATAATAACCGCAACAGCAACAACAATCAGAAGCAGCTATGCCAAAGGTGTGAAAAGTATCACTCGGGGTTCTGCACCAAATTTTGCAACAAGTGTAAAAGAAATGGTCATAGCGCGGCGAAGTGTGAGGTCTACGGACCAGGGGTTAATAGAACGAAAGGAACAAATGGTGTCGGAACGAGTAATGGCGGAGCAAGTAGTGTCGGAGCAAGTTATGCCAATGTAGTTTGTTATAAATGTGGAAAACCGGGCCACATTATTAGAAATTGCCCGAACCAGGAGAACACGAATGGACAAGGCCGCGGAAGAGTTTTCAATATTAATGCAGCAGAGGCACAGGAAGACCCGGAGCTTGTTGCGGGTACGTTTCTTATTGACAATAAATCTGCTTACGTTTTATTTGATTCGGGTACGGATAGAAGCTATATGAGTAGAGATTTTTGTGCTAAATTAAGTTGTCCATTGACGCCTTTGGATAGTAAATTTTTACTCGAATTAGCAAATGGTAAATTAATTTCAGCAGATAATATATGTCGAAATCGAGAAATTAAACTGGTTAGCGAAACATTTAAGATTGATTTGATACCAGTAGAGTTAGGGAGTTTTGATGTGATAATCGGTATGGACTGGTTGAAAGAAGTGAAAGCAGAGATTGTTTGTTACAAAAATGCAATTCGCATTATACGAGAAAAAGGAAAACCCTTAATGGTGTACGGAGAAAAGGGCAACACGAAGCTACATCTTATTAGTAATTTGAAGGCACAAAAACTAATAAGAAAAGGTTGCTATGCTGTTCTAGCACACGTCGAGAAAGTACAAACTGAAGAAAAGAGCATCAATGATGTTCCCATTGCAAAAGAATTTCCCGATGTATTTCCGAAAGAATTACCGGGATTACCCCCACATCAATCCGTTGAATTTCAAATAGATCTTGTACCAGGAGCTGCACCAATAGCTCGTGCTCCTTACAGACTCGCACCCAGCGAGATGAAAGAACTGCAAAGCCAATTACAAGAACTTTTAGAGAGTGGTTTCATTCGACTAAGCACATCACCGTGGGGAGCTCCTGTTTTGTTTGTCAAGAAGAAAGATGGTACATTCAGGTTGTGTATCGACTACCGAGAGTTGAACAAACTTACCATCAAGAACCGCTACCCACTACCGAGAATCGACGACTTATTTGATCAACTACAAGGCTCGTCTGTTTATTCAAAGATTGACTTACGTTCCAGGTATCATCAAATGCGGGTGAAAGAAGATGATATTCCAAAGACTGCTTTCAGAACACGTTACGGTCATTACGAGTTTATGGTCATGCCATTTGGTTTAACTAATGCACCAGCTGTGTTCATGGACCTTATGAACCGAGTGTGTGGACCATACCTTGACAAGTTTGTCATTGTTTTCATTGATGACATACTTATTTACTCAAAGAATGACCAAGAACACGGTGAACATTTGAGAAAGGTGTTAGAAGTATTGAGGAAGGAAGAATTGTACGCTAAGTTTTCAAAGTGTGCATTTTAGTTGGAAGAAGTTCAATTCCTCGGTCACATAGTGAACAAAGAAGGTATTAAGGTGGATCCGGCAAAGATAGAAACTGTTGAAAAGTGGGAAACCCCGAAAACTCCGAAACACATACGCCAGTTTTTAGGACTAGCTGGTTACTACAGAAGGTTCATCCAAGACTTTTCCAGAATAGCAAAACCCTTGACTGCATTAACGCATAAAGGGAAGAAATTTGAATGGAATGATGAACAAGAGAAAGCGTTTCAGTTATTGAAGAAAAAGCTAACTACGGCACCTATATTGTCATTGCCTGAAGGGAATGATGATTTTGTGATTTATTGTGACGCATCAAAGCAAGGTCTCGGTTGTGTATTAATGCAACGAACGAAGGTGATTGCTTATGCGTCTAGACAATTGAAGATTCACGAACAAAATTACACGACACATGATTTGGAATTAGGCGCGGTTGTTTTTGCATTAAAGACTTGGAGGCACTACTTATATGGGGTCAAAAGTATTATATATACCGACCATAAAAGTCTTCAACACATATTTAATCAGAAACAACTGAATATGAGGCAGCGTAGGTAGATTGAATTGTTGAATGATTACGACTTTGAGATTCGTTACCACCCGGGGAAGGCAAATGTGGTAGCCGATGCCTTGAGCAGGAAGGACAGAGAACCCATTCGAGTAAAATCTATGAATATAATGATTCATAATAACCTTACTACTCAAATAAAGGAGGCGCAACAAGGAGTTTTAAAAGAGGGAAATTTAAAGGATGAAATACCCAAAGGATCGGAGAAGCATCTTAATATTCGGGAAGACGGAACCCGGTATAGGGCTGAAAGGATTTGGGTACCAAAATTTGGAGATATGAGAGAAATGGTACTTAGAGAAGCTCATAAAACCAGATACTCAATACATCCTGGAACGGGGAAGATGTACAAGGATCTCAAGAAACATTTTTGGTGGCCGGGTATGAAAGCTGATGTTGCTAAATACGTAGGAGAATGTTTGACGTGTTCTAAGGTCAAAGCTGAGCATCAAAAACCATCAGGTCTACTTCAACAACCCGAAATCCCGGAATGGAAATGGGAAAACATTACCATGGATTTCATCACTAAATTGCCAAGGACTGCAAGTGGTTTTGATACTATTTGGGTAATAGTTGATCGTCTCACCAAATCAGCACACTTCCTGCCAATAAGAGAAGATGACAAGATGGAGAAGTTAGCACGACTGTATTTGAAGGAAGTCGTCTCCAGACATGGAATACCAATCTCTATTATCTCTGATAGGGATGGCAGATTTATTTCAAGATTCTGGCAGACATTACAGCAAGCATTAGGAACTCGTCTAGACATGAGTACTGCCTATCATCCACAAACTGATGGGCAGAGCGAAAGGACGATACAAACGCTTGAAGACATGCTACGAGCATGTGTTATTGATTTCAGAAACAGTTGGGATCGACATCTACCGTTAGCAGAATTTTCCTACAACAACAGCTACCATTCAAGCATTGAGATGGCGCCGTTTGAAGCACTTTATGGTAGAAAGTGCAGGTCTCTGATTTGTTATGGTGAAGTGGGGGATAGACAGATTACGGGTCCGGAGATTATACAAGAAACTACCGAGAAGATCATCCAAATTCAACAACGGTTGAAAACCAAAGACGACAAAAGAGCTACGCTGACATTAAAAGAAAAGATATAGAATTTGAAATTGGAGAGATGGTCATGCTTAAAGTTTCACCTTGGAAAGGCGTTGTTCGATTTGGTAAACGAGGGAAATTAAATCCAAGGTATATTGGACCATTCAAGATTATTGATTGTGTCGGACCAGTAGCTTACCGACTTGAGTTACCTCAACAACTCGCGGCTGTACATAACACTTTCCACGTCTCGAATTTGAAGAAATGTTTTGCTAAAGAAGATCTCACTATTCCGTTAGATGAAATCCAAATCAACGAAAAACTTCAATTCATCGAAGAACCCGTCGAAATAATGGATCGTGAGGTTAAAAGACTTAAGCAACACAAGATACCAATTGTTAAGGTTCGATGGAATGCTCGTAGAGGACCCGAGTTCACCTGGGAACGTAAAGATCAGATGAAGAAGAAATACCCGCATCTATTTCCAGGAGATTCGTCAACACCTTCAACAGCTTAAAATTTCGGGACGAAATTTATTTAACGGGTAGGTACTGTAGTGACCCGAACTTTTCCATGTTTATATATATTAATTGAGATTGATATTTACATGATTAAATGTTTCCAACATGTTAAGCAATCAAACTTGTTAAGACTTGATTAATTGAAATATGTTTCATATAGACAATTGACCACCCAAGTTAACCGGTGATTCACGAACGTTAAAACTTGTAAAAACTATATGATGACATATATATGGATATATATATATATATATATATATAGTTAACATGATACTATAATAAGTAAACATATCATTAAGTATATTAACAATGAACTACATATGTAAAAACAAGACTACTAACTTAATGATTTTTAAACGAGACATATATGTAACGATTATCGTTGTAAAGACATTTAATGTATATATATCATATTAAGAGATATTCATACATGATAATATCATGATAATATAATAATTTAAAATCTCGTTTGATATTATAAACATTGGGTTAACAACATTTAACAAGATCGTTAACCTAAAGGTTTCAAAACAACACTTACATGTAACGACTAACGATGACTTAACGACTCAGTTAAAATGTATATACATGTAGTGTTTTAATATGTATTTATACACTTTTGAAAGACTTCAATACACTTATAAAAATACTTCTACTTACAAAAAATGCTTACAATTACATCCTCGTTCAGTTTCATCAACAATTCTACTCGTATGCGCCCGTATTCGTACTCGTACAATACACAGCTTTTAGATGTATGTACTATTGGTATATACACTCCAATGATCAGCTCTTAGCAGCCCATGTGAGTCACCTAACACATGTGGGAACCATCATTTGGCAACTAGCATGAAATATCTCATAAAATTACAAAAATATGAGTAATCATTCATGACTTATTTACATGAAAACAAAATTACATATCCTTTATATCTAATCCATACACCAACAACCAAAAACACCTACAAACACTTTCATTCTTCAATTTTCTTCATCTAATTAATCTCTCTCAAGTTCTATCTTCAAGTTATAAGTGTTCTTCATATATTCTACAAGTTCTAGTTACATAAAATCAAGAATACTTTCAAGTTTGCTAGCTCACTTCCAATCTTGTAAGGTGATCATCCAACCTCAAGAAATCTTTGTTTCTTACAGTAGGTTATCATTCTAATACAAGGTAATAATCATATTCAAACTTTGGTTCAATTTCTATAACTATAACAATCTTATTTCAAGTGATGATCTTACTTGAACTTATTTTCGTGTCATGATTCTGCTTCAAGAACTTCGAGCCATCCAAGGATCCGTTGAAGCTAGATCCATTTTTCTCTTTTCCAGTAGGTTTATCCAAGGAACTTAAGGTAGTAATGATGTTCATAACATCATTCGATTCATACATATAAAGCTATCTTATTCGAAGGTTTAAACTTGTAATCACTAGAACATAGTTTAGTTAATTCTAAACTTGTTCGCAAACAAAAGTTAATCCTTCTAACTTGACTTTTAAAATCAACTAAACAAATGTTCTATATCTATATGATATGCTAACTTAATGATTTAAAACCTGGAAACACGAAAAACACCGTAAAACCGGATTTACGCCGTCGTAGTAACATCGCGGGCTGTTTTGGGTTAGTTAATTAAAAACTATGATAAACTTTGATTTAAAAGTTGTTATTCTGAGAAAATGATTTTTATTATGAACATGAAACTATATCCAAAAATTATGGTTAAACTCAAAGTGGAAGTATGTTTTCTAAAATGGTCATCTAGACGTCGTTTTTTGACTGAAATGACTACCTTTACAAAAACGACTTGTAACTTATTTTTCCGACTATAAACCTATACTTTTCTGTTTAGATTCATAAAATAGAGTTCAATATGAAACCATAGCAATTTGATTCACTCAAAACGGATTTAAAATGAAGAAGTTATGGGTAAAACAACATTGGATAATTTTTCTCATTTTAGCTACGTGAAAATTGGTAACAAATCTATTCCAACCATAACTTAATCAACTTGTATTGTATATTATGTAATCTTGAGATACCATAGACACGTATACAATGTTTCGACCTATCATGTTGACACATCTATATATATTTCGGAACAACCATAGACACTCTATATGTGAATGTTGGAGTTAGCTATACAGGGTTGAGGTTGATTCCAAAATATATATAGTTTGAGTTGTGATCAATACTGAGATACGTATACACTGGGTCGTGGATTGATTCAAGATAATATTTATCTATTTATTTCTGTACATCTAACTGTGGACAACTAGTTGTAGGTTACTAACGAGGACAGCTGACTTAATAAACTTAAAACATCAAAATATATTAAAAGTGTTGTAAATATATTTTGAACATACTTTGATATATATGTATATATTGTTATAGGTTCGTGAATCAACCAGTGGCCAAGTCTTACTTCCCGACGAAGTAAAAATCTGTGAAAGTGAGTTATAGTCCCACTTTTAAAATCTAATATTTTTGGGATGAGAATACATGCAGGTTTTATAAATGATTTACAAAATAGACACAAGTACGTGAAACTACATTCTATGGTTGAATTATCGAAATCGAATATGCCCCTTTTTATTAAGTCTGGTAATCTAAGAATTAGGGAACAGACACCCTAATTGACGAGAATTCTAAAGATAGATCTATTGGGCCTAACAAACCCCATCCAAAGTACCGGATGCTTTAGTACTTCGAAATTTATATCATATCCGAAGGGTGTCCCGGAATGATGGGGATATTCTTATATATGCATCTTGTTAATGTCGGTTACCAGGTGTTCACCATATGAATGATTTTTATCTCTAAGTATGGGATGTGTATTGAAATATGAAATCTTGTGGTCTGTTATTATGATTTGATATATATAGGTTAAACCTATAACTCACCAACATTTTTGTTGACGTTTTAAGCATGTTTATTCTCAGGTGATTATTAAGAGCTTCCGCTGTCGCATACTTAAATAAGGACGAGATTTGGAGTCCATGCTTGTATGATATTGTGTAAAAACTGCATTCAAGAAACTTATTCTGTTGTAACATATTTGTATTGTAAACCATTATGTAATGGTCGTGTGTAAATAGGATATTTTAGATTATCATTATTTGATAATCTACGTAAAGCTTTTTAAACCTTTATTGATGAAATAAAGGTTATGGTTTGTTTTAAAATGAATGCAGTCTTTGAAAAACGTCTCATATAGAGGTCAAAACCTCGCAACGAAATCAATTAATATGGAACGTTTTTAATCAATAAGAACGGGACATTTCACATCTTCTCCCATGTCCACAAAAGCAAAAGACCTATAACCTGCATGGGGGAAGGTGGAGGGGTTAGCACGAAACTAAGTGAATGGACTAATCTAACAGCTAAAACACATAGGTACAATCACTAGAACATGCAGCAACAAATTAATCAGACAGTTAATCACATAACTACTAGAACATGTAGAAACATAACAATCTACCATTAACATTGTAAGACCCAAATATTTATTGTACATAATGTATTTATGGTGTACGATGCGTGTATGAAGTGTACGCAGCATGTACGTGTTGCTTGCTCGAACGTCGAAGGAAACTGGACGTTGTCTGAAGTGACAAGGTGTGTACGTATCTTTTCAACCCCAAATAAAGTTTGAGTTGATGTTTCAAAGCCTTACCATTGGAAATAAAATCTTATTACGTTTCCAACGATATTTGATTCATCGAAAACGAAGCTACGGCCAAAAAGTTATGGCCAAAACAAGAAACTGAAAACTGACCTGAAGGTTGGAGCGGCGCTCCACCTTATGGCGCGGCGCTCCGAATGCGTCAGAAGCAATTTTCACCTTTTTTAAAATGTTTAAATGAGGGGTACTTTGGTCTTTTCATTTAGGGTCGGTTTAGGGTCACCAAAACTGATCTAGAACTCCATTGGAGCTCATTTCTCACCCACACAAATACTCTCATCCATATCTAGAGAGAGAGGAAGGGTTCTAGAGTGAGAGAGCTTGAATTGGAGAAGAAGGAGTTGGATTCTCACCAAAGCTCGGGTTTTAAAGTTGTTCATCTCGCTCCTAGCTATGTTTTGGTAGTATTGGTAAGTTCTAACTCCGAATTTCATTGTTTGATTTGAGATTCAATGTTAGGGTTTGAGATTGTTAGTTGTAAAACCCACTTAGTTGATGAAGAGGGTTTATGGAAACTTGCTATTTTGATATTTGGCGGGTTTTGGGTTGGTTAATGATTTAACCATGTTTAAGACTTGTAAATGGTGTATAATCACTAGTATTAGTGATTATTGATGTTTTGGAAACCATTAGGGTTCTTGTGGTTGACTAATTTTGACTAGAGTCAAAATTAGGGTTTGTTGATGATTAGGACTCAATTGCCGATTTAATAAGGTTTATAAACTTAAAATGGATTAAGTTGAAGCATAGAACAGAGTTAATTATGTTTTGGTGTCAAAACTTGCTAATGGCTTGATATTGACTTCTTATGGGTCAAATTAGGGTTTAAGTGTCATTTTAGGCAAGATAGGTGTTTAACACCTATGATTGGGTTTGATTGGCATATTAGGACCATTCTCACTTTTGTTAGTGATTATTGGTTAGTTGGGGCGCGATTTGTGCTTGGAAGTGCATTTGGGTCGAAATTGCACTAGTAGTCAATTTGGGTTGATTTGTATATCCACCCTAATTGTGTTACTTGTTATGTGATAAATGGAATAGGTACATTCCATCAGCGATTGCGGATTATTCGGTGGCATTCTTCAAGGCGTCGAGGTGAGTGTTAATATCCTATATGCATATGTATGTGTAGGATGGGTGCAGGTCGGGTGAAGTGATTCTCGGCTATAGAGCTCACTTCACATGTAGGTGGATTGGATGGACTTGTGTACGGGTCCAATTGGAACGGTTGTGCATTTTGGTTAACCACCTTTGGCGAAGTACACACTTTGGGTGTACGTTATCACACGTGGTTGTGAGTGGACTGATTATACATGTGTGTATATAATGTATCTATTTGTAGGGTGGGGGATGGGGCCGGGTATACGTGTCTATACCACCAAGAGTTAGTGATATATTTCGTTGTACACTAACGATGGATATTTCGTTGTCCAAATTTCCCAAGAGTTAGTGATATATTTCGTTGTACACTAACGATTGCTTGAACGGATATTTCATTGTCCGTGTCGCCTAGGGGTTAGTGATATATTTCATTGTACACTAACGGTTGTTACGAACACCGATGGGAAATTCGAAGTACCATTCCCTTGTGTTATTGGTTAACCATAATTACGCGTTGTATTGTTGTATATATATATATATATATATATATATATATATATATATATATATATATTGACGCATTGTTGTGATGTAGCTAACCCTCCGGGTGTAGCTTATTTGGCGTTGTTCACATCGTCGTTGGTGAACTTATATTTTGTTGATATCTTTAGCTTGTTGCTAAGAGATCGTACGGTATGCTTAGTGTAGTTGCCTTATTCATGGATGCTTCGGTATGCGGAATTTGATATTGTGTGGCGTGTCCATTTTATACATATATATGTATGTAGTATATTATCACTCACTAAGCGTTAGCTTACCCTCTCGTTGTTTACCTTTTTATAGATTCGCTTGGATGCGGTGGCTCGGGTAAGCGTGGGAACTTGTGGCTTGCGTAGTTGCTTTAGAAGGCTTGCTTTTGGATTGATTAGGATTGGGTAGCGTATCTCCAATCGCCATGCTCGGCTTTATTTTGTATTAAAAGTCTTTTGGTCGAAAACTCGTATTTGTACTTAAAGGGGTAATTTGGGCATATGTGGGTCCGGTGTCGTAAAACCCTTTTTATTAATGGAACTTGTTAGTTTTACATATTTGAATATGTGGTGTAAAGCGTTTCGTCTAAAAATGTTGGGAAGTGGTCAATCTTTTTCGCGTAATTGACTTTTTGGGACAGCAGCCTGTCCAGGCCATTCTGCTCGCCGCGCAATGGCTTGGCGCACCGCGCAAGTCCCTGCAGAAAGAATTTTTTTTTTTATCGATATTTCCGCGTGATCGTTTGTATAACGGGTTGGGGTGTTACAAGTGGTATCAGAGCATGGTCTAAGGGATTTAGGTGACTTGAGATAGGTGCCTAGACTTAGACTTTTGTATGTGCTTAATTTGTTGCGGGACTTGTAGGATTACGGGTTGGAATAGGTTATAGTTAGTGCCTTGTTTGTAGGTGGACTAACGTTTATATTAGTAATGTGGATATTATTAATATATTAATTGTGTTGTGATAATAATTCTAGCGTATGTGCATATCGCGTAGAATTTTGTTTGTGTTTGTTTATATCATCGAGCGAGGCGATCGTTGTACTAACGAGTTGATACGGTGTGTGTGCGTAATAAGGACTTGCAAACCTTATTACGGGTGCAAATCGTGTCTAACAAGTGATGTACGACGAGTGTTTAGTAAGATGGGACGGTGTTGTGCGTGTGGTCTATACGTTCGTGATCTAATCGTTTGCATCCCTTAGAATGAAAACGAAAGATGGATACGGAATGAGTGAGCCTATTCACGAAGGGAAGGATGAGTTAACATTAAAGATCGAGGCCGTGTTTGAACAATATGTCTTGGCTTTCACCGGAAAAGTTAGGGAAGTAACCAAGGAGTAGGTCGAAGGACAAATGATGGAAATGGTCCGAGACCAAGTGACTAAGGTTGTAAAGGAAGAGTGAAAAGAGGTTTCCCAAACCTCAAGGTAGTGATGATGGAGATGTACTTGCAAGATTGGAATTACATGGTGCTCATGGTAAGAGGGCACGAAATACGCCTGATGGCGTCAGGAATGTGAAGAAGAAGAGTAAGAGGGGTCACATGTTTACGTGTTATAAGTGTGGGGAACGAGGTCATTTGGCACAAGATTGTACGGTGGTGACTTTAGGCTCGATCAGGTGTTTCATTTGCCAGATGGAGGGACACCAAAAGTTAGAGTGTTCCGAATCGCATGACGATCGGGTCAGGAGGTTAGAGCGCGAATACATGATGGGTAGTGGAGCGCGGAAGCCCAACAGCGCTACATCAGGTACTTTTAGTACGAAATTATATGTTGTTCGCTTGTAATAACATGCGGTAAGTGCGTAAGTCTTAGCTAAACTTTATTCTCCGTTGGAGATAATTCGTAGCGAGCGGGGGGTTTACGTTTATGGCTCCGGTTTGCTCTCAGTAGAGCGTATAAGTGGTGTGTTGTGCCTTGACTCTATGGTGCAAATCCTTAGGCGCTTAGGAATTTTGGTTGGTATCGGGTCGTTAAGCTCATTCGAGTGAGACCCTTAAGGTTTTAATTTTGTTGTACATGTTATTGATACGGGTGACGTTCCTAATGGAAGTACCCTATGGTAACGTTTAATTGTCGGGCGAAGGGCATAAGACTTGGTGTAACCAAGCATTCCTTAGTATTTGGGAAATGTTTCTACCAAGCCATGGAAATGAGTTTTGGTGTTCGAATGCTAGAGCGTGTTCGCTCTCGTGTTGAAGTTGATGAACCATGAGGTTCGACGGGTGGGATGAAACCCGAGAAATCGAGTGTTTCGGATCTCGATGTATGTTGGTAAAGGAGTCTACGTGACGCGACATTAGGTGCCTCTTTTATACCTACTAGCGTGGTGTTCGACTCCGATTATGTTGCGGTTACATTGTACTTAGGGTACCAAAGTGAAACCCTTAGTTACATGAGTGACTGGGTGAAGTCTGACAAGCTATAGCAATTGGATGAATGCTATAGTGGAGTTGTGTAATTTGCGGTACACTTTTCGTTCGAAGTGTTAAGGATTGGTTGAAATCCTTTGTGTGCTCAAGATTGGAGCAAGACATGGTGATGGGTCGTGTGAACCCAATTATTGGTAAAGTATACCTTTAGTAGCATTGTGCGGGTGTACGAGATGCGGTTATGGAACGTAGTTCCAAGTGGGGGAGTTACACTCCCGCACGCGGAGGTTTTAGTGTGAGATTTCAGACAATGCTTTTGGTAGATCCGAAATTTGTGTCGGGACCTAGATTTGGTCGATTTGTGGTAGAGTACAATTTCGGTTAAATTGTACCTATGATTTTGGATTTGAATTATCACCAAGGTGGTAATGTGGTAAATCTCGTTGAGAGATAATGGACGGGTATGGCGAGCAAGGTGAAATCCCTCGATTAAGGGATGTGCGTATCGGATCCTCTTTTAGAGAATTAATGTTTTGTGCCTATGTTTGATATAGGTGGTTCTTGCTTGATTGTGTGAATGGTTAGTGGTATCCGTTAGGATTCACTATGGCGTAGCAGAGCGCGATGTTACGCTACTCATCGTTCGAGGCCAAAAGGGCGTTGATTGATGAAGCATGACCTTCGGGGTCTGCTGACTTCATCATGGTATTGGTGATTGATGAAGCATGACCTTCAGGGTCCGCTGACTTCATCATGGGATCGTTAATTGGTGGAGCATGACCTTCGGGGTCCGCTGACTTCATCATGAGATCGTTGATTGGTGAAGCATGACCTTCGGGGTCCGCTGACTTCATCATGGGTGTAGTGTTATATCGGTGAAGCATGACCGTTGACGGGGTCCGCTGACTTCATCCGGTGTTGAGATTTGGGAAGTGGGTAGCGTGTAGTTTTCTGCCAGCCTTCATGTTGTTGGATGCGTGATCTATTGGTTGTTTTATACGCCAATGGTGGAGTCGTAAGGACCACGTTGTGTGAACTAACGGTGGTTTTATATGCCGATGTTGGGGTCGTGGGGACCATGTCGTGGGATTAGTGAGGCGATAGCCGTGTTTCACTCACATGTTGTTACGGGTGTGACAATAGTCGATTTTGTACACCTTAGGTTTAGCGTTGCCATAGTCGTTTTGGGCGCTTTTGGTTTTAGCCGTTGTTTATGATGTTAGGATAGTGGCGTATTGGTTTTATTGCGCACTACAAAGGATATTTAGTGGTAAGTGTAATCCGTAAGGATTCATGTGGTTCGATCTTCAACGTTCGGATCGTTGACTTTAGGTTGAGACTTGGTCACTTTTAGCGTTGTCCTTGGTAAAGGTACGCTAAGGAATTGATATCTTGGTACGAGATTGGTTGAGTTTTTCCCGATATGGGGAAAAGAGCAGGTTTTAGTGCTCGGATAGTGGTTTTGATAAATTGCTTGTGACGATTTTAGTTGTTAAAGGTGATTCATTGGGAAGAATTGTCTAGGAAAGTTCGGATTGGAACTTAGGATTGAGGGCCGTTGAGTAGTTCCGAATTGGTTAAGTGGAGAAGATCACGAGGACGTGATCGAGTTTAAGTGGGGGAGAGTTGTAAGACCCAAATATTTATTGTACATAATGTATTTATGGTGTACGATGCGTGTATGAAGTGTACGCAGCATGTACGTGTTGCTTGCTCGAACGTCGAAGGAAACTGGACGTTGTCTGAAGTGACAAGGTGTGTACGTATCTTTTCAACCCCAAATAAAGTTTAAGTTGATGTTTCAAAGCCTTACCATTGGAAAGAAAATCTTATTACGTTTCCAACGATATTTGATTCATCGAAAACGGAGCTACGGTCAAAAAGTTATGGCCAAAACAAGAAACTGAAAACTGACCTGAAGGTTGGAGCGGCGCTCCGAATGCATCAGAGGCAATTTTCAGCTTTTTTAAAAGGATTAAATGAGGGGTAATTTGGTCTTTTCATTTAAGGTAGGTTTAGGGTCACCAAAACTGATCTAGAACTCCATTGGAGCTCATTTCTCACCCACACAAACACTCTCATCCATATCTAGAGAGAGAGGAAGGGTTCTAGAGTGAGAGAGCTTGAATTGGAGAAGAAGGAGTTGGATTCTCACCAAAGCTCGGGTTTTAAAGTTGTTCATCTCGCTCCTAGCTATGTTTTGGTAGTATTGGTAAGTTCTAACTCCGAATTTCATTGTTTGATTTGAGATCCAATGTTAGGGTTTGAGATTGTTAGTTGTAAAACCCACTAGTTGATGAAGAGGGTTTATAGAAACTTGCTATTTTGATATTTGGCGGGTTTTGGGTTGGTTAATGATTTAACCATGTTTAAGACTTGTAAATGGTGTATAATCACTAGTATTAGTGATTATTGATGTTTTAGAAACCATTAGGGTTCTTGTGGTTGACTAATTTTGACTAGAGTCAAAATTAGGGTTTGTTGATGATTAGAACTCAATTGCCGATTTAATAAGGTTTATAAACTTAAAATGGATTAAGTTGAACCATAGAACCGAGTTAATTATGTTTTGGTGTCAAAACTTGCTAATGGCGTGATATTGACTTCTTATGGGTCAAATTGGGGTTTAAGTGTCATTTTGGGCAAGATAGGTGTTTAACACCTATGATTGGGTTTGATTGGCATATTAGGACCATTCTCACTTGTGTTAGTGATTATTGGTTAGTTGGGGCGCGATTTGTGCTTGGAAGTGCATTTGGGTCGAAATTGCACTAGTAGTCAATTTGGGTTGATTTGTATATCCACCCTAATTGTGTTACTTGTTATGTGATAAATGGAATAGGTACATTCCATCGGCAATTGCGGATTATTCAGTGGCATTCTTTAAGGCGACGAGGTGAGTGTTAATATCCTATATGCATATGTATGTGTAGGATGGGTGCGGGTCGGGTGAAGTGATTCTCGGCTATAGAGCTCACTTCACATGTAGGTGGATTTGATGGACTTGTGTATGGGTCCAATTGGCACGGTTGTGCATTTTGGTTGACCACCTTTGGCGAAGTACACACTTTGGGTATACGTTATCACACGTGGTTGTGAGTGGAATGATTATACATGTGTGTATATAATGTATCTATTTGTAGGGTGGGGGATGGGGCCGGGTATACGTGTCTATACCACCAAGAGTTAGTGATATATTTCGTTGTACACTAACGATGGATATTTTGTTGTCCAAATTGCCTAAGAGTTAGTGATATATTTCGTTGTACACTAACGATTGCTTGAAAGGATATTTCGTTGTCCGTGTCGCCTAGGGGTTAGTGATATATTTCGTTGTACACTAACGGTTGTTACGAACACCGATGGGAAATTCGAAGTACCATTCCCTTGTGTTATTGGTTAGTCATAATTACGCGTTGTATTGTTGTATATATATATATATATATTGACGTATTGTTGTGATGTAGCTAACCCCCCGGGTGTAGCTTATTTGGCGTTGTTCACATCGTCGTTGGTGAACTTATATTTTGTTGATATCTTTAGCTTGTTGCTTAGAGATCGTACGGTATGCTTAGTGTAGTTGCCTTATTCATGGATGCTTCGGTATGCGGTATTTGATATTGTGTGGCGTGTCTATTTTATACATATATATGTATGTATTATATTATCACTCACTAAGCGTTAGCTTATCCTCTCGTTGTTTACCTTTTTATAGATTCGCTTGGATGCGGTGGCTCATGTAAGCGTGGGAACTTGTGGCTTGCGTAGTTGCTTTAGAAGGCTTGCTTTTGGATTGATTAGGATTGGGTAGCGTATCTCCAATCGCCATGCTCGGCTTTATTTTGTATTAAAAGTCTTGTGGTCGAAAACTCGTATTTGTACTTAAAGGGGTAATTTGGGCATATGTGGATCCGGTGTCGTAAAACCCTTTTTATTAATGGAACGTGTTAGTTTTACACATTTGAATATGTGGTGTAAAGCGTTTCGTCTAAAAATGTTGGGAAGTGGTCAATCTTTTTCGCGTAATTGACTTTTTGGGACATCAGCCTGTCCAGGCCATTCTGCGCGCCGCGTAATGGCTTGGCGCGCCGTGCAAGTCCCTGCACAAAGAATTTTTTTTTTATCTATATTTCCACGTGATCGTTTGTATAACGGGTTGGGGTGTTACAAACATACAACATAAAAGCAATACAAATACAATATCCAACAATTAATTAAATCCAAAGACCACTATGGCATAAACTCATCTTCAGCAACGGTCAATCCAAAGCAACCGTGATAACTACAAGCAATGGTCAATCAGAAGCAACCATCTGGGTAATCCGAAGCAACCCATTGAGAGACTCGACGGCCTGGTCGGGCCAACAACTCCAGTTGATCACTCTAGAGTATACCGAAAACTCATAACTCTGTATCACTAGTATAAGTCTTCCACATGCGACGGATGCGTGATTCCGACTTATATTAATCATACAACATCAATGAGCCCAACCTGATTAGAAGCAAGGTTGATCTCTCCCGACCTGATCAGAAGCAAGGTCGGTCCAATAAACGCGCGAGGTCATAGTCCACATCACACAACAACAAAGGTTCTAAGCATATCAACTAGGTCAACGGTCTAGGTCATGTCACTATATGTCTTAACGGCTAGATTAACCCACTCACCGAATACCAGCACGAGAAGAACTCAGAGGTCTTATATTTCTGAGTCTTCACTTCTCCTGATCACCTGGAAAAGATACAAATAAAGTCAGTAATTATATCCTAATAATATTCTATCAACAAGACAGACACAAAAACGAGATAGAAATAAAACAATCATACATGCTCAGTCAACTGTAAGAGTAACACCATCACACGCACGTTTAAGAACACTCAACCGTGTGGTTGACAACTCACTCGTACGTTTGGTCTATGACCAAACATCCAACAATGACTCACTTGATCCGTACGGTTCACTATACGAGTGACCAGTGACTCGTACGAGTCACATCTCAAAAGCAATAACTCACTCGTACGGTTCACTACGCGGGTGTTACAAATCTACCCTCCTTAAAGAGATTCCGTCCTCGGAATCTGGTCAAAGTCAAAAGTCGCGGTAACAAAATCTCATCAACTATTCATCAAGCAACACATATTAACAACAATTTAAGCAATCAACTATCCTACTTCTCTTCTTAACTTACTGAAACTTTCGCATGATCTACCAAAATGTGCTTACATTGGCCAGACGTAATACATTATCATAGATCACGTCTCCATTTCAGTTAAGAAAATCCGAGAAACCTAAATCCAAATCATCTCTATCACTACAACCAACGCTACCTTAAAGTACCTATTACTAAACAGATTACATCATCTATATAACATACTAAACACGTGATCCTGAAATCAAAAGCAATAACAAGGTTAGTCTGTACATACCAGTATTTAAGTCTTCTGATACAACATCAGTATCTGCTACCATCTGATAAGCTCTAGCTATAGCCGTGGGAGGACCTTTTCTCTTCTGTCCTACTGATGCGGTAGATCCACCAACAGACGTAGACTGCACCCCGGACCTTCCCCGGAACCACCTCTACCCGCTACCGGACATTGTGCTGACCTATGACCTTCTTTATGATAATTCCAACATACATTGCTTCTGAAAGAACATTGTTGAACATCATGTCCCACTATACCACACCTTAGACACCTTTTCGTACTTGGAGAACACTGTCCACTATGGTAAGATCTGCACGAGTTACACCATTCTTTCTGTACAGAACCCGACCCACTCGTACTCGAAACTTCTCTCGCACTGGACTCGGTTGACTTTCTTAATTTCGGACTGGACTGATAACTAGATTGACCTTCTGACCTCTTCCCATAAGGACCACTCCCCACTCCCGTACTCCTTACGGCTTTAACATCACCTTCTGTCGCTTTGGCCATCTCAAAAGCTTGCGATAAAGAAGAAGCAAATCTAACCATTGACCGATACTCCGGCTTAATAACTCTAATAAAGTGCTGAATTTTTTCTTTCTCATGCGGTACCCACTGTTGACAAAACCTTAACTTAGAGGTAAAGTCCAAAATAACATCATCAATCGTCATATCATCAGTCATTCTCATCCCAAAGAACTCGGTTTTCAATATCTCCAAATCATATTCCGAACAATACTGCTCGCGAACCTTGGCATGAAACTGCTCCCATGACACTTGACTTAGTTGTTCTTTTGATAAATGACCTGTGATGGAGTCCCACCACTCGATAGCTCGTCCCTTGAATAATCGACTAGCATATAACACTCTCAACTCTGGCTCGCACTGACAAGCATCTAATGATCTTACCACTTCCCTGAGCCAATTTAGAGTCTCAGTCGGGTCGGTTTTACCAGTATACTCTGAAGGTTGACAATTAAGAAAGTCCTTATACGAGCACTTCTTCTTTTCAAACATCGGTGGTTGGAAGAATGGTGTCTGAAACGGGTACATCACTTGATTTGGAAGTAGTGGATTGAACTGAGATGGTATCTGGTATTGAGGTGGCACATACTGTTGTTGAGAAATGTTTCCAAACTGTGGGTAAGCACTTGGAGGAAAGCTTTGATTTATTGTTGTGGTGTTAGAATGCGATATCACTTGTTGCTCAAGCTCTTTGATTCTATCTTGATCATCTTTCAACTGACTTTGAAGCTCTAACACTTCTTCTGATACTTCTTCTTCTGATACATGACCGTCTTCATCAGGAGCTGTAAAGGTTCCGGAGGCATTGGGGGCAGCGTCTTGATTACCAGACATATCTGCACTACCACAACATCTCACACAAACTCTTAGTAGATAACCGGTTAGTGCCTATTAACTAACACATAAAAGCTCCTACATTCACTTAACCCGTCCCCTTTATGTTATGTTCGACAAGATCCTCTCAAGGTTTGGGAACATGACATTCAAGTACAATGTCGATGCGGCCAAACCTATGCTCTGATGCTAACTTGTAACACCGTACTTTTTTTCTTCTTTTTTTTTTTTTTAATTAACACATTGGAAGTTATACTTACAAAATGTATGAAGTTACACTTCATACATAAATACATTTTTATCAAACAACCGGTGTTACATTAATATTCGATTTTATATAGACAACATCAGAGTTCTAGACTTGTCGAACACAACTCAACGCGCCCATCTTCTCCCATGTCCACAAAAGAAAAAGACCTATAACCTGCAAGGGGGAAGGTGGAGGGGTTAGCACGAAACTAAGTGAATGGACTAATCTAACAGCTAAAACACATAAGTACAATCACTAGAACATGCAGCAACAAATTAATCAGACAGTTAATCACATAACTACTAGAACATGCAGAAACATAGCAATCTACCATTAACATACAACATAAAAGCAATACAAATACAATATCCAACAATCAATTAAATCCAAAGACCACTAAGGCATAAACACATCTTCAGCAACGGTCAATCCAAAGCAACCGTGATAACTACAAGCAATGGTCAATCAGAAGCAACCATCTGGGTAATCCGAAGCAACCCATTGAGAGACTCGGCGGCCTAGCCGGGCCAACGACTCCAGTTGATCACTCTAGAGTCTACCGAAAACTCATAACTCTGTATCACTAGTATAAGTCTTCCACAATCGACAGACGCGTGATTCTGACTTATATTAATCATACAACATCAATGAGCCCAACCTGATCAGAAGCAAGGTTGATCTCTCCCGACCTGATCAGAAGCAAGGTCAGTCCAATAAACGCGCGAGGTCATAGTCCACATCACACAACAACAAAGGTTCTAAGCATAGCAACTAGGTCAACGGTCTAGGTCATGTCACTATATGTCTTAACAGCTAGATTAACCCACTCACCGAATACCAGCACGAGAAGAACTCAGAGGTCTTATATTTCTGAGTCTTCACTTCTCCTGATCACCTGGAAAAGATACAAATAAAGTCAATAATTATATCCTGATAATATTCTATCAACAAGACAGACACAAAAATGAGATAGAAACAAAACAATCATACATGCTCAGTCAACTGTACAAGTAACACCATCACACGCACGTTTGAGAACACTCAACTGTGTGGTTGACAACTCACTCGTATGTTTGGTCTATGACCAAACATCCAACAATGACTCACTTGATCCGTATGGTTCACTACACGAGTTACCAGTGACTCGTACGAGTCACATCTCAACCGTACATATCATCACAATCAAAACATAAGTTCCCATCACCACTCACTCGCACGGTTCACCACACGGTTGACTACCTCAACCGTATGAGTGAAGGCTCACTCGTGCGAGTGATGAAGAACAGTAGCAACAGCTAATTATATGGGTTACAACCCAAAAACACAACATCAAACATCAATACATACACTAAATCAACACCTACAAACATGTAATCACTGTATGATAAGTCTACATCATAATTTCAACCCATAACGACACTCTAAAGCGTGTAGAACAAGGCATACACCCTAAAACCCATTTTTTGACCAAAATAAAGTTTGATACAGATTCTCAAAAGATTACCATTGGAAATTATTTTTCATTACGATTCCAACGATACTTGATTCATCAAAAACGGAGTTACGGTTTGAAAGTTATGACCAAAACAAGTTTTCACAAATCTGACCATGTGCTCACACGTGTGACTGAGGTCTCACTCATGCGAGTGAGTCCTCACATGTGTGGTTGACCTTCAAAAGTGTGGTCACTCGTACGAGTGACCTATCAAAAGTGTGGGTGCTGATGAACACCTGCAGCTCGCTCTTTTCGCGTTTTTTGATCCCAAAACATGATTTTTGCTCAATCTGATCATGAAACCACTTCAAAAACATCATATAACAACTATAGAACATATATCTAACAACAATTAACACTAACAAACATAATTCATGAAGATTCAAGCATCAAAACTCACTTTTTCTTAAGAACACAAAAACCCAAATTACACAAGATTCAAGCAATGATTCAAGCATGCTAACCTGGTTTGATGATTACAAAGATGATATAAATCAGTTTCTAAAGCTCCACAAACCAATTTCAAGCTTGGATCAAGTTAGGGTTTTGATGTAGGTGAAAGATGAAGAACGAGGTGTTTGGTGAATTTTCTAGAAAATGCAAGAAGTGAACTGCACTAGTCATATAAATGGGTTTTAATTCCCACACTGTGCAACACACGGGTATTTATCAGTTATCTGATATCTTTTGTACTTCATTAGGTGGCCCTAACGGAGTCCAAATTAAACAAATGAACCTGTTCTGTGACCCTTGTCACAAACTGGTCTCAACTAAACAACCAAATAATTATAAACATATAATTATTAAAATCACTAATTACGCCATACCCAAGGGTACAATGGTCATTTCAACTAGGCCCAAAACGAGGGTGTTACAAGTGGCTTCCCATTTTCTTTTGTTGCCACACGATTTATCCTCGGCCTTAGGTGCCAGTACTACGATTTCGTCCACCGTTTCTATCAATTTGCAGGCCATATTCAAAGCTTCTTGATGATTAGTGGGTTTGGATGATATTACTCCGTGTTTGATGCTCTTTGGAAGACCATCCATGTAAAGTTCAACCCTTGAAGACTCGGGGTTCACAAGGTTTGGGCACATCAAGGCTAATTCAGAAAATCGTTGATTATAAGCCTTGAGATCGTTTCCGACCGCTTTTAGAGTTCATAGCTCTTGTTCGAGCTTTTGGGTTTCTTCACAAGTAAAATATTCAATGATCATCTTTTCCCTTAAATCGGCCCAAGAGAGGGCGTGGGCTTCATCGGTACCCACTGATTGTACATAGGTGTTCCACCAAGTGAGCGCGACACCGGTGAAAGTGTGAGTGGAGTACTTGACCTTGTCTTGGTCCCGACAACCGCTTATGCTAAAGACGGCTTCCGTTTGCTTAAACCATCGGGTGAGCACAACCGGTCCCCCGGTTCCATCGAAGGTGTGAGGTTTGCATCCCATGAAAGCTTTATAGGAGCATCCCTCGTTTGAATTACCGGCTCCATTGTTGTTGTTGTTGTTGTGGTTGTTGTTATTGTTATTGTTGTTGGATGAGTGACTGGCCATGGCCGCATCTACGGCGGTGGCTATCATTCGTTGGAGAGCTTGTTCGGGTGTTTTATGGCGTGGTACATGGCGAGGAGGCATTGTTCCTTCAAACACAAGAATATCGTTGATTAGTATTTTCAATAATACTAACCGTGATGTGGAATGAGGATAAAGAGAAAATTTTCCTTGACTCGCCTTAAATTCTTTATGTCATAATGTCGGAACGTTCATATGAGTCACCGTAATATAATCTCGGAAATTATATTACCCTAATTCATATGTGCATTCGACATTATTTCACGAAGTCAAGGTGGCGTGTCAATCAAATTAAACAACGTGAGATTAAGATGGAATAAAAGTTAGATATGAATAGAAGAGTTCGAGTATAAATGCACAAGTAGTCAAGTAATTCCTACTTCAAGTCTATATGTCGGTTGTAGTCTAGACTCACTAATGTACCCTATGACTCGGGGTTGACACCAATGAACTCTAAATCCCTACAACCAACGCTCTGATACCATCTGTAGCGACCCGACAAAATCATCATTGACGGCGCCGTCTACTTAGGTCCCGTTACGTGGTCATAAGTCTTTAAAATAACGTTTGACCAAAATATGTCGCATTCATTTCAATTATAAAGATGTTTCAAAGTTTACAAAGTAGTTCAACGTCTAAACATGTTACAACGTTTTAAGTACAATTGAAACCCATGCGACACAAATTAAGTTAAGTTAAAAGACGCTCCACGTATGTATGTATACTCGACATCCAAGCAAGTATCAAAAATAATGTGCGAAAGCATGTATCACCTAGCGTTTAAGGACCTGAGAAAACATATAGAAAACTGTCAACGAAAAACGTTGGTGAAATCATAGGTGTAATAGTAACATTGTTTTGAACCACAAGATTTAATATAGTTGATTATCCAAATCGTTTGTATTCCAAAAGTATGTTGGCGAGCACCCAATTATCAAGACTTAACTGTTTTGTACCCTGTTACGTAGTTTTAGAACATACACTATACTCGAAAATATATTTCATCCGCTAACGGTAGCGAACCGTCCTAATGAGGGCTCGTCAAGCCCAATGTGATCACATAACATAAATTCACATTTACACCCTGCAAGTGTAACTAAGGATAATTGAATTGAGGCTTTTTGTTCAAACTCACTGTGTAATGTTTGTTTTCGTACTTGTGTTCAAAGCATAAAAGTATGATACGTATATGTTTCTCATCCCATGATTTAAAAGCATAAAAGTTGTTGAAAGATGGGACTATGATCTCACCTTGAGTGCAAACGTATAAAAGTACTTCACAAGTAAACGTGTGCAAGAACGAATGCTAGTCTTGACCTAAACAAGTAGGTCGTATCAATAACGGTAAACACGATTGGTCAAAGTTTTTCAATTAGTCCTATGGCTCGTTATGACTCGATTACGTATAGCATGTGGATCACGTTGCCAAGTTTCATGCACGATTCCAATATAAAAGCATGTTAGACGAAGCCCATAAGTCAAGATATTCGATTCACCCCGGTGCCAATAAGATGTACCACGACCTCAAAGAACAATATTAGTGGCCGAACATTAAAAGGGACGTCGCTACTTATGTTGGAAAATGCCTAACTTGCTTCAAAGTCAAAGTCGAACATCAAAGACTGTCTGGACTACTTCAACAACCCGAGATCCCGCAATGGAAGTGGGAAAGGATAACGATGGATTTTATCACCAAACTACCAAAGACGGTGGGCGTTATGATACTATTTGGGTTATTGTTGACCGCCTCACCAAATCCGCGCACTTCCTAGCCATGAAGGAAACCGACAACATGGAGAAACTCGCACAACTTTACATTAAAGAAATCGTAGCCCGTCACGGTGTACCCTTATCGATTATCTCCGACCGAGATGGCCATTTTGTTTCTAGATTTTGGCGTACTTTACAAGAAGCTTTGGGAACGCGTTTAGACATGAGCACCGCATATTATCCACAAACCGATGGAAAAAGCGAATGCACAATTCAAACTTTGGAAGACATGCTACGTGCTTGTGTTATCAACTTTGGTAAAGCTTGGGATAAGCACTTGCCTCTCGCCGAATTCTCCTACAACAATAGTTATCACGCGAGTATTAACGCCGCACCATTCGAAGCTTTATATGGTCGAAAATTTCATTCACCTCTTTGTTGGGCCGAAGTAGGCGACACACAAATCACCGAACCCGAACTCATTCATGAAACAACTGATAAGATCGTTCAAATCCGAGATAGGCTTAGGACGGCCCGTAGTCGTCAAAGAGGCTATACCGACAAACGACGCAACGAACTTGAATTTCAAGTCGGTGATCACGTAATGTTAAAAGTCGCGCCTTGGAAAGGTGTAATCCTTTTTGGGAAACGCGGGAAGCTAAATCTGCGGTATATTGGTCCTTTCGAAATCTTGGAGCGTGTTGGTACCGTTGCATATCGTTTAGATCTTCCGCCTCAATTGAGCTCCGTTCATCCTACCTTCCATGTATCCAACTTGAAAAAGTGCCTTGCCGAACCCGATATCGTCATCCAATCGAGAAACTTACCATCGATGACAAACTTCATTTCGTGGAGGAACCGGTTGAAATTGTGGACACCTCCGTCAAAACGTTAAAACAAATCCGAATTCCAATTGTCAAGGTCCGTTGGAACGCCAAAAGGGGACCCGAGTTTACTTGGGAAAGACAAGATCAAATGCAAAGGAAGTATCCTCATCTATTCGTGAATTCGGAAACGCAAGATCCCGAGGAAGAAACAATGACTACTACGCCTACTTAAATTTCGGGACGAAATTTCTTTTAAGGAGTAGGTAATGTAACATCTCGCCTTTTTCCGTTTACTTTCCGTTTATTCATTTTAAAGTCCGTTATATATTTATAACAACTCCCGTTGATACGCGTTTTAAATTACCTCATTTAGGTAATTCACGCACCCGAATAAAACTTGAGGGACTAGACTTGCCAAATGATCAAAGATGTTACTAGGTCAAAGTGGTCAACATTCACTCTCATCCATTCATCCATCTCTTTCTCTTTTACTACTTCAACATTTTTCTCTCAAACTCAAATCCAAAGAATCATCATCTAAATCCAATCTAGCAAGTGTTTTGCAAAAAAAATTACATATTTGGAATCCTTGCATCTTCCTCTTCGATTCCATACCGATTTCATTACATTTGGGTAACTTTCTAAAATCACTAGATTTTGTGTTCTTGATGTTTTTAACTTATAAAAGTGTTAATTAGTGTCTATGGCTCAAGTCTAACACGAATATATGATTTGTATGCTCGATCTTCTTGTTTTGAAGTAACTAGCATGAACTTAAATTTTGGTGTGTTGTTCTTGAGATTTAGTTGCTTAAAAGTTGTTAGATGTTAAAGGTTCATGTTTTAATTGTGTTACTAGTATCCCTAGCTTCAATTTGATGTGTAGGTTGCTTTAGAAAACTTCATAAACTTGATTATTGATTTTGGTAATGTTAGTTAGGGTTTGATAGAACTAAATGTGAACATTTGATGCATTGAATGCCATGAATTGTTGTTGGTAAGTGTTTAGTTGGATTGTATGCTTGATTACCTACGAAATGGCGTATTGTATGTAGGTAGTAAGTTCCCGAATCACCAAACCACATTTATGAACTTGAATGTAATAAATGTTGAGCATTCAATGTGATTTTAGTTGTTGTAAGTGGTAGATTGATTGATGAAATATGCTTAGTTGTTTTCCTCGTCAAAATACATTTTCGATGATATAAGATACATGTTTTGGTTGTTTGCGGGTCATAAATTGGGATTGTTTGAGTTTTGGTTCGTGCATTTGTGTGTTGCAGCAAAACAGGAACTGGATACTGATCTGGACGCCGTCCAGATTCTTGGACGCCGTCCAGGCCTTCACAAACCAAACTTCAAACTATCACAATTTATGATCCGCAACCAATCAAAACATGTATCTTATACCGTTGGAAAGGTATTTTGACGAGAAAAACAACTAAACACATTTCATCAATCAATTCACATTTTCAACAACCAAAACCGCATTAAATGCTCACCATTTATTACATTCAAGTTCATTAAACGCATTTCTTGATTCGGTGATCCAATTTACATATATGATATGCCGTTTCGAAGGTAATTAAACACACATTACAACTAAACACTTATCAACAACATTGTCAAGCATTTAATGCATCAAAAGTTCGTAATTAAGTCTATCAAACCCTAACCAAAATCACAAAATCAATAATCATGTTAATGAAGCTTTCTTGATCAACCTACACATCAAAATGAAGCTAGTGATGCTAGTAACACATTTGATACATGCACTTTTAACATCTAACAACATTTAAGCAACCAAAACACAAGATCAAACACACCAAAATTCAAGTTTATGCTAGTTACTTAAAATAACAAGATCGAGCATACAAATCATATATTCATGTTAGACTTGAGCCATAGACACTAATTAACACTTTTATAAGTTAAAAACATCAAGAACACAAAATCTAGTGTTTTTAGAAAGTTACCCAAATGCAATGAGTTTGGTATGGATTTGAAGAGGAAGATGCAAGGATTCTGAATATGTAATTTGTTTGAGTTGATGCTTGCTCGATTTGAAATAGATGATGATTCTTTGATTGAGTGTGTTGAGAGAAAATGTGAAAGTATTAGAGAAAGAGGAGGATGAATGAATGGAGGAGGAAGGGTTTGACTCTTGACCTAGTCAAATCTTTGCTCAAATGACAACATTAGTTCCTCGACTTAGGAAACGGTTACGTGAATTACCTAAACGAATTATTTTAAAACGCGTATTAACGGAAGATATTATAATTATATAACGGACTTTAAAATAACATAACAGAAGGTAAACGGAAAAAGGCGGGATGTTACAGATGCACCTGAAACTGTACGGATGCATCTGTATTCATACGGTTGAATCTGTAACCGTAAAAATGCACCCAAAATGGTCCGAATACAACCCGTATCCGTACGGATTCATTTTGTATCCGTACGGATGTTGTTCATCAGCATCAGGTTGTTGGTTTTGTGATTTTAAGCCCTAAATCTTGTTTTTGCACTGTTTTGACACTAAAACTCACTTAGGAAACATATATAACTCATATACAAACGTTTACTAACATCAATTTGACAGAAACAATACTTCAAATGCAAGTTTTGATTCAAAACCCACTTTGACACAAAACTAATAAAATCACTGATTTTAACTCGAATTTGAACATGAAATCGCTTGTTAAATACCTTGTGAAGTTACTGAAATCACTAGACACGATTTCCAGTTAAAAAACGAGATCAATAATAAATTTGGAAGATTAGGGTTTGTGTCTGTTTATGTTCTGTGTATAAGAGTTTCCAAAATGGAAATAAGGAGAAGCAGGGGTTTTTTAAAACAAAAAGAGTTTCTTCATTTGAAGGAAACCTCTTCTGTGTGTCACGGGTATTTACCAGTTTTCAAAAATACGAAACACCTCATTAAGTGGTCCAAACGAGGTCCAATTTAAATAAACAAACATGTTCCATGACACTTGTCACGAACTGGTCTCAACTATATAATTAAATAATTATAAACACGTAATTATTAAAGTAACATATAATAACACACAAGGGCAATTAGGACAATTACCACTAGACCCAGTGTGAGTTTGTTACAAATCTACCCCCCTTAAAGGAGATTTCGTCCTTAGATTCTGGTCAAGGTCTAACAAACGAGGGTAACGAGTTTTCATCAACTCTACTGTCTCCCGTGTCAGGTTTGAACCTAAGCTGTGCTTCCACTCAACTAATACCATCGGTATCTGTTTATTTCGAAACTTAGTTATCTTTCGATCAACAATTCTAACGGGTTCTTCTACAAGTTTCTTATTCATATCCACTTTCAAATTTTGAAGTTGTGGGACCTGACTTTCATCGTCTACCTTGTACTTACGAAGATAACACACACTGAATGTGTTATGATTACCAGCCAAATCAGCAGGAAGATCTAATACTATTGCCTAGTCATTTAACACCTGTTGAATTCTAAACAGCCCAATGTACCTCAGAGCTAACTTACCTCTTTTACCGAAACGAATGACACCTTTCAAGGGAGATACTTTCAAGTATACCTGCTCACACCGGACGTTTTCACGGATCGGCGTACATCTTATGTCTATATCTTAGAGCTTTCAATCTCTCGCGTGCAATTGCCACTTTCTCTGTAGTCACTTGTACAATATCTGGACCTGCAAACTGTTTCTCGCCAGCTTCTAACCAACAAGTCGGTATTCTGCACTTACGACCATACAACATTTCATGAGGCGGCATGCCTATACTAGAGTGATACAAGTTGTTGTAGACAATCTCGATCAAAAGTAGATGAGAATCCCATGATCCTCCATATTCTAACATGCATGCTCTTAACATATCTTCTAAAGTCTGAATGGTACGTTCACTTTGACTGTCTGTTTGAGGATGATACGTTGTACTGAGATTAACATGAGTACCCAAATTCTGTTGTAGACTTTGCCAAAATTTAGACACAAACCTCGAGTCTATGTCTGATATAATTGATAGTGGTATCCCATGTCGAACTATAATTTCATTCACATATAATTGAGCTAATTTACTGAGCGAAGCTGTCTCACCTGTAGTCAGAAAATGCGCGCTTTTATTCAGTCGGTCAACTATCACCTAGATCATGTCATGACCTTTCTGGGTTCGGGGTAACTTTGTTACAAAATCCATCGTTATGTGCTCCCACTTCCACTGAGGAATCTCTAGTTGACGTAATGACTCGTAAGGTTTCTGATCTCTAGTTGACACTTTTCCATGTAATGCATGATGTCTTTCTTCATAGTTGGCCACCAATATAAAGGTTTCAGATCATGATACATCTTTGTGTTTCCAGGATGGATAGACAATCTCGATTTGTGCGCTTCATTCACGATTAAATCCCTCAATCCTCCGAGCAAAGGAACACAAATTCTATTATTAAAGGTCTTTAATCCACGAGAATCGACAATTAAATCCTTTTTCCGTATTATCAATATCTCAATTTTCAGATGTTCATCTCTCAAGGCTTCTAATTGAGTTATCTCCAAGCAATCAATCAAGTCCGACACAATTTTAGCTTGCATAAATTTTACATTGTAAGTGGATATCTTTTGACTCAAAGCATCCGCAACTACATTTTCCTTCCGTGGATGATAACGAATCTCGCAATCATAATCCTTGATTAGTTCTTTCCACCGTCTCTAGCGCATGTTTAACTCTTTCTGCGAAAATATATGTTGAAGACTCTTGTGGTCGGTACAAATTATACAATGAGTGTCGTAAAGATAATGTCTCCATAATTTCAACACAAATACAACCGCTGCCAATTCTAGATCATGTGATGGATAATCCCTCTCATGAGTTTTCAATTGTCTTGAGGCATAGGAGATAACCTTTTCTCTCTGCATTAACACACAACCTAATCCAGCTAATGATGTGTCACAATACACAATGAAATCTTTAGTACCCTCAAGTAACGCTAAAATCGGAGCTTGACAAATAACCATTTCAATGTCTCGAAGGCATTTTCCTGTTCATCACTCCATTGAAAAATTACATCTTTCCTAGTCAACGGACCCGCGATCTTTGAGAAATTTTTAATAAACCTTCGGTAATAACCGGCTAAACCCAGAAAACTCTTCATCTCTGTCGGAGTCTTCGGTGAATCCCAATTCATTACTACTTCTAGTTTAGACGGATCCACTTTGATACCCTCTTGCAGATAACGTGACCCCAAAATTGTACTTCTCTTAACCAGAACTCATATTTAGAAAATTTGGCATACATCCTTTCTCGTTTCAGTAGTTCTAACATTTGTCTCAGATGCGTAGCGTGCTCGGCTTCTGTTTTCAAATAAATAAAAATATCGTCGATAAATACTATCACGAATTTGTCCAGAAACTGTTGACACACCCGATTCATCAAATCCGTGAATATTGCTGGCGCAATCGTCAATCCGAACGGCATAACTAAAAACTCGTAGTGACTGTATCTTGTATGAAAAGCTGTCTTTGGAATATCCTCCTCGGCTACACGAACCTGGTGATGACCTGACCGTAGGTCAATCTTGGAGAAGTATGATGCTCCTTGTAGCTGATCGAACAAATCATTGATCCTTGGTAAAGGGTACTTGTTGTTCACGGTCTTCTTGTTTAGTTCACGATAATCAATACACATACAGAGCATTCCATCTTTTTTTTTCACAAATAACACTGGAGCACCCCACGGTGAAGAACTCGGTCGGATGAACCCACGATCTAGCAATTCCTGAATTTGTGACATCATATCATGAATCTCAGACGGAGCTAATCGGTACGGAGCTTTAGCAATTGGCGTGGATCCCGACAACAATTCAAATTTATACTCTACTTTCCTAACTGGTGGCAAACCCGAAAATTCATCGAGGAATACTTATGGGAAATCGGACACTACTGGATGTCGAATATTGACTTCTTTTCTTTCTTAGCGTCAATCACGTAAGCGAGAAACAAATCACACCCCTTAGCTAACGATATCTTAGTTTTGGGAAAGGGGTGAGATTGCGAAAGGTTGTAACGCCTCTTACGTTACGCTCATCCCCAAAAGCGGATCCGATGGGGATCGGTGATTTTAGACCGATTAGTCTAATCGTTAGCTACTATAAGATAGACGCAAAAATTCTCTGAAATCGTCTTCGAAAGGTATTACATCCACATAATAATATTTTCCCTATAAAAAAATTAATTAGCTATAACTTTAAATAAAACATATGTTAATAATAGTTTTCATCTAAATGTAGTTGTAGATAACTTACGATATTGATAGATAATGATTTCTGAAATTATTGATACCACCTAAATACACCTAAATAATTCACATTATAAATTAAATAAATAAATAATGTTTAATGTGTTACTCCTATTAAACAAACGTCAAACATTTAGTGAATATTCACTAGACGACCAACACTTGCAAAAGAACTTAAATTATAGTAACAAAGGTAGTATAGTACACAATGAACGCAAATGAAGCACGCTATGATCATATTACCAAACAAAATACCTAAGTCGAACTTAAGTAATATATGGGGAATAAGTAAGTGTACATAAAAACAAGTAAATGGGTCGAAATAGTTTGAGATGAAACATAATTGACAACTAAACCAACTCACTTCCTGTGAAAGCATATTTCAAGTTAATTAACTTCTGCATTAGTGCTAACAGAGGATAGTACCATATCTTTGGTCAAATTAATCACAAATTAATCACTTCCTATACAATTCCATGTACAATTCACACATATATCAATTCCAATTGTTAGAAGTGCACCTGTTGGTGGTTTGTTCTCACTGAATTTATTATACATTCATATCATAGTAACTTCAGATATCTCAAGCTCTTCGACTTGCACGCGAGATTTATGTCTAAAACAAATCCAAACAGAGATTCAACCTCAGTAAGAAATTTCAAATATATGGTAGACATAAACAATAAAAAACGACAAATATCAACAAAAGCATCAAACTTTCCATTAAAATCGTGTTAGTCATACCCTAAAATGTATAATAAAATTCAGTGCTTAAATTAGCGAAACTAAGGTATATCACTGTTAGTCAAAACTCGATTATATCACTATTTATGGCCTAATCGCTATATTTCAAAATGCAGCACTCATTTATAAAAAAATACATATTCAACCTCAGTATACACTAAAATGTTATACATGTTTTAACATGTAAAATAACATAAAGGTAGTAATTAGTAACAACAAAATGAGATAAAAATACAGACCTTCAACCGATGAGGTTTGATGTACGGTGGTAGCGGTTGTCACGTCCTTCGGTGGCGATGGCGACGCCTGTAGGTATTGGGTAAAACGGTGGTGATAAGGTGAATGTCAGAGGCGAAGCCAGAATTTACAGATGTGGGTGGCTTATGCGAAATTTGAAAAGTTGAGTCATTTAATTTACATATTTTGGACATAAAATTATGATTAATATTTTGGCTTTGAGGGAGGCTTACAACTTTTTAGATAATAATACAATTGAAACTTGAGTCTTGATTGGGCCGTGGGGGAGGCTGAGCACCCCTCAGTCCCCCTTTGTCTCCGCCCCTGGTGGCTGTTGTGAAGAATGGTCGTGATAAGGTGGCGATGGAGTAAGGTGTTGATGGTGTACGGTGGCGATGGTGTACGGTGAAAATGGTGTACGGTGGTGATGGCGATGGTGTATGGTGGCGATGGCGATGGCGATGGGGATAGCTGTGGATTTGTGTAACAATTGGAACCCTAAACCCATATAACAACTTCGCGACACATCGGGAAAACAAATTCGTGAAAACGTTCAAAATCTCGCGATATTTGTTAATTTCGAGCCGGTGTTCAAGACCTTTTACCACTGTTTTTTTTTCGCGATTTTTGATATTTTCAAGATACGTTTTGCGTGATACGCGAGCTTCGATAACACATGGTTGTTTCTCATTGGCCTAGCCTTTATTTCGCGACGCGCGACGGTTGACCGAGAAGTCAACATCTATTACCATAAAAAAGCCTCTGACATTGTTTATAACAAGAGAAATGGTGACCGCGCTTCGCGGCGGTAAAATTAAAAGCGTATTTACATTGAACTTAAAACAAAAAATAATTATGTCAAGGACACCATATTTTTTGTGTGTGGTAGCAGTCAGAAAGGTATACAATGATTGCTGAAAAATGTTGTTCCTATTGTTATATTGCTGAAAGATATCATTCTTTGCTAAAAAGAATTTACTGATCACTTAAACAACATATTCTTGTACATCAACTACTAAAACTTACAAAACCTAACCACCTTTGGTTGCACCACCTTTGAAACGGATGTTGACAACCCGTTGATACTTAGTAGTTAGTTCCCCGTTAGTACATAAAGTTAAAGGCAATATGTAAAAAAGTGGACAGAATAAGTGCGCATAGAAAACAAAATCATAAAGATAAGTATACAAAATTACAAACTAACCTTCACTTTTCGAAAAGGTAAAACATACATTATACCAATCATTCCATCCCGTGATCTAACTACCAACTGTTCCATATTGTGATCTTCCATATCTTTCGTAAATGTTGTTCAACAAATTTCAGTTTCAATGTCGTTTAACAAATTTCAGTTTCAACCATCGTTTGATACAACCATTATAACAAAGTGACCCACAAAGTTGAAATTTGTGACCGAATTAACGGTCGTATTTCATCATTTGACTAACTACCTGTTAAATATGTAGGCTTCTTAAAAACGGCAGTTACTTGGTGACTAAGTTAGGTTTGGCCAGCCCTAATTAGTTTAAGCCGATTTTAGGGTTTACTTAGACTACGGTTTATTTAATCCTTGTCTATAAATACTCTCTCATATGTACATGCTTTGCATCACCTCCAAATTAATAATATACTCTCTAGTTCCAAAATGGATGTAGGTTTCACATCGAAACTGAACCACTATAATTCTCGTGTTCTTTTATTATGTGTTTATTATTCGGTTGCTTGTTTGTGATTGCTAATCAATTAGGGTTGTTACTCTGATCAAAGGCAGATTCTAGCCTTAACAATTGGCATCAAAGCCAGGTTCTAACCGTAGCCGTCAATCATAGCTGTTGCTGTTACAGATCCAGTCGCTGCTACTGTTGTTGCTGTTTTTACAGATCAGATTGCAGGTGCTAAACCCTAGCCGCCATCAGACTCTGCTGATCAACCCTAGCCGCCACCAGACTCTGCAGATCAACCCTAGCCGCCACCAGACTCTGCAGATCAACCCTAGCCACCACCAGACTCTGCTGTTACAGATCTATTGCAACTGTTACAGATCAGATTACTGTTGTCCTCAGATCCAATAATTTTTTTTTTAATGGCAGAAGAAGGAAGGATCAAAATCGACAAGTTTGATGGGCAAGATTTTGGGTGGTGGAAGATGCAGGTTGAAGATTTGTTATGTCAGAAGGATCTGATCGATGCCTTGAATGAGAATAAACCAGAAGGAATGAAAGACGACGAGTGAAAAACAGTTGACAGGAAAGCCCTAGCAGTTGTCAGACTCACGTTGACAAAAAGTGTTGCCTTTAACATTGTGAACGAAACCACGACACATGGTTTGATGAAGACCTTAGCAAATATGTATGAGAAGTCGTCTGCTTCTAACAAGGTGTTTTTGATCAGACAGTTGGTAAACACCAGGTTGAAAGAAGGTGCTTCAGTAACAAATCATGTTAATAACTTCAACAATATTATCTCTAGGTTACTGTCAGTTGATATCAATTTCGATGATGAAGTCAAAGCTCTTCTATTATTATCTTCGTTACCTGAAAGCTGGTCAGGTTCAGTCACAGCTATCAGTGGGTCCACAGAGTCCTCAAAGCTCAAGTTTGAGAGCATTCGTGATTTTATTCTTGGGGAAGATATAAGAAGAAAGAGCTCAGGAGAACCATCAGGAAACTTGCTGAGAAACTTGCTGAGCACAGAAGAGAGGGGTAGGAGAAAAGGCAGAAGTAACCCCACCAGGGGCAGGTCAAAGTCAAGAAGGAGGAGTGTGTCGAGAACGAGGAATGGTATTAAATGTTGGAATTGTCAGGAGACTGGGCACTTCAGAAACCAGTGCACTAAGCCAGTAACATCATCAAAGCCAAAGGAAGTTAATGTTGCAGTTGCAACAGATGATTATGATAACGTCATTGTTTGCTGCATTGAGAATACAATTGATGCTTTGGTTATGGATTCAGGAGCATCGTTTTATGCTACTCCAAGTCCACATTTGATGAAGAATCTATGAACAGGTAATATTGGTAAAGTTCGTTTGGCTAATGATCATTGTCTTGACATTACAGGGATTGGAGACTTAGAGCTGAAGACCTCTTTGGGCACTAATTGGACATTGGAAATGTTCGAGTTATTCCTGGCCTAAAGAAGAAACTAATCTCTGTTGGACAGCTTGATGATCAAGGATATAGTGTGCTATTTGGTGAAGGTCAGTGGAAAGTAATAAAGGGGAACTTAGTAATAGCCAAGGGTAAGAAGAGAGGCACTCTTTATATGGTAGAAGTTCCAGCTAATGAAGTAAATGCAGTTTCCAATGATCGTAGCTTAACCAGTCAGTGGCACCAACGTTTAGGTCACATGAGTGACAGAGGAATGAAAATGCTAGTGTCTAATGGTAAAATTCCTGGTCTAAAGAGAGTTGAATCGGACTTTTGCGAGTCATGTGTTCTAGGAAAGAAGAAGAAGGTCACCTTTGCAAAAGCAGGCAGAACTTTAAAGGCTCAGAAGTTGGAGCTAGTACACACGGATGTGTTCGGGCCTACTCCTATTTCTTCATTGGGAGGAGCACGCTATTATGTTACTTTCATCGATGATTCAACACGCAAGGTATGGGTTTACTTTCTTAAAAATAAATCTGATGTATTTGAAGCTTTTAAGAAATGGAAATCTGCTGTTGAACTATCTTGTGATTTGAAGGTAAAATGCTTGAAGTCGGATAATGGAGGAGAATACATCAACACCGAATTCGTTAACTATTGTGCTGATCATGGCATTTGAATGATCAAGACAGTTACAGGTACTCCACAACAAAACGGAGTTGCAGAAAGAATGAATCGTACTTTAAATGAGAGAGCACATAGCATGAGACTTAATTGTGGGCTACCAAAGACTCTATGGGCTGATGCAGTAAGCACTGCCACTTATTTGATCAACCGTTCTCCATCAGCTCTGCTTGATTTCAAAATACCTTAAAGAAGAATGGAGAGGTAAAGCAATCAGTTATGAGCATCTAAAAATCTTTGGGTGCAGTGCATATGATATTAATAAAGATGGTGAAAAACTCGATGCAAAAGCAAAGAAGTACGTGTTCATTGGTTATGGGGGAGATGACATGGGTTACAGGTTATGGGATAACAAGGGAAAACATGTTATCAGAAGTAAACATGCCACCTTCAATGAAACAGAATTGTACAAGGATTTCAACTCAACACCAAAAGAAAAAGAATCAGTTGAATTTGAGGTTGACACAGAGACAACTAGAGAAGATGAAAGGGAAACTCCAGAGTATGAAACTGAAGTTCTAGTGGGAGTTCCTAACAGTGAAAGCTCGGAATCTGATCACGAGCAGACTTCAGAAAGTGGGAGCTCAGATTCTGATGATGAGCAGCCCCCACAGCCCTCACCACAACCTGACCAGTCCAATTGGGTCAGGAGATCTACACGAGTCACAAGAGAGCCAAAGAGGTTTAGTCCAACAGTTAACTATCTTCTTTTGACAGAAAATAGGGAACCAGAAAGTTATTCTAAGGTAATGAAGGTGAAAGATTCGTTCCAGTAGGAGCAGGCTATGAAAAGCGAGATGGAATCTTTATTGAAAAATCAAACTTGGAGGTTAACCAAGTTACCACCAGGAAAAAGGGTCTTACAGAATAAATGAGTTTTCAGAGTCAAAGATAAAGCGGATGGTTCTAAACGATACAAAGCAAGATTAGTTGTCAAAGGATTTCAACAAAAGAAAGGAGTCGACTATGCTGAAATCTTTTCTCCAGTAGTGAAGATGACGATGTAGTGACCCAAACTTTTCAATGTTTATATATATTAAAAGAAATTATTATTTACATGATTGAATGTTCCCAACATGTTAAGCAATCAAACTTGTTAAGACTTGATTAATTGAAATAGGTTTCATATAGACAATTGACCACCCAAGTTGACCGGTGATTCACGAACGTTAAAAACTTGTAAAAACTATATGACGACATATATATGGTTATATATATAGTTAACATGATATTATGATAAGTAAGTATCTCATTAGGTATTTTAATAATGAGTAATATACATAAAAATGAGACTATTGAATTAAGAAACACGAAAACGATATATATATAACGATTATCGTTATAACAACGTCTTACTAAATACATATGAATCATATTAAGATATTAATACACTTGGTTAATTATGTTAAATGATAAGTAAATATATCATTAAGTGTATTAACAATGAACTACATATATAAAAATAAGACTACTAACTTAATGATTTCGAAACGAGACATATATGTAACGATTATCGTTGTAACGACATTTAACTGTATATATATCATACTAAGATATATTATATATCATAATATCATGATAATGAAACAATTTAACATCTATTTATATATAATAAACAATGGGTTAACAACATTTAACAAGACCGTTAACCTAAAGGTTTCAAAACAACATATACATGTAACGACTAACGATGACTTAAGGACTCAGTTAAAATGTATTTACATGTAGTGTTTTAATATATATTTATAAAATTTTGAAATACTTCAAGACACTTATCAAAATACTTCTACTTAACAAAAATGCTTACAATTACATCCTCGTTCAGTTTCATCAACAATTCTACTCGTATGCACCCGTATTCGTACTCGTACAATACACAGCTTTTAAATGTATGTACTATTGGTATATACACTCCAATGATCAGTTCTTAGAAGCTCATGTGAGTCATCTAACACATGTAGGAACCATCATTTGGCAACTAGCATGAAATATCTCATAAAATTACAAAAATATTAGTAATCATTCATGACTTACTTACATGTAAACAAAATTACACATCCTTTATATCTAATCCATATACCAACGACCAAAAACACCTACAAACACTTTCATTCTTCAATTTTCTTCATCTAATTGATCTCTCTCAAGTTCTATCTTCATGTTCTAAGTGTTCTTCATAAATTCTATAAGTTCTAGTTTCATAAAATCAAGAATACTTCCAAGTTTGCTAGCTTACTTCCAATCTTGTAAAGTGATCATCCAACCTCAAGAAATCTTTCTTATTTATAGTAAGATATCTTTATAATACAAGGTAATACTCATATTCAAACTTTGATTCAATTTCTATAACTATAACAATCTTATTTCCAGTGAAAATCTTACTTGAACTTGTTTTCGTGTCATGATTCTGCTTCAAGAACTTTCAAGCCATCCAAGGATCCTTTGAAGCTAGATCTATTTTTCTCATTTCCAGTAGTTTTATCCACAAAACCTAAGGTATCAATGATGTTCATAACATCATTCGATTCATATATATAAAACTACCTTATTCGAAGGTTTAAACTTGAAATCACTAGAACATAGTTTAGTTAATTCTAAACTTGTTCGCAAACAAAAGTTAATCCTTCTAACTTGACTTTTAAAATCAACTAAACACATTTTATATATCTATATGATATGCTAACTTAATGATTTAAAATCTGGAAACACGAAAAACACCGTAAAACCGGACATACGCCGTCGTAGTAACACCGCGGGCTGTTTTGGGTTTGATAATTAAAAACTATGATAAACTTTGATTTAAAAGGTGTTCTTCTTGGAAAATGATTTTTCTTATGAACATGAAACTATATCCAAAAATCATGGTTAAACTCAAAGTGGAAGTATGTTTTTCAAAATGGTCATCAAGACGCCGTTCTTTCGACTGAAATGACTACCTCTTACAAAAATGACTTGTAACTTATATTTCTGACTATAAACCTATACTTTTTTCTGTTTAGATTCATAAAATAGAGTTCAATATGAAACCATAGCAATTTGATTCACTCAAAACGGATTTAAAACGAAGAAGTTATGGGTAAAACAAGATTGGATATTTTTTTATTGTTGTAGCTACGGGAAATATTGTAACAAATCTATATTAATCATATCCTAGCTAACTCATATTGTATTATACATGTATTCTAATATATTATGTAATCTTGGGATACCATAGACACGTATGCAAATATTTTGACATATCATATAGACCCATGTATATATATTATTTGGAACAACTATAGACACTCTATATGCAGTAATGTTGGAGTTAGCTATACAAGGTTGAGGTTGATTCCAAAAATATATATACTTTGAGTTGTGATCTAGCCTGAGACGTGTATACACTAGGTCGTGGATTGATTCAAGATAATATATATCAATTTATTTCTGTACATCTAACTTTGGACAACTAGTTGTAGGTTACTAACGAGGACAGCTGACTTAATAAACTTAAAACACCAAAATGTATTAAAAATATTGTCATTATATTTTGAACATACTTTGATATATATGTACATATTTGTTATAGGTTCGTGAATCAACCAGTGGCCAAGTCTTACTTCCCGACGAAGTAAAAATCTGTGAAAGTGAGTTATAGTCCCATTTTTAAAATCTAATATTTTTGGGATGAGAATACATGCAACTTTATAAATGTCTTACAAAATAGACACAAGTACATGAAACTACTTTCTATGGTTGAATAATCGAAGCCGAATATGCCCCTTTTGCTTGGTAGCCTAAGAATTAGGGAACATCACTAATTTTGAGAATTAGTGCACGCCTAATTGACGTGAATCCTAAAGATAGATCTATTAGGCCTAACAAACCCCATCCAAAGTACCGGATGCTTTAGTACTTCGAGTTTTAATATCATGTCCGATGGATGTCCCGGAATGATGGGGATATTCTTATATGCATCTTGTTAATGTCGGTTACCAGGTGTTCACCATATGAATGATTTTTATCTCTATGTATGGGATGTATATTGAAATATGAAATCTTGTGGTCTATTATTACGATTTGATAAATATATAGGTTAAACCTATAACTCACCAACATTTTTATTGACGTTTAAAGCATGTTTATTCTCAGGTGATTACTAAGAGCTTCCGCTGTTGCATGTTAATATATGGACAAGATTTGGAGTCAGCTGTGACGACCCCGAAATTTCAGACTAAATTTAAACTTCAATCTTTATATTATTCCGACACGATAAGCAAAGTTTGTTAAATTAAAACTCAAGGACTTGAAACTATGTTCATACATTTATTTAACCTGGACTGCTATCGACGATTCACGAACCTTTAATTGTAAAATAATTTATTTTTAGGAAAGATAACCTTAAATAACTAAAACTTATTATTTTGAATATATATATATATATATATATATATATATATATATATATATATGTAGTATATTGTATATAAATGGATCAAACATAATTTGCCAATGTTATCCAAATATTAAATGTATAATGTATACATGTGGTTAATTTTTTAATATATATAATAAATTATCTACTTAACATTTAACATATAATTGTATATATAATAGTATGTATATATATATATATATATATATATATATATATATATATATATATATATATATATATATATATGTATACAAATACAAATCTATATATGGTTCCTAATCAAGATTATATTGTAAAATATAAAACGTATAAACATTAAATATGAAATGAAAAATATCATAATATATATTATGAAATTATTAAATATTACATAAATTAATAAGTTGTATATTAAATGCGGTTACAAGATAAAAAGATTATGGTTGTTATACTAATATTATTATTATTACTTTATTATTATTAATATTATTATTAATATTAACAGATATGAAATTTGATACATTTAATGTGTTAAAAGTCTATCATTTTTAATATCATTATTTTATCACTTTACTACTTCTTATTATTAAGTATTACATGTATTATCAAAAATTATAATAAGAAATTTTTTTACATGTAACTTGTTGTATTATTAATAGTATTATTATGATTATTTATTATTAATATATTTATCAATATCATTAATATCATTTTTTTTTTAAAACTTGTAGTAACGTTATAATTCTAATTATTCAAATTAATACTAATATTATCACTAGGCATTATTATTACATTATCATTAAAAGTTACTAATACCATTATATTTATTAACAATATTATAAAAATCATAATTATTAGTATAATAGTTATTAATTAAAATCATTAATACTAATATTATTATTAATATATATAAAATTATTATTATTAGTATTAGTAATATTATTATTATTGATTAATTCCATTATTATTATTAATTGTATTTATATTAATATTATTAATACTATAATTATTAATTTATACTAGATATGTACATAAATATATAGAGTAAGAATCCTAATCAGTTTCAAGTTGCTTTCCTACTGTAATTACACTCCAAAAATTCGTACAAAATGATTCCCAATCAAATTCAGTAACAACAAAATCTGTTATGGGTCGTTATCCTCGTTATTTTTTTTATTTTCTTTACTCCTGACAGAATATATTATGTCGAGAGAATCAAGCTAGATTACAAACGTTAAATGACTCAATTCAACTGCAATTATATTGGTTAAACTCTATATAGTACACCACTAATGCAATTTGAATAAAAACACAGCAATCCAAATCCAATTTTTACATAAACAAGTCGACAGCCCTGTTCTTGAGTGAATTTCCAAAGAACTCGAATTCTTAACAAATTTTAAAATCTAGAAATGCTGTGATGTTGGAAATATTTTATTTAAACTATCTGGAAAATATCAGGTATCAATTTTATTTGTCGTGTAAGAATTTTGAAGGTCAAACTTAATTTTAAAAAAGTCAAACGACTGGTTCTTGAAGAAATTCACAACCGTGGTTATGTTTCAAATCAAATTGTGATTACAGAAAGTTTATATGTATAATTTGAAACCTATTTCATGTTATAATCTTGTACTAAAATGATCAAAAAATCGAATTCTGACTTTGAGTTCATATCGGGTTCAGGAGTCTGTGAAGGTTAATTTTTTTTTTCAGTCGTTTGATTTAATCTCTCTAATTAACCACTTATCATTCTGTTTCATATATATGTTTAAACCCAAACATGTTTTAGCTGTTATAAATTCGAATCATACTCATTGATTTGATCCTGCTGATGAAGAAGGAGAAGTTGGAGAACAATATTATACGGGTTAAATAATTAGGTGTGGGTGATATTAACAGAAAAACATGCCAGATCAGTTGGTCAGGAGAGGTGTCGGGTTGTCAAGAGGTCGCGGGTTCGAGTCCCGTCTCGAGCAGTTTATATCTTTTTAATACTACAAAGGGTATAATCATTAATCTTTCATTATTATCATCATCATTATTATTATTATTATTATTATTATTATTATTATTATTATTATTATTATTATTATTATTATTATTATTATTATTATTATTATTATTATTATTATTATTATTATTATTACTTGTTATTATTATTCTTAATATGATCATTATTGTTATGGTTATTATTGTATTGTTAATAATATTAGTATTATAATTATTATTGTTATTAATATTACAAATATAAGTAGAAATTATCATTTATTATATTTATTAGGTATCAGTGATATTATGATTATTATTATTATTATCATTTTACTATTATGTAGCATCAGTAAGTACTACTAATGTTATATTTTTTTTTAGTGTTATTAATATCAATATAAGTATTATTATGATTAAAATTATTATTATTATTATTGTTATTATGAAAATAATACAAATTATAATTACCATGATACATATTAGTATTAGTATCATTATAGACTTATTATTAATATTATTATTATCAAAATTATTATTTTCCTTATTAGTAAACTTTTCATCTTAGTAAAAACTATGGTTATTATCATTATTATAAGAATTATCATTTAAAAACCATCATTAATAATAAAATTATTAATATTACTATCATTAATATTAACACTGGTATATCAATATTATTATCACTACTAATATTATTTTGGTATTATTATAATTACTATTTTAACGAAACAAACGAAAAATATATATATGTATATAATACTTAATACCTATAACATAACAAAACTAATGTTTTATATACAAAATGAAAATATAAAACATATACAAATTTAAATATATATATATATATATATATATATATATATATATATATATATATATATATATATATATATATATATATATATATATATATATATATATATATATATATATATATATATATATTTAATCGGATTACAATTATGTATATTAATAAATGTATACAAATGATATAGGTTCGTGAATCCGAGGCCAACCCTGCATTGTTCAATATAGTCATATGTATTATTACTACAAAATACATTAGGTGAGTTTCGTTACTCCCCTTTTTAAATGCTTTTGCAATATATATTTTTGGGACTGAGAATGCATGCATTTTTATAAATGTTTTATGAAATAGACACAAGTAATCGAAATTACATTATATGGTTGAATGATCGAAATCGAATATGCCCCTTTTTATTAAGTCTGGTAATCTAAGAATTAGGGAACAGACACCCTAATTGACGCGAACTCTAAAGATAGATCTATCGGGCCCAACAAGCCCCACCCAAAGTACTGGATGCTTTAGAACTTCGAAATTTATATCATGTCCGAAGGAGGATCCCGAAATGATGGGGATATTCTAATATGCATATTGTGAATGTCGGTTACCAGGTGTTCAATCCATATGAATGATATTTTTGTCTCTATGCATGGGACATATGTTTATGAGAAATGGTGATATGAAATCTTGTGGTCTATTAAAATTATGAAATGATTATTTATGTTAAACTAATGAACTCACCAACCTTTTGGTTGACACTTGAAAGCATGTTTATTCTCAGGTATGAAAGAAGTCTTCCGCTGTACAATTGCTCATTTAAAAGATATTATTTGGAGTCATTCATGACATATTTCAAAAGACGTTGCATTCGAGTCGTCGAGTTCATCAAGATTATTATTTAGTCAATTATAGTTGAATATATTATGAAATGATTTGAATGTCATCAATTTTCGATATAAAGCAAGTTTGTCTTTTAAAAACGAATGCAATGTTTGTAAAATGTATCATATAGAGGTCAAGTACCTCGCGATGTAACCAACTATTGTGAATCGTTTGTAATCGATATGGACTTTATCCGGATGGATTAGGACGGGTCCTTTCAGTTGGTATCAGAGCGGTGGTCTTAGCGAACCAGGTCTGCATTAGTGTGTATAACTGATAAGTCGTTAGGATGCATTAGTGAGTCTGGACTTCGACCGTGTCTGCATGTTAAAAGTTTTGCTTATCATTTTTGTCGGAAATTATCTACTTATCATCCTTAGGAAATTACCTGCTCATTATTCTTAGTCTAGACACGTTTTACTGCATTGACTGCATGAATAGTGTATAGACAAAATTCATATCTTAGCGTATCTGACAATTCATATCTTAGCGTATCTGTTACTGAAGACCTTGCTTGATATCCCATGTAAACCTCTCCGTAATTTAAGGGATCCTGGTACTATATATATCTATGCATATTATGCATTAGGAATACATCTAACTATCAATTATTGTCACTAAACTCTTCATACCAAAAATCTTTTCTGTGATCGCGTAAGATGGCCTCTACGAATCGACCACGTTCCTCGGACTCCGAAGACAGCGTGATTACTGGAGAAAATGGGGGTGGGTTTGCGACATACTCACCCTATGGAGAAAGGAAGAAGGTACTCCATATCATGAACCGAATCTACCACCTAACCTTGGAGTACTTGACCCGCTTACCAGCGAACCTGTTCGCAACACCGTTTATACCCTTTTTGCCAGAATTTTTCGTCTTGAGACTACCATTAACGGAACTAGAGAAGATATCCGATATCTACCTCACATTGATAACCAATCAGGGTTAGTAGAAGAAGTTAAAGAACTCCGAGCTCGTGTGTTAACTTTAGAGAGCACGGTACACAATTTGCAAGCACCGGCAGTATCACCAACGCCAGTAACATCACCAGACTCAGCACCAACGGCACCAGTACCACCAACAACCCAAGTTTCAACATCACACGCCTCAACATCTCATTCTGTACCTCGAGTATAATCATCGTTCTACGTATCGTTCTACATCAATTATCTTCGTTCTTCATGGCGATTATGTAATCTTTAATGTTATAGAGATGATGTATTCTAATTTTGACAGTAAACCAAATGAGATTAATATCATATTAACTCATTAAATCTATATTACATCTGAAGAAAATATATATGTAAGTATATTTTCATAAAGATTGTAATAAAAAAAAAATTCTTTTGTACAAACTGTTAATGGTGAAAATATTTTAACGGGTAAGTAATACCCGAAAAATATTTAGATTTCACATTAATAAGTTACACTGTACATTCTTCGAATCTGATTCAACAGTCATTTACTAACCTATTTACATCCACCGATATACGTATTCGTTCACCGCAGAATAACCTTTTTCATTCAATTTCATATTTGGATTTTGATCTATCAGAATCCAGCAAGTGGCATAATGAAGAAAACATTGGACAAAATAAAATTTGTTAGAAACAAACAAATTAACTATGAGAAAATTTGTTAAGAACCCACGCTAACTGTTCCTAGCTAATTGTTAATTCCGTATTACCTTTTATTTATAGCAATTTTAATTCTCGCAATTTTATTTATCGTCATTTAATTTCTGTTATTTATTTTACGCACTTTAAATGTCGGGACACGTATACAAGGTTTTGACATATCATATCGACGCATCTATATATTATTTGGAATAACCATAGACACTCTATATGCAGTAATGCGGGAGTTAGCTATACAGGGTTGAGGTTGATTCTCAAATAATATATATAATTTGAGTTGTGATCGAGTCTGAGACATATAAGGGTCACGATACGTAATAATTAATTCGATTATTAAATATTAAATTATATATTAATTATTGGACTGTCAACTGTGGACTATCGACTGAGGACCAACATTGAACAATTAAAATGAATTAAAATATTATTTATAAAATATGAAACTAAACAATTCTTCAAGTTTGCCACTTGAATTCATCTTAAACTTCATTTGTATCTCGACAATCACATTCTGCGTACAAACCTTTCATGATTCTTGAAAACACCTCAATCGAGAGGATGAACCAACGACACTTCATCTACAGAAGGAAAGATTTATGCATATAGTTATGCACCTGAAAACATTCGAAACCTGAGTAAACATATAACACGTATTTGTGCTAGCTCCTTTGGCATTGTTATTATCGAAAATAACTTTGCAATCCCTTTCCAAAGTATCAAATTTTGTCACAGCTCCAGCAAGTCAACTTCGACTTCTCATTCAAAACAACCTTATTATAACCTTGATATATACGCGTGATCTTTTATTGTTACCAGGGAACCTTTCATATTCTACCATATTACCAGCAGACGTACCAGCAACCTCGTTGCTTCTTGGTTTAAATCTCTCCGATAAATCATTATATTTATTCATTGAAACCCTATCATATACTCATCCGCATCTTGTAACGAGAACTGCCATAACAATTACCAGGAATTAGCAATCATTACTTTGAAAACTCATAGCATATCTACATCAACAGTTATATGTATGACATTTATCTCTTAGAATTATAATCTCTCATTCTGAAATTCTGAAAAGCACTCAGTCACAAATCAATACTCTGAATGTTGAAAAAGCTGAATGAAGCAGCAGAAACCATAGACAACCGTAAACGACCTTAATCATTGAAAGTTTGATGATAAAGAATAGTATGTTGGAAAAGCTCAGAAAAGTTGAAACTGGAAAACGGATTGAGCTAACCACGAAGGAGACCAAGGACAATTACAAGGACCATACCATATATTCAAAGAATCCAGGTAATTCTGGATCCGATGAAACCTTCAACGAATATCTTGCTCCGTACTCATGTTAAAATCTTGCGGAAAATCTTCCTCATCAACCATCGAACTTAGAAATTCCAAAAATATCATCATCAATATCTTCGATATTTCTGAGGATATTTTCATAAATATTCTCGTCTGAAATTATATACCTCTTCGTGCTTCCTGTGTATCATTATATTGGAAACATTCAATAGAAAATTTAGTACCGAAAAGCAGATTATGCGAAACTATGAAGAAAGCCGTGGACAAATCACAAAGAATAAGTTTGACTTCAAAGAATCCAAATGATTCAATGTCTGCTAAAGTCTTTAGTGAATATCTTGCTCCTTACTCTAAACCCTTGCGGACAATAGTTTCTATCATCCTCTGATCTTAGATATTCCGAGATATTATTGTATCTTTCATTATAAATACCCTCGATATTTCTGAATATATTTTCATAACTAATCTTATCTGAAATCATTAATCTCTTCGTGCTATCAGTGTTACATCATATAGAAACTTTTAATTTCTATATTCTGTAAACCTTCAAGTTTAAATTATGAATGATTTTGAAGTAGTGTTGGAAATTGATGCATGAGTTAGTATAATATAATGACACTTGATCAACGTGATTATATTACAGTAAGTCATGCTGAGTTTCTAATGGAACGTGATGATTCACAGATCATAACATCATCATGTGCCATGTTACATAACTCTTTCATTCTGCTTAACTTCTGAGCACATCAAGAAAGTATATTCTTGATAGTTCTATTCTCAGTGATTCTGGTAATTCGAAAAATCAAGATCGTGCCATTATAATTTTCTTCCTGGAACATTAATCATGTTCATTCCGAAATTCATATCTACAAATTCTGGACCATATCTCGCTTGACTTAAAGTCGGGAAGAGAAAATAAAAGCATGAAGCTTCAAAATATCAATGGGAGTATAAATCACGGTAAATTGGAGAGAGTATTAACTGTGGGTGTCAATGATTACAGAAAGACAGAAGCAGAGACATCAAAAATTAAGGGAAGATATAAAACCCAACAACAACCCAGAAGTTACAAACCGTGAATATTAATACGAATAGCAATATAAAGACACGGTATAATTAAGAATAGTATCACCCCAAGGTAATAGTAGAAGTAAACAGATTTTCTGCTGGAAGATTGAGAAGAAGGATGACAGAAATGATAATTAGGAAAATATCAGGGTTTAGAATTGGATTAAGCATTTTCATAATCTTTTGAGTATAGGAATTGAGTGTAGGAGTGGTGAAAACTAATGGAACGGAAAAGCTTATTATATAATAGAAATATCAGAAAGAGTAATCGAGGTAGATCACCGTATTCAATTATAGAGATCTTAATTTCTTTACTCGTCGAAGAATAAAATCTTTTAGAATTTGAAGATTTTCTTTAAATCCCTTGAATTTCGGAATTCAAACAGGACTCTGTCAAAAGTTAAGACGCACCTTAAACTCTAAAATCAACCGTGACTACGTCACCGGTTAAGACGAATCTTATTTACTCATTTCATTCTATTGTGATACCTTCACTCGTACTCTTCGAGTAATCGAATTATCTTACCCATATTACTCAACAGTAATAAAACTCTACTTATCAGCTCAAATTCGTCATGAAAACATTTTTATTGTTAGTCATGGCCACCTCACTCAAATTTCGGGACGAAATTTCTTTAACGGGTAGGTACTGTGACGACCCCGAAATTTCATACTAAATTTAAACTTCAATCTTTATATTATTCCGACACGATAAGCAAAGTTTGTTAAATTAAAACTCAAGGACTTGAAACTATGTTCATACATTTATTTAACCTGGACTGCTATCGACGATTCAAGAACCTTTAATTGTAAAATAATTTATTTTTAGGAAAGATAACCTTAAATAACTAAAACTTATTATTTTGAATATATATATATATATATATATATATATATATATATATATATATATATATATATATATATATATATATATATATATACATATATATATATATATATATATATATATATGTAGTATATTGTATATAAATGGATCAAACATAATTTGCCAATGTTATCCAAATATTAAATGTATAATGTATACTTGTGGTTAATTGTTTAATATATATAATAAATTATCTACTTAACATTTAACATATAATTGTATATATAATAGTATGTATATATATATATATATATATATATATATATATATGTATACAAATACAAATCTATATATGGTTCCTAATCAAGATTATATTGTAAAATATAAAACGTATAAACATTAAATATGAAATGAAAAATATCATAATATATATTATGAAATTATTAAATATTACATAAATTAATAAGTTGTATATTAAATGCGGTTACAAGATAAAAAGATTATGGTTGTTATACTAATATTATTATTATTACTTTATTATTATTAATATTATTATTAATATTAACAGATTTGAAATTTGATACATTTAATGTGTTAAAAGTCTATCATTTTTAATATCATTATTTTATCACTTTATTACTTCTTATTATTAAGTATTACATGTATTATCAAAAATTATAATAAGAAATTTTTTTACATGTAACTTGTTATATTATTAATAGTATTATTATGATTATTTATTATTAATATATTTATCAATATCATTAAATATCATTTTTTTTTAAAAACTTATAGTAACGTTATAATTCTAATTATTCAAATTAATACTAATATTATCACTAGGCATTATTATTACATTATCATTAAAAGTTACTAATACCATTATATTTATTAACAATATTATAAAAATCATAATTATTAGTATAATAGTTATTAATTAAAATCATTAATACTAATATTATTATTAATATATATAAAATTATTATTATTAGTATTAGTAATATTATTATTATTATTAATTCCATTATTATTATTAATTGTATTTATATTAATATTATTAATACTATAATTATTAATTTATACTAGATATGTACGTAAATATATAGAGTAAGAATCCTAATCAGTTTCAAGTTGCTTTCCTACTGTAATTACACTCCAAAAATTCGTACAAAATGATTCCCAATCAAATTCAGTAACAACAAAATCTGTTATGGGTCGTTATCCTCGTTATTTTTTTTATTTTCTTTACTCCTGACATAATATATTATGTCGAGAGAATCAAGCTAGATTACAAACGTTAAATGACTCAATTCAACTGCAATTATATTGGTTAAACTCTATATAGTACACCACTAATGCAATTTGAATAAAAACACAGCAATCCAAATCCAATTTTTGCATAAACAAGTCGACAGCCCTGTTCTTGAGTGAATTTCCAAAGAACTCGAATTCTTAACAAATTTTAAAATCTAGAAATGCTGTGATGTTGGAAATATTTTATTTAAACTATTTGGAAAATATCAGATATCAATTTTATTTGTCGTGTAAGAATTTTGAAGGTCAAACTTAATTTTAAAAAAGTCAAACGACTGGTTCTTGAAGAAATTCACAACCGTGGTTATGTTTCAAATCAAATTGTGATTACAGAAAGTTTATATGTATAATTTGAAACCTATTTTATGTTATAATCTTGTACTAAAATGATCAAAAATTCGAATTCTGACTTTGAGTTCATATCGGGTTCAGGAGTCTGTGAAGGTTAATTTTTTTTTTTAGTCGTTTGATTTAATCTCTCTTATTAACCACTTATAATTCTGTTTCATATATATGTTTAAACCCAAACATGTTTTAGCTGTTATAAATTCGAATCATACTCATTGATTTGATCCTGCTGATGAAGAAGGAGAAGTTGGAGAACAATATTATACGGGTTAAATAATTAGGTGTGGGTGATATTAACAGAAAAACATGCCAGATCAGTTGGTCAGGAGAGGTGTCGGGTTGTCAAGAGGTCGCGGGTTCGAGTCCCGTCTCGAGCAGTTTATATCTTTTTAATACTACAAAGGGTATAATCATTAATCTTTCATTATTATCATTATTATTATTATTATTATTATTATTATTATTATTATTATTATTACTACTTATTAATACTTGTTATTATTATTCTTAATATGATCATTATTGTTATGGTTATTATTGTATTGTTAATAATATTAGTATTATAATTATTATTGTTATTAATATTACAAATATAAGTAGAAATTATCATTTATTATATTTATTAGGTATTAGTGATATTATGATTATTATTATTATCATTTTACTATTATGTAGCATCAGTAAGTACTACTAATTTTATACTTTTTTTTAGTGTTATTAATATCAATATAAGTATTATTATGATTAAAATTATTATTATTATTATTATTGTTATTATCAAAATAATACAAATTATAATTACCATGATACATATTAGTATTAGTATCATTATAGACTTATTATTAATATTATTATTATCAAAATTATTATTTTCCTTATTAGTAAACTTTTCATCTTAGTAAAAACTATGGTTATTATCATTATTATAAGAATTATCATTTAAAAACCATCATTAATAATAAAATTATTAATATTACTATCATTAATATTAACACTAGTATATCAATATTAGTATCACTACTAATATTATTTTGGTATTATTATAATTACTATTTTAACGAAACAAACGAAAAATATATATATGTATATAATACTTAATACCTATAACATAACAAAACTAATGTTTTATATACAAAATGAAAATATAAAACATATACAAATTTAAATATATATATATATATATATATATATATATATATATATATATATATATATATATATATATATATATATATTTAATCGGATTACAATTATGTATATTAATAAATGTATACAAATGATATAGGTTCGTGAATCCGAGGCCAACCCTGCATTGTTCAATATAGTCATATGTATTTTTACTACAAAATACATTAGGTGAGTCTCGTTACTCCCCTTTTTAAATGTTTTTGCAATATATATTTTTGGGACTGAGAATGCATGCATTTTTATAAATGTTTTACGAAATAGACACAAGTAATCGAAATTACATTATATGGTTGAATGATCGAAATCGAATATGCCCCTTTTTATTAAGTCTGGTAATCTAAGAATTAGGGAACAGACACCCTAATTGACGCGAACTCTAAAGATAGATCTATCGGGCCCAACAAGCCCCATACAAAGTACTGGATGCTTTAGTACTTCGAAATTTATATCATGTCCGAAGGAGGATCCCGGAATGATGGGGATATTCTAATATGCATATTGTGAATGTCGATTACCAGGTGTTCAATCCATATGAATGATATTTTTGTCTCTATGCATGGGACATATGTTTATGAGAAATGGTGATATGAAATCTTGTCGTCTATTAAAATTATGAAATGATTATTTATGTTAAACTAATGAACTCACCAACCTTTTGGTTGACACCTGAAAGCATGTTTATTCTCAGGTATGAAAGAAGTCTTCCGCTGTACAATTGCTCATTTAAAAGATATTACTTGGAGTCATTCATGACATATTTCAAAAGACGTTGCATTTGAGTCGTCGAGTTCATCAAGATTATTATTTAGTCAATTATAGTTGAATATATTATGAAATGATTTGAATGTCATCAATTTTCGATATAAAGCAAGTTTGTCTTTTAAAAACGAATGCAATGTTTGTAAAATGTATCATATAGAGGTCAAGTACCTCGCGATGTAACCAACTATTGTGAATCGTTTGTAATCGATATGGACTTTGTCTGGATGGATTAGGACGGGTCCTTTCATCAGCATGCTTGTATAATAATGTTTAAAACTGCATTCGAAATTTACTTTGTTGTAACATATTAATATTGTAAACCAATATGTATTGGTAGTGTGTAAGTGTGATATTTTAGATTATCATTTCTGATAATCTAGGTGGTGTCCTTTTAACCTTGTCGATAAAATAAAGGTTATGGTTTTTTTTTTAAAACGAATGCAGTCTTTGAAAAACGTCTCATATAGAGGACAAAACCTCGCAACGAAATCAATTAATATGGAACGTTTATAATCAATATGAACGGGACATTTCAGTTGGTATCCGAGCGTTGGTCTTAGAGAACCAGAAATTTGCATTAGTGTGTCTTATCGAGTTTGTTAGGATACATTAGTGAGTCTGGACTTCGACCGTGTTTTCTTTAAAAACGATTGCTTAACACTTTTGTTGGAAACTATATATTATTAACATGTAAATATTATGTGATATATATTAACCTCTTAATGTGTTTGTTATTGTGTGATAGATGTCTACCACTAGTACAAATCCCATCGACTCACTCAATAATAATGAAGAGTCGAATATACTTTGGGAAGATTCACAAATTCCCGAAGAGGAACCAGAAGAACCGGAAGAGGAGGAACCTGAAGAAGAGGAACCGGAAGAGGAGGAACCGGAAGAAGAATAGGTTTCGGAGGAAGAAATATTGATACCTACTGTAAATCGATTAAATAAAAGAAAATCCTCAACCAACGGACCAAAGTCAATAATGGTCAATGGTGTTTCCGCCGAGGAAGCAAAATATTGGGAAGATTACCAATTTTTCGATGAATCGGATCCTGATGAGGATTCCGATGATGTTATAGAAATTACCTCGACCCAATTTAATATAGCAAAAGAAAATAATAATGGAAAAGGTATAAAAATAGAGAAACCTAATTCCAACCCCGATGAACTTTATATGTATCGGCAACGTCCGTATTTTCTAAATTGTAACAATAACCCGGGAACCTCTAAACCACCAGGTTTTTCTAAACCATTGTGGAAAATGACGGCTCGTATTAGAGGAGCACCATATGTCCCTAGAAAATTAGGAAAACTAACCAAGTCCGAAGAAGAAGAAACCAGTGATTCAGATTAGAGGGTTGTAATCATGTTGTGTATTATATGTATTGTAGTGTGCTTGCACTTTTATGTTCTATGTAAAAATTGCTTGTATTGTTTGTTAATTATCTTTTACGAATCTAATCCTAGTCTATTTTACAGTATAAAAACACAAAATGGACTTTAAGGGTAGACAACCGAATATTTTAGAAGACCTACCAGAGGATATGATTGATGAAATCTTGTATAGAGTCTGTCAGGATTCATCAGTACAATTAGTTATGGCGAAATTAACTTTTCAAACGTTTGAAAGACATTCCTGAAAGGACCCGTTCATATACATTATAAACGATTCACAATAGTTGATTACATCGCGAGGTATTTGACCTCTATATGATACATTTTACAAACATTGCATTCGTTTTTAAAAGACAAACTTTCTTTACAACAAAAGTTGATGGCATGCACACCATTTCATAATACATCCAACTATAATTGGCTTAATAATAATCTTGATGAACTCAATGACTCGAATGCAACGTCTTTCAAAATATGCCATGAATGACTCCAAGTAATATCCTTAAAATGAGCTAATGCACAGCGAAAGATTTCTTTAATACCTGAGAATAAACATGCTTTAAAGTGTCAACCAAAAGGTTGGTGAGTTCATAGATTTATCATAACAATCATTTCAATATATTAATAGACCACAAGATTTTCGTTTATAAATATATGTACACTCGCAAGTGTATAAAAGTATTCTATAAGTTGTAGGCACCCGGTAACAAGCCTTAACGTTCATGTTTTACCCTCTGAAGTACACCAGATCAGGTGTGTTTAAAATAACCTCGAAGTACTAAAGCATCCCATAGTCAGGATGGGGTTTGTCAGGCCCAATAGATCTATCTTTAGGATTCGCGCCTACCGTACATAGACAAGTAGTTTAATGTTACCAAGCTAAGGGTATATTTCTGGTTTAAACCCACGTAGAATTAGTTTTAGTACTTGTGCCTATTTCGTAAAACATTTATAAAAACAGCGCATGTATTCTCAGTCCCAAAAATATATATAAAAGGGAGCAAATGAAACTCACCATACTGTATTTCGTAGTAAAAATACATATAACGTCATTTAACAAGTGCAAGGTTGGCCTCAGATTCACGAACCTATATTAATTATATATATTTATATGTTGGTCAATATGGGTCTAACAATTTTTGGTCAAGTCATAGTGTACCACAATCCTAATGCTCGAGACTAATATGCAAAAGTCAACAAAAGTCAACTTGACCCAAAATGACTTCTAAAATTTATACGTGTTTATTATATAACTTAACTATAGTCATTTTATATATTTAAATATATTTATTAGATTTTATAATAATAAAAGTCATTTATTAATAAAAATTTATATTAACGTTTATATATGATAAAATATACTTTTATATATCTTAAGTATTAAAATTTATAAAGTTCACTTAATATCGTAAAACTATAGTGGTAAGTATTATTAATGTAATTATATTACGCATGGTGAAAAATATCTTTGTATCCCCTATTTATTTGATAAAATAATATTGATCATAATAATAATAAGTAAAAGTTGTATTATTTTGTAATAATAATTATTATTATTCTATAAAAAAATAACTATATTTATATTTACTAAAAATAGTATTATGATAAAATGATAATACTAACATAATAGTAATAATGATATTTTATAATAACAATGATATTTCTATTAAAATAATAACGACGATAGTGATAATAATCATTTTAACAATAATACTATTATTTAGTTGACTATAACTTCTAATCCGTTCATCGAAACCATTCAATATCTAAATGAAAAGTTCTTAATTTTTTGCTAGCTTTCCAATGACATGCATATCATATACCCTATCTCAGTAGCATATGTATCTAATTCAGGATTCAACAAACCTATCTAAGGACAATATCGAATGTACAAGCATGCATAATCATATATACTCGAGCACTAGTCAGGGATACACTATTGATATATAAAAGTTAAGTTATGAGTGCTCACGTATCAATATTGAGATTCAATATTGCAGAAAAGTACGTAGACGCAACGGAGATGATAAACACTAGATTGACCTCACGAGCATACCCATGAACCATACCCATCACCTCCATAGCTATAACCCATAATTTCCTTAGCTTCGACTCATTCAAAAAAAAACTATTTTCAAGTTTCTATGAAATAATGAAACCTATTGAATTCTATTTATAATAGATTTTTGAATTATTAAAGTGAATTATTAAAGTATGAATTATTAAAGTGAATTATTAAAGTTTGAATTATTAAAGTAAATTATTAAAGTATGAATTATTAAAGTGAATTATTAAAGTATGAATTATTAAAGTGAATTATTAAAGTTAAAGTAAAGTAAAAGTAAAGTAAAGGTAAAGTTAAAGTATAGTAAAAGTATAAAAACTATGTATGTATAATACGCGTATAAATATATATAATATTAATTTAAATCGTTATATATATTTAATGAAATAAAATATAAATATCGTTATATTTATTATACTGGTTAAGTAATGAGTTGTCAAAAGTGATTCTAGATATTTATAAAAGTTATATACGTTTTAATAATAAAGTTCTTTTTAAACTGAAAACGTTTTAGTACGTTTGAAAATAGATTAATAGAATATTATGGAAACCAATTCTCCACTAGCTTTTGTCTAACTTTCGTAAATGACACTTTTTATTTTTATTTATAAATAGCTTTACAAATTATTCCGAATATCGTTAAGAGGAATAGATTTTCTCAAATCATAGTGGACCTCTCAACAGAGACTTGTAATCATAATTCAATGTTTCTGATAATTCAATCATTTAATATATTTTTTTTAATTTCGTCGATAATCATATTGAAACAAATACGTTCATATAAAGCATTATATGTTTAAATACTTTGTTGACATTTTCAATTTATAACATATACACATATACATACATATTCATATATGTTCATTTAATGGTTCGTGAATCATTGGAATTTGGTCGAGGTTTAAATGAATGTATAAACATAGTTTAAAATCCTTGAGATTTAACTTAACAAACATTGCTTATCGTGTCGGAATAATATAAAGATAAAGTTTAAATTTAGTCGAAAATTTCTGAGTCGTCACAGTACCTACCCGTTAAAGAAATTTCGTCCCTGAAATTTGATAGAGGTCGTTATGGCTAACAATGAGAATGTTATTATGACGTAACGATTATGAAGTTTTATCATGTCTAAGAAGTATGGATAAAATAATTCGATTACTCGAAGCGTATGAGGGAAGTTATCGTAAATGAAGGAAATAAGATTATAGTGATTCGTCATATCTTTTGACGTCATCACAATTGATCTCCGAATTTAAAGAAAATCTTTGTAATCTATGTTGGATTTGATGCTTCGGTGATTAAGGAGATTATGATTCTCTTCGAATTAATACGATAATCCATCTTGATTTCTCTGTCGGGTATTTCACTATAAATCCACCTCCTTCGTTTCCTTACAACTCACACCTTCTATTCTTTCTCCCTCAACTCATATTTTAAAGTATTTGTCAATATGCTTCATCCAGTACTGATTCTCGATATACTCCTCACTTTCATATCTGTCATTCTTCTTTTTCATCTGCCTCCGGAAGAATCTATTTACTTCTACTATACTCTCGGTTTTATAGTGTTTTTAGTTCTTCCGTGACTTTATATTGCTATATGCATCGATATATACGGTTTATAATTTTTGGGTGATTGTTGGGTTTTATATCTTACCTATATTTCAAAGCCCCTACTTTTGTCTTCTATAATCATTGACATCCATAGTTAATGCTCCCTTCTATTTGCTGCGATTTATACTCCAATTTCTATTTTTGGAGTTTTGTCCTTTCATTTCTTTTTCTTGCGATTAAGCAACGTTTGTAATGGTCCAGTATTCGTAGATATGAATTTCAGAATGAACATAGTTAATGTTCTAAGAAGAAAATGGTAATAGCACGATCTTAATTTGTTAATTTACCAGAATACCCTGAAAAGACCGAATAATCAAGAAAATATATTCTTGATATTTTTAGAGATTAAATAGAATACAAGAGTCGTGTAACATAGCACATGATGACGTTATGATCTGTGAATCATCATGTTCCATTTAGAAACTCAGCATGAATTACTGTAATATAATCACGTTGATCAAGTGTCATTATATTATACTAACTCATGCTTCAGCTCCCAACACTTCTTCAAGAATATTGCTATTTTAAACTCGAATGTTTCAGAATTTAGAAACTAAAATAGTTTCTTTTATGATATAATATAGATAGCGCGAAGAGGTAAATGATTTCAGATAAGAATAATTATAAAAATATCTTCAGAAGTATGGATGATATTTATAATGAAAGATACGATGATATCTTAGAATGTCTAATATCAGAGGATGATGAAGGATATTGTCCGCAGGGGTTTAGAGTCAGGAGCAAGGTATTCGTTAATGACTTCAGCAAGTACTGAATCATTTGGATTCTTTGAAAGCAGGTTCAGCCTTTGTGATTTGTCCACAGCCTCCTTCATACTTTGCTCAATCCGTTTTCAGTTCCAAAGCTTCTCTTTTTCTGAGCTTTGCCAATATACTATCCTTTATCATCCAACTTTTTACTGTTAAGGTCGTTTACAGTTTTTGCTGCTTCATCAGCATTTTTAAAATTTCGAGAACTGGTTCGCAGTTTTGGGTGTTTTTCAGAAATTTCTCATTCAAAGAATGTAAGTCTTGGAGGTAGACGTTGTGTGTATATGTAATTATTGATGTAGACATGCTGCGAGGTTTCAAAATACTGATTGTTGATTCTCAACAATTGGTATGGCAATTCTTGTTATAAGGTACGAATGAGTATATGATAGGGTTTCGATAATTATAATGAATTTTTTTTTTTTTAGAAAGTGAAAGATCAGTGAAGTTGTTGGTAAGTTTATTGCTAATGTGGTGAATATAAACGATTCCCCGGTAACGTTGGCGAAAGGGCAACGTATCTATCGAGGTTATAATAAGACTGTTTTGATTGAGAAGTCGAAGTTGACTTGCTGGAGCTGTGACAAAACTGTCTATTTTGAAACGGAATTGAAAAGTTATTTTAGCTAGTAAATGCCAAAGGGTCTAACACGGATACGTGTCGAACTATGACTTGGGTTTTGAGAGTTTTTTAGGTGTATAACTGTGGGTAACATGTGGTTGGATCATCATCTCGATTGTTCCTTAGTTGAAGTGTCTTCAGGAATTTCGAAGGGTTTGAGACATATTGTAATCGTTAATACATATGATGTTCTAATACAGTTTTGAAGTCAAAGTATAGCTTTGAAAGATATAGGAATCTAAGAGTGATGATACTGGTTATATTTCGAATTGAATTATGCGATTTCAAAATCAGAATATGTAATTGAATTTGAATGAGTATGATTCTTTTGATTTATATGAAAGAATGGATATTGTTGTGAAAGTAGGGAGTATAGTTGATGATTGCTGAATCAGTTTCAAAAAATGTAATATATTAATTGTGAATTTATATATCTCTCGGGTATAACCTACCCATTAAAAAATTTTCACAATTAATATTTTGTACAAAAGAAGTTTATTACAGTCTTTATGAAAATATATGTGTATATTTTCTTTAGATGTAATATAGATTTAATGAGTTAATATTAACTTAAACTCATTTGTTTTACGGTTGGAACTAGAATTGAGTAATCCCTAAAACTTTATAAATTGCATAAGTATTTCTTCAATAATATTGAAATTATGAATCATTACTTTGTTATTTGTTGGTTTTCGTGAAATTCTTGTGAACTTCGCAAGGTACGAATGATGTTATTTGAAAAGTTTCTAGTACATCGATGATGAAAGTGTAAAATCAAACATATATTCGAATAATACACTTGATTTATTATGAATTGGATTTTTATTGAATTGAGACAGAGATTGTAATTAACGATGGTTAAGTTGCGGACGAAGGACGTACATCATTGCATATTTGTAATATGAATTAACTGAGTAGTTAAGATTCACACATAATAGCTTAGTACGGGAAGATTTATTATGGTTTAAAAATTTATACATATAAAATATACATATAAATCTTTCGATTGGAAATGAGTTAATACTTCATAACTCGTTGATACAATATATTTGTTGTTGATTCGTAATGATGTCCACAATGATTCTTGAACTGACAGAGTTTGTGATGTTACAGGTGCTGTTGATTCTGACAATACTGACAGCACTGACTGTGTTGATGATGCTACGGTCCTGTTGATGCTGTTAGTAAAACAATTCTAGCTTGTAAATCGTACACCATTTTCGATCAAAGTTTCTACTCTACCATCTTCGTTCACTCATCCGATTTACGGTCAGAATTAAATAATCTCTAAGATTTTGGAGATTACATAACTGCCGCAGAGATATCTCTTCAATGAAGTTTATGAATTAATACTTCATCGTTTGTTGTTGTTGATATTCCTGGATATTTACAGGGCGTATGACGTTGATGTTTGAGATACAGATTGTGATGTTGCGGTGTGGGATGTGGATGTTGTTGTTGGTGGTGGTGATGGTACTGTTGGTGTTGCTGATGGTGGTACTGTTTATGCTGCTGGTGCTGGTGCTGGTGTTTGTAACCTTTGCACCATATTCTCCAAAGCCACTACCCGAGCGCGAAGCTCGTTGACTTCTTCTATTACACCGGGGTGATTGTCGGTTCGGACGAGCGGATAAATAAAATCTAGAATTTGGTGTAGTATGTAATCGTGACGAGATACTCTAGAAATAAAAGAGAAAATGGTGTTTCGGATAGGTTCGCCGGTAAGTGCTTCAGGTTCTTTGCCAAGAGGGCAATGTGGTGGATGGAAGGGATCACCTTCTTCTTGTCTCCAATGATTAAGGAGGCTACGAACCCATCCCCAATTCATCCAGAATAGATGATGACTAATTGGTTGATCCATTCCGGTCACACTGCTTTCGGAACTTGAGTGAGATTCCATTTCAGAATTCGAGGGACTTGAACTAATGACGAATTCCATTTTGTACGATTGAATAAAGAATTTTTCGATATGAAATGATTTTTCGGCTATCGGGTGGTATTCTAATTATATAGAGCAAAAGGTTTCGTAGATTACGGAGGAATTTACGGAATATGTCAGGCAAAGTTTACAGTAACAGATACGCTAAGATATGGATTAGCAGATACGCTAAGATATGAATTTTGTCTATACACTATTCATGCAATCAATACAATAAGACGTGTCTAGACTAAGAATGATAAGCAGGCAATTTCCGACAAAAATGATAAGCAAAACTTTTGACATGCAGACACGGTCGAAGTCCAGGCTCACTAATGCATTCTAACGACTATTAGTTAGACACACTAATGCATACCTGGTTCGCTAAGACCACCGTTCTGATACCAACTGAAAGGACCCGTTCATATACATTATAAACGATTCACAATAGTTGATTACATCGCGAGGTATTTGACCTCTATATGATACATTTTACAAACATTGCATTCGTTTTTAAAAGACAAACTTTCTTTACAACGAAAGTTGACGACATGCACACCATTTCATAATACATCCAACTATAATTGGCTTAATAATAATCTTGATGAACTCAATGACTCGAATACAACGTCTTTCAAAATATGCCATGAATGACTCCAAGTAATATCCTTAAAATGAGCTAATGCACAGCGGAAGATTTCTTTAATACTTGAGAATAAACATGCTTTAAAGTGTTAACCAAAAGGTTGGTGAGTTCATAGATTTATCATAACAATCATTTCAATATATTAGTAGACCACAAGATTTTCGTTTATAAATATATGTACACTCGCAAGTGTATAAAAGTATTCTATAAGTTGTAGGCACCCGGTAACAAGCCTTAACGTTCATGTTTTACCCTCTGAAGTACACCAGATCAGGTGTGTTTAAAATAACCTCGAAGTACTAAAGCATCCCATAGTCAGGATGGGGTTTGTCAGGCCCAATAGATCTATCTTTAGGATTCGCGCCTACCGTACATAGACAAGTAGTTTAATGTTACCAAGCTAAGGGTATATTTCTGGTTTAAACCCACGTAGAATTAGTTTTAGTACTTGTGCCTATTTCGTAAAACATTTATAAAAACAGCGCATGTATTCTCAGTCCCAAAAATATATATAAAAGGGAGCAAATGAAACTCACCATACTGTATTTCGTAGTAAAAATACATATAACGTCATTTAACAAGTGCAAGGTTGGCCTCGGATTCACGAACCTATATTAATTATATATATTTATATGTTGGTCAATATTTGTCTAACAATTTTTGGTCAAGTCATAGTGTACCACAATCCTAATGCTCGAGACTAATATGCAAAAGTCAACAAAAGTCAACTTGACCCAAAATGACTTCTAAAATTTATACGTGTTTATTATATAACTTAACTATAGTCGTTTTATATATTTAAATATATTTATTAGATTTTATAATAATAAAAGTCATTTATTAATAAAAATTTATATTAACGTTTATATATGATAAAATATACTTTTATATATCTTAAGTATTAAAATTTATAAAGTTCACTTAATATCGTAAAACTATAGTGGTAAGTATTATTAATGTAATTATATTACGCGTGGTGAAAAATATCTTTGTATCCCCTATTTATTTGATAAAATAATATTGATCATAATAATAATAAGTAAAAGTTGTATTATTTTGTAATAATAATAATTATTATTCTATAAAAAAATAACAATATTTATATTTACTAAAAATGGTATTATGATAAAATGATAATACTAACATAATATTAATAATGATATTTTATAATAACAATGATATTTCTATTAAAATAATAACGACGATAGTAATAATAATCATTTTAACAATAATACTATTATTTAGTTGACTATAACTTCTAATCCGTTCATCGAAACCATTCGATATCTAAATGAAAAGTTCTTAATTTTTCGCTAGCTTTCCAATGACATGCATATCATATACCTATCTCAGTAGCATATGTATCTAATTCAGGATTCAACAAACCTATCTAAGGACAATATCGAATGTACAAGCATGCATAATCCTATATACTCGAGCACTAGTCAGGGATACACTATTGATATATAAAAGTTAAGTTATGAGTGCTCACGTATCAATATTGAGATTCAATATTGCAGAAAAGTACGTAGACGCAACGGAGATGATAAACACTAGATTGACCTCACGAGCATACTCATGAACCATACCCATCACCTCCATAGCTATAACCCATAATTTCCTTAGCTTCGACTCATTCAAAAAAAAACTATTTTCAAGTTTCTATGAAATAATGAAACCTATTGAATTCTATTTATAATAGATTTTTGAATTATTAAAGTGAATTATTAAAGTATGAATTATTAAAGTGAATTATTAAAGTGAATTATTAAAGTTTGAATTATTAAAGTGAATTATTAAAGTATGAATTATTAAAGTGAATTATTAAAGTATGAATTATTAAAGTGAATTATTAAAGTTAAAGTAAAGTAAAAGTAAAGTAAAGGTAAAGTTAAAGTATAGTAAAAATATAAAAACTATGTATGTATAATACGCGTATAAATATATATAATATTAATTTAAATCGTTATATATATTTAATGAAATAAAATATAAATATCGTTATATTTATTATACTGGTTAAGTAATGAGTTGTCAAAAGTGATTCTAGATATTTATAAAAGTTATATACGTTTTAATAATAAAGTTCTTTTTAAACTGAAAACGTTTTAGTACGTTTGAAAATAGATTAATAGAATATTATGGAAACCAATTCTCCACTAGCTTTTGTCTAACTTTCGTAAATGACACTTTTTATTTTTAGTTATAAATAGCTTTACAAATTATTCCGAATATCGTTAAGAGGAATAGATTTTCTCAAATTATAGTGGACCTCTCAACAGAGACTTGTAATCATAATTCAATGTTTCTGATAATTCAATCATTTAATATATATTTTTTTAATTTCGTCGATAATCATATTGAAACAAATACGTTCATATAAAGCATTATATGTTTAAATACTTTGTTGACATTTTCAATTTATAACATATACACATATACATACATATTCATATATGTTCATTTAATGGTTCGTGAATCATTGGAATTTGGTCGAGGTTTAAATGAATGTATAAACATAGTTTAAAATCCTTGAGATTTAACTTAACAAACATTGCTTATCGTGTCAGAATAATATAAAGATAAAGTTTAAATTTAGTCAAAAATTTCCGAGTCGTCACATTCCAGGCATGTCTTAGTATATAAAAGGCTTTCCTTTGAAAGATGGGGTATATCACATTGGGGAGACTTTAAGTTACGCCAAGTTTTCTTTAAGGCATTTAGTGCGGGAAACCCAGATGCAATTTTACGCTACGGGTTACGAACCTATTTTGACTCAACATATCCCAACATAGGACTCCGATCTTTAGAAAGAGCTTCTAACCTGCAACATAAAGAAGCATGTTATGTGATGTGCGTAGAGGTGTATACGAAATAGTTATATTTCTACTACGAAATACTATTAAATACGATATAATTTTACACAAGTTATTCATTTATTTATAGAGTGGATATACCTAAACCTTGCTACAACACTTATAGGCAGTGTACCTAATCGTACAGTAGTGTATTTTTAGTAAGTCCGGTTCGTTCCACAGGGATCTAGCCAAGTTTAACGCTATATTTTTAAAACTATATTTGTATAAATATAAATATATATAAGTAGTATTATTATTATAAAAGGGGGTTTTTACCGTTTAATGACCGGTTTGTCGATTTTAAAACTTTAGTCGCAGTTAAAACCTAATGTAAAATATTAAAAATAAATATAACTTAATTTAAAGCGTAAAGTAAATGATAATAATAAAATTGCGATAATTAAAAATGCGATAAATAAAATGACAATAAATAAAATTGCGATAATTAAAAAGTACGATAATTAAAAGTGCAATTAAATAAAATGACAGTAAATAAAAGTGCGATGAAATATGAAATAAAGGAATTATGCTTATTTAAACTTCCGTAATCATGATGTTTGACGTGTTGTTTTTAGTTTATTACCATGGGTTAATTGTCCTTTGTCCTGGATTATTCAATATGTCCATCTGGTTTTTGTCCATAACAGTCCATCAGTCATAAATATAAAGTGCGAGTGTCCTCGTCAAATTATTCTTATATCCGAAGTCAAATATTCCAACTAATTGGGGACTTAAACTATAATTACACCAATTTTTCTTGTATGTAATTCACCCCTGTTTTAATAAGCCCATTAACTATTAATCCATTCCCGTGTCCGGTTAAATGAACGATTATTAGTACTTATAAATATCCCGCCCATCGTGTTCGATCGAGTGTATGTGGTTATTTATAGGTACGTCCAATTGTAATTTTTATATTAAATTACCGAACTATTATTCAATTAAACAAATATAAAGATCATTAATAGCCCATAGTCTAATTTCCACAAGTGTTGGTCTTTTGTCCAAACCCCAATTATGGTAGAAAGCCCAATTACCCAATCTTAATATTTAGCCCAATATCACGATTACTTCAATTTAAATAAGCATAATAATAACTTAGCTACGAGACATTAATTTAAAAAGGTTGAACATAACTTACAATGATTAATAATAGCGTAGGGTTACACAGACAGAATTTCGACTTACACACTTACAACATTCGCTAACATACCCTTATTATTATTAAATTAAAATTAAAATTAAAATTATAATATATATATATATATATATATATATATATATATATATATATATATATATATATATATATGTATGTATATATATTACGTGAGAGATAGAGAGAAAAAGGTATATCACATTCGACTGAATTCGTTGCTTTTTATAGGATGTGGCCTGATACTGTTCACCATGCAATCGCATGGCATTTGTGCCTTCTGGCCATGCGATCGCATGGCCTTCTTTTACAGCTCACATGCTTTTGTTTGTTTATTTGCCGACGGTTTATATATATAATATAATATATATATATATATATATATATATATATATATATATATATATATATATATAATTTTAAGAATTATTTATATATTATATTATATTTATGTGCATAGTTGACTTGTAATTTTTAGTCCGTTGCGTCGAGCGTTGAGAGTTGACTCTGGTCCCGGTTCCGGATTTTTGAACGTCCTTTCGTACTATTTAATATCTTGTACTTTGCGTTTTGCTGCTCGTACTCTTGTAATTTATAGACGTTTCTCATCAATAATTTGAACCACTTTGATTGTACTTTGTACTTTTGAGCTTTTTGGTCGTTTGCGTCTTCAATTCGTCGAATCTATCTTTTGTCTTCACCTTTTATTATTTAAACGAATATCACTTGTAAATAGAACAATTGCAACTAAAAGCTTGTCTTTCTTGAGGGATAATGCTATGAAATATATGTTCGTTTTTAGCATTATCAAATATTCCAACACTTGAGCGTTGCTTGTCCTCAAGCAATATAGTCTTGAAATAAAAATACTAGAATCACTTTTTTATTCTTCACACTTTGTATATCAGTGATTTCTATACGGCGGTATGAACAATGGTAGTAACGATGTGGTTTACAGTCCCACATGACTATGAAAATTTAGATCCTTTAAGGAAATTGGATCTTTATGAAAACATTTGATCTTTCAAAAATAAAATCTAGCTTTTACCCTAGATAAGTTTTCCGGAATAACCTTTCACCGGTGTTTGCAAAATCTTTTTGTGGGTTTTGTGGGTTTCAGATTTGAAAATTTTAGCTCAAAACTTGCGGTTTTGTGTCACCCACTTGCTAACCTTGTATTGGGAAAGCAACACGTCCAGTATACTTGCTCCGTATATTACCTTTCGGTAAACTACCGTCCGGTTGTAAAGGAAAGCGTTGAACAAGCAACTGTTAAGGCAATGTCCCGTGACATGCTTTTGATTATGGTTTATATCGTGTCGGATGCAATTACTATCCTTTGTAGGAGCAATAGTAAAGATCACCCTATAGTTTTTCGGTCTGGCACAAAGTCCTGTCTTTGACCATGCTATGCAACCACCGTTCTTACGGTTGACACCCTATTTGGTTCAGGTGACCTAATGAATTCCAGGTGAATTCTTAGGATTTTACGTTCAATGGTAATGAACGTATTGAAAATGGGTTTTTCAGAAAACAAATCGGTTTGTAATTTTGATCAAAATATTTTCTCGTTCAAGCTCGAGTTTAGATATCATCGAATTCCATGAGTTTGAATTCTCAATCTTTAAGGTCAATCTCAAGGATTGAGTAATATCAGGCTTAAAAGCTGATTTTTGATCTTTAAGGAGATTATCCTTTCTGGGAATCTGATTCATTAGTCTTATCAAGCTAATTTGCACGGCGCCCTCTCCATTTTACGAGACAGATCCTCTCATAGTTAGGATAAGTCTGATCACTTGGCGACCCTGTTTGATGCTGAGGTCCGTGAATTTCCAGCTGATTTTAGAGATGACTTTTCTAGATTTTTCGTCAACCTACAGCTGGTCTGGACGACAACTTCCTGACCTAAATCGAGAAGCGCGTTTCTTCTTCGGAAGACTTTACTTCCTTTTAATGATGGAATTGATTCATCGTGTAGATCCATCTTTCTTTCAAATATATTACAATTTACTGGGTAAAACAGTTAATTTTGTCCAAAACAAAAGTATCTTCAATTATTTGTACAAAAATATGTGATATATGTTTTAAATAACTTGGTAAATTTTTCCCACACTTGGCTTTTATTTTCCTTTCTTTGCCTTTTTATTGTCCTCTATTCCATTTTAAATGAATTCTAACATTTTAGGTTGTTTCTCAATTTATGTCATTTTCGAGGTAACAATAATTTCGATGTTAACACCTAGTTTTATCATTCATAAATATGTATAAACATGATTTTGAATTCATTTATTTGAAAATTTTGAAAAATTTTACTAGAATTGGGTAGTCAGTATATAAGACTAGGGCTGTTCTTTATTATCAGAGAGCACTAGATTCTAATACAACTACTGCGTTACTAGTATTTTTAATGGTAACCAAGTGTTTAAATTAAAATTTTAAAAATCCGAAAGAATTTAACCCCTTCCCACACTTAAGATCTTGCAATGCCCTCATTTGCAAGAAATCAGTAATAAATTAAATTATTGATTGTGATTAGCGTGGAAAAATGATTAAATTTTACCAAAGTTTCCAAACATATTGGCGTTTGTTTGCTGAATGATAAATGGTGCACATCATTTGTTCATTCCGTCTTGTTGTTACAACACATTTGTTTTACATTTTGTCGTCAAAATTAGTAGCTTTTGCTGAACTTAATACCAGTCTTTGAAAATGCGCTGTTTTACCCTGTTGTATACATGAAATAAAATATATACAATACAAATATAAACATGCATGGTAATTTGAAATGGGATTTAAAATCCCACTTTCAAATCAAATATGAAATATTAGTACAACATAATAAAAATATTAAACATTACATTAAAAGTATCACAATATTATATGTTTAAACATAAATAAATAAAGATAATAAAAAGATAAAAATCACCAACGGGAACTATATCAATCTGGATAGGGATTCCAGTTCATGTCATCGGGCGGGTTCCACGGTTGGTTATAGGTGTACTGATAGGCCTGGTTAGGGTCGTAGAGAGTAAATGGTGGTCGTATATCGGGCTGGTGTGGAGGATAGTAAGCAGGTCGGGTCGGTACGTAGTTATTTGGTACCTGAGGTGATAGCTGGCTCATGATCTGATGTTGATGATAGTGCCATCTATCATGCTGTCATTGCCGGGAATGCTCGTACACATTCTCGGCTTGCCACTGCTCGTACCGACTATGTCTATCCTGGTTTGTCATTTCTACCTCATCTATACGCTGGTAGACGTCAGTCATAGCCTCCCTAATGACATTCCTAATGTCATCTGCTTCCTCCATTTCCTCATCTGAACCTCTCTCTACCTGTGGATGACGACCATCATATGGTACTGCCTGATTGCGTCTGCTCTTTAATATCTTAGAACCTTGATAGACCTTCAATCCTAAAGTATCCACCTGTTCCCTACACACCATCAGTAGACCCCCTTGATCCCTATCTACACCCAAATACTCTCCAATGAGAGTAACAAAAATACCTCCTCCTATTACTCCCCCGTCCTGTATTCATGCCACTACTTTGGACAGATAAAAACCAACACAGTAGGGGATATTAACAAAGCTTCTAGGGTTTCAAATACACTTAAGGTAAAATAAATCGTGTAAGGTCATCTTCTCCTCGTTTTTACCTCTTTGTGTAATCGAATTAGCTAAAAATCTATGTATAATACGTAGCTCTGCTTTATTAATATCTAAATAGGAGTGTCTTCCTCCCAGCGTAAAAATATTATAATCTGACATACGCCTCCAGACGGCGTCCGCGTCAAAATTCCTATCTACCCGCTCTCCATGATAAATCAAATTTGTACAATCGGGTAGTAGTAATTCACCAGGAGTGTAAATCTGTAAAGCCCTGGCCATGTCCAGCATGAACATTTTGTACATCCTACGGCCAAGTAAAAATCTAAGAAAACTTCCATAATCTAACCTAACTACATCCGCATTAAGTGAAATAGTACTCATAAGCTCAACACACCATTCCTTATATACAGGCCTACGAGTGGTGAATAAACGTTCACAATCGGGAAAAGAAGAGCTGCCATACCTTTGGATCAGATGCTGTCTAACTGAGTTAACTAGTTGGACCCTTTTCAAAGGCTCCCAATCGATTACCCTCGGTACTTCTACATTTTTCGTTACCAGTTTGAATTTGTTACTTTGATACGTCGGGTAATCTCTCCAACTTCGATCAAATCTCAAATTAGGATGCAACTGTTCTTCATGAATCGTTGGGTGTGCTATTATCGGATGAATCAGAAATTATACGTAGGCATTAACATATTCTTGCTGCGGATCATAATATGGTACGTGTTGATCAGGTTGTTGTTGTTCCTGTTGTTGCTCCGGTTCATATTGCATTTCTGATTCAGGTTCTGGAGCAGGTTGCCTAGATGATGATGATGCACCATCAGTATCGGTAAATCTCTGCAAAACACATTAAACACAAAATTTGTGCATCCAAATATGCATTAGTGTTAGCAAAATAACAACTTGAAACAATTACAATAACATGTTTAATCAAAATTAAACTTATACACATTTTCATAATTTTAACAATTCTACACTTTTTCAAATAAGCATATATGAAAATGTTTACAAAATTCATAAGCATTCAACTCAAATAACATGTTAAAATAACCATTACTATAAATTAAACAAGTTTCAAATGGCATTTACATCAATTTAATCAAGTTCATGAATTTTAGACTTAAAAAGTCCACTTTAATTCTCAAAAATCATGTTTAGGATCAAAGTTTGGATTATTTAGCTACCTAAACATGTTACACTACTTAATTTAGCAATAATTCATGACAAAAATCGGTCATAAATTGTTTATATCAAAAAGCCCCAAATTGCTCAAGAACACAAACCCTAGATTCCTAAATTTTTTGAAGTTTTTGGCTTCAAATCATGTTAAATAGCATCAATATAGGTTATACATGCATAATATACTAACAATTTAACTTTAATTACACTAGAAATTAATAAAATCAAATTAGGTAAATTATAGCTCAAGAACACTAAAAATAAAATTTAAAGAGGTTTAGGGGTGAAATCTTTACCTTCTTTGAAAAACTTCTGAACAATTTCATGATTAGAGCGGATTATAGCAAGAAATTTGGTTGATTTTGGTTAAAAATTACGAATTTTTGAGTGGTTTTGGGAGTATTTTCGGTTGTGTATGTGTGTGTTTGTGGGAAGAGCAGAACAGGTCGACTGATTTTGTTCCTGCCTAGATTTTCTTGGCCATGCGACCGCATGGAAATGAAGGGGAAACCCCATGCGATCGCATGGAGTCCGGTTATTTTTTTATTTTTTTTATATATAAAAACCTTCAACTAAGAAAACATAAATTAATAAATTTTAAAAATTTGTTTCTTTTAGAATGAGGGCGTTTCGGATCGTTGTCCTAGTCCGCCTCTCGACAAAATTTTAAAATTTGTCATTTTTAAGCGCGATTTTAAAAGCAAAGATTTTTGGGTTTTTTAATGTTTTTGGCATACTTTAATTCAATAAGATTAAAAATAATGATAATAAAATTTCTCGTCCCGCCCTCGGGTAAAGCAATTTCGTTTCAAGGACCTAGTTTTCAACTCACGACGAATTTTTAGAAATCACATTTTTAACTTAATGAAATAAAGTAAATTTTTGTTTTTTAAATTTACACCAAACTTAAATTTAAAATGCATAAAATTTCATATTAATATTATTAATATTTTTGTACATTAATTGTGAAGACCCGTCCTAATCCATCCAGACGAAGTCCATATCGATTATAAACGATTCACAACAGTTGATTACATCGCGAGGTACTTGACCTCTATATGATACATTTTACAAACATTGCATTCGTTTTTGAAAAGACAAACTTTCATTACATCGAAAGTTGACAGGCATGCATACCATTTCATAATATATCCAACTATAATTGACTTGATAATAATCTTGATGAACTCGACGACTCGAATGCAACGTCTTTTGAAATATGCCATGAATGACTCCAAGTAATATCTATAAAATGAGCAAATACACAGCGGAAGATTTCTTTCGTACCTGAGAATAAACATGCTTTAAAGTGTCAACCAAAAGGTTGGTGAGTTCATTAGTTTAACTTAAACAATCGTTTCCATCATTTTAATAGACCACAAGATTTCAGATTTCCATTTCTCATAAACATACGTCCCATGCATAGAGACAAAAATATCATTCATATGGATTGAACACCTGGTAACCGACATTAACAATATGCATATATAAGAATATCCCCATCATTCCGGGATCCTCCTTCGGACATGATATAAATTTCGAAGTACTAAAACATCCGGTACTTTGGATGGGGCTTGTTGGGCCCGATAGATCTATCTTTAGGATTCGCGTCAATTAGGGTGTCTGTTCCCTAATTCTTAGATCACCAGACTTAATAAAAAGGGGCATATTCGACTTCGATAATTCAACCATAGAATGTAGTTTCACGTACTTGTGTCAATTTCGTAAAACAGTTATAAAAGTTGCGCATGTATTCTCAGCCCAAAAATATAAAGGGTAAAAAGGCAAATGAAACTCACGATACTGTATTTTGTAGTAAAAATACATATGACGTCATTGAACAATGCAGGGTTGGCCTCGGATTCACGAACCTATATCAATTGTGTATATATTAATACGTATAATGTAAGTTACAAAATTTTATTTATTAATATGTATTATTTATATATTATAGTTTTGTAGAATTTATTCTAACCTTTATTTTAAAACGTATACTTATATTATATTTTAAGTTATATTTTATATATATATCTATTTTATGTATATATATCTATAATGATTTACGTTTATATAAATAGTGACATTAATATATTTATATACATATATTTGTGGTTAGTATTGTATTTATGAAATTTTATTAGTTTGTTATGTGAATTATTAATACAATCCTAGTATATACCATAAGTATATATATAGTGTACAAAAGATTTATTTGTTAAAATAATAATTTAGATAATAATGATTTACTAATAATAATAATAATTTTATTAATAATGATAATACTAATAGCAAAAAAAATGAAAATGATAACTGTTAATGATACTAATAATAATAACTCTAAAATAATATTAATACTAATACCATACTTATGTTAATAATAAGGGTTCTAATATTTATAAAATGATAAATGATAATCATAATAATACTAGTAAATATTAATGATGATACTGATAAATATGATATTATTAATTGTAAATGTACTGATGATACTATTATTTATAAACCGGTACAAATTCTAATATTGATGATAATAATATATTTTTATTTCCTTCATAATAATAATAATGATAATCATAATCATAATCCTAATGATGATAAAATACTAAAATGATAAGTTTATTACTAATAATAATATTATTAATACCTATCATAATAATAATAGTAATGTCTATAATACTTTCAAATATGATAACAAGTATGATACTAATAATAACAATAACAATAACAATCAAAACAATCACAATAATAATAATAATAATAATAATAATACTAATAATAATTAATATATAATAACAATAATAAAATTAGAAAAGAAAACTACCTCACATGAAAAGAGTTTCAAAAAAAAAAAAAAAAAAACTACCGTCCTCTGGACTCGATCTCGTGACCACATGCTCACACGCAAACACTCTCGACCATCCCACCAATTCTGATTCTCTGTACTAATATCGAATTTAAATTTTATATATAAACTGTTTTTCTTCTATTCCTCTTCTTCTCCACAAGTCTCATGGATTCAACAAAACATCAATAACCAAAAAAAAAAAAAAAAATCGGGGTTCCCTTTAAAGCTTCAAAACATTACAGAAAAAAAAATAATTTGGGTTCTAAAATAAAAAAAAAATACTAAAGGCCTACTGCAGCGTCGGTTCTTGGAACAAAACAAAAAAAATTGATTTCGTAATAGATAACATTATAGATAATGTTTATAACACGAAATAGTTTTCTAAACATGTATAAAAACTACTGGAATCGTCAATTTGATCAGAAACATATACACGAACGCGAATTTGTCTCAAGAACAATTGTTGACTTTTTTTAAACTAAACTTTGACTTCAAAATTCAAGATCGATATAAAGATTTGAGAGTTGAGATTTTGCAGATAGATTCAAAGAAAGATTTCTAACCTTTCTGCATTTTTAGATTTTGAAACTTTATTCGAAATTGAATTAAGAGAAAGAAAAAAAATTGGAGCGTGCAGAGAAGAAGAAAAAAAAAATATCGCTGTGTTCTTTAATCCCATTGGATTTCCTTTTTATTTGATTTGCAATTATACATAATCATGTTGTAATAATAGAGATCGGTTGATAAAAAATGGAGAAAATGTCAACACAGGTTCACGAGTTGGGAGCAGGAAAGAAACAAAAAAAATAATAATAATAGAGATAAAGTATACAGAGGTCACGCGTATAATATAGATCCCTACTGTTTTTTTTAATTAATAATAATAATATATAATAACAATACTATTAATATCTAATAATATTAATAAAATTAATAATAATGATAAATATAATATTAATGATAATAATAATTGTAAAAATGATAATAATAATAATAATAATACCATACTAATTATGATAATATTAATATTTTATCGATAATAATAATATTAGTAATAATAATCTAATTTATACATCCAATTTCATCTTTATATGATATAAAGTGATATTATGAATACAAATATTGATATTTGACGATACAAATAACATTACTACAACAACTATATTTGTATTTAAATTTAATTTATTAATATCATCTATTATTATGTAATATTTAATAATTATGTAATATGTATTGTAACATATACTGAATATTATATATTTATGCATTTTAATATAAATATATTATAATATTTATTTACATACTAATTATATTATACTTATGTATGTAATTATGAAAAATATAAATGTTTTATATATGTAAGTATTATATATATTTATTAAAATAGTACATTATTTCATCATAGATATATTATAAATTTCTACATATACATAATATAATAATTATGTATAAAATCATATATATATAGTTATATTTATGTATATATGTATACTACCATATATATAAAATCATGTTTTAAATGTTGAGTAGATGATTAATTATGTATATTAAATAATTAACTACAAAGTATAACATTGTACATTTAATATTTTGATAACGTTGGTAAAATATGTTTGAATCATTTATATACAATATACTATATATATTCAAAATGAAAATCTTTAGTTATTAAATGTTATCTTTTATAATAACAAAATTACTTAATAGTTCATTAATACTAATATAATTAGTTTTATATATAATTATTTATATTTACATTCTTAGTTACAATTAAAGGTTCGTGAATCGTCGGAAATAGTTAAAGGTCAAATGTTATCATGAAATAGTTCAAACATAATGAGACTCGGTTTAATAGACTTTGCTTATCGAGTCGAATCATATAAGATTATGTTTAAATTTGGTCGGAAATTCCCGGGTCATCACAGTACCTACCCGTTAAAGAAATTTCGTCCCGAAATTTGAGTGAGGTCGTCATAGCTAACAATAAATATGTTTTCCTGACGAATATGAGTTGATAACTTGAGTTTTATCATCATTGAGTAATATGGATAAAAATAATTCGATTATTCGAAGAGTGCGAATGAAGCTATTCACAAAAGGATGAAATGAGAAACAAAGATTTGTTTTTAACTTTTGACGTAGTCAGGTTTGAATTTAGAAAATAAGGAGCGTCTTAACTTTTGACATTGCCTTGGTTGAATTCCGGAATTTAAGGGATTTAAAGAAAATCTTGAAGATCTATAAAATCTGATTCTTCGGGATTTATGGAAATTAAGATCTCTTTAATTAAATACGGTGATCTGCCCCGATTACTACGTCTGATATTTCCAGTATAAATTAAGCTCTTCCTTTCCATTATTCTCACCATTCTTATACTTTCTTTCTTAGTTCATACATCCAAAAGATTCTGAAAATGATTAATCCAGTTCTGATCCTTGTCCTCATCCTTACTATCGCAACAATCATTCTCCTTTTCCAACTTCCACCAGAGGAATCTGCTTTCTTCTACTTCGCCCTCGGGATTATAATGTTTTTAATTCTCCCGTGTCTTTATGTTGCGATAAACATTGATATACACGGTTTGTAATTTATGTGTTGTTATCGGACTTTATATTCTCCCTTATATTTCAAAGCTCTATGCTTTTGTTTTCTCTTCCCGACTTCAAGTCAAGCGAATAATGGTCCAGAATTTATAGATATAGAGTTTCGAATGATTATAATGTTCTAAGCATGAAGGAACGTGATAGCACGATTTGATTTTCAAATTTATCAACATCACGGAAGATAGAACCATCAAGAATACATTTTCTTGATTTGTTACGGAGTTAAGTAGGATGAAAGAGTTATGTAACATGGCACATGATGACGTTATGATCTGTGAATCATCACGTTTCATTTAGAAACTCAGCATGACTTACTGTAATATAATCACGTTGATCAAGTGTCATTATATTATACTAACTCATGCATCAGTTCCCATCATTACTACAATAACATTCATATTTTAAGCTTGAAAATTTACAGAATATAGAAACTAACAGTTTCTATATGATGTAATACTGATAGCACGAAAAGATTAATGATTTCAGATAAGAATAGTTATAAAAATATCTCCAGAAATATGGAGGATATTTATAATGAAAGGTACGATAATATCTCAGAATATCTAAGATCAGAGGATGATAGAAACTATTGTCTGCAAGGGTTTAGAGTAAGGAGCAAGTTATTCACTATAGACTTTAGCAGACATTGAATTATTTGGATTCTTTGAAGTCAAACTTATTCTTTGTGATTTATCCACGGCTTTCTTCATAGTTTCGCATAATCTGCTTTTCGGTACTATATTTTCTATTGAATGTTTCCAATATATTGATACACAGGAAGCACGAAGAGGTATATAATTTCGGACGAGAATATTTATGAAAATATCCTCAGAAATATCAAAGATATTGATGATGATATTTTGGAATTTCTAAGTTCGACGGTTGATGGAGAAAGATTTTCCGCAAGATTTTAACATGACTTCGGAGCAAGATATTCTCTAAAGATTTCAACGGATCCAGAATTACCTGAATCCTTTGAATATAGGATTTGGTCCTTGTATTTGTACTTGGTCTCCTTCATGGGTAACTCAATCTGTTTTTCAATACCCAATTTTCTATCGAGCGTTCCTAACACTCCTTTCTTTATCATCAAACTTTTGTCCGTTTAGACCATCTACCATTTTTCTGTTCTTCTGCATTTAATGCTATGATATCTGAATCATCGGTTATTAATCCGAGGTGGTTTCAGGAGAATTGTGTTTTTAGATGATTAAACGCTGATGGTAATATGATGGAATATGAAAGGTTACCTGGTAACAATAAAAGAGCACGCGTATATATAAACGTTATAATAAGGTTGTTTCGTACGAAAAGTCGAAGTTGACTTGTTGGAGCTGTGACAAAATTGGCTAATTTTGAAAAGGGATCGAAAAGTTGTTTTTGTTAATAAATGCCAAAGGATCTGACGCGGCTACGTGTTGAACTTTTACTCAATTGCCGAGAGTTTCTCAGGTGCATAACTATATGCATAAATCTTTCCTTCCGTAGATGAAGTGCGGTTGATTCATCCTATCGATTGAGGTGTTTTCCAGAATCATGAAAGGTTTGAACGCAGAATGTAATCGTGAAGATACAAATGAGGTTTAAGACAAAATCAAGTGGCAAACTTGAAGAATTGTTTAGTTTCATATGTTATATTCAATATTTTAATTCATTTTAATTGTCCAATGTTATTAGTCCACAGTCGATAGTCCACAGTTGACAGTGCAATCATTCATATATAGTTTAATATATAATATTTGAATTAATTAATACGTATCGTGACCCGTGTACATGTCTCAGACTCGATCACAACTCAAAGTATATATATTATTATAGAATCAACCTCAACCCTGTATAGAGAACTCGATCATTACTGCATATAGAGTGTCTATGGTGATTCCAAATAATATATATAGATGTGTCGATATGATATGTCAAAACCTTGTATACGTGTCCCGATATTTAAAGTGCGTAAAATAAATAACAGAAATTAAATGACGATAAATAAAGTGCGTAAAGTAAATAACAGAAATTAAATGACAATAAATAAAATTGCGAGAATATAAATTGCGATAAAATAAATTGCGATAAATAAAATGTAATACGGAATTAACAGTTAGCTAGGAACAGTTAGCTAGGATTTTGTTAGCGTGGTTTCTTAATAAAATTTAATATTGTTAATTAGTCTGTTTCTAATCAATTTTTATTGTGTCCATTATTTCTTCATTATGCCACTTGTTGGATTCTGATAGGTCAAAATTCAAATATGAAATTGAATTTGAATGAAAATAGTTATTCTTTGGTGAATGGATAAGTATTCCGGTGGTTGTAAATAGGATAGTGAATAACTGTTGAATCAGATTCGAAGAATATACAGTGTAACTTATTAATGTGAAATTTAAATATTCCTCGGGTATTACCTACCCGTTAAAATATTTTTATTATTAACAGTTTGTACAAAAGAATTTTTAATTACAATCTTTATGAAAACATATATACATATATATTTTCTTCAAATGTAATCATGAATTTAATGAGTTAACATGATATTAAACTCATTTAGTTTTCAGTTGGAACTAGAATAAATAATCTCTAAAACATTAGAGATTACATAATCACCATGTCGAACGAAGATAACTGATGTAGAATGTCATGTAGAATGATGATTATACTCGAGGTATAGATTGAGATGTTGATGCATGTGATATTGAAATTTGGGTTGTTGGTGGTACTGTTGATGCCGGTGATTTGGATAAAGCTGGTACGTTTTGCACCATATTTTCCAAGACTACAACTTATGCGCGAAGTTCGTTAACTTCTTCTATTACACCGGGATGATTGTCGATTCGGACGAGCGGATGAATGAGGTTTAGAATCTGAGATAGTATATGATCGTGATGAGATACTTTGGAAATGAGAGAGAAAATGGTGTCTCGAACAGGTTCGCCGGTAAACGTTTTAGGTTCATTGTCAAGAGGTGAATTTGGTTAGTGGAAATGATCGCCTTCTTCGCGTTTCCATTGATTAAGTCGACTACGAACCCATCTCCAATTCATTCAGAATAGATGATGGCTAATTGATCGATTCATTCCGGTTACTCTGCTTTCGGAGCTCGAGTGGAAATCCATATCGAAATAGCTGTCGGAATAACTATCGAAATAGCTATCGAAATCTGATGGACTCGAACTGGTTGAGGGATTCATCTTGTACGATCAGATGAAGGATTTTCGATAAGAAATATATTATAGGATGTAGATTAATACCCTGCAATACATAATTTACATATGCATATATAATACTAAAATCCCATAAGCTACGGAGGAATCTACGGAAGCTGTCAGGCAAAGGTAACAATAACAGATACACTAAGATATGAATTTAACTATACACTGTCTATGCAATAAAGGCAGTAAGACGTGTCTTAGACTTTAAGGATGATAAGCAAATAATTTTTCGATACTAAATGATAAGCAAAACTTTTGACATGCAAACACGGTCGAAGTCCAGACTCATTAATGCATTCTAACGACTATCAGTTAGACTCACTAATGCAAGACCTGGTTCGCTAAGACCACCGCTCTGATACCAACTGTGAAGACCCGTCCTAATCCATCCAGACGAAGTCCATATCGATTATAAACGATTCACAACAGTTGATTACATCGCGAGGTACTTGACCTCTATATGATACATTTTACAAACATTGCATTCGTTTTTGAAAAGACAAACTTTCATTACATCGAAAGTTGACAGGCATGCATACCATTTCATAATATATCCAACTATAATTGACTTGATAATAATCTTGATGAACTCGACGACTCGAATGCAACGTCTTTTGAAATATGCCATGAATGACTCCAAGTAATATCTATAAAATGAGCAAATACACAGCGGAAGATTTCTTTCGTACCTGAGAATAAACATGCTTTAAAGTGTCAACCAAAAGGTTGGTGAGTTCATTAGTTTAACTTAAACAATCGTTTCCATCATTTTAATAGACCACAAGATTTCAGATTTCCATTTCTCATAAACATACGTCCCATGCATAGAGACAAAAATATCATTCATATGGATTGAACACCTGGTAACCGACATTAACAATATGCATATATAAGAATATCCCCATCATTCCGGGATCCTCCTTCGGACATGATATAAATTTCGAAGTACTAAAACATCCGGTACTTTGGATGGGGCTTGTTGGGCCCGATAGATCTATCTTTAGGATTCGCGTCAATTAGGGTGTCTGTTCCCTAATTCTTAGATCACCAGACTTAATAAAAAGGGGCATATTCGACTTCGATAATTCAACCATAGAATGTAGTTTCACGTACTTGTGTCAATTTCGTAAAACAGTTATAAAAGTTGCGCATGTATTCTCAGCCCAAAAATATAAAGGGTAAAAAGGCAAATGAAACTCACGATACTGTATTTTGTAGTAAAAATACATATGACGTCATTGAACAATGCAGGGTTGGCCTCGGATTCACGAACCTATATCAATTGTGTATATATTAATACGTATAATGTAAGTTACAAAATTTTATTTATTAATATGTATTATTTATATATTATAGTTTTGTAGAATTTATTCTAACCTTTATTTTAAAACGTATACTTATATTATATTTTAAGTTATATTTTATATATATATCTATTTTATGTATATATATCTATAATGATTTACGTTTATATAAATAGTGACATTAATATATTTATATACATATATTTGTGGTTAGTATTGTATTTATGAAATTTTATTAGTTTGTTATGTGAATTATTAATACAATCCTAGTATATACCATAAGTATATATATAGTGTACAAAAGATTTATTTGTTAAAATAATAATTTAGATAATAATGATTTACTAATAATAATAATAATTTTATTAATAATGATAATACTAATAGCAAAAAAAATGAAAATGATAACTGTTAATGATACTAATAATAATAACTCTAAAATAATATTAATACTAATACCATACTTATGTTAATAATAAGGGTTCTAATATTTATAAAATGATAAATGATAATCATAATAATACTAGTAAATATTAATGATGATACTGATAAATATGATATTATTAATTGTAAATGTACTGATGATACTATTATTTATAAACCGGTACAAATTCTAATATTGATGATAATAATATATTTTTATTTCCTTCATAATAATAATAATGATAATCATAATCATAATCCTAATGATGATAAAATACTAAAATGATAAGTTTATTACTAATAATAATATTATTAATACCTATCATAATAATAATAGTAATGTCTATAATACTTTCAAATATGATAACAAGTATGATACTAATAATAACAATAACAATAACAATCAAAACAATCACAATAATAATAATAATAATAATAATAATACTAATAATAATTAATATATAATAACAATAATAAAATTAGAAAAGAAAACTACCTCACATGAAAAGAGTTTCAAAAAAAAAAAAAAAAAAAACTACCGTCCTCTGGACTCGATCTCGTGACCACATGCTCACACGCAAACACTCTCGACCATCCCACCAATTCTGATTCTCTGTACTAATATCGAATTTAAATTTTATATATAAACTGTTTTTCTTCTATTCCTCTTCTTCTCCACAAGTCTCATGGATTCAACAAAACATCAATAACCAAAAAAAAAAAAAAAATCGGGGTTCCCTTTAAAGCTTCAAAACATTACAGAAAAAAAAATAATTTGGGTTCTAAAATAAAAAAAAAATACTAAAGGCCTACTGCAGCGTCGGTTCTTGGAACAAAACAAAAAAAATTGATTTCGTAATAGATAACATTATAGATAATGTTTATAACACGAAATAGTTTTCTAAACATGTATAAAAACTACTGGAATCGTCAATTTGATCAGAAACATATACACGAACGCGAATTTGTCTCAAGAACAATTGTTGACTTTTTTTAAACTAAACTTTGACTTCAAAATTCAAGATCGATATAAAGATTTGAGAGTTGAGATTTTGCAGATAGATTCAAAGAAAGATTTCTAACCTTTCTGCATTTTTAGATTTTGAAACTTTATTCGAAATTGAATTAAGAGAAAGAAAAAAAATTGGAGTGTGCAGAGAAGAAGAAAAAAAAAATATCGCTGTGTTCTTTAATCCCATTGGATTTCCTTTTTATTTGATTTGCAATTATACATAATCATGTTGTAATAATAGAGATCGGTTGATAAAAAATGGAGAAAATGTCAACACAGGTTCACGAGTTGGGAGCAGGAAAGAAACAAAAAAAATAATAATAATAGAGATAAAGTATACAGAGGTCACGCGTATAATATAGATCCCTACTGTTTTTTTTAATTAATAATAATAATATATAATAACAATACTATTAATATCTAATAATATTAATAAAATTAATAATAATGATAAATATAATATTAATGATAATAATAATTGTAAAAATGATAATAATAATAATAATAATACCATACTAATTATGATAATATTAATATTTTATCGATAATAATAATATTAGTAATAATAATCTAATTTATACATCCAATTTCATCTTTATATGATATAAAGTGATATTATGAATACAAATATTGATATTTGACGATACAAATAACATTACTACAACAACTATATTTGTATTTAAATTTAATTTATTAATATCATCTATTATTATGTAATATTTAATAATTATGTAATATGTATTGTAACATATACTGAATATTATATATTTATGCATTTTAATATAAATATATTATAATATTTATTTACATACTAATTATATTATACTTATGTATGTAATTATGAAAAATATAAATGTTTTATATATGTAAGTATTATATATATTTATTAAAATAGTACATTATTTCATCATAGATATATTATAAATTTCTACATATACATAATATAATAATTATGTATAAAATCATATATATATAGTTATATTTATGTATATATGTATACTACCATATATATAAAATCATGTTTTAAATGTTGAGTAGATGATTAATTATGTATATTAAATAATTAACTACAAAGTATAACATTGTACATTTAATATTTTGATAACGTTGGTAAAATATGTTTGAATCATTTATATACAATATACTATATATATTCAAAATGAAAATCTTTAGTTATTAAATGTTATCTTTTATAATAACAAAATTACTTAATAGTTCATTAATACTAATATAATTAGTTTTATATATAATTATTTATATTTACATTCTTAGTTACAATTAAAGGTTCGTGAATCGTCGAAAATAGTTAAAGGTCAAATGTTATCATGAAATAGTTCAAACATAATGAGACTCGGTTTAATAGACTTTGCTTATCGAGTCGAATCATATAAGATTATGTTTAAATTTGGTCGGAAATTCCCGGGTCATCACATTAATTTTACAAACTTATTTTAAAAATATTAATTTTTAAAATACTTACAAACTTAAATATATTGATTTTAAAAAGTTTACAATATTAATTTAATATTTATATATTAATTTTAAAAACATGGTAAAAATTAAAATTAAAAATCTTTTTGGTCTTTTATCCCACTTTAATCAATCAAATATTATCAAAAATATACGCCCCTCTTTTCGGTAAAGTAATTTCGGTTCCATAACCTAGTTTTACTCCTGACGAATTTCCGAAATATTTTTGGATTGATTGATTAAAGATATTTATACCTTAAGAATAAACGATAAATTTCGCAGTGACGTAATAAATTTTTGTATGATATCAATAATTTCGGTTACGCATACCTAATTTTATTGAATACCAATTTAATACTTTATAGCGAACGATTCAGCGTTTATTATCAAAAGTTAAAAGCAATAAAAATAAAAATAAAAACTGTACATACTTACCTGTGAGAAAGAATTCTCAGAGACCTGCTTTAGCTGACTCATAGGAGAGTCGTGTGATTTGATTTTCCATAGCTACGTAAGCGTAACCTCGATTCTTCAATATCTTTTCTTCTAAACATATAAACGGTCCTTCTCTGCATAGAGTAACAAATTCGGTATTTGAATATGTTTGATTATTTGAACATTTACCTTCGTGTGACCATTTTCCGCATTTATGACATCTTTCAAGGTGTCGTGCTCTTCTTTTTGTTGCGGATTTTGATTTTCCTTTACCAAAATGTATCTTATGATGATCTTTCCTGAGTTCTTTTTTTACTCCGTCCATTTTGCCTCTTATGAATGATACCAGTTCACTCGGAAGGGTGTCATTATTATGTTTAGTAATCATAGCGTGTAGCATTAGACCATGGTTCAGATCAAAGGAATTCTTCATCTCGTATAACCTAAAAAAATAAAAATTCAGAATGGAGGGAGAAGACTAGTTCTTTAGGGTCTGCTAGGGAAAGACCATTCGGATTCCATTCTCGGAAACTACACGAAAACAGAATATCTAACTCTAACAGAAATATATATTACCCTAAAAAGATTCGAACCTTCCCACACTTAGTTAGCTGTGGTGTCGAAATTGTGATTAACTTCATCTTCAACTTCCATTGGATTATTCATGTAATGTTTAACTCTGTGACCATTAACCTTAAATTCAACTCCATTTGAATTTATTAACTCTATTGTTCTGTACGGAAAAACTCTTTTGACTATGAATGGTCCAGACCATCTTGATTTCAATTTTCCAGGAAATAGCTTGAATCGTGAGTTGAAAAGAAGAACTCTGTCTCCTTCTTTAAATTCTTTTGAACTTCTGATTCTTTTATCATGCCATTTCTTCGTTCTTTCTTTATAGATTAACGAATTTTCATATGCTTCATGTCTTAATTCTTCTAATTCGTTTAGCTGACTTAACCGTAAACGTCCAGGTTCATGTAAATATAGATTACATGTCTTCAAAGCCCAAAATGCTTTGTGTTCAATTTCTACTGGAAGGTGACATGCTTTTCCATAAACGAGTTTGAAATGTGTGGTTCCAATTGGAGTTTTGTAGGCTGTTCTAAAAGACCAGAGTGCATTCTCCAATTTCATGGACCATTCCTTCGGATTTGATCCTACGGTTTTCTCTAGAATATGTTTTAATGCTCGGTTGGTATTTTCAGCTTGTCCACTTGTTTGTGGATGCTAAGCGGTTGAGATTTTATGAGTTACTCCATATCTTTTGAGAACTTTCTCAAGTTGATTATTACAAAAATGAGTACCCCGATCACTTATTAAAGCTTTCGGTGTTCCGAACCTAGCAAAAAGACGTTTTAAAAAGTTGACTACAACTCGTGCATCGTTAGTTGGGAGAGCTTGTGCTTCCGCCCATTTAGATACATAATCAATGGCAACGAGAATGTAGAGATTATTATGAGATTTTGGAAATGGACCCATAAAGTCAATACCCCAAACGTCAAATACTTCACATACTTGAATGACATTTTGTGGCATTTCATCACGTTGACTTATTTTTCTGGCCCTTTGACAAGCATCACATGATTTGCAAAGAAGGTGTGCGTCTTTGAAAATTGTAGGCCAATAGAATCCAGCATCGTAAACTTTTCTTGCTGTGAGTTGAGGCCCATAATGCCCTCCTGTTAGTCCTGTGTGACAATGGTTTAAGATTTGACTGGCTTCATCCCCGAATACACATCGGCGTATTATTCCATCGGGACAACTTTTAAACAAATATGGATCTTCCCAGAAATAGTGTTCTAGATCACTAAAGAATTTCTTTCGTTTTTGGTATGACAATCCTTTTTCAAGGAATCCACATACTAAGTAGTTTGCATAGTCTGCAAACCATGGAATTTCATTATAATTGATCTTCAATAGATATTCGTCAGAAAAGTTATCTTGTATGGCCGATTCATTTAGAACTTCTAATTCGGGATTTTCAAGACGAGAAAGATGATCAGCGGCGAGATTTTCTGCTCCCTTTTTATCTCGAATTTCAATATCGAACTCTTGTAAGAGTAAGATCCAACGGATTAATCGTGGTTTAGCATCTTGTTTTGAAAATAGGTATCTAAGAGCAGAATGGTCGGTATAGACCACCGTTTTAGCTAGAACGAGATATGAACGAAATTTTTCAAAAGCAAAGACAATAGCAAGGAGTTCTTTTTCAGTAGTTGTGTAGTTTGTTTGTGCTCCTTGTAACGTCTTACTAGCGTAATAAATAGGTTGAAATCATTTTTCAATCCTTTATCCTAAAACGGCTCCCATTGCAAAATCACTTGCATCGCACATTAGTTCAAATGGTAAATTCCAATTTGGAGTTATCATGATCGGCGCATTAGTGAGTTTTTCTTTAAGAATATTAAAAGATTTGATACATTCATCTGAAAAGATGAATGGAGCATCCTTTTCTAGGAGTTTATTCATAGGAGTGGCATTTTAGAAAAATCTTTTATGAAACGTCAGTAAAAACCGGCATGCCCTAGAAAACTCCTAACTCCTCTAACATTGGTGGGATGTGAAAGTTTAGCAATTACATCTACTTTAGCTCTATCCACTTCAATTCCTTCCTTTGAAATTTTATGACCAAGAACGATGCCTTCTTTAACCATGAAATGGTATTTCTCCCAATTAAGAACTAGATTTGATTGTTCGCATCTAATAAGCATTCGTTCAAGATTGACTAGACATGTTTCAAAAGTATCACCGAAGACTGAAAAGTCGTCCATGAAAACTTCCATGCATTCTTCTATCATGTCTTGAAAAATCGTCATCATGCACCTTTGAAAGGTTGCAGGGGCGTTGCAAAGTCCAAATGGCATGCGTTTATAGGCAAAAGTACCATAAGGGCACGTGAACATGGTTTTCTCTTGATCCTCGGGTGCTATTAGAATTTGAAAATATCCGGAAAAACCATCAAGAAAACAATAGTAACTATTTCCGGCTAATCTTTCCAACATTTAATCAATGAAAGGTAAGGGAAAGTGATCTTTTCTGATGGCGTCATTTAATTTTCTATAATCAATACAAACACGCCATCCTGTTACAGTCCTAGTAGGAATAAGCTCATCTTTTTCATTTTTGATGACAGTGATGCCACCTTTCTTAGGTACGCATTGAACTGGGCTTACCCATGGACTATCAGAAATTGGATAAATTTAACCTGCATCTAGCAGTTTAATAATTTCTTTTTTAACAACATCTTGCATATTAGGATTTAGTCTTCGTTGGCGTTGCACATACGTTTTATGACCTTCTTCCATAAGGATTTTATGTGTGCAATACGAAGGACTTATTCCTTTAATGTCATGAATCTTCCATGCAATAGCTGATTTATGAGCTTTTAGCACAGAAATGAGTTGAGATTTTTCATTTTCAGTAAGAGAAGACGATATTATTACAGGTAATTCAGATTCACCATGTAAATAAGCATATTCCAAATGGTTTGGAAGTAGCTTTAACTCTAATGTCGGTGGTTCTTCTATCGATGATTTGTATTGATATCTGTCTTCTTCTTTTAGCATTTGAATTTCTTCTGTTGTTGGTTCATATTCATTAGCCATGAGTGCGGCTAACATTTCAGCTTCATTAATTGGTTCAGTTCCTTCTCCTAAAGAACATTCTCCTGTTCCTTATAATTCTGGAAATTCTTCTAACAGTTCTGCATGTGAATCTATAGTTTGAATATAATAACATGTATCATCTGCAGATTGCGGTTGTTGCATGGCTCTATCAACAGAAAAAGTAACACTCTCGTCCTCTATACTTAGGGTCAGTTTCTTACCGAACACGTCTATTATTGCTTTAGTCGTGTTTAAGAATGGTCTTCCTAATATGAGAGGAACTCGAGAATCTTCTTCCATGACCTGAATAACAAAATCTATTGGAAATACTAAAGTACCAACTTTAACTAGCATGTTCTCCATTATCCCTCTAGGATATTTTATTGATCGATCGGCTAGTTGTATGCTTATTCTTGTTGGTTTCAATTCTCCAAGGTCTAGTTTAACGTATAGTGAATACAGCATTAGATTTATACTAGCACCTAAATCTGCCAAAGCTTCTATTGAACTAAGACTACCCAGAAAACATGGAATTGTGAAACTTCCTGGATCTGATAATTTTTCTGATATCTTATATAACAGCACTGCAGAACAATTTGCATTCATAGTAACAGCCGAGAGTTCTTCCATTTTCTTTCTATTTGTGATTAGATCTTTCAAGAATTTGGCATATCTAGGCATTCCTGAAATCACATCAATGAAAGGAAGATTTACATTTAGTTGTTTAAACATATTCAAGAATTTGGATTGCTCGGCTTCAAGTCTTTCTTTTCTCATTTTACTTGGGTAAGGAAGCGGTGGTTGGTATGGTTTAACATAAGGTTTAGCCTTAACTGTGTTATCTTCATTAACCTTTTCAACTACCGGTTCTGTTTCCTTATCTTGTTCAGATTGTGGTTCTTGTGGAGTAGGAATAGCGTCATCGGAAATTACAGGTATTTCAGGTGGTTTAAGTGTAATACCACTTCTCGTGGTAATGGCTTTAGCTGTTTCATTCCGGGGGTTAGCATTTGTATCACTAGGTAGACTTCCCGGTTTTCTTTCACCTATCAACCTTGCTAGATTACTTACTTCTTGTTCCAAATTTTGGATAGAAGCTTGTTGATTTCTTAATGCTTGAGCATTTTGTTCATTTGTTTGTTTCTGAGATGTGAAAAACTGCGTTTGAGATTCAACTAGCTTCGACATCATATCTTTAAAATTTGGCTTTTTATCATCGGTTTGTGGTGGTTTATTTTGAAAAATAGGTCTTTGCTGATTGTAAGTATCGTTGGATACTTGTTGATTGCTAGGACCATGTTGGTTGTTATATGGAACATTTCGGTTATAATTCTGATTTTGATTGTAGATTGGTCTTTGCGGTTGATAATTATTTTGATAATTATTTTCAGGCCTTTGGTTCATGTATGAAACATTCTCTCTTTGTTCCATTGTTTGTTCAATACTGAGACAATCTTTTGTCAAATGTGGTCCTCCACACTGCTCACAACTAATTCGTATTGAGTGAATATCTTTAGTCATCTTTTCCATTCGTCTCTCAACAGCATCTATCTTTGCAGAAATGGAATCAAAGTAATGGCTAGAATCGGCTCTAGCTGCTTTTCCATTCGTAACAATTTCTCCTTAAAGTCTCATGGCTTTAGATGCCGGAAAGAATTGTTTAAGAAAATTTTCAACTAAAACATCTCATGTATCAATCGCCCCTTCAGGTAACGATTCTAACCAATCTTTGGCTTCTCCCTTTAAAGTCCAGAGAAATAACATGAGATATATCTGTTCATCCTCAACTTCTCGGATTTTAAATAGAGTACAGATCCTATTAAATGTACGAAGATGTTCATTTGGATCTTCCTTCGATGCACCACTAAATTGGCATTGATTAGTTACCATGTGTAGGATTTTTCCTTTTATTTCATAATCTGGTGCATTAATGTCTGGTTGAGTAATTGCGTGACCTTGGCCAGTATGTTTAGCTCTCATTCGGTCTTCCATACTTAAAGGTTCCAGATTTTCCATGATTGAATTTGTTGAATCTGAATCACTAGAGGATTCTGATTTAATGGTTTGTTCCTCGACAATCTCTGTTTGAATGATTGGTGGTTCCGGAGGAAAGATTAATGGTTCAGGATCTCTGAATTGTCCCTGAATATCCTCCGGGTTCTCAATTGTGAGGTCGGGTTCAAAAAATGGATTATCGAAAATTTGAATTGGAGTACTTGGTCGACTGGATGACGATTCTAAAGAAAAATCAACGGCGACATGTCTTGATCGAGTTACAGGTGGTGAACGTATGAAAGGTGGTGAACGTTTTTCTCGGTGCATTCACTGAATATCCTATTAGTTATAAAAGATAAAAATTATATAAGTTATCAAATTAATAGACTTTTCTGATTTTGCCCACGTTTCGAATAGCCAATAGATGCAGCAGGTAGCCAGGACCCTTTAAATCTGAAGCCCACAACTCGCCACTAACAAATCCAACTATTACTACGAACCAGAAAATTTTGGATGTCTATTAATTTAACCACTTAAAATAATTTTTCGTCGAAGTTTAAAGAAATTTTAGAGTAGAAATAGAAAATTCTATGTCCTAAAAACTAGAGCGTCGAAATGAAAAATAAAAAGAGTACGTCGAAAAACGTCGAAAAATAAAAGGTCGAAAAATAATAAAAAGAAAGTAGTGCGTCGAAACTTAAAAGTCTAAAAACTAAAAATTAAAAGTTGCGTCTAAAAGTATTAAAGCTTAAAAGGAATACTATATTCAAAACGGCAATAACTTAAAAAGTACTAAAATTTATAACTTAAAACGGCGTCGCAAATTTCTAAAGCATCTAAATCTTAGTCTTAAAGAAAAAGTACTTAAGGAATTTTACGACAAAGCCTAAAAATCTAGAAATAAAAATAACTACGGCAAAATATTAAGTTAGGAACTAATTACGAATGAAAAATATACAATTTATGAATAAAAGATTAAAAAGATACGAAATATAAAAAGATATAAAAAGTGATAAAATTGTTTATTTTTATAAAAATATTATTTTTATATTTATTTTATAAAAGTATTAATTTTTATATATTAATAAAACTAATTAAACTTAAAAATACAAATTAACTAAAACTAATACTAAATAATATAATAATTAACCCTAATTATAATTAATAATAATAATAATAATAAAAACGTAACCCTATTTCGTTAACTAAGGTACCGGGGCTGTCAAATCAGTCCATGAGATCGCATGGATTGTGTGTAGGATATTCATGCGGTCGAATGGAGTCGGATACCAGGCCACTTGTTGGGCTGCTACAGTGTCGGTCCGAGTACTTTTATATATATATTTTTTAATTTTCTGTTTTATAATTATATAAAGTATTTATATAAAATAAATAAAAACTTATATTTTTACAAACTAAAATAGAAATAGAAATATTTTATAATTTTATATATTTTAAACAAACTCTTAAAAATATATACATATTTCGTTTTTCTTTTTATATTTTTGTATTTTTAAAATTTAAAACGTATTTTTACAGAAATAGATTACGACTTAATAAAAATCTTTTATATATATATATATATATATATATATATATATATATATATATATATATATATATATATATATATATATATATATAGCGTTTCGCTTCCGGCGTTTAAGCAGTCCCCGGCAGCGGCGCCAAAAATACTTGATGTGCGTAGAGGTGTATACGAAATAGTTATATTTTTACTACGAAATACTATTAAATACGATACAATTTTACACAAATTATTTATTTATTTATAGAGTGGATATACCTAAACCTTGCTACAACACTTATAGGCAGTGTACCTAATCGTACAGTAGTGTAGTTTTTAGTAAGCCGGTTCGTTCCACAGGGATCTAGCTGTAGTGACCCGAACTTTTCCATGTTTATATATATTAATTGAGATTGATATTTACATGATTAAATGTTTCCAACATGTTAAGCAATCAAACTTGTTAAGACTTGATTAATTGAAATAGGTTTCATATAGACAATTGACCACCCAAGTTGACCGGTGATTCACGAACGTTAAAACTTGTAAAAACTATATGATGACATATATATGGTTATATATATAGTTAACATGCTATTATGATAAGTAAACATATCATTAAGTATATTAACAATGAACTACATATGTAAAAACAAGACTACTAAATGATTTTGAAACGAGACATATATGTAACGATTATCGCTGTAACGACATTTAATGTATATATATCATATTAAGAGATATTCGTACATCATAATATCATGATAATATAATAATTTAAAATCTCTTTTGATATTATAAACATTGGGTTAACAACATTTAACAAGATCGTTAACCTAAAGGTTTCAAAACAACATTTACATGTAACGACTAACGATGACTTAACGACTCAGTTAAAATGTATATACATGTAGTGTTTTAATATGTATTCATACACTTTTGAAAGACTTCAAGACACTTATCAAAATACTTCTACTTAACAAAAATGCTTACAATTACATCCTCGTTCAGTTTCATCAACAATTCTACTCGTATGCACCCGTATTCGTACTCGTACAATACACAGCTTTTAGATGTATGTACTATTGGTATATATACTCCAATGATCAGCTCTTAGCAGCCCATGTGAGTCACTTAACACATGTGGGAACCATCATTTGGCAACTAGTATGAAATATCTCATAAAATTACAAAAATATGAGTAATCATTCATGACTTATTTACATGAAAACAAAATTACATATCCTTTATATCTAATCCATACACCAACGACCAAAAACACCTACAAACACTTTCATTCTTCAATTTTATTCATCTAATTGATCTCTCTCAAGTTCTATCTTCAAGTTCTAAGTGTTCTTCATAAATTCCAAAAGTTCTAGTTTCATAAAATCAAGAATACTTTCAAGTTTGCTAGCTCACTTCCAATCTTGTAAGGTGATCATCCAACCTCAAGAAATCTTTGTTTCTTATAGTAGGTTATCATTCTAATACAAGGTAATAATCATATTCAAACTTTGGTTCAATTTCTATAACTATAAAAATCTTATTTCAAGTGATGATCTTACTTGAACTTGTTTTCGTGTCATGATTCTGCTTCAAGAACTTCGAGCCATCCAAGGATCCATTGAAGCTAGATCCATTTTTCTCTTTTCCAGTAGGTTTATCCAAGGAACTTAAGGTAGTAATGATGTTCATAACATCATTCGATTCATACATTTAAAGCTATCTTATTCGAAGGTTTAAACTTGTAATCACTAGAACATAGTTTAGTTAATTCTAAACTTGTTCGCAAATAAAAGTTAATCCTTCTAACTTGACTTTTAAAATCAACTAAACATATGTTCTATATCTGTATGATATGCTAACTTAATGATTTAAAACCTGGAAACACGAAAAACACCGTAAAACCGGATTTACGCCGTCGTAGTAACACCGCGGGCTGTTTTGGGTTAGTTAATTAAAAACTATGATAAACTTTGATTTAAAAGTTGTTATTCTGAGAAAAATAATTTTTATTATGAACATGAAACTATATCCAAAAATTATGGTTAAACTCAAAGTGGAAGTATGTTTTCTAAAATGGTCATCTAGACGTCGTTCTTTCGACTGAAATGACTACCTTTACAAAAACGACTTGTAACTTATTTTTCCGACTATAAACTTATACTTTTTCTGTTTAGATTCATAAAATAGAGTTCAATATGAAACCATAGCAATTTGATTCACTCAAAACGGATTTAAAATGAAGAAGTTATGGGTAAAACAAGATTGGATAATTTTTCTCATTTTAGCTACGTGAAAATTGGTAACAAATCTATTCCAACCATAACTTAATCAACTTGTATTGTATATTATGTAATCTTGAGATACCATAGACACGTATACAATGTTTCGACCTATCATGTCGACACATCTATATATATTTCGGAACAACCATAGACACTCTATATGTGAATGTTGGAGTTAGCTATACAGGGTTGAGGTTGATTCCAAAATATATATAGTTTGAGTTGTGATCAATACTGGGATACGTATACACTGGGTCGTGGATTGATTCAAGATAATATTTATCGATTTATTTCTGTACATCTAACTGTGGACAACTAGTTGTAGGTTACTAACGAGGACAGCTGACTTAATAAACTTAAAACATCAAGTGTTGTAAATATATTTTGAACATACTTTGATATATATATGTATATATTGTTATAGGTTCGTGAATCAACCAGTGGCCAAGTCTTACTTCCCGACGAAGTAAAAATCTGTGAAAGTGAGTTATAGTCCCACTTTTAAAATCTAATATTTTTGGGATGAGAATACATGCAGGTTTTATAAATGATTTACAAAATAGACACAAGTACGTGAAACTACATTCTATGGTTGAATTATTGAAATCGAATATGCCCCTTTTTATTAAGTCTGGTAATCTAAGAATTAGGGAACAGACACCCTAATTGACGCGAATCCTAAAGATAGATCTATCGGGCCCAACAAGCCCCATCCAAAGTACCGGATGCTTTAGTACTTCGAAATTTATATCATATCCGAAGGGTGTCCCGGAATGATGGAGATATTCTTATATATGCATCTTGTTAATGTCGATTACCAGGTGTTCACCATATGAATGATTTTTATCTCTATGTATGGGATGTGTATTGAAATATGAAATCTTGTGGTCTATTATTATGATTTGATATATATAGGTTAAACCTATAACTCACCAACATTTTTGTTGACGTTTTAAGCATGTTTATTCTCATGTAATTATTAAGAGCTTCCGCTGTCGCATACTTAAATAAGGACGAGATTTGGAGTCCATGCTTGTATGATATTGTGTAAAAACTGCATTCAAGAAACTTATTTTGTTGTAACATATTTGTATTGTAAACCATTATGTAATGGTCGTGTGTAAACAGGATATTTTAGATTATCATTATTTGATAATCTACGTAAAGCTTTTTAAACCTTTATTGATGAAATAAAGGTTATGGTTTGTTTTAAAATGAATGCAGTCTTTGAAAAACGTCTCATATAGAGGTCAAAACCTCGCAAGGAAATCAATTAATATGGAACGTTTTTAATCAATAAGAACGGGACATTTCAGTTGGTATGCGAACGTTGGTCTTAGAGAACCAGAATTTTGCATTAGTGTGTCTTATCGAGTTTGTTAGGATGCATTAGTGAGTCTGGACTTCGACCGTGTTTACTTGAAAAATGATTGCTTTACAAATTTTGTTGGAAACTATATATTTTTAACATGTGAATATTATGTGATATATTAATCTCTTAACGCGTTTGATATTATATGATAGATGTCTACCTCTAGAACAAGTCCCATTGACTCACCTAATAATAATGAAGAGTCAAATGTAAATTGGAATGATTCATGGACTGATTCACAAGTTCTCGAAGAGGAACCGGAAGTAGAGTCGGAACCGGAAGAAGAATCGGAACCGGAAGAAGAATCGGAACCGGATGAAGAAATAGAACCAGTGGGGGAAATAATAAAACGGATAAGTAAAAGAAAATCCTCAACCAACCGACCAAGGTTAATTATGGTCAATGGTGTTTCCGCCAAGGAAGCAAAATATTGGGAGGATTACCAATTCTCCGATGAATCGGATTCCGACGAGAATTCCGATGATGTTATAGAAATTACCCCAACTGAATTTAAAAAGGCAAAAGAAAATAATAAGGGAAAGGGCATAAAAATAGAGAAATCTAATTCCAACCCCGATGAACTTTATATGTATCGTCAACCCCCGAAGTCCTTAAGTTGTAACAATGACCCGGGAACCTCTAAACCACCAGGTTTTTCTAAACCAATGTGGAAAACGACGGCTCGTATTAGGGGAACATCATATATCCCTAGAAACTTGGCAAAACGAACCAAAACCAAAGAAGAAGAAACAAGCGAGTCGGAATAAGATAGTTGTATTCGTGTGGTGTAATATATGTAATATAGTGTGCTTATGCTTTATGATATATGTAAAAATTGCTTGTATTAATAAGTATTTTTTTATGAATCTAACTCTTGTCTATTTTACAGTATAAAAACACAAAATGGATAGACAACCCAATATTTTAAGAGACCTACCCGGAGACATGATTGATGAAATCTTGTCTAGAGTCGGTCAGAATTCTTCGGCACAACTATTTAAGGCGAGATCAGTTTGTAAGACATTCGAAGAACGTTCCAAGAATGCCTTGGTTTATAAAAGGCTTTCGTTCGAAAGATGGGGGATATCACATTGGGAAATTCATAAGTTACGATGTGTTTACTTTGACGCATATATTGCGGGGAACCCAAATGCTATTTTACGCAATGGGTTAAGAAATTATTTTGACTCAATATATCCGAATATTGGACTTCGTGATTTAGAAAAAGCGGCTAACATGCAACATAAAGAAGCATGTTATGCTTACGGATTAGTAATGTTCGCTTCTCACCAAAGTGAGAACAAGAACATCGGGCTACAACTATTAAACAAAACGTTCCCACAAGTGGCGGAGTCGGTAATTGGGGTAAGAAATGAGATTTTTAGATTGTTACGGGACTGTTGGACATTACGTAACCCTCGTCCCTTTGACGACGTTACAACACGCTGTCTTATCAACGGCCATAACGGTTATGTTCTACAAGACCAAGGATGGGAAGTAATCCTAGTAAAACCAGAATGCATGACTTGTTTCTGGACGTATGAATTACGTGTCTTTATTGCCTTTGCTGAACGACTTGTGTACTAGCTAGAATTATCTTCACAACCATCTTGTATCAAATTTATTGTGTGCTATATTTCATGCTATATGTAAAATAAGCGGTATTGTAAGTTTGTAAAATATTGTGTAAAAGTTTGAACGCGAAATATTATTATAATCAGTTTTTCATATAGAATTGTAGTAGTTGAATTGTATATTAGCTACTAAGTATGAACTTAACGGGTAGGTACTACCCGAATTTAAACTTATAAAACGCTAATATGAAGAAAAAGCTTTTATAAATGAGTTCATATTATGCTACGAAATACTATTAACTACTCTTAATATTCTGTATGATTAACTTGTTCCATTTGACTATTTTGAAGGAAATGGCACCGACTACTCGACACACCGTGAATATGAATGAAGAGGAATTCCGTACTTTTCTAGCTTCAAACATAGCCGCAGTACAGGCTGCGCTACATACCAACAATAACCTTGGATCTAGCAGTACAGGAAATCGTGTAGGATGCACCTACAAAGAATTCACTGCCTGCAAACCTTTAGAATTTGATGGAACCGAAGGACCGATCGGATTGAAACGGTGGACCGAGAAGGTCGAATCGGTGTTTGCCATAAGTAAGTGTACTGAAGAGGACAAAGTGAAGTACGCTACCCATACCTTCACAGGTTCTGCGTTAACATGGTGGAATACCTATCTAGAGCAAGTGGGACAAGATGATGCTTACGCACTACCGTGGTCAGCATTCAAGCACTTAATAAATGAGAAGTACCGTCCCAGAACTGAGGTCAATAAGCTCAAGACAGAACTTAGAGGGTTACGAACCCAAGGATTTGATATTACCACGTACGAAAGACGATTCACAGAATTATGCCTATTGTGTCCAGGAGCGTTCGAAGATGAGGAAGAGAAGATCGACGCGTTTGTGAAAGGATTACCGGAAAGAATCCAAGAAGATATAAGTTCACACGAGCCCGCCTCCATACAACAGGCATGTAGAATGGCTCACAAACTAGTGAACCAGATTGAAGAAAGAATTAAAGAACAGACTGCTGAAGAGGCCAATGTGAAGCAAGTCAAAAGAAAGTGGGAGGAAAACGGAGATAAGAATCACCAATACAACAACAACAGCAATTACAACAATAATCGCAACAATTATCCCAACAATCGCAACATCAATCGCAACTACAACAAACGGCCCAACAACAACAACAACAACAACAACAGCAACTACAACAATCATCCCAACAACAATAATAACCGTAACAACAACAACAATCAGAAGCAGCTATGCCAAAGGTGTGAGAAGTATCACTCGGGGTTCTGCACCAAATTTTGCAACAAGTGTAAAAGAAATGGTCATAGCGCGGCGAAGTGTGAGGTTTACAGACCAGGGGTTAATAGAACGAAAGGAACAAATGGTGTCGGAACGAGTAATGGCGGAGCAAGTAGTGTCGGAGCAAGTTATGCCAATGTAGTTTGTTATAAATGTGGAAAACCGGGCCACATTATTAGAAATTGCCCGAACCAGGAGAATACGAATGGACAAGGCCGCGGAAGAGTTTTCAATATTAATGCGGCAGAGGCACAGGAAGACCCGGAGCTTGTTACGGGTACGTTTCTTATTGACAATAAATCTGCTTACGTTTTATTTGATTCGGGTGCGGATAGAAGCTATATGAGTAGAGATTTTTGTGCAAAATTAAGTTGTCCATTGACGCCTTTGGATAGTAAATTTTTACTCGAATTAGCAAATGGTAAATTAATTTCAGCAGATAATATATGTCAGAATCGAGAAATTAAACTGGTTAGCGAAACATTTAAGATTGATTTGATACCAGTAGAGTTAGGGAGTTTTGATGTGATAATCGGTATGGACTGGTTGAAAGAAGTGAAAGCAGAGATCGTTTGTTACAAAAATGCAATTCGCATTATACGAGAAAAAGGAAAACCCTTAATGGTGTACGGAGAAAAGGGCAACACGAAGCTACATCTTATTAGTAATTTGAAGGCACAAAAACTAATAAGAAAAGGTTGCTATGCTGTTCTAGCACACGTCGAGAAAGTACAAACTGAAGAAAAAAGCATCAATGATGTTCCCGTCGCAAAAGAATTTCCCGATGTATTTCCGAAAGAATTACCGGCATTACCCCCACATCGATCCGTTGAATTTCAAATAGATCTTGTACCAGGAGCTGCACCAATAGCTCGTGCTCCTTACAGACTCGCACCCAGCGAGATGAAAGAACTGCAAAGTCAATTACAAGAACTTTTAGAGCGTGGTTTCATTCGACCAAGCACATCACCGTGGGGAGCTCCTGTTTTGTTTGTCAAGAAGAAAGATGGTACATTCAGGTTGTGTATCGACTACCGAGAGTTGAACAAACTTACCATCAAAAATAGCTACCCACTACCGAGAATCGACGACTTATTTGATCAACTACAAGGCTCGTCTGTTTATTCAAAGATTGACTTACGTTCCGGGTATCATCAAATTCGGGTGAAAGAAGATGATATTCCAAAGACTGCTTTCAGAACACGTTACGGTCATTACGAGTTTATGGTCATGCCGTTTGGTTTAACTAATGCACCAGCTGTGTTCATGGACCTTATGAACCGAGTGTGTGGACCATACCTTGACAAGTTTATCATTGTTTTCATTGATGACATACTTATTTACTCAAAGAATGACCAAGAACACGGTGAACATTTGAGAAAAGTGTTAGAAGTATTGAGGAAGGAAGAATTGTAAGCTAAGTTTTCAAAGTGTGCATTTTGGTTGGAAGAAGTTCAATTCCTCGGTCACATAGTGAACAAAGAAGGTATTAAGGTGGATCCGGCAAAGATAGAAACTGTTGAAAAGTGGGAAACCCCAAAAACTCCGAAACACATACGCCAGTTTTTAGGACTAGCTGGTTACTACAGAAGGTTCATCCAAGACTTTTCCAGAATAGCAAAACCCTTGACTGCATTAATGCATAAAGGGAAGAAATTTGAATGGAATGATGAACAAGAGAAAGCGTTTCAGTTATTGAAGAAAAAGCTAACTACGGCACCTATATTGTTATTGCCTGAAGGGAATGATGATTTTGTGATTTATTCTGACGCATCAAAGCAAGGTCTCGGTTGTGTATTAATGCAACGAACGAAGGTGATTGCTTATGCGTCTAGACAATTGAAGATTCACGAACAAAATTATACGACGCATGATTTGGAATTAGGCGCGGTTGTTTTTGCATTAAAGACTTGGAGGCACTACTTATATGGGGTCAAAAGTATTATATATACCGACCACAAAAGTCTTCAACACATATTTAATCAGAAACAACTGAATATAAGGCAGCGTAGGTGGATTGAATTATTGAATGATTACGACTTTGAGATTCGTTACCACCCGGGGAAGGCAAATGTGGTAGCCGATGCCTTGAGCAGGAAGGACAGAGAACCCATTCGAGTAAAATCTATGAATATAATGATTCATAATAACCTTACTACTCAAATAAAGGAGGCGCAACAAGGAGTTTTAAAAGAGGGAAATTTAAAGGATGAAATACCCAAAGGATCGGAGAAGCATCTTAATATTCGGGAAGACGGAACCCGGTATAGGGCTGAAAGGATTTGGGTACCAAAATTTGGAGATATGAGAGAAATGGTACTTAGAGAAGCTCATAAAACCAGATACTCAATACATCCTGGAACGGGGAAGATGTACAAGGATCTCAAGAAACATTTTTGGTGGCCGGGTATGAAAGCCGATGTTGCTAAATACGTAGGAGAATGTTTGACGTGTTCTAAGGTCAAAGCTGAGCATCAGAAACCATCAGGTCTACTTCAACAACCCGAAATCCCGGAATGGAAATGGGAAAACATTACCATGGATTTCATCACTAAATTGCCAAGGACTGCAAGTGGTTTTGATACTATTTGGGTAATAGTTGATCGTCTCACCAAATCAGCACACTTCCTGCCAATAAGAGAAGATGATAAGATGGAGAAGTTAGCACGACTGTATTTGAAGGAAGTCATCTTCAGACATGGACTACCAATCTCTATTATCTCTGATAGGGATGGCAGATTTATTTCAAGATTCTGGCAGACATTACAGCAAGCATTAGGAACTCGTCTAGACATGAGTACTACCTATCATCCACAAACTGATGGGCAGAGCGAAAGGACGATACAAATGCTTGAAGACATGCTACGAGCATGTGTTATTGATTTCGAAAACAGTTGGGATCGACATCTACCGTTAGCAGAATTTTCCTACAACAACAGCTACCATTCAAGCATTGAGATGGCGCCGTTTGAAGTACTTTATGGTAGAAAGTGCAGGTCTCCGATTTGTTGGAGTGAAGTGGGGGATAGACAGATTACGGGTCCGGAGATTATACAAGAAACTACCGAGAAGATCATCCAAATTCAACAACGGTTGAAAACCGCCCAAAGTCGACAAAAAAGCTACGCTGACATTAAAAGAAAAGATATAGAATTTGAAATTGGAGAGATGGTCATGCTTAAAGTTGCACCTTGGAAAGGCGTTGTTCGATTTGGTAAACGAGGGAAATTAAATCCAAGGTATATTGGACCATTCAAGATTATTGATCGTGTCGGACCAGTAGCTTACCGACTTGAGTTACCTCAACAACTCGCGGCTGTACATAACACTTTCCACGTCTCGAATTTGAAGAAATGTTTTCCTAAAGAAGATCTCACTATTCCGTTAGATGAAATCCAAATCAACGAAAAACTTCAATTCATCGAAGAACCCGTCGAAATAATGGATCGTGAGGTTAAAAGACTTAAGCAAAACAAGATACCAATTGTTAAGGTTCGATGGAATGCTCGTAGAGGACCCGAGTTCACCTGGGAGCGTGAAGATCAGATGAAGAAGAAATACCCGCAACTATTTCCAGAAGATTCGTCAACACCTTCAACAGCTTAAAATTTCGGGACGAAATTTATTTAACGGGTAGGTACTGTAGTGACCCGAACTTTTCCATGTTTATATATATTAATTGAGATTGATATTTACATGATTAAATGTTTCCAACATGTTAAGCAATCAAACTTGTTAAGACTTGATTAATTGAAATAGGTTTCATATAGACAATTGACCACCCAAGTTGACCGGTGATTCACGAACGTTAAAACTTGTAAAAACTATATGATGACATATATATGGTTATATATATAGTTAACATGATATTATGATAAGTAAACATATCATTAAGTATATTAACAATGAACTACATATGTAAAAACAAGACTACTAACTTAATGATTTTGAAACGAGACATATATGTAACGATTATCGTTGTAACGACATTTAATGTATATATATCATATTAAGAGATATTCGTACATCATAATATCATGATAATATAATAATTTAAAATCTCTTTTGATATTATAAACATTGGGTTAACAACATTTAACAAGATCGTTAACCTAAAGGTTTCAAAACAACATTTACATGTAACGACTAACGATGACTTAACGACTCAGTTAAAATGTATATACATGTAGTGTTTTAATATGTATTCATACACTTTTGAAAGACTTCAAGACACTTATCAAAATACTTCTACTTAACAAAAATGCTTACAATTACATCCTCTTTCAGTTTCATCAACAATTCTACTCGTATGCACCCGTATTCGTACTCGTACAATACACAGCTTTTAGATGTATGTACTATTGGTATATACACTCCAATGATCAGCTCTTAGCAGCCAATGTGAGTCACCTAACACATGTGGGAACCATCATTTGGCAACTAGCATGAAATATCTCATAAAATTACAAAAATATGAGTAATCATTCATGACTTATTTACATGAAAACAAAATTACATATCCTTTATATCTAATCCATACACCAACGAACAAAAACACCTAAAAACACTTTCATTCTTCAATTTTATTCATCTAATTGATTTCTCTCAAGTTCTATCTTCAAGTTCTAAGTGTTCTTCATAAATTCCAAAAGTTCTAGATTCATAAAATCAAGAATACTTTCAAGTTTGCTAGCTCACTTCCAATCTTGTAAGGTGATCATCCAACCTCAAGAAATCTTTGTTTCTTACAGTAGGTTATCATTCTAATACAAGGTAATAATCATATTCAAACTTTGGTTCAATTTCTATAACTATAACAATCTTATTTCAAGTGATGATCTTACTTGAACTTGTTTTCGTGTCATGATTCTGCTTCAAGAACTTCGAGCCATCCAAGGATCCATTGAAGCTAGATCCATTTTTCTCTTTTCCAGTAGGTTTATCCAAGGAACTTAAGGTAGTAATGATGTTCATAACATCATTCGATTCATACATTTAAAGCTATCTTATTCGAAGGTTTAAACTTGTAATCACTAGAACATAGTTTAGTTAATTCTAAACTTGTTCGCAAACAAAAGTTAATCCTTCTAACTTGACTTTTAAAATCAACTAAACACATGTTCTATATCTGTATGATATGCTAACTTAATGATTTAAAACCTGGAAACACGAAAAACACCGTAAAACCGGATTTACGCCGTCGTAGTAACACAGCGGGCTGTTTTGGGTTAGTTAATTAAAAACTATGATAAACTTTGATTTAAAAGTTGTTATTCTGAGAAAAATGATTTTTATTATGAACATGAAACTATATCCAAAAATTATGGTTAAACTCAAAGTGGAAGTATGTTTTCTAAAATGGTCATCTAGACGTCGTTCTTTCGACTGAAATGACTACCTTTACAAAAACGACTTGTAACTTATTTTTCCGACTATAAACCTATACTTTTTCTGTTTAGATTCATAAAATAGAGTTCAATATGAAACCATAGCAATTTGATTCACTCAAAACGGATTTAAAATGAAGAAGTTATGGGTAAAACAAGATTGGATAATTTTTCTCATTTTAGCTACGTGAAAATTGGTAACAAATCTATTCCAACCATAACTTAATCAACTTGTATTGTATATTATGTAATCTTGAGATACCATAGACACGTATACAATGTTTCGACCTATCATGTCGACACATCTATATATATTTCGGAACAACCATAGACACTGTATATGTGAATGTTGGAGTTAGCTATACAGGGTTTAGGTTGATTCCAAAATATATATAGTTTGAGTTGTGATCAATACTGAGATACGTATACACTGGGTCGTGGATTGATTCAAGATAATATTTATCGATTTATTTCTGTACATCTAACTGTGGACAACTAGTTGTAGGTTACTAACGAGGACAGCTGACTTAATAAACTTAAAACATCAAAATATATTAAAAGTGTTGTAAATATATTTTGAACATACTTTGATATATATGTATATATTGTTATAGGTTCGTGAATCAACCAATGGCCAAGTCTTACTTCCCGACGAAGTAAAAATCTGTGAAAGTGAGTTATAGTCCCACTTTTAAAATCTAATATTTTTGGGATGAGAATACATGCAGGTTTTATAAATGATTTACAAAATAGACACAAGTACGTGAAACTACATTATATGGTTGAATTATCGAAATCGAATATGCCCCTTTTTATTAAGTCTGATAATCTAAGAATTAGGGAACAGACACCCTAATTGACGCGAATCCTAAAGATAGATCTATCGGGCCCAACAAGCCCCATCCAAAGTACCGGATGCTTTAGTACTTCGAAATTTATATCATATCCGAAAAGTGTCCCGGAATGATGGGGATATTCTTATATATGCATCTTGTTAATGTCGATTACCAGGTGTTCACCATATGAATGATTTTTATCTCTATGTATGGGATGTGTATTGAAATATAAAATCTTGTGGTCTATTATTATGATTTGATATATATAGGTTAAACCTATAACTCACCAACATTTTTGTTGACGTTTTAAGCATGTTTATTCTCAGGTGATTATTAAGAGCTTCCACTGTCGCATACTTAAATAAGGACGAGATTTGGAGTCCATGCTTGTATGATATTGTGTAAAAACTGCATTCAAGAAACTTATTTTGTTGTAACATATTTGTATTGTAAACCATTATGTAATGGTCGTGTGTAAACAGGATATTTTAGATTATCATTATTTGATAATCTACGTAAAGCTTTTTAAACCTTTATTGATGAAATAAAGGTTATGGTTTGTTTTAAAATGAATGCAGTCTTTGAAAAACGTCTCATATAGAGGTCAAAACCTCGCAACGAAATCAATTAATATGGAACGTTTTTAATCAATAAGAACGGGACATTTCACTAGCCAAGTTTAACGCTATATTTTTAAAACTATATTTGTATAAATATACATATATACATACATATATATATATATATATATATATATATATATATATATATATATATATATATATATATATATATATATATATATATATATCTATATATATATATATATGTATATATATGTATATATATATAAGTAGTATTATTATTATAAAAGGGGGTTTTTACCGTTTAATGACCGATTTGTCGATTTTAAAACTTTAGTCGCAGTTAAAACCTAATGTAAAATATTAAAAATAAATATAACTTAATTTAAAGCGTAAAGTAAATGACAATAATAAAATTGCGATAATTAAAAATGCGATAAATAAAATGACAATAAATAAAATTGCGATAATTAAAAAGTACGATAATTAAAAGTGCAATTAAATAAAATGACAGTAAATAAAAGTGCGATGAAATATGAAATAAAGGAATTATGCTTATTTAAACTTCCGTAATCATGATGTTTGACGTGTTGATTTTAGTTTATTACCATGGGTTAATTGTCCTTTGTCCTGGATTATTCAATATGTCCATCTGGTTTTTGTCCATAACAGTCCATCAGTCATAAATATAAAGTGCGAGTGTCCTCGTCAAATTATTCTTATATCCGAAGTCAAATATTCCAACTAATTGGGGACTTAAACTATAATTACACCAATTTTCCTTGTGTGTAATTCACCCCTGTTTTAATAAGTCCATTAACTATTAATCCATTCCCGTGTCCGGTTAAATGAACGATTATTAGTACTTATAAATATCCTGCCCATCGTGTCCGATCGAGTGTATGTGGTTATTTATAGGTACGTCCAATTGTAATTTTTATATTAAATTAACGAACTATCATTCAATTAAACAAATATAAAGATCATTAATAGCCCATAGTCTAATTTCCACAAGTGTTGGTCTTTTGTCCAAACCCCAATTATGGTACAAAGCCCAATTACCCAATCTTAATATTTATCCCAACATCACGATTACTTCAATTTAAATAAGCATAATAATAACTTAGCTACGAGACATTAATTTAAAAAGGTTGAACATAACTTACAATGATTAATAATAGCGCAGCGTTACACAGACAGAATTTCGACTTACACACTTACAACATTCGCTAACATACCCTTATTATTATTAAATTAAAATTAAAATTAAAATTAAAATTATAATATATATATATATATATATATATATATATATATATATATATATATATATATATATATATATATATATATATATATATATATATATATATATATATATATATATATATTACGTGAGAGATAGAGAGAAAAAGGTATATCACATTCGACTGAATTCGTTGCTTTTTATAGGATGTGGCCTGATACTGTTCACCATGCGATCGCATGGCATTTGTGCCTTCTGGCCATGCGATCGCATGGCCTTCTTTTACAGCTCACATGCTTTTGTTTGTTTATTTGCAGACGGTTTATATATATAATATAATATATATATATAATTTTAAGAATTATTTATATATTATATTATATTTATGTGCATAGTTGACTTGTAATTTTTAGTCCGTTGCGTCGAGCGTTGAGAGTTGACTCTGGTCCCGGTTCTGGATTTTCGAACGTCCTTTCGTACTATTTAATATCTTGTACTTTGCATTTTGCGGCTCGTACTCTTGTAATTTATAGACGTTTCTCATCAATAATTTGAACCACTTTGATTGTACTTTTGAGCTTTTTGGTCGTTTGCGTCTTCAATTCGTCGAATCTATCTTTTGTCTTCACCTTTTATTATATAAACGAATATCACTTGTAAATAGAACAATTGCAACTAAAAGCTTGTCTTTCTTGAGGGATAATGCTATGAAATATATGTTCGTTTTTAGCATTATCATTATGCTTACGGGTTAATAATGTTCGCTTCTCATCAAATTGAGAAAAAGAACATTGGGTTGCAACTTTTAAATAAAACGTTTCCACAAGTGACGGACTCGGTAGTTGAGATGAGAAACAAGGTTTTTAGATTGTTGCGGGGCTGTTGGGCATTACGAAACCCTCGTCCTTTTGACGACATTACAACATGCTGCCTAGCCAATGGTCATAATGGTTACTTTCCACAAAACCAAGGATGGGAAGTCATCTTAGTAAAACCAGAATGCATGACTTGTTTCTGGACTTATGAATTACGTGTCTTTATTTCTTTTGCTGAACAACTTGCGTATTAACTAGAATTGCCTTTATAGCTGCCGAGTAGCAATGTTATTATGTGCTATATTTCATCCTAAATGTATAATAGCGGTATTGTAAGTTGTAAATATAATATAAAGTGTGAACGCGAAATTTTATTGTTATAAGTTTTTCATATAGAAGCGTCGTAGTGAGTTGTATAGTAGCTAGTAAGTATGAACTTAACGGATAGGTACTACCCGAATTAAAACTATAAAATGCTAATATGAAGAAAAAGCTTTTATAAATAAGTTCAAATAATGCTACGAAATACTATTGACTACTCTTAAATTCTATATGATTAACTCAATTCTTTTGGCTATTTTTGAAGGAAATGGCACCGGCAACTCGTCAGAACTTGAACATGAGTGAGGAAGACTTCCGTGTTTTCCTTGCTGCGAACATAGCCGCAGTGCAGGCTGCAACAATAACTCTGGATCTAGCAGTGGAACTAATTTCGCAAGAAATCGTGTAGGATGCTCCTACAAAGAATTCACTGCCTGCAAACCTTTGGAATTTGATGGAACCGAAGGACCAATTGGATTGAAACGGTGGACCGAGAAGGTCGAATCGGTGTTTTCCATAAGTAAGTGTACCGAAGAGGACAAAGTTAAGTACGCTACGCATACCTTCACAGGTACGGCGTTAATATGGTGGAATACCTATCTCGAGCAGGTAGGACAAGATGTTGCTTACGCACTACCATGGTCAGCATTCAAGCAATTAATGAACGAGCAGTATCGTCCCAGAAACGAGGTCAATAAGCTCAAGGTAGAGCTTAGAGGATTACGAACGCAAGGTTTCAATATCACCACATACGAACGACGATTCACAGAATTGTGCCTATTGTGTCCCAGAACGTTCGAAGACGAAGAAGAGAAGATCGACGCATTTGTAAAAGGGTCACCGAAAAGAATTCAAGAAGATGTGAGTTCACACGAGCCCGCGTCCATACAAAAGGCAAGTCGAATGGCTCACAAATTAGTGAACCAGATCGAAGGAAGGATTAAGGAGCAGGTGACCGAAGAGGCTAACATGAAGCAAGTCAAGAGAAAGTGGGAGGAAAACAGTGACAAGAGTCACCAGTACAACAACAACAACAACAATTACAACCACAATCGCAACAACTATCCCAACAACCGCAACATAAATCGCAACAACAATCGCAATCCCAACAACAACAACTACAACAAACGTCCCAACAACAATAACAACCGCAACAACAACAATAATCAGAAACAGCAATGCCAAAGGTGTGAAGAGAATCACCCGGGGTTCTGCACAACATTTTGCAACAGGTGTAAAAGAAATGGTCATAGCGCGACAAAGTGTGAGGTCTACGGACCAATGTATAACAGAACTAAAGGAACAAATAATGTCGAAACGAGTAGTGTCGGAGTAAGTACTGCCAACGTCTGTTATAAATGTGGAAAACCGGGCCATATTATTAAAAATTGCCCGAATCAGGGGAATACTAATGGGCAGGGCCGCGGAAGAGTTTTCAATATTAATACGGCAGAAGCGCAGGAAGACCCGGAGCTTGTTACGGGTACGTTTCTTATTGACAATAAATCTGCTTATGTTTTATTTGATTCGGGTGCGGATAGAAGCTATATGAGTAGAGATTTTTGTGCTAAACTAAGTTGCTCACCGACGCCCTTGGATAATAAATTTTTACTCAAATTAGCAAATGGTAAATTAATTACAGCAGATAATATATGTCGGAATCGAGAAATTAAACTGGTTAGCGAAACATTTAAGATTGACTTGATATCAGTAGAGTTAGGGAGTTTTGATGTGATAATCGGTATGGACTGGTTGAAAGAAGTGAAAGCAGAGATCGTTTGTTACAAAAATGCAATTCGCATTATACGAGAAAAAGGAAAACCCTTAATGGTGTACGGAGAAAAGAGCAACGCGAAAGTTAAATCTTATTAGTAACCTGAAGGCACAAAAACTAATAAGAAAAGGTTGATATGCTGTGCTAGCACACGTCGAGAAAGTCAATTCCAAAGAAAAGAACATCAATGATGTTCCCGTCGCAAAAGAATTTCCCGATGTATTTCCGAAAGAATTACCGGGACTACCTCCAGACCGATCCGTTGAATTTCAAATAGACCTTGTACCGGGAGCTGCACCAATAGCTCGTGCTCCATACAGACTCGCACCCAGCGAAATGAAAGAATTACAAAGTCAGTTACAGGAACTTTTAGAGCATGGTTTCATTCGACCAAGCACATCACCGTGGGGAGCTCCTGTTTTGTTTGTCAAGAAGAAGGATGGTACATTCAGGTTGTGTATCGACTATCGAGAGTTGAACAAACTTACCATCAAGAATCGTTATCCACTACCAAGAATCAACGACTTATTTGATCAACTACAAGGCTCGTCAGTTTATTCGAAGATTGATTTACGTTCTGGGTATCATCAAATGCGGGTAAAGGAGGATGATATTCCGAAGACTGCTTTTAGGACGCGTTACGGTCATTACGAGTTTATGGTTATGCCGTTTGGGTTGACTAACGCACCAGCTGTGTTTATGGACCTCATGAACCGAGTGTGTGGACCATACCTTGACAAGTTTGTCATTGTTTTTATCGATGACATACTTATTTACTCAAAGAATGATCAAGAGCACGAAGAACATTTAAGAAAAGTGCTAGAGTTGTTGAGGTAAGAAAAACTGTATGCTAAGTTTTCAAAGTGTGCATTTTGGTTGGAAGAAGTTCAATTCCTCGGTCACATAGTGAACAAAGAAGGTATTCAAGTGGATCCGGCAAAGATTGAAACCGTTGAAAAGTGGGAAACCCCGAAAACTCCGAAGCACATACGCCAATTTTTAGGACTGGCTGGTTATTACAGGAGATTCATCCAAGATTTTTCCAAAATAGCAAAACCCTTGACTGCATTAATGCATAAAGGGAAGAAATTTGAATGGAAGGATGAACAAGAGAAAGCATTTCAATTGTTGAAGAAAAAGTTAACTACGGCACCTATATTGTCATTACCTGAAGGGAATGATGATTTTGTGATATATTGTGACGCCTCAAAGCAAGGTCTCGGTTGTGTATTAATGCAACGAACGAAAGTAATTGCTTATGCGTCTAGACAATTGAAGATTCATGCGCAGAATTATACGACGCATGATTTGGAATTAGGCGCGGTTGTTTTTGCATTAAAGACTTGAAGGCACTACTTATATGGGGTCAAAAGTATTATATATACCGACCACAAAAGTCTTCAACACATATTTAATCAGAAACAACTGAACATGAGGCAGCGCAGATGGATTGAATTATTGAATGATTACGACTTTGAGATTCGTTATCACCCGGGGAAGGCAAATGTGGTAGCCGACGCCTTGAGCAGAAAGGACAGAGAACCCATTCGAGTAAAAGCTATGATTCACACTAACCTTACTACTCAAATAAAGGAGGCGCAACAAGGAGTTTTAAAAGAGGGAAATTTAAAGGATGAAATACCCAAAGGATCAGAGAAGCATCTTAATATTCGGGAAGACGGAACCCGGTATAGGGCTGAAAGGATTTGGGTACCAAAATTTGGAGATATGAGAGAAATGGTACTTAGAGAAGCTCATAAAACCAGATACTCAATACATCCTGGAACAGGGAAGATGTACAAGGATCTCAAGAAATATTTTTAGTGGCCGGGTATGAAAGCCGATGTTGCTAAATACGTAGGAGAATGTTGTTCTAAGGTCAAAGCTGAGCATCAGAAACCATCAGGTCTACTTCAACAACCCGAAATCCTGGAATGGAAATGGGAAAACATTACCATGGATTTCATCACTAAATTGCCAAGGACTGCAAGTGGTTTTGATACTATTTGGGTAATAGTTGATCGTCTCACCAAATCAGCACACTTTCTGCCAATAAGAGAAGATGACAAGATGGAGAAGTTAGCACGACTGTATTTGAAGGAAGTCGTCTCCAGACATGGAATACCAATCTCTATTATCTCTGATAGGGATGGCAGATTTATTTCAAGATTCTGGCAAACATTACAGCAAGCATTAGGAGCTCGTCTAGACATGAGTACTGCTTATCATCCACAAACTGATGGGCAGAGCGAAAGGACGATACAAACGCTTGAAGACATGCTACGAGCATGTGTTATTGATTTCGAAAACAGTTGGGATCGACATCTACCGTTAGCAGAATTTTCCTACAACAACAGCTACCATTCAAGCATTGAGATGGCGCCGTTTAAAGCACTTTATGGTAGAAAATGCAGATCTCCGATTTGTTGGAGTGAAGTGGGGGATAGACAGATTATCTAACGACCCGTCCTAATCCATCCGGACGAATACATTACAATCGATTACATCGCGAGGTACTTGACCTCTATATGATACATTTTACAAACATTGCATTCGTTTTAAAAAAAAACAATCTTTCATTACATCGAAAGTTGACAGCATGCATACCATTTCATAATATATCTAACTATAATTGAATTAATAATAATCTTGATGAACTCAACGACTCGAATGCAACGTCTTTTGAAATATGTCATGACTGACTCCAAATAATATCCTTAAATTGAGCAAAAGCACATCGGAAGATTTCTTTCATACCTGAGAATAAACATGCTTTAAAGTGTCAACCAAAAGGTTGGTGAGTTCATTAGTTTAACATAAATAATCGTTTCCTAATTTTAATAGACCACAAGATTTCATATTTCCATTTCTCATAAACATACGTCCCATGCATAGAGACAAAAATATCATTCATATGGATTGAACACCTGGTAACCGACATTCACAATATGCATATAAGAATATACCCATCATTCCGGGATCCTCCTTCGGACATGATATAAATTTCGAAGTACTAAAGCATCCGGTACTTTGGATGGGGCTTGTTGGGCCCGATAGATCTATCTTTAGGATTTGCGTCAATTAGGGTGTCTGTTCCCTAATTCTTAGATTACCAGACTAAAAAGGGGAATATTCGATTTCGATCATTCAACCATATAATGTAGTTTCAATTACTTGTGTCTATTTCGTAAAACGGTTATAAAAATTTCGCATGTATTCTCAGCCCAAAAATATAAAGGGTAAAAAGGTAAATGAAACTCACCATACTGTATTTTGTAGTAAAAATACATATTACAAAACTGAACAATGCAGGGTTGGCCTTGGATTCACGAACCTATATCATTTGTGTATATATTAAAACGTATAATCGTAATCGAACAAAAATATATACATTATTATTAGTGATATAATTTTTATATTCGTAACTTTTATATTTTATCATTGATATATATTAATTTTATATATATTTAAAAATATAAATCTTGTTATGTCATATGTATTAAATATTTTATTTATATTTCATTTGTTTATTAAGAATAGTAATTATAAAATACTATGATAATATTAGTAGTAATAATAATAATGATAATACTAGTATTAATAATAATGATAATAATATTAATGATTATCATAAGAATAATATTAATGATAGCTTTATTAATAAATCTTATACAAATGTAAATAACAGTTTTTTAAATGAAAAGTTTAATAATGTTAATTAATAATACTAATGTTTAAAAATGATATCAATACTAATATTAATTAAAATAATAATAACATTAATAAGCGTAATCATAATAATACTCATAGTACCTAGATGATAAGATTAATAATAATGTTAATAATACTTATATAAAAATATACAAATGATAATAACGTCTTCAATACTTATAAATATAAATATGACATTAGTAATAATAATTATAATTCTACAATCATAATAATAATCCTAATTATAACAATCTTATTACTAATGGTAATCTTAATAAAAAAATACTTTTGTTACTAATAATCCTAAAATGATACTAATACTAATATTAATGAAAAGAATAATAAATTTTATTATTTTCATAATAATAATAATAATCTTATTAGTACTTATAATACTTGTAACTATGATATTAATGACAATAATTACTATAATACTAATGATAATAATTTTATAATATTTATAAGCATGATAATAATAATAATAGTTATAATACCAATAATATCAATAATAATAATATAATAATAATAATAATAATAATAATAACCATAAAAATAATTATAATCATAATAATAACAATAAAAAAAATAATAGTAATAATAATAGTAAGTATAATAAGAAACTACCTCACTAAGATAAGCTCCCAAAAAAATGTAACTGCACTAGCCCGGGTTCGAACCCTTGACCTCCCGCTCACACCCAACACCCCTTAACCATTACTCCAAGTCTGACTTTCTGAAAAATATTAACCCCATTAAATTTATTTAACTAAATTTCGCGTCCTATCATCTTCTTCATCATTATCAAAATCAATTGAATCAAAAACCATTCCAATCTCAATAGTAGCTATCAAAATCGTTTTTAACATTTAATATCCAACACAACCGTGATTTGTTGATAATAATTGGAAAAAAAAAATAAAAAAAAATACGCAGACTAGCTGCTGCTGTCGCTGTTTACATTCAAAAAAAAAAAAAAATTATTTTGATGTAGTTTTACCAATGAAACAGAAACGATTTAATTTTTGTGAAACTAAATTAATAGACTAATCAAACAAAAAAAAATTATAAAATAGCAAGAACCTGCTGTTCTGTCGCAGGCCTTTGCAAAAAAAAAAATTAAAATTGATTTTTAAATTTGATGACGTTTAAGTAAAAGATTATAACACGAAATAGATGGTAAACCGTTCATAAAAGCTATTGGAATCATCAATTAGACTAGAAACACAAACACAAACTCTAATTTGATTTAAGAACAAATGTTGACTTTTTATTTCAAAAACTTTGACTCCGAAATTCGTATTCGATATCAAAAATTGAAACTTGAAACTTTACAGGTAGATTATATAAATGATTTCTCACAACTCTGCATTGTTACTTTTTGAGAATTGATTTGAATTTGGTATTTGATAAAAAAAATAAATACAGAGTACCGAGCTTTATTTTTCTTTATATTTTTGGTTTTATTTCGATTATAATCGCAGCATGTGATGTATATAATGGACGATTTTTGTTTGCAATCGATATTGAAGTGGACCTGTAACTAATTCCGACCAAAAACAAAATTTTGTAAAGTATGATTGATATATGAAACAAATCGTACCCTTTTTCTAATTTTTTTATAATTATTATTAATATATAAATATATATAGTAATATCAATACTAATTAATAATTATCTTAAGAATACTAAGTAATAATAATAGAATTACTAATAATTAATAAATGTATTATTAATAATAATAACAATTATATTAATAATAATAATAATAAATAATAAAGATACTAATAAAAATTATAAAAATTATATTATTATTGATAAATAATAGATTGTATTAATTTCTATTAATAATTAATAAATACTATAATAATAATGATATTAATAATAATAATAATAATCTTGATAAAAAAATAATAATACATAATTATTAATAGTAACTAAAATTGTAATATTACTACTAATTACGATATAAATAATGATAACTAATAATACTAATAATAATAGTAGTTATATAACAAATCAATTATATTAAATTTCATATTTATGTATTATACAAAATAATAATAACATTGTTATTAATATTAGATATATATTCTAATGATAGTAGTGAAAGTTAGTAAAGGTAACAAATGCATTAAATTTCATATCTATATATTATCTATAATATGATAACTAATACTGATATTAATTATTAATATTAACCTTAGTATTAATAATAATAATAAAAGTAATAAAAATCTTATTGTAACAACTATATTTTAATTTGTTAATAATATATTAATTATGTAATATTTAATGATCATATAATATATTATATAATAGTTTTTATTGATTCTTTAATATTTAATATATTATATATAATAGTTATACATAGATCTCATATGTCTTTATATATGGATTCATTTTAAATTGTACTTAATTATTTTGTATCTTATTTTACATATCTAATTCCAATGTTTGGATTTTATAATTTCAAATCACTATATATATATATATATATATATATATATATATATATATATATACACACACACACACAATTGTTCGTGAATCGTCGGAAATGGTCAAGGTCAAATGCATTTATGAAAAACAGTTCCAACATTTTGAGACTCGGTTCAATAGACTTTGCTTATCGTATCGAAATCATATAAAGATTAAGTTTAAATTTAGTCGGAAATTCCCGGGTCATCACAGTACCTACCCGTTAAAGAAATTTCGTCCCGAAATTTGAGTGAAGTCGTCATGGCTAACAATAAATATGTTTCCCTGACGAATATGAGTTGATAAATAGAATTTTATCATTATTGAATAATATGGATAAAATAATTCGATTATTCGAGGAGTACGAATGAAGTTATCACAAAATAGTGGAATGAGTAAATGCAGGTTCGACTTAACCGGTGACGTAGTCACGGTTGATTTTCGGAGATCAGGGGATTTAGAGGAAATCTTCGTAATCTAAAAGATTTGATTCTTCAGCGAATAAGAAATTAAGATCTCTATAATTAAATACGGTGATCTACCTCAATCACTTTGTCTCATATTTTCATTATAAATTAAGCTCTTCCGTTCCATTATTCTCACCATTCCTATACTTTCTTTCTTAGTTCTTACATCCAAAAGATTGTGAAAATGCTTAATCCCGTTCTAATCATTGATATTTTCCAAACTATCCTTTCTGTCATCCTTCTTTTAAATCTTCCACCAGAAAAATCTGTTTACTTCTACCATTACCTTGAGTGATACTATTCTTAATTATACCGTGTCTTTATATTGCTATTCGTATTAATATCCACGGTTTGTAATCTCCGTGTTGTTATTGGGCTTTATATTTTCTCTTATATTTCGGTGTCCCTGCTTCTGTCTCCTATAATCATTGTCATTCACAATTAATGCTCTCTCTTATTTGCTGCGATTTATACCCCCTTTCTATTTCGAAGCTTCATACTTTTGTTTTCCTTTTCGCAAGTATTGGTCCAGAATTTATAGGTATGGAGTTCCGAATGAACTTAATGTTCTAAACAAGAAAGAACGTAATAGCACGATTTGATTTGTTAAATTACCAGAATCACTGAGAATAGAACTATCAAGAATCTATTTTCTTGATATGTTCAGAAGTTAAGTAGAATGAAAGAGTTATGTAACATGGCACATGATGACGTTATGATCTGTGAATCATCACGTTCCATTTAAAACTCAACATGACTTACTGTAATATAATCACGTTGATCAAGTGTCATTATATTATACTAACTCATGCATCAGTTCTCCACATTACTTCAATAACATTCATATTTTAAGCTCGTAAGTTTATAGAATATAGAAACTAACAGTTTCTATATGATGTAACACTGATAGCACGAAGAGATTAATGATTTTAGACAAGAATAGTTATAAAAATATCTTCAGAAATATGGAGGATATTTATAATGAAAGATACTATGATATCTTGGAATTTCTAATATCGAAGGATGGTGAAGGAAATTTGTCCGCAATACTTTGGAGTCAGGAGCAAGGTATTCGCTAAAGATTTCATCAGAAATAGAATCATCAGGATTCTTAATGTACAAGTTTAGTCCTTGTGATTTGTTCAGAGACTCCCTCATGGCTAGCTCAATCTGTTTTTTAGTACCAAATTTTCTATCGAGCGTTCCTAACACTCCTTTCTTTATCAACAAACTTTTAGCCGTTTAGACCATCTACCATTTTTTTTATTTCCTCTGTATTTAATGTTACGATATCTGAATCATCGGTTATTAATCCGAGGTGGTTTCAGGAGAATTGTGTTTTTAGATGATTAAACGCTGATGGTAATATGGTGGAATATGAAAGGTTCCCCAGTAACAATAAAAGAGCACGCAGATATACCAAGATTATAATAAGGTTGTTTCGAACGAAAAATCGAAGTTGACTTGCTGAAGCTGTGACAAAATTTGCTACTTTGAAAGGAATCACTAAGTTATTTTGGGTAATAATAACACTAAAGGAATTAGCACAAATACGTGTTAAACGTTTACTCAGGTTTCGAGTGTTTTCAAGTGCATAACTATATGCATAAATTTTTCTTTCCGTAGATGAAGTGCGGTTGGTTCATCCTCTCGATTGAGGTATTTTCAAGAATCATGAAAGGTTTGAACGCAGATTGTAGTCGTCAGGATACCAATGAGGTTTAAGATGAAATCAAGTGGCAAACTTGAAAAATTGTTTAGTTTCATATATTATAATCAATATTTTAATTCATTTTAATTGTCCAATGATGGCAGTCCTTAGTTGATAGTCCAATAATTCATATATAGTTAGATACATAATATTCGAATTAATAAATACGTATCGTGACCCTTGTACATGTCTCAGACTCGATCACAACTCAAACTATATATATTATTGTAAAATCAACCTCAACCCTGTATAGCTAACTCCAGCATTACTGCATATAGAGTGTCTATGGTTATTCCAAATAATATATATAGATGCGTCGATATGATATGTCAAAACCTTGTATACGTGTCCCGAAATTTAAAGTGCGTAAAATAAATAACAGAAATTAAATGACGATAAATAAAGTGCGTAAAGTAAATAACAGAAATTAAATGACGATAATTAAAAATGCGAGAATATAAATTGCGATAAATAAATTGCGATAATAAAATGTAATAAGGAATTAACATTTAGCTAGGAACAGTTAGCTAGGATTTTGTTAGCGTGGATTCTTAACAAAATTTCTCATAGTTAATTTGTTTGTTTCTAACAAATTTTATTTTGTCAAATGTTTTCTTCATTATGCCACTTGTTGGATTATGATAAATCAAAATTCCAATATGAAATTGGATGAATGTGGTTATTCTGTGGTGAACGGATTTGTATATCGGTGGATGTAAGTAGGATAGTAAACGACTGTTGGATCAGCTTCGAAGAATGTACAGTGTAACTTATTAATGTGAAATCTGAATATTCCTCGGGTATTACCTACCCGTTAAAATATTTTCATAATTAACACTTTATACAAAAGAATTTTTAATTACAATTCTTATGAAAATATATATATATACATATATATTTTCTTCAGATGTAATCATGGATTTAATGAGTTAATATAATATTAATCTCATCTGATTTTCGGTTGGAACTGGAATGAATAATCTCCAAAACTTTAGAGATTACATAATCGCCGTGAAGAACGAAGATAATAGATGTACAACGATACGTAGAACGATGATTATACTCGAAGTACAGATGGTGATGTTGAGGCATGGATTGTTGATGATACTGGTGCTGTTATTGATGGTACTGTTGGTGCCGGTGATGTTGTTGAAGCTGGTAAATTTTACACCATATTCTCCAAATTGGTTACTCGAGCGCGAAGTTCGCTAACTTCTTCTATTATTCCGGGATGATTGTCGGTCGGAACGAGCGGATGAATAAGGTTTTGAATTGTGGATAGAATATAATCGTGTCAAGCTATCCTGGAAATGAGGCTGAAAATGGTGTTACGAACAGGTTCGTCGGTAAGTGCTTCAGGTTCTTCGCCAAAAGGTGAATTTGGTTAGTGGAAGGGATCGCCTTCTGCGCGTCTCCATTGATTAAGTCGACTATGAATCCATCAGATGAATTGGGGATGGATGATTGGTTGATTCATTCTGGTGGTGACGTTGCTTCCGGAGCTTAGATGACTACCCATTCGGAATAACTGTCGGGATAACTATCGGAATAGCTGTCGGAATCCGAGGGACTCGAGCTAGTCGAGGGATTCATCTCGTACGATCAGATGAAGGATTTTCGATAAGAAATAGATTATAGGATGTAGATTAGTATCCTGCAATACATAATTTACATATGCATATATAATACTAAAATCTCATAAGTTACGGAGGAATCTACGGAAGCTGTCAGGCAAACATAACAATAACAGATATGCTAAGATATGAATTAGCAGATACGATAAGATATGAATTTTGTCTATACACTATTCATGCAGTCAATGCAATAAGATGTGTTTAGACTAAGAATAATGAGCAGGTAATTTACTAAGGATGATAAGCAAATGATTTCCGACAAAAATGATAAGCAAAACTTTTGACATGAGACACGGTCGAAGTCCAGACTCACTAATGCATCCTAACGACTATCAATTAGACACACTAATGCAAGACCTGGTTCGCTAAGACCACCGCTCTGATACCAACTCTAACAACCCGTCCTAATCCATCCGGACGAATACATTACAATCGATTACATCGCGAGGTACTTGACCTCTATATGATACATTTTACAAACATTGCATTCGTTTTAAAAAAAAACAATCTTTCATTACATCGAAAGTTGAAAGCATACATACCATTTCATAATATATCCAACTATAATTGACTTAATAATAATCTTGATGAACTCAACGACTCGAATGCAACGTCTTTTGAAATATGTCATGACTGACTCCAAATAATATCCTTAAATTGAGCAAAAGCACAGCGGAAGATTTCTTTCATACCTGAGAATAAACATGCTTTAAAGTGTCAACCAAAAGGTTAATGAGTTCATTAGTTTAATATAAATAATCGTTTCCTAATTTTAATAGACCACAAGATTTCATATTTCCATTTCTCATAAACATACGTCCCATGCATAGAGACAAAAATATCATTCATATGGATTGAACACCTGGTAACCGACATTCACAATATGCATATAAGAATATCCCCATCATTCCGGGATCCTCCTTCGAACATGATATAAATTTCGAAGTACTAAAGCATCCGGTACTTTGGATGGGGCTTGTTGGGCCCGATAGATCTATCTTTAGGATTCGCGTCAATTAGGGTGTCTGTTCCCTAATTCTTAGATTACCAGACTAAAAAGGGGCATATTCGATTTCGATCATTCAACCATATAATGTAGTTTCAATTACTTGTGTCTATTTCGTAAAACAGTTATAAAAATTTCGCATGTATTCTCAACCCAAAAATATAAAGGGTAAAAAGGCAAATGAAACTCACCATACTGTATTTTGTAGTAAAAATACATATTACAAAACTGAACAATGCAGGGTTGGCCTTGGATTCACGAACCTATATCATTTGTGTATATATTAAAACGTATAATCGTAATCGAACAAAAATATATATATATATATTATTATTAGTGATATAATTTTTATATTCGTAACTTTTATATTTCATCATTGATATATATTAATTTTATATATATTTAAAAATATAAATCTTGTTATGTCATATATATTAAATATTTTATTTATATTTCATTTGTTTATTAAGAATAGTAATTATAAAATACTATGATAATATTAGTAGTAATAATAATAATGATAATACTAGTATTAATAATAATGATAATAATATTAATGATTATCATAAGAATAATATTAATGATAGTTTTATTAATAAATCTTATACAAATGTAAATAACAGTTTTTTAAATGAAAAGTTTAATAATGTTAATTAATAATACTAATGTTTAAAAATGATATCAATACTAATATTAATTAAAATAATAATAACATTAATAAGCGTAATCATAATAATACTCATAGTACCTAGATGATAAGATTAATAATAATGTTAATAATACTTATATAAAAATATACAAATGATAATAACGTCTTCAATACTTATAAATATAAATATGACATTAGTAATAATAATTATAATTCTACAATCATAATAATAATCCTAATTATAACAATCTTATTACTAATGGTAATCTTAATAAAAAATACTTTTGTTACTAATAATCCTAAAATGATACTAATACTAATATTAATGAAAATAATAATAAATTTTATTATTTTCATAATAATAATAATAATCTTAGTAGTACTTATAATACTTGTAACTATGATATTAATGATAATAATTACTATAATACTAATGATAATAATTTTATAATATTTATAAGCATGATAATAATAATAATAATAGTTATAATACCAATAATATCAATAATAATAATAATAATAATAATAATAATAATAATAATAATAATAACCATAACAATAATTATAATTATAATTATAATAATAACAATAAAAAAATAATAGTAATAATAATAGTAAGTATAATAAGAAACTACCTCACTAAGATAAGCTCCCAAAAAAAAAAATGTAACTGCACTAGCCAGGGTTCGAACCCTTAACCTCCCGCTCACACCCAACACCCGTTAACCATTACTCCAAGTCTGACTTTCTGAAATATTAACCCCATTAAATTTATTTAACTAAATTTCGCGTCCTATCATCTTCTTCATCATTATCAAAATCAATTGAATTAAAAACCATTCCAATCTCAATAGTAGCTATCAAAATCGTTTTTAACATTTAATATCCAACACAACCGTGATTTGTTGATAATAATTGGAAAAAGAAAAAAAAATTAAAAAAAATAATACGCAGACTAGCTGCTGCTGTCGCTGTTTACATTAAAAAAAAATGATTTTGATGTAGTTTTACCAATGAAACAGAAACGATTTAATTTTTGTGAAACTAAATTAATGGACTAATCAAACAAAAAAAAAATATAAAATAGCAAGAACCTGCTGTTCTGTCGCAGGCCTTTGCAAAAAAAAAAAAATTAAAATTGATTTTTAAATTTGATGACGTTTAAGTAAAAGATTATAACACGAAATAGATGGTAAACCGTTCATAAAAGCTATTGGAATCATCAATTGGACTAGAAACACAAACACAAACTCTAATTTGATTTAAGAACAAATGTTGACTTTTTTTTAAAAAAATTTTGACTCCGAAATTCTTATTCGATATCAAAAATTGAAACTTGAAACTTTACAGGTAGATTATATAAATGATTTCTCACAACTCTGCATTGTTACTTTTTGAGAATTGATTTGAATTTGGTATTTGATAAAAAAAAAATACAGAGTACCGAGCTTTATTTTTCTTTATATTTTTGGTTTTATTTCGATTATAATCGCAGCATGTGATGTATATAATGGAAGATTTTTGTTTGCAATCGATATTGAAGTGGACCTGTAACTAATTCCAACCAAAAACAAAATTTTGTAAAGTATGATTGATATATGAAACAAATCGTACCCTTTTTCTAATTTTTTTATAATTATTATTAATATATAAATATATATAGTAATATCAATACTAATTAATAATTATCTTAAGAATACTAAGTAATAATAATAGAATTACTAATAATTAATAAATGTATTATTAATAATAATAACAATTATATTAATAATAATAATAATAATAAATAATAAAGATACTAATAAAAATTATAATAATTATGTTATTATTGATAATAATAATAGATTGTATTAATTTCTATTAATAATTAATAAATACTATAATAATAATGATATTAATAATAATAATAATAATAATCTTGATAAAAAATAATAATACATAATTATTAATAGTAACTAAAATTGTAATCTTACTACTAATTACGATATAAATAATGATAACTAATAATACTAATAATAATAGTAGTTATATAACAAATCAATTATATTAAATTTCATATTTATGTATTATACAAAATAATAATAACATTGTTATTAATATTAGATATATATTCTAATGATAGTAGTGAAAGTTAGTAAAGGTAACAAATGCATTAAATTTCATATCTATATATTATCTATAATATGATAACTAATACTGATATTAATTATTAATATTAACCTTAGTATTAATAATAATAATGAAAGTAATAAAAATCTTATTGTAACAACTATATTTTAATTTGTTAATAATATATTAATTATGTAATATTTAATGATCATATAATATATTATATAATAGTTTTTATTGATTCTTTAATATTTAATATATTATATATAATAGTTATACATAGATCTCATATGTCTTTATATATGGATTCATTTTAAATTGTACCTAATTATTTTGTATCTTATTTTACATATCTAATTCCAATGTTTGGATTTTATAATTTCAAATCACTATATATATATATATATATATATATATATATATATATATATATATATATATATACACAATTGTTCGTGAATCGTCGGAAATGGTCAAGGTCAAATGCATTTATGAAAAACAGTTCCAACATTTTGAGACTCGGTTCAATAGACTTTGCTTATTGTATCGAAATCATATAAAGATTAAATTTAAATTTAGTCGGAAATTCCCGTGTCATCACAGATTACGGGTCCGGAGATAATACAAGAAACTACCGAGAAGATCATCCAAATTCAACAACGGTTGAAAACAGCCCAAAGTCGACAAAAGAGCTACGCTGACATTAAAAGAAAAGATATAGAATTTGAAATTGGAGAGATGGTCATGCTTAAAGTTGCACCTTGGAAAGGCGTTGTTCGATTTGGTAAACGAGAGAAATTAAACCCAAGGTATATTGGACCATTCAAGATTATTAATCGTGTCGGACCAGTAGCTTACCGACTTGAGTTACCTCAACAACTCGCGGCTGTACATAACACTTTCCACGTCTCGAATTTGAAGAAATATTTTGCTAAAGAAGATCTCACTATTCCGTTAGACGAAATCCAAATCAACGAAAAACTTCAATTCATCGAAGAACCCGTCGAAATAATGGATCGTGAGGTTAAAAGACTTAAGCAAAATAAAATACCAATTGTTAAGGTTCGATGGAATGCCCGTAGAGGACCCGAGTTCACATGGGAACAAGAAGATCAGATGAAGAAGAAATACCCGCACTTATTTCCAGAAGATACGTCAACACCTCCAACTGCTTAAAATTCCAAGACAAAATTTATTTAACGGGTAGGTACTGTAGTGACCCGAACTTTTCCATGTTTATATATATTAAAAGAAATTATTATTTACATGATTGAGTGTTCCCAACATGTTAAGCAATCAAACTTGTTAAGACTTGATTAATTGAAATAGGTTTCATATAGACAATTGACCACCCAAGTTGACCGGTGATTCACAAACTTGTAAAAACTTGTAAAAACTATATGATGACATATATATGGTTATATATATAGCTAACATGATATTATGATAAGTAAGTATCTCATTAGGTATTTTAACAATGAGTTATATACATAAAAATGAGACTATTGAATTAAGAAACACGAAAACGATATATATATATAACGATTATCGTTATAACAACGTCTTACTAAGTACATATGAATCATACTAAGATATTGATACACTTGGTTAATTATGTTAAATGATAAGTAAATATATCATTAAGTGTATTAACAATGAACTACATATATAAAAATAAGACTACTAACTTAATGATTTCGAAACGAGACATATATGTAACGATTATCGTTGTAACGACATTTAACTGTATATATATCATACTAAGATATATTATATATCATAATATCATGATAATGAAACAATTTAACATCTCTTTAGATATAATAAACAATGGGTTAACAACATTTAACAAGACCGTTAACCTAAAGGTTTCAAAACAACATATACATGTAACTACTAACGATGACTTAACGACTCAGTTAAAATGTATTTACATGTAATGTTTTAATATGTATTTATACACTTTTGAAAGACTTCAAGACACTTATCAAAATACTTCTACTTAACAAAAATGCTTACAATTACATCCTCGTTCAGTTTCATCAACAATTCTACTCGTATGCACCCGTATTCGTACTCGTACAATACACAGCTTTTAGATGTATGTACTATTGGTATATACTCTCCAATGATCAGCTCTTAGCAGCCCATGTGAGTCACCTAACACATGTGGAAAGCATCATTTGACAACTAGCATGAAATATCTCATAAAATTACAAAAATATTAGTAATCATTCATGACTTATTTACATGTAAACAAAATTACACATCCTTTATATCTAATCCATATACCAACGACCAAAAACACCTACAAACACTTTCATTCTTCAATTTTCTTCATCTAATTGATCTCTCTCAAGTTCTATCTTCAAGTTCTAAGTGTTCTTCATAAATTCTATAAGTTCTAGTTTCATAAAATCAAGAATACTTCCAAGTTTGCTAGCTTACTTCCAATCTTGTAAAGTGATCATCCAACCTCAAGAAATCTTTCTTATTTACAGTAAGATATCTTTCTAATACAAGGTAATACTCATATTCAAACTTTGATTCAATTTCTATAACTATAACAATCTTATTTCGAGTGTAAATCTTACTTGAACTTGTTTTCGTGTCATGATTCTGCTTCAAGAACTTTCAAGCCATCCAAGGATCCTTTGAAGCTAGATCTATTTTTCTCATTTTCAGTAGGTTTATCCACAAAACCTGAGGTAGTAATGATGTTCATAACATCATTCGATTCATATATATATAACTACCTTATTCGAAGGTTTAAACTTGAAATCACTAGAACATAGTTTAGTTAATTCTAAACTTGTTCGCAAACAAAAGTTAATCCTTCTAACTTGACTTTTAAAATCAACTAAACACATGTTCTATATCTATATGATATGCTAACTTAATGATTTAAAACCTGGAAACATGAAAAACACCGTAAAACCGGACATACGCCGTCGTAGTAACATCGCGGGCTGTTTTGGGTTTGATAATTAAAAACTATGATAAACTTTGATTTAAAAGTTGTTCTTCTGGGAAAATGATTTTTCTTATGAACATGAAACTATATCCAAAAATCATGGTTAAACTCAAAGTGGAAGTATGTTTTTCAAACTGGTCATCAAGACGCCGTTCTTTCGACTGAAATGACTACCTCTTACAAAAATGACTTGTAACTTATATTTCCGACTATAAACCTATACTTTTTCTGTTTAGATTCATAAAATAGAGTTCAATATGAAATCATAGCAATTTGATTCACTCAAAACGGATTTAAAATAAAGAAGTTATGGGTAAAACAAGATTGGATATTTTTTTATTGTTGTAGCTACGGGAAATATTGTAACAAATCTATATTAATCATATCCTAGCTAACTCATATTGTATTATACATGTATTCTAATATATTATGTAATCTTGGGATACCATAGACATGTATGCAAATGTTTTGACATATCATATCGACCCATGTATATATATTATTTGGAACAACCATAGACACTCTATATGCAGTAATGTTGGAGTTAGCTATACAGGGTTGAGGTTGATTCCAAAAATATATATACTTTGAGTTGTGATCTAGCCTGAGACGTGTATACACTGGGTCGTGGATTGATTCAAGATAATATATATCAATTTATTTCTGTACATCTAACTTTGGACAACTAGTTGTAGGTTACTAACGAGGACAGCTGACTTAATAAACTTAAAACATCAAAATGTATTAAAAATATTGTAATTATATTTTGAACATACTTTGATATATATGTACATATTTGTTATAGGTTCGTGAATCGACCAGTGGCCAAGTCTTACTTCCCGACGAAGTAAAAATCTGTGAAAGTGAGTTATAGTCCCATTTTTAAAATCTAATATTTTTGGGATGAGAATACATGCAGCTTTATAAATGTTTTACAAAATAGACACAAGTACATGAAACTACTTTCTATGGTTGAATGATCAAAGCCGAATATGCCCCTTTTGCTTGGTAGCCTAAGAATTAGGGAACATCACTAATTTTGAGAATTAGTGCACGCCTAATTGACGCGAATCCTAAAGATAGATCTATTGGGCCTAACAAACCCCATCCAAAGTACCAGATGCTTTAGTACTTCGAGTTTTAATATCATGTCCGATGGATGTCCCGGAATGATGGGGATATTCTTATATGCATCTTGTTAATATCGGTTACCAGGTGTTCACCATATGAATGATTTTTATCTCTATGTATGAGATGTATATTGAAATATGAAATCTTGTGGTCTATTATTACGATTTGATAAATATATAGGTTAAACCTATAACTCACCAACATTTTTGTTGACGTTTAAAGCATGTTTATTCTCAGGTGATTATTAAGAGCTTCCGCTGTTGCATGCTAATATATGGACAAGATTTGGAGTCAGCATGCTTGTATAATAATGTTTAAAACTGCATTCGAAATTTACTTTGTTGTAACATATTAATATTGTAAACCAATATGTATTGGTAGTGTGTAAGTGTGATATTTTAGATTATCATTTCTGATAATCTAGGTGGTGTCCTTTTAACCTTGTCGATAAAATAAAGGTTATGGTTTGTTTTTTAAAACGAATGCAATCTTTGAAAAACGTCTCATATAGAGGTCAAAACCTCGCAACGAAATCAATTAATATGGAACGTTTATAATCAATATGAACGGGACATTTCAGACGACTATCAGATTGGTTCTAAGTATGGTGGCAACCGAGAAGTTACACTTAGAATAGTTGGATGTTAAAGCAGCCTTTCTGCATGGCAACATTGAAGAAGACATTTATATGTCTCAACCAGAGGGGTTTTGTGTCAAAGGAAAGGAGAATCTTGTGTGTAATCTAAAGAGAAGCTTGTATGGTTTGAAACAAGCTCCCAGACAGTGGTACTTGAAATTTGATAATTTCATGGAGAAGACAGGATTCGTGAGAAGTTCTACAGATTATTGTTGTTATTTGAAGAAGTTCAAGAGCTCCTATATTATATTGCTTCTTTATGTCGATGATATGTTAATTGCAGGTTCTGATATGATTGAAATACGCAATTTGAAGAAGCAATTATCTAGAGAATTTGAAATGAAGGATCTCGGGCCAGCTAAGCAGATTCTCGGTACGAGTATATGCAGGAATAAAGATGGGTCAGTTTCTTTATCTCAAGAAAAGTATATTCGCAAGGTTCTTGAAAAGTTCAGAATGAATGGTGAGTCTACAAAGCCAAGAAACACACCGTTGGGAAGTCATCTAAAGCTTTCTAAACATCAGTCTCCTAAAACTGAAGTAGAAAAAGCAGAAATGGCTAAGGTTCCTTATGCATCCGCAGTGCGTAGTCTAATGTACGCTATGGTGTGTACAAGACCTGATATAGCACATGCAGTTGGGATGGTTAGTCGCTTTATGTCAGCTCCGGGGAAAGAACATTGGGAAGCAGTGAAGTGGATACTGCGGTATTTAAAGGGTACTCCCAAAGTTGGGTTATGTTTCAAGGGCAGGGATACTACTCTCAGGGGTTATTCTGATGCAGATCTGGGTAGATGCAATAATACCTTCAAGAGCAACACCGAGTATGTATTCACTATAGGAGGAACAGCAGTGAGTTGGATGTCTAGGTTTCAAAAGAGCGTGGCTCTATCTACTACTGAAGCAGAATACATGGCCTTGACTGAAGCCAGTAAAGAACTAGTGTGGTTGAAGACATTCATGAAAGAACTGGGCAGCAAACAGACAGAATTTGTCTTATATTGTGATAATGAGAGCGCAATCAAGTTAGCAAAGAATCCAGACTATCATGCTAAGACGAAGCACATTGGCATGAAGTATCACTTTATCAGAGAACGGATAAGCAATGGAACGTTTAATCTGGAGAGCATTTCAGGTTCAAAGAATCCAGCAGATATGTTCACCAGACCAGTAACGCTGGATAAGTTGAAGCTGTGCATAGCTTCAACTGGCTTTCAGGAACATTGAAGAGAAGGCAGGAACTAGAGAGATAAGAGATGAGCTAAGTCTTAAGTTGCAGAAGTACAAGAGTGCAGTTCGATGGTATTCGAAGCCTCCAAGTGGGAGATTGTTAAAGATGTAGGCTTCTTAAAAACGGCAGTTACTTGGTGACTAAGTTAGGTTTGGCCAGCCCTAATTAGTTTGGGCCGATTTTAGGGTTTACTTAGACTAGGGTTTATTTAATCCTTGTCTATAAATACTCTCTCATATGTACATGCTTTGCATCACCTCCAAATTAATAATATACTCTCTAGTTCCAAAGTGGATGTAGGTTTCACATCAAAATTGAACCACTATAATTCTCGTGTTCTTTTATTCTGTGTTTATTATTCGGTTGCTTGTTTGTGATTGCTAATCAATTAGGGTTGTTACTCTGATCAAAGGCAGATTCTAGCCTTAACACTACCCCACACAGTTAGTGAAACAAACTGACGACATGCAAAAACAGTTACACCAGACCTAATAACAGCATCACGAGTTTATATATTGACCACCAAAAATACAAGCTCCCACCATAAGGTATTAATGCAAATGTATATGTGTTGTGAAGTTACGTACTCGCATACTAATCTGTAGAAGTCTTCAATGGGTGCAGATCCACCGACGTGACTCGTTCTAATCATTGAGCAAGTTTCCTCTACCAAAGATACCCAGAGTTAGCATTGTTATTAACAAATGCATACCTTTACCTAATTATACAATAACAATAATGATGAGTATATTCAATTCAAAAATAGAAAAATTACCTTGATCTCAAGTATGAGAGGCTATTACAATGGTTGCAATTAATTGACATATCGGATGTTACCAACTGCTATATCTAACCTGCAGTGTATATTCTGATCCAAATCAATACTTCCAATACTAACATAAAATGAAAAGACTTTGTTATTTTACTTTTTTATACAGAGTACTAATGATCATACCTATGACAATTTTTGTTTATTACTCCAATCACAATATGTATTGCAATTGACGTATATGTTCCTTTCTGACCTTATAACCTCTGTATTAAGTTGTTAAAAGTAAACCTACTAAAGTATACAAAAGCAAAACGAACTTTGAAAGTACATCTTACCCTCTAACTTTTCAACTCATTTGGAAGCAGCAGATGTCACTTTATTCCCTATAAACAAAATAGACTCTGTACTTAATATAATATTAAACGAAATATGTACGATTATAAGTTGGAGCTTACTTACAAATGACATTCATCTTTCACATATCATTTCAGATATGAAACTGTATTGAGAAGTTATACAATCTTAAAAAGCAACAAAGCGAAAGCATTTCTAACATTGCGAGCCTTTATTTTTTTCATTAAGGTATTATAGCAAACACTTGGTGTGCAAGAGATAATTGATGTTTGTAAAAAAAGCAAGATTCTGAAACTAACAGCAATTATCTGAATCGTAGAACTACAGGAATACAAAAAGAGCGTTGGTAATTACTAGGTTTTTTATCCCTTTCTTAGTACCTTCTTTCATAAACGAAAAAAAAAAAAAAAAAAAAAAAAAAAAAAAACAAATTGTTAGTTACTCGCTATGTAACAATAATAAGTGGCTCCAATATGTCATACCTAGTGACGGTGTTTGCGATGGAAATAAGCGGCTCCGATATGTAATAAGCAGCTCTTCATTATCTAAATTCCTAATTAAACAAACAAACAACTCATCACATCATACATAAAATTTAAAACAAAATACGGAAATACTTGAAGGCTGACGTTTTGAGACGATGAAGATGGCCACGATGACGACGTCATTGGCGACCGTGTTTGCGACGCATTTAAGCAGGTCCGATTTGTGATAGCAGGTGATTTTGGTTGTAGAATCATGTTCTCGCTAAAGAGCTAACCTGTGAGATCTGTCGCACCATAACAGCTAGCAACCATTTTTAGAACAAAAAAGTTTATCAATGGAAGAAATTGCTACACTTTCATGGAGAGGAATACATAGTATATTTTGATGGAGAGGAATAAGTTATACGGACTACATTTTTTAAAAATAAAATACTTGTATATGAGGTAATAGATATTGAGGATAAATATTTGGGGGATGTATGATCTGGCAAAAAACCCCACATGCACCATGACACGCGTTAATGCAAGGGACAGGGCAAAAAAAACCCCAATGCTGCATGACACTTTTTTATAAAAAAAATTAAGAAAAATGAAATTGTTGGGGATGGACCAATGAGGGATCAGCTTTCAGTTGTGTCCGTAATACTCCGTATATTGTGTAATTTAAATTAAACATTAAATATAAATAATAAAAAAAATTGTGAGAGGATGGAACGGGCAAACAGTAAATAGGGAGCCAATAGGGTGCTTTTATTAACACTCTTGTTATAATAGCTTTTATTTATTTATTTATATTTATTATTTATTTATTAAGAGAATTGAAAGAGAGATTTGTCTATTTGGGTAAATTCAGTGATGGACCGGGAATGGGTGTTCATTGATACGATTCGGAGATGAATTTTCAACTCTAATCCATACTAGGCTGGTATCCTGACACGTCCCTCGGACCCTGTAATACTTTTTACTTTTTAAACAAGAAACCACTCTTTAGTCAATAGATCAACGCGCCACCACGTTCTCCGAACAAAAAATACAATGGTGTCGCTCAAAGACCTCGGTAGGCTGGTGAACGGCGTATCGCTGGTAGCCAAAGAAGCCGTGAAACAAAACCATCTCGATAAACCTAATTTACAAGCCCTAATTCAACGAACTCTCTTATCATTCACCGATATTTCCGGTCTCACTAAAGGCGAAACTCGTAATCTCACCGTCACCGAACCTAAATCCAATTCCAATGCCGATTCAAATACCAAAAACTCCGTCGTATATTTCGATGATACACCGGTAGTTTCTGATTCCGATCATGTTCCGTCAACTACAGGTTCCGATCACAGTACCGTCGCTGTTTCTCCGCCGACTTCGGAATTAAATGATGCAACTGTTAATGATAATGTTACTGCTGTTGCGGCAGTTGAATTAGAAAACGGTGTATCTGTAACTGATTCACCGGAGATGTCGCCGCCGGTGAATGCGATGCCGGTGATTTCGACGCCAGTGATAACAAAGCAGAGGCCGCGGAGGGAGAGGAAGGTTCCTTCAACGTCGTTTTCTAGAGCGATTGGGTGAGTTTTTCAATTTCATTACTTTACAGCTGTTTTCATTTCCCTACTGATTGTTTTCATTTTCGATACTATCACGAAGATTATATATATTAGTTGGAGTACATTGTAGATCAAATGTGCAACTGTAGCGTTGTGATTTGATTTTCAAATGATATTGTTAAGGTTTGCTGGCCTAGGAGCTGGGCTCGCGTGGGGAACGGTACAGGAATCTGCTAGGAGAATTATATATGGTGCGCCTAAAACAGAAGGAAATCAGTCTGCACTTTCGCCGTTTTTATCCGAGAAAAATGCGGAACGATTGGCTCTTGCTTTATGTAGGATGCGTGGTGCGGCACTGAAACTAGGACAGATGTTGAGTATTCAAGACGAGTCTCTTGTTCCTGCTCCGGTAACTACTCTTTTTCTATCTACTTATTGATTTCAAGATGAAAAGCTTTAATTTACTATTGGTTAGTAATAAGATGTTTATGTTATCATGCTTATCGAAAAAAGTCCCAGTGGCTTAGTGCTGATCTATTATGTTGCCATTCTTGACTGTAAATACATGTAATGAATTTTAAGAGAAACCATAGCACAAGAATTGCATTCCTAAAATTAACATATGGCAGTGTTATACGATGATAACGTAAACGGTAATTCACTGATGCATGTAGATCTGATATAAGCATCTAATTTGATGGATATTATTATATCCCATTCTAGTTATTCTTTATCAAGGTAGATGTGATGGGTTTAGCAACGAGCATATGTAGATCAACAAGATAAACTACACACTATTATACGTACATGAATGAGTGTAACTATGAGCTTAAGTTGGAGGATACAATTAATACATATGAAGTGACTCATGATTTGAATCATTTTACTTGTTTGTATTATCAGATTTCTTTTGTAAAATTTCCAACAAGTATATTTTAATGCTTCTCACTGTTCACCTTTTGGGATTTTACTCTTGATTGGTTTTTGATTATGAAGTTATAATTTCTTATTCCTTGTAGATCTTGGCTGCTTTAGATATCGTTCGTCAAGGTGCTGATGTTATGCCAAGAGGCCAGCTAAATCAAGTTTTGAATTCTGAATTAGGACCCAACTGGTCGTCTAAGTTGAAAAGCTTTGATTATGAACCACTTGCTGCTGCAAGTATAGGCCAGGTTAGTCAAAGTGAAAAAGTTGATTTATTGTTTCATTTCGGCTTGGGTCTTTAGTTGCCAAATGTCAACTTAGATAATTGAGTAAGCTCCAATTTATGTGGTTTCACATATGATTGGTTTTAAGATATCTCTTTCCATATCTTGATATGTTAGTCTTTATCATTCATGCTGTTTTTGTCATATATGTATTATATATGAATTTCTTAAGTTTTGGTGTTGAAAGTTTGAAATGAATTCTTAGGTGCACCTAGCTGTCACCAAGGATGATATTCAAGTTGCTATGAAAATTCAATATCCTGGTGTAGCAGATAGCATTGAGAGTGACATAGAGAATGTAAAATTGCTCCTAGATTATACAAATCTGATCCCGGAGGGTTTGTATCTTGATAAAGCTATGAAGGTACCTTTCATGATCACATACTTTTAACCTTTTTTGTTATTTATGATTATGCTAGGCTGATAGCTCACCATAAGAGTAATCTTTGGAAATTAAAGCATGTAAGATTTCAAGTATCCCAAAACATGTAAGTTTTAATTTAGGAACCTAATATTCTGAAACATTTGTAGCAAGCTAATAACATGTAAAAAAATGATGAATATTTAAAATATCTGATATGTGACAATAAGTTGAACATGATAGTATGGGTGAATCCGTTGTCCATCAGAATAATATTATATATTTGTTCTCATAACAATTTGAATGATCATTGTTGCCCATGTATCGCAGCCTTCAAGAGTTTACAAGTACTTTATAACTTGTTTATGCATGACAGAGTGATTTTGATAAAGACTAATTCAAGATAGTCACTTTCTATTCTAAATTTCTAATAAGTAAAACGAAAGAAAATATCACACTGGGAGTAATTTTTGACTTGTTATTCTCAAAGATGAAACTTGCAATTTATAATGCAAATTATAGTTACTGATCAAGTTGTTCGCCATGAACTTCACCATCACCTAAATAGAAGCAAACTCAATATCGCATGCAAAAACCACATTTACAACTACTTAAAAGAACAATTTAAATTATGTAGAGTTTTGGAGCAATTTTCTTTTGTATTTTGTTAATAATCCAGTAAATACGAGCTAGGCTTTTATTTAGGAGCATAAACATAATCATGGAAGGTGTGACCAATGTGGGTTACACTTGATAAACTTTAGGAATAAAGGAAACATCTGAGATGTAATTGTGTTCACGTGCTTGAATTTGTATTTGCATGATGATTCTAGTAGAAAAAACATGTAATCTAAAAGAACAAAAATGTAAATATTAGTCTATGTTAATGTTAATTGTGTTCACATGCTTGAATCCGATCTACTATTGTAGGTGGCAAAAGAAGAGTTATCACGTGAATGCGACTACGAATTGGAATCATCTAATCAGAAAACCTTTCGCAAGTTGCTATCAAATGCCGACGGGTTTTACGTTCCATTCGTGGTAGATGAACTATCATGTAAAAAGGTTCTTACAACCGAACTTATTCATGGTAAACTAATGATATGTTTTTGTGTATGCATTATATTATTTATATAAAATTACAGAAGATGATTGTTCTCTTTATGTTACAGGAATACCTATTGATAAGGTTGCGACTCTGGATCAAGAGGTCCGTAGTTATGTTGGGAAAAAGTTACTTGAACTTACGTTGAAGGAGCTATTTGTCTTCAGATTCATGCAGGCATGTTTTTTTCTGCAAATTCTATTCATTTCCCTTAATTTTTTTCTATAAGATGATTGTTAACTTTGACTTATGTGTCTCATATCGTGTTCTACTTTTTATTGTATGCAGACTGATCCTAATTGGAGTAATTTTTTATACAATGAGACTACACGAACAATTAATCTCATTGACTTTGGTGCAGCTAGAAGTTACCCTAAACCATTTGTTGATAATTACTTGAGGATGGTAAGTTCTTCTCATTATTAGTCCTACCTTTTGTCATTGTACATTTCACTTTATAAGTTTATGATACATATAATTAATAAACACAATCTGCTATAATTAAAGGCTGATCACCTAAAGGGACCCTACTTTACTCGAATATAGATATATATATATATTTATATATTATATATTATATATATAATACTCGAATATATATATATATATATATATATATATATATATATATATATATATATATATATATATATATATATATATATATATATATATTTATATTTGTATATTATTTCTAATTACTTAAGTGAAATATATGAATCAGGTTGTTGCATGTGCAAATTGTGACCGTGAAGGTATAATTGAGATGTCCAAGAGGCTTGGTTTCTTAACAGGGGAGGAATCAGAAATAATGTTAGATGCACATGTTCAGGCTGCATATATTGTAGGGTTGCCGTTTGCAAAACCTGGGGATTATGATTTTCGTGCTAACAATATAACTCAAAGTGTATCCAACGTTGGTTCAACGATGTTGAGACATAGATTGACACCACCACCAGATGAGGTCTACAGTCTACATCGCAAACTTGCAGGTGCTTTTCTAGCTTGCATTAAGATTGGGGCTGTGGTACCTTGTCGTGAACTTCTGCTTCAAGTATACGAAAGTTATCAGTTTGATGATTAGATTGAGTTTCGTGATTCACGATTTTGGTGTGTATTGACTATTGAGGTATCAAATCACAGGTAGGACATTTAATTTAAGGAATGATGCATTCATTCATTCGGCATATACAAAAGATTCAATGATCAATTGTATAAATAGTGCCCGTTTTCCATTTTAAATAAGGTAGTGGTGAACTGTATAATACTGATTTGATTCCTTCAGATGTGTATTATTATTGATTGAGGTTCATTCATTCAGTTCCTGTCTCATGGTCCTTAATCTTATACTTGTACCATGTATATCAATGCATGCTTTCATAACTTATTTTTCGATTGTTGTTATATTCTTATTTCATAAGGTCTTAATTACTCTATATTATGATGAGTTTTGTTTACGACTTATACATACTGTCATTAAAATATTGTGTATACATTAATCAGTATTTAGAGTGACAAACGTTACTGTGTAAATACAAGTATCTATACATGCCATGACAAACATATATTAGACTTTCGAGTTATAGGATTCAAAATTAGGCAAAGTTAGTTTACTTTTAACGTAAAAAAATAAATGAGAAAAAAAGGATGAACGAAATGTAATAAAAAAAAATGAGAAACAAAGATGAAAGACATGTAAAATGGGGTAATACTAGCTTTAAGACTATGTTTAAAAAATTATTTATCCATAATCAATTGTATAAAAAAAAGTTAGAAAGTTGATTATTGAGTCAGTTTGTTTATTTTGTAATTAACCTTAATATATAATATATTGACACATTGTATTATAATTTCTAGCGGATCATTTATTGGTTTGCATTAAACAATAAATTACTAAGAATTTTACCTTTTAATCTGTTATCGAATTTAAAATCTTTAAAAGTCGTCAAATGATCTCCGAACAAACTTTAAAACTTTCTTTGATGAAATATAAAACTTCAGTCCTTGATCTTTTAATAAGTTTACATTAGGCCCATATTTTAAAATCTGCAGTAAAATACTTCGAATTAAAAGTTTACGAGAGAATGGAATCCAACGACCAAGTTCGTTGATTTCAAGAAGAAGAATGGAAGATGAAAGTAAAATCGTAAGAGACGTGATACTCAAGGAAGTACCCAATTGGGACTCCGATGAGATGGTTAGTGCAAGATTCAAGGCTTTCAGTGGCCAGCGATCTGATTGGGAGCCACGTTACCATTTCTGGAGAGATTTAATCATCAAAATCGCTAGACATCTTCAAATTTTCATCATTCGTCCTTCACTGGTCAGTGTTTGATTCCTCAATTTTAACCTAGGGTTTATAAACAAAACCCTAATTATGTTGCTTTTTATTCGTTTACTGTAGGTTAAAAATGTCTGGTTTAATCAGGGTGGCTTGATCCCTTTATGCATCGATCATGTATTGGTTAGTTTCCTTCTATTTCCATTCGTATCTATTTATACTATATATATTGTACATACGTATATACAGCTTCAATTGAGAACAAAAAAGGTTGAGAACCTTGATAGCCATAAGATTAAGTGCTCATTTATACTATATATAAGTAGTATTTCATGGTTACTAGGGTTTTGTTTTCTTCCCACAGCTTGAAATGTATAATTCGGGCGACATATTATGTGGCAATGATGTTATCGATCCGAAAAGTGGGCAACTAACACAGTTGTTCCATAAAGTAAAACACATGCTCCCATTATCCAAACCGCCATTTCCGTCTAAAAACGAGTTTATCCTTTCAACGCTCTTAGAGGTAATACCTTAATAAGCTATTATGTGATCAATTTGATTTATATTTTTTGAAGGCAAAAGAAAAATCATATCATGATTATTGTGGTTTAAAATAGGAGAAATCTTGTGTAGTTGTTAAACTATTATCGGACGATCATTGGACCTCTTCGTGCATTATCACCATGAATAAATTTCAAGTGATTTGTGGAGGGACAAAAGAAGCTTCGGTGATCTTGAGCCATTTGTCCAAATGTGGGAAAGCAAAATACCTTGCAGTCAGACGCAAAGATCTTATAGAGGTATTGTTGTTCATCAATTTGAACAATATCAGTAAATGTTTATTCGATTCTTAACTGTGAAATTGGTTTAAACTGTACTTGAAGTTGTAATTATCTAAACTTTGACGTTACATATGATAGGGTGTGAAACTTTCCCTCTCTTCTAAAACAGTCTCGGGTATCACAAGTTCAGATTATGACGTTCTGCACTTGACTTGGACTGCAGAAAAGCTCCAAGTACAGATTGATATGATCGATCAACGTTATGAAGAGTAAGTATATTTTATTAATTATGTTCATTATGCTATAATCATTGCTTGATACGTATTTTATGTTTGGTTGTGGCATGTGTACATCTGGTTGATATCAGTTAATTTCTTGATATTATTATCAAAGTAATTGATTTTATGAGTGGATTAAAGAAGCTTTAAAATGACATGTGTGATTGTGTATGTGTTATGTGTAGGTCGAAAAAGTCAGCTTTGGCTTCTTTAAAATCAGGGAACAAAGCTATTGCATTGAGGTACGCAAGGAAAATGAAGTTGTCATCTGAAAGTAGAGAAAAGTGTGATGTGCTTTTAAGGAGAGTAGAGGAAGTTCTCAGAGCTATAGCTGATGCTGAAGATTCAAAAGAGGTTTGTAAAGTTTTTATTCACGGGCGATAGTAAAATTAAGTCGGGCGTATGAACTTTTTTTTGGGGTAAAGAGGTCATAGTTTACCCCGTTAAATGCATATCCAAAAATTAGCTATGGACAACGAATGTGAATGAGTTTCACGTGTCAGCCTCATTCTATCCATTACAGCCTCCAAACCAGAAAAATCAGCCCCTATATTACTTGTATTATAGTATTACTGTATTAGCAAGATGAAAATCAATGCTCTTGAATTTGGTTTGGTCAACCCCAAATTGGACCTCAATTGATTGCATATCACATTAAAATGTGGTGTGATGTGCAATCAAAACCCAACCATAAAACACGAACCCATTTAATCACAACACAACAAAACCCAACCACAAAACATGAACTATAGCGAACTGCAGTTAACCTTCCAACTCCACACACTTTACGGAACAGGTTCTGTCTAGTCGAAACAAACTCACTGCCTCCAAACAATACACACTTGCAATTTACAAGACCTTAAAGCACGGAATCACGATTAAGTATAAAGATTGTTAAGGGTATGATAAGATTGTTAAGGTTATGATCGCCATTCTCTTCATTAATTAAACTAAAAACAAAATCTTTAATCCGCGAATAGGGTTTAGGTTTTAGTTGAATCGCCTGGCATATGAACTTATGAAGGATAACACCTATTTAGAATTAAAAGAGGAGTGCTGACTAAAACCATAATCCATCATTTCTGCATGTATATATGGGCATCTTTAATTACTCATTTGTGGAGGTTGAACTTCCGACCCATTGACTTATGTATCGATTGAGTTTGGGTTTTCTTTTTGTCTCAAGTGGGTCATGTAACATTTTTTTTTGCTAAGAAGGGGGATATATCGAACGATCAAATAGATCAAACTTCTCCAAAGTGTATTATAATGCATATGACATCTTAAATCAATGTATTTAAGTTGTATGTTATTATATAGTATCATATATCATATCTACAGAATTAATGATGTATTGAAATGGTAAGAATGTATCCTATCCCATCTTAACCTTACTCGCATGTACTTTCTGATGGCAGGTTTTTGAAGCTATTAAAAGTGGCACTAATGCAATGAAGGATAAGATGATTTCGGTAGAAGAAGTGCAACATTGTTTAGATGAACTTGATGAGACAATCAGTTATCAAAAGCAAGCAGAAATAGCTTTAGGTACTTCCAAAAATGTTAGATAATGTTTGGAGATAAGATGCATAGTGTATAGTTATCCATCTGGTTTGCACATCTAATCTATTTTGTTTTGTATGATCTCGTTTCTAACGTGAGTTTGTATTGCTTTCAGGGTCAGTTTCATCTTCTGCTGAATTTGATGAAGATATTGAAGATGAGTTGGATAAACTCATGGAAGAAAGTGGAAACGCAGTCGCAGATGAAGTCATCAGGGAACATGAAATTTCAGAAACAGCCGAATCGCTAAGTAATGCCATGTCGGATCTTAAGCTCGAAGATAATATAGTAAAGACAGAAACCACAAATGCATCGAAGGTTCGTGAACTTGCAGCATCATGACAGTTATCATCCCTTTATGTAGCTTCTGTTACAAATATTACAAAGCCTCTATATAAATTGTAATCAGTATGATGTAAAAGTGATCTCTTTGTAAATGTATAAGAAAGTTGGGGGTGTGTCGTTGCCAAAAACTGAACTAGGGGTGAAATTCAGAAGTTTTTTTGGTGAAAAAAGTAACATGATCTATAGACGTAAGTTTGGTTTTCTGCTTGGTTTTGGTTTTAACTTTTTTGAATTCTGTTAAACCAATTTAAAACAAAATATCAAATTCAAATTTAATTTAAGACAAAATTGCCCAAATCGTCCCCCTGTTTATAGTTTTTTGCCCAAATCGTCCATATGTTAACAAAACTGCATAAATTATCCTTAAATGCCAAATAACATCCCAAACTAGTCCATGTTTTAACTTCTGTTAAACTCTCCGTTAGTCAAAAATACACGATCTCTGAAGTTTCATAAAAGATTGCAACAAAGATCCTCTTCATCATCTTCAAAATGAAACTTTAGTGAAAGCTTAAAAATCAATTAAATTTATAGATAGAATTTATAGATAGAATTCATATTGAAGATCTTCAAGATTGTATAAGCTTCATTATCGTGTCTCCATTTTATCCAAAAATTAACAAGATTTAACTCACCGTTGCAATCTAAATTATTGATGAACATCGAAAATTCCTGTTGATCAAATTATTGAATTTCGTACAACGTTACAGGTTTAATCTCAATTCGTAATAGTTCATATACAGTCTATAATTTCTTATTTGTTTCTTATTGATTTCAATTCAATCATAAATAATTCATCATCGATTTGTAAAATTTGATTTGAGCTACGAAATAACTCATTAACAAATGAATATCCAAAGTGTTTATTTTGTACATATCTATTATTATTATTATTATTATTTATTTATTACATTTTATAAATTGTGAAAAAAAATTCTACTTGGCAGTCATTAAGTTAATCCTAATCTAAGATACTGACATGTTAATCACAGACTAATTATCATTAACAATTAAGTATGCCACGCTGGACAAACAAATGAATAAAAAAAAATCTTTCCTCAATCAGAACTCTCCTTCGTGGTCTGTTGAACCCAAACGAAACTCAAACCCTAAATCCCTATTTTCGTCGTCCCTTTCCACACAAAGAAGCCGATTCAATCTATACAATTCTTATAATTTGTAAACTATGAAATACAGACTCAATTTTAGGGTTTCAGTTATTGCACCAATTGATTAGGCAACAGAAAATCTGGAACAACAAGCATTTGAAACGATGTACGATTGCAAAGGGAAGAGCGATATTGAAGATCTACGATCTGTATACAAAGCAATATAACTACGATTTTAATCTACGATTTTGATACTTTTTTAATCCGACAGATTCGGAAACATATTAAAGAAGTAATTTAACGAAGTATATCCGCCGGAATTAATTTTGAAGAAATAATATCAATCTCCACAACGAAATAATTAGTACAGGTTTGTTACTAATTTATTTTCTATAACGAATATTCAATTTTCGTCTGAGTTTCAAGTTTCTTATTTGTTGTTCCTTTTATGTTTAATAATGTACTCTGTTACAAATGATTATCGGAATCGGTTGATTGTGGTTATTCAATATCGCTTTTTCGTTGTGAATAAATAAAAACACATCAACACAGATCTATAACTAATTCTACACAGTTAATACTGATGTTGGACCCTGTTTCTTGACATCAGATGATTACACTCTAATATGCTTTGGTCAGAATTAGCTTAGCTAGGGTGATAAGAAAAAAAAATACACACTAAATGGTCTCTACCACATAGAGACTCTATTAGTAAGATGTTCAGTTGTTCCCTATGTGTTTTAATGGATCGATGTTTTATTATGTCAAAAGGGCCAAATAGTAAATTTTGGCAGAATGCAACTTGCCAAAAAGGTTGAAACTAGCCTAAAGTTTATTCAATTTTAAGCCCGTATTTATTCAAATGCCCATTAAACTTTAATTATACTAATATTATTGGAACTCATATTGATCATATCACGAATATATCAGATTGCTGTTTCAGATGAAAAACGGCAGCAAAATATATCAAGGAATTGAAAGATAGTAATAAAATGATGGTAAAAGACGGGGTTACCGGTAGCCTATGATTTGACTAAAGGAAAACCAGTCGCGGTGGATATAAATCATCTATTTCCAGTGATCATTTTTGTATTAATGAGTTTGATCTTTCAAATTGTACTATTATAATAATTGCCCGCCTTCTTTTTGTTACTAGCTGTATACAGTCACTAATCAGATTTATTTGTGTTGCTATTAACAAGATTAGATGTGGTTTTGTCCCAAATGTATGTGTATATACTAAATAATCTAATTTACACGATTAGTGATGTTCGAGTATGTTTCTATCATGGCTGTAATAATTATAAATCTCTCTCAAGTTTTTATCATTTAAAACCATGGTTTTAAAAAACGGTCGAGGCGTACGCCTCGAGGCGCGCCTCAGTACGTTTTTGGAAAAACCCGTTTTGAAACTTACGCCTCGATGGTCTATAAAAAACGTACGCCTCATATGCCAAGGCGATTCGTTTTTTTGCTGAGGCGGTAACAGGGATGAGGCGTGCGCCTCATGTTGCTTAGCAAAAAATGGCGGCGGCACCACCCACACAGGCGATATTACAGAAGGTAAGTAAGAAAGGTTCCAGCTTTTTTAATGGAGTTTTATGAAAGAGTTGCTGTGAGGAAGACGGAAAAAATTAAGTGGAGAGGAGATGACCTTATCTTCATCTATGTTTACTGATGAATAATAGCCGCTCATTATATGGAGTAAATATCTCTTTCAATTTACATATAACAATAATAGTCCCTAAACTTCTGTCAAATTTTAATAATAGGAACAAACTTGAGATCCACTCTTGAATCTTTAAGTAATTGACATCAAACCCCTTCATATTACAAATACATTGACATTTCAGTACTTAAACATACCAAGTTAAAACATAAGACATTATTAGTTTGAGACATAATTAATTAGTTTTTATTTAAGTTTAATAGTTAATATATATATATATATATATATATATATATATATATATATATATATATATATATATTAAAATATATATATTTTTTAACTCCGCCTCGAACGTACGCCTCGGTTCGCCTCGAGGCGTACGCCTCGCCTCACAAAGGGGAAACGCCTCGAGGCGCGTTTCCCTTTTTTTAAACCTTGTTTAAAACATGTACTTTGTTTCAGGGATTTCGTCCTCAGTGAATGTTCGTAGAAGCTACCTAAAAATCATGAGGCATTTTGTTGAATATGTTCTTAAGAGGTATGTTACTTTTTTTAGCTTTCTTCCATTCACTATTAATTTTTTCGATGGAAGCTGGTCTTTCCTTTATTTTACCCGAAGTTACATTGTTTCATTGAAAAGAACACTGGACCGTCATCAAACGCAATATGATTTCAAGCAATCCAGTACATTCGCATGTAGAGGAAAAACTAAGACGCCTCTTGATAGAATTAGAGTAAGCTAGTGTGATTAAATACACGAAATCCAGGTACATATTGCATTTTAAAACTAACATACAATACTCGGGTTTTAGTGTTCGGGTCAAAGGAAAAATGGTTTGTGTAAAACCAGGTCAAAGGGGTTCCACTGTTTGCATCTCTTGCATATGGATGCTAGAAGCATTAACAACCACTTATATACATGTTATCAATTTTGCCATGTGTACTACAACTGATTACATGCTATATGTAAAATCGTAGAAGTTTCACTTTTTTCGGGCTATAGTTTATATCAACATGTACATTGTCTTTATGTTTTCAAGTAGTAAAACACAATTACATACATTTATGCCAAATGTTGGAATATGAAAGTTATATATTCAACTGATTTAAGTTTGTTTGTGTACTACAACTGCATGGTTTTATTTTATAAACAATGTGCTTACTATGTGACTTTATTATTCTATCAATCAGATTGAGTGTGTGACCAACCATTACTTAATATTTTGCTTCACATCAATCGAGTGAGTTGTCTATCAGTACTCTATAACGTAGTATTTGAAGCTATTCTTTATTATGGTATATTTTGAATAAAATTAAGCACATGGCTATTGTTTTGTGTTTCAAACTATAGTGATTGATTTAAAAACTTACAAGTACAGTAGATGGTATTTGCACTCACACCCTCAGATCTCTTAATAGCGGCAAAATGGGTGCCTTGGGTATAGATGGGTACATTCATATCTGAATTGGTTTGTATAGATAGATTAGCATATAAACTCTGTTTTGTCATCATTCAAACGGGGACGGGGTAGGTTAAAGTCACAAAAAGTCATTAATTGCTAAAAAAAAAACTTTTAAAACATAGTATGCAAAGTTTTAAATTGACTTTTTATTTTATTTTTTGTAAATATAGAAAACACATTATCAACATGTATATTGGATAATTGGTCGACCCAACCTGACCTGGACTGTTGAACTTGTAAACCAACCTGTCAGACCCCGCCCTATTTCACCTCTAAGGCTCTAATCGTGTGTTACTGTCAGTCATTATTTGTTAGTTATCTCACTATTTACACCGAAATTAGTATTTTGATTTCAGCTTACAATTGACAATACAGGTGATCCACGGTGTGCACCCCCTTAACCTTCGGCGGGATAAAAGAGAGTGGGAAAAGCAGGTTTGTTGGCCTGATTTTTTGGGATACTTTATTGGCTAAGGTGACTGTATTTGTTGACCTGATTAATGTTAGATAATCTAAACTATACCTGGATAGTGGGTCGGGTTGGAAGACGGTGCCTTATGGAGCGAAGGGAACAATGTGCTACTGTCACCACTTTAGAGAAATGTCAAAAGATGTGGACTTGAGATTGATAATCTGGGTATTTCATTTTCTAAATCTCTGATTAAAAAGGTTGGCAATTGTCAGAACACTTCTTTTTGGAATGATATTTGAGGTACCGAATTCATCTACCTGCTTGCGTTTAATCATTCCAAGATAATTCTGCCCCGAAACAAACAAATTCACTTCTGTTAAGGAATGTGTGATTAATGGTAATGCAGGTTTGGAAGGAGTTTGGGTATGGTGATCTCACATCAGGGGAACAACAATAAACGAATTTGCGGAACTGAAATCCATTATAAATTCAGCCCCAAATTAATGGATCATGATAATATGTGGTGCCAGAATATGTCAACTTCAGGTTCATTTTCTGTTAATCTCCGTTCTGTTTTGATTGATGAAATGCTGCACAATTCTGGTAACGTCTCAACTGGTATAAGGTGGTTATCTTGGGTGCCAAAGAAAATAAACACTTTTATTTTTGGAGACTAAGCCAAGATAGATTGTCAACAAGAATGAATTTGGAGGAACGAGGTGTGGTTATGGACAATGTTAACTGTCCATTTTGAATTTTATAACAGGAAACACTCGACCACCTCTTCAAAACATGTCGTTTTTCTGCTCCAATTTGGCGTGTGTTTTATGGCTGGTGGAACATCACAGAGGCGATCCTAAATGGGTTGAGTAATGCAGCTCGTCGAATGTAATTTGGGCGATAAGGTACTAAATAAGGTATGTCTTGCATTAAGATATTATACTTTATTATGGTTGATTTGGATGTGGCATAACCGTTTGATCTGTGAAGTTCAAGCGAGGAGAGAAAGGATTCTAAACGAATACATACTTTCCACTTTGAAGGTTGTTTCGCACCTTTGGATTACAACAAGTAAAAAAGTCGGAGGGAGTTTTGACGAATGGAGAGAAAAGCCGAGTCTGATGCCAAATGTTTAGATTAGGAAGAATACAAATTGTTGGCATTGTTATATAAGGGACTGATGCATTATATGTTGATGTAAGGCTACCGTATGCTCACTTCTTGTGGGTAAATTATGTACGTTTCTTTGTGATTAATAAAAGCTCCAAGCTTTTCAGGGAAAAAAAAATTGGATACACAACTTGACTCATAATATAAACTTAGATTGGATCAAAATATGAAGGTGTGTGCATGGTTTATGTCATTGATTGCAGTTCACGTGGTAGAGGTCAGGAGTCCCTGATTCCCGTGGGGTGCAACATTATACACAAGGTTGCCCCTTAACTATTGAATTCCACCCAAGGATGCCTTCCGCACATCACGTTGCGGGGGCAGTGGGGGTGGGGGGGTTTTACTTCCCGTGCTCTCGAATTGGGTCGGGTTTCCTCTGGCAGCAGTTGGTGGCGAGTTATGCAATTGTGGGAGATAACGCGTGGGTGGTTTAGTCCCCTGGATGATCTTGATGTTCAGAAAAAAAGTATGACAATACCTTTAGTCTCTAATGTAATGTAATTATCTATAAATAACTACAATTTACACAATTAATTATAATATTTATAACATCTACATATCTTACCACATTAATTATATTAAGAGTATTCCACTAATAGCGAACAAACAATAATTGTAGCGGAACACTTGTTAAGAAAGCCTATTTCATCCGAACCCTACATATGTTCTCTAACCCATCGGATCCCATGCCCATTTTGATACCTCTGTTTATGTGGAATTCAAACATCCCGGTTTGAACTTGAGTAAAGTAAAACATACTTGCCACTTAAAACAATGAGAGTAGATCAGAAGACTTTTTTTTTCTATTTCATTGACGTGTACTTGTTTTATTTAAACTATATTCAATTCTTTAGCGTCATGGAGCGAGTACATGAAACTTGGTAACAATGACTATAAACAATTGATTGTTGCATTATAATTGTATTAGTAATTAATAGCGTTTATGATACTAATATTTTCAATACATTTACTTCTAATTCAAATATTATCAATAATGAATGATTTCGTCATTGTAATTGTATCATGTTGTTAATCGTTAACAATGCTAACGTTTTCGAACACTATTTTCTAGGGCTGTCGTGCTTTGAACTATCGAAAGCTATAGGCGGTACCAAGTTGGAGATGATATATTTGATTATGAACTATTGAAAGCTACATTGTAATTTTATTCATTATTAACGTTTACAATACTAATCACTTCAATGCATTTACTTTCATTACAAATGTTTGTTTACTTACCACGTTTCATCTTTTACATGTTTACAACAATCCTTAAATTTAGTTGTTTAATGAATAAATGAATGAACAATTATTTTTCAAGTTTTGTTATGTTTACTCTTTATACTTTTTTTTTTTTTTTGAACGCCAAGATTTATTCTTTATACTTTACCAATTCAACAACAATAGTACTTGTGATACTATCCGTTTAATATCGTTAATTCATATATAGAACTTTTAAAATTCAATATATTGTTTGCGGATGAGTTCCCGTGCATCGCACGGGCTCATTAATCTAGTTTATTATAAATAAGATAGATTCTATTCAGTTGAGCGTTCAATTTTATCAGTTGATTCATTCTAGAAGATATCTTAAATTAGGATTTCTAGGGTTATGCATGAAGCTAACTCTGAGCTTACGGTAAGACATATATTGTACTATTTATTCACCATTATTATTAACATTTTTTTTATCTGTGATTCATTTTACATAAGTTAAGTTCTGAATATGAAGATAACATGAACACTTGATTGTTTTAAGATGAATTTTGATGCATATATGTAGTTATGTACTGTATTATTGTGAGGTAGTATGCATTAATTGAATGTGCATATATTCTTCACTTATCTCTATTTAAGTTTCAGCTTAAAATATACCTGTATAACTATGAGTTGTTATATATTGCAGATAATGAATTAATTGATTTGGTTTGTGAAAGACACATAAATCTTGACATTCACATTTTCTGCATTACAAACTGTTAATCTGTATTACATCATTCACATCATATCAGTAGTGGAAGATTATAACTGTAGTTACGATTCTCATTCGTGTCTTACAGATATTTGACCAAGATGACACTCGTTGGTCCTTTTGTTAAAGCAGCCCGACCTGATGATGGGCCTTCAAAAAGGTTAATTGAAAACCAAAATAAGCAGCAAGGTTGCCCAATGAGTAAAGGTCTAATTCAACAACAAGGATGTTTAATGAGTAAAGAAGCTCAAAACGAGATTAAGTAAGATTCGAGGGAGTCTAATGTTATTCGGGGGAGTCTAATGTTATTCTTGAAGATGATGAAAAGGATCTTTGTTGCAATCTTTTATGAAAATTTAGGGACCAATCGTGTATTTTTGACTAGAGAGTTTAACAAAAGTTAATGCATGGACTAATTTGAGACGTTATTTGACATTTAAGGATGATTTAAGCAGTTTTGTTAACACATAGACGATTTGGGCAAAAAACCATAAACACATGGACGATTTGGGCAATTTTGTCTTAATTTAATGGTTATTTTGGTTATATTATGTTTTCTGGTTTTAACCAAAATTGAACTGATCTTACATTGCGTTTTCGGTTTCAATTTTGAATTCGGTTTTTTACTTTTCCACTATTAATTTTCAAATTAAATACACCGAATCGAATAAATAGATAATCAATTCTACGAACACTCAAAGTCATCTATAATTTTAAAAGAATCGGTGTTATAGAGAGTTTAGCTCTATTAGGTCGAATTTATTTCCTTACTAAGAAATAACAACACACATCATTGATTAAAACTAAGGATCAAATATATATATATATATATATATATATATATATATATATATATATATATATATATATATATATATATATATATATATGTATATGTATATATATATATATATATATATGTATATGTATATTTAAAAGAAGGGCAAATTGACAAAAAAGGTAATCTAAAAATCACAATTTTTCAATAAAGTGTATATATATATATATATAGGGGCATGATCAATGGTGAAGTAACCAATCGGGGGGAAGCAATTTTTTTTTTTCGTTTTTTTTGAAATTTTTTTTTTCCGGCATCAAGATCACACGAAAATATGAACATTTAGAAGAGACACTTCGTGATGAATGTTATTATTTAGGCGGGAAACCGATCTACAAAAATAACATTCAAGATAATATTGTTCGTGAAGAATATGAACGTTTTTTTCTTCATGTTTTGTGAAGTAAAATTTAGCCCGAATTAGAGTTTAGGGTTTAGGGTTTGGTGTTTTGGTTTTATTCCATAAACCCAAAACAACAAACCCTAAATCCTAAACCTTAAACTCTAAACCGTTCTTGTTAAAAACTCAATCTAAATCCTAAATCTAAACCCTAAATCTAAACCCTAAACCCTAAATCTCTAAACCCTATAAACCCTAATATCTAAACCCTAATATCTAAACCCCAATAGCTAAAACCTCAACATACGCTCGAAAAACACGATAATTGTTATATATTACTTCTTCGAGCGTTTTTTCGCCAAAATAAAAACATTTATCGCAAAGTGTCTCTACTAAATGTTCATATTTTCATCCCATCTATAATGTTCGTGAACAAAGTTTTTTCAAAAAACGAAAAAAAAAAAGTTTTTGCTTCCCCCTGATTGGTTACTTCCCTCTCGATCCTACCACTATATATATATATATATATATATATATATATATATATATATATATATATATATATATATATATATATATATATATATATATATATATATATATATATAGTGTCTAATTTGATTAAGTGGCGTCTATGTGAAAACACATGTGGACGAATATTACCTTTAATGGTATTTTTTTATTTCACAATCTTTTTTACGCATTAAATTCAAATCAAATACCCATTTAGGCAAAAAAAGAAAAAAAAAGGGCAAATGGTCCGAAAAGGTAACATAAGTTACTTAATTTGACAATCAAGGTAACCCCCAATTCGCACAAGCCCGAAAAGGATTTCAAATTTATTTTTGCACAAAAAAAGTATTACATGTTCAAAAATTTTAAAATTGAGGTAATCTTAGTCAAAATCATTAACAGTCGTGTGACGACCCGGAAATTTCCGATCAAATTTAAACTTAATCTTTATATGGTTTCAACATGATAAGCAAAGTCTATAATGTTGAGTCTCATAAATTTTGAACTGTTTCATAAAATCATTTGACCTTTAACTATGCCCGATGATTCACAAACAATTGTGTGTAAATAAATATGTAAATACATATATAGACATAAATATAAATATAAGTGTATATATAATATTTTGAAATAATAAAGTACACTTAATCATTTGGAATTAAAAATGTAAAATAATAAATAGAATAAAAAAGTTACTATTATATATATATATATATATATATATATATATATATATATATATATATATATATATATATACATTATTATTATGAATCTATATATATATGATTTCTATAAATAATAATTATTATATTGTTGTAAGGAATGAAAAATTAAATGTTCAAAATATGTTGTTATATATATATATATATATATATATATATATATATATATATATATATATATATATATATATATATATATATATATATATATATATATATATATTAAAAAGTACATATGTAATATTAATATATTAAATTTAATTACAAGATTTAAATATAGTGTTATATCAATGTATTTAGTATCACTCTCATTTTTATAATTAATATTAATAGTAATATTATTAATTGTATTATTAATATTATTGTTGAGTCCCCAAAATAATTAAGGATTTAATTATGACAAAACTGTAATTTATTTGCACTAAAATATTATGTGCAGCCAGCACAAGTTTGTTTATGTATAGACAGCAGATATTACTGTATCGGATGTTTGGTTTGCTGCTCAGTCTACCAGCACAAGGTAGACAGTGTTCTTCAATCAGCACATGATGTGTACTCAGCAATTCAAGAATATCAAGTGCCTCAGCAATGAAGAACCAGCACAGCTGGAATGCAGCTTACTACACAAGACAGCTATGCTCCATTATAAGCATAGTAGTTTCCCGAGTGGTCTGCATCAATTGTACTATTCAACAGAAGTCAAAGACAAAGTTGAACAGAAAAGGACACGCGTCGGCGGCTGACAAGTGACCTTACAAGACCACGTGGAAATGCAGAAGTTTAACGCATGTGCAGACATGGGTTATACTTTGTCAACACCTAGGGAACACAACATTCTATTTGTTTAATCAAATAGTGGTGCCAAACCGAATTAGGGTGTTCCTGCAAATAGCTACCAAAGAGGAAAGAGGAGAGCATGCTCTCTGATGCAGTTGTCCCCACAAGTACAGACATCTTATGTACCAGTGGACAATAGAATCATTACACGGTTAATAGGACTACTATAAATTGTTGTATCCACTATTGTAACAACTAGTGGTGTGGGTTTATTTATTTAGAATCAAAAACGTGTAATAGCTTTTAGTTTACCTCTTAGCTATATTCTAGGTAATCTGTATCAACCAACTATCATTCCGCCAAGGATAGTTGTAATTCTTTGTGATTCAATCAATAAAGAATAACCGTTGAAAATTACCTGTGACTCTATTTAATCTTCATGTTTGAATATTAATCGTGTTTAACTGTTAAGTTAATTAAAAGAAATTGTATTCACCCCCCTACAATACTCATGTTGTTATCAAGGGACCAACAACTGGTATCAGAGCTTCAGTCTTGATAATTAATATCTTGGATCTGAATTCTCTCATGGCTGCATATTCAAATACAGCTTACCTTGAAAATGGCTCATCCAATAGACCACCCAAATTTGATGAAGATGAGTATGAAACTTGAAAGGCAAGATTCATGCTTCACCTTGAGTCTATTGACCCACTCATGCCTGGTATTGCTACAGATGGTCTATTTGTTCTCACTGAGACTATTGGTAGTGCTCCAGCTACAGCTGACACTCCTGCTGTTCCTGGCAGAGAGGTTATTCTCACTCCTTCTAGATGGGATGCTGAGGATAAACGTCATGTTGGACTTGACCCTAAAATCAGAACCCTCTTAGCCATAACTTTGCCTAACCCACTGTTCAAACTGATTAAGGGAAAACCAAATGCCAAGCTTATGTTGGACTATGTAGATGTCACCTATGAGGGTATGGGAGAAGTAAGGCAGAACAGAATGATTGCTTTGAAAAGAGAATATGAAATGTTCTTTGCCTACAAGAATGAAACCCTTAAGCAAACCTTTATTAGGTTTTACTCCCTGATTGCAGACCTGATCACTTTGAATGTCACCTATACTGAATTTGAACAAGTAAATAAATTCATTGATTCACTGCCTACTAAATGGAAATCTGTTACTGACCCTTTAAGAACCACTCAGACCTTAAAGAACTTTAACATGTCTTCTCTCTACAGTTCACTTTGGAACCATGAGAAAGCAGAGGCTAAATTTGAACTTAACTTGAAAGAAAATTTTAGGTCTGTCCCCACCACCTCAAAATCTTCTAAGACAGATGATACTGCACTTATTGCTGCTGCTAAAAAGAAAGCTCAAAAGGCTTTACTGGTTCAAAAGTTGTTGGCAGAAGAAGAGACAGCTGAGAGTGATGTGGATAGTGGTACTGGGTCTGAAGAAAGCTGTAATGATGAAAGTGATGTAGAAGGGTTTGCTGAAGGTATGGCTTTGCTGGCTAGGCAGTTCAAAAGGTTCAATCGTAATAGAACCATCAAGTTATACAAAGGGAGTAAGAAACTGAGTGCTAGGTATAGCAGCAAGTCAGTCAAGTGTCCTAAATCTGAGTGTTATAATTGTGGAAAGGTTGGACATTTTGCTGCTGAATGCATGTCCAGGAAACCTTCAACTTCACATGCTAACTCTTTCTCAAAAGCTGATAAGTACAAGAACAAGTACAAAGCTATGAAAGCTCAGATGAAGGAAAGTGCTAAGACTGATAAGAAGGGTAAAAAGCCAGAAAAGGTTCTAGTTGCTGAGCATCATGATTGGGATGAAACCAGCTCGTCGTCATCCTCTGATAGTGATATTGATGATGATGGTGCTGGTTATGCTCTAGATAAAAAGCTGTGTTTAATGGCCAAGGAGGTCAAGGAGTCTGATGAGGATGATAGTGGTAGTAAGTTTTTGGCTGATATGAGGGAAGCTAATCAGAAAAGAGATTCACCTCAATGGAAAATTGAATTGATGTATAAGGTTGATAATTTTTGAACTTATACTGATGATGAAAAAGCCGAAATGTTTGACTACCTAAGAATTGACTTATGTAGAGGCAGCAAACGTGAAGAAGTTTTGAAAACTGACAACAAATCTTTAAATGAGAAACTTAAAAGCAAAAATGATGAAATTAAAATCTTGAAAGATGATATTTCCAAACTTGAAAAACAAAACTTTGCTTTAAAGTCTCTTCACGTTGAGGCAGCAGAAGTCAAGAACTAGCTGGATAATCTTAAAAAGGTTGTCGCTTCGTGGTGTACATCTGCTCAACGCACAGCAAAGTGTGTTAACGAGCAGGTGCCTGCCCAAGTTGAAGCTTTCTTTGCTGGTGACTATGCTGCTGTTGCTGCTATTGCAGAAGTTACTTTCATGGACCCAATTCTTGAAACTGATCCTGAAGCTGTCTTGCCAAATACTTTTGCCAAGATAGTTAAGGGTAAAAAGGTCTTGACAAATAAGTTTGTTAGACCTGCCATGAAAGAGATTTTGAAGGATGAAGTTAGAGCAAGAGAAGCCAGTACCTCAATTGATGAGACTACTGAACCCTCAAGCATCTACTACATGACTCTAAAAGAAAGATGTATTAAAAGGGCAATCACTGAAAATAATCTAAGAAAAATTAAACCAGCTGATTCGCCTTCGTGTTCGAGTTCCATTTGTGCTGAGCCAGCTGATGACAAACTTACTGGTCAACCAGTAGCTGTAGACAAGCCAGTTAAACGAAATACTGGTAAGTCCAAGGCAGCAGGAAAAACTTCTTCTAGTTCATCAGCTTCAGTAGACAAGCCAGTAACTTCCCACTCTGGCTCGTCAAGTGATAAAGGCAAAGCAATACGCCATGACTATGGTACTGGTTCTAAGAAGAAAGCTGCCCGTAAGGGAAAAGCAAAAGTGGACTCGAATGATGAGCTGTCTATCACTGAGATTATGACAGTCAAACTAGACCAGCTAATTGAGGCAGTAACCAAAAGTTGACCCGATCTTACTGCACCCATTTACTCAGTGTATGACCAGTCACCGATACCAAATGTGAGAAAATGCTACAAATGTGGCAGCAAGTTTCACTTAGCCAACCGGTGTACTCTAACCCTAACCCTATCTGCTGCTGCTTCTTCAAGCAAACCAGCAGACAGGAAGAGATCATCAAAGATGACCCTTCCAGAACCCATCCTTGGATGGGTTCCCAAAAAGAACTAATCTCTTAGCTACTGTGCAGGGCATTCAAAACAAGCAAATCTGGTATCTCGGTAGTGGTTGTTCGAGACATATGACCGGATGTAAGTCCCTGCTGATGGACTATCAAGAAAAGGATGGTCCAGTTGTTTCGTATGGAGATAATTCGTTAGGTTACACAAAGGGTTTTGGTACTTTGACAAATGGGAATGTCACGTTCTCAAATGTTGCATATGTCGTTGGGCTCAAACATAATCTACTCTGCATAAGCCAACTGACAAGTAAGAATAAGATAGTCCAATTCAGAATGAAAATTGGCACTATTTTTGATAAGACAGGGAAGCCGCTGCTGACTGTAAAACGTCATGAAAACATGTATCAAATTGACATGAACACAGCAGTCACAAAAACTGATACTTGTTTCTATTCAAAGGCAGCAGACAACCTGAAGTGGTTATGGCACAAGAGACTCTCACATCTCAACTTCAAAGATATTCACAAATTATCTAGTAGAAGTTTGGTGTCTGGGCTACCCACCATGTCTTATGTAAAGGACAGATTGTGTCCTGGCTGTGAAAAGGAAAAACATCACCATGTCTCATTCAAATCGAAGCAAATCTCATCTGTTGAGAAACCATTTCATTTACTTCATATGAATCTATTTGGTCCTGTTAATGTGGCCAGCTGTAGTGGGAAGAAATATACACTGGTTATTGTTGATGAATATTCCAGATACACCTGGGTATTCTTTTTGAAGCAAAAGAGTGAAGCTGCTGATGAAATTATCAATTTTATCAAAAGAATGGAGCTTTTAAATGGGCAACTGGTGAAACAGCTAAGAAGTGATCATGGTACAAAATTCAGAAATGCTACATTAGAAGAATTTTGTGCTGATAAAGGTATTTCACAGAGCTTTTCTGCTGTGAGAACACCTCAACAGAACGGTGTTGCAGAACGAAGAAACAGAACTCTCATTGAAGCAGCAAGATCTATGTTAGCTGAGTCTGGGCTAAAAAATTCATATTGGGCAGCAGCTGTGAACACTGCATGTTTTACCCAGAATAGATCTTTAATAGTGAAAAGACATCAGAAAACTGCTTATGAAGTTCTCAAACGAAGAAGACCCTCAATTTCATTTCTTCATGTATTTGGCACTCCCTGTTTCATTCTAAACAATAGGGATCAGCTAGACAAGTTTGATGCTAAGGCTGATGAAGGTATATTCTTGGGATATTCCAACATGTCAAAGGCATATAGAGTTTTCAATAAAAGAAGGGGTTGTTTTGAAGAATCTATTAATGTTACATTTGATAAAACTGCCCCAGCTTCATCTCCCATTCAAGAAGATGAAGAGTTATTGTTTGAAGAGCCTACTCAGCAAGCTCTTGATGATGAAGAAGAACCAGCTGCAAATTCCTCACCAATCCATGTTGCTGGGTTCTCTGATGATGAGATGAAACACTCTGTTCCATCTGTGTCTAAACCAAGTGGACCTACTGGCTGTACTGAAGTCCTACAACTTGAGCATAGGTCTACTGGTTCTGAAGGATCACAAGCTAGTACTGGTTGCATTAATAATGAACAGCTGTATCCAACTGCTGCTCATACCTTTGAACCAGCTGATGACCAAGATGCTGTGTGTTCCACAACTAGCTCACCGGTTCATAGTACTAGATAGACAAAAGAGCATCCAATTGAGCAAGTTATTGGCAATCTGGCTAGTGGTGTTAAAACAAGAAGGCATGCAACCAGCAACTTTTGTATGCATGTAAATTTTGTGTATACCATTGAACCTACATGTCCTGATGAAGCAATCAAAGATCAAAGCTGGGCAGGAGCTATGCAAGAAGAAATCTCCCATTTTGATAGGAATAAGGTTTGGACATTGGTACCTAAACCTGATGATGAAACTAAGAAGATCATTGGTACCAAGTGGGTTTTCAAGAACAAGATGGATGAAGATGGGATTGTGATCAGAAACAAAGCTAGATTGGTAGCTCAAGGTTTCAAACAGGAAAAAGGATTGGATTATGAAGAGACATATGCTCCAGTGGCTAGGATGGAAGCTATCAGATTGTTCTTGGCATATGCTGCTAAGATGAACTTTAGGGTATTCCAGATGGATGTTAAATCTGCATTTCTAAATGGGAAGTTGCAAGAAGAACTTTATGTCAAACAGCCTCTTGGTTTTGTAAGCAGTAAATATCCAGACCATGTCTACAAGCTAGACAAAGCTCTTTATGGCCTCAAATAGGCTCCAAAAGCATGGTATGAGACACTTCATGTGTATCTCACTGGTATAGGTTTTAAAGTTGGAACAGTTGATACCACTCTGTTCTCAAAAGATACAGATGGTGATCTCTTGCTGGTACAGATATATGTGGATGATATTATTTATGGATCTAAAAATGAGAAACGTTGTCAAGATTTTTCAAAACTTATGTCAAAGACATATGAAATGAGCTTACAAAGAGATTTGCAATACTTTTTGGGATTGCAAATTAAACAACTTGATGATGGAATTTTTATAAGTCAGGATAAATATATCAAAGATATGTTAAATAAATTTGGACTGACCTGTTTAAAAGATATAGGGATCTCAATGGCAGCATCTATTAAAATAGATGCTGATCCCAATAGTGAACCGGTCAATATCACTGAATATAGAGGTATGATTGGATCCTTACTTTATCTTACAGCCAGCAGACCAGATATTATGTTTGCCACATGTCTCTGTGCCAGATATCAAGCTGATCCTAAAGAGTCACACTTGCTAGCAGTTAAAAGGATATTTAGGTATCTGAAAGCTACTGCTAAACGTGGTCTTTGGTATCCCAAAGACCAGGATTTTGAGCTAATTGGGTATTCAGATGCTGACTTTGCAGGGTGTAAAATAGACAGGAAAAGTACTACTGGTGGTTGCCAGTTACTGGGTGGTAGGCTAGTCAGCTGGAGGAGCAAAAAACAAAATACTGTGTCCACATCTACTACTGAGGCAGAATACGTTTCTGCTGGTAGTTGTACCGCTCAAGTACTATGGATACAAAGCCAGCTGAAGGACTATGGTGTTCATGTTACAAAGACTCCAATCTACTGTGACAGCACAAGTGCAATTGCTATCACCAATAATCCTGTGATGCATTCAAGGACGAAGTACATTGACGTTCGATATCATTTCATAAGGGATCACGTTCAAAAAGGAGATGTGGAGCTACATTTTATTTCAACAGACCAGCAGTTAGCAGATCTATTCACAAAGCCCTTAGATGAGAAACGTTTTAACTATATCATCTCTGAGCTGGGTATGCTTGAACTTTAAATAAAAGATAATTTTGTTGGTGTGCTGGCTCTACAACATGTAGGGCAAACCAGTAAGTCACATTTTTTTAACTTACTGCCTACATGTCAAACACTCAGCACAACAAGGTCTTTTATACTTTGGTTACTCAAAATGTTTTAAATGAAATAATAAATTGATCACAAAATTAAATGATTCCTTAAAACTGAAACTCATTTACTCCCAATGATTTAAATTAAATTCATGACATATTAAATGTAACAAAGTAATTTGTATTTAATACAAAAATTATTTTGTGGTCTTTAAATCAATCTTGAATTAAAACCTGTTGCATTTAATGCTGAATGGGAGGTATGAGTGTTCAAGCCTTATATACGTCATGTTAACAGTCTGTGTCCCCTCAAAAGTGTGCCAGTCTGTCACATCTGCCCACGCGCCTGCAGATGACAGTTGCCATTTTCTCTCTCCTGCACTTTTTCATCTAATCATAACGATTAAAAGAGTATTTTATCTCTTATAATAACCTTCGGTTATTCATTATTCAAAATCACATACTCTTTTCTCTCAAAATCTTCAAATCTTCTAACTTTCACAACTTCATATCTTCATCTTTACCCATCATCAATGCTGAAATGACCCGTCCTAATCCATTTGGACGAATACATTACATTTGGTTACATCGCGAGGTACTTGACCTCTACATGATACATTTTACAAACATTGCATTCATTTTTAAAAGTCAAACTTTCATTAAATCGAAAGTTGACAGCATGCATACCATTTCATAATATATTCAACTATAATTGACTTAATAATAATCTTGTTGAACTCAACGACTCGAATGCAATGTCTTTTGAAATATGCCATGAATGACTCCAAGTAATATCTTTAAAATGAGAAAATGCACAGCGGAAGATTTCTTTCATACCTGAGAATAAACATGCTTTAAAGTGTCAACTAAAAGGTTGGTGAGTTCATAGGTTTATCATAAAATAATAAAATTCATCATTTTGATAGACCACAAGATTTAAATGCTGCATGGTACAAATGGGCCCGAATCCTATACCCACCTGTAATGTACATGCGATATCTTTTAAATACAGTACACCTTTCTCGTGTACGAAATCATCTTTCATAAATCTTAGTAACCGTACACATATCTCGTGCACAAAAATAACATACACATAACCTGTGTATAAAAATCATTCTCTCGATACATAACATTCACTTTTCATTGCTTTCATAGCTTGGCTTGGTAACCGACCTTAACATACAATGCGCATAATAATATTCCTAAAACAGAACATCTCGTCTGTATAATAATCATATAAACTTCGAAGTACTAAACACCACGCCCACTAGCCCTTCCGTCTAGTGAACATTGTGGGTGGGGGTGTTAAACCTGGTAGCTACCTTTAGGATTCGCGTCAATTAGGCGTGCACTAATTCTCAAAATTAGTGATGTTCCCTAATTCTTAGGTTACCAAGCAATAATAATCAGGGGAAAAATATTCATATCAATTGTGGCAATTATCACGTCCACATAATTCAATGGTGGCAATTATCACATCCACATAATTCATTCGAGGAATGTTTTGCTTGTGTCTATCTCGTCAAACATTTATAAGAGCATTTCATGTATTCGCAGTTCAAAATGTATTTCAAAAGCATTTAATAAAGCAGTTGTAACAACATGTATCCTCAGTCCCAAAAATTCGTTAATGACTTCAGTAGATACTGAGTCATTTGAATTCTTTGAAGACAGATTTATTCTTTGTAATTTTTCTACAGCCTCCTTATGGGTTTGCTCAATCCGTTTTCCAGTTTCAACTTTTCTGAGCTTTACCAACATACTATTCTTTATCATCAATCTTCTGACTGTTAAATTCGTATACAGTTTTTGCTGCTGTATTCAGCTTTTTCAGAATTTGAAGTTTTGATTTGTAGACTGGGTGCTTTTCAGAATTTTAGAATGGAAGATTATAATTCTAAGAGATAAATGTTATATGTATAAACGCTACGAGATTTCAAAATATAGATTGCTAGTTCTCGGTAATTGGTATGGCAATTCTCGTTATAAGATGCGGATGAGTATATGATAGGGTTTTAATGAATAAATATAATGATTTATCAGAGAGATTTAAGCCAAGAAGCAACGAGGTTGCTGGTACGTCTACTGGTAATATGGTGGAATATAAAAGGTTCTCTGGTAACAATAAAAGAGCACGCATATATATCAAGGTTATAATAAGGTTGTTTCGAATGAAAAGTCGATGTTGACTTGCTGGAGCTGTGACAAAATTTGCTACTTTGAAAGAGATTTCCAAGTTATTTTGGGTAATAATAACACTACGAAATTAGCATAGCTACGTTTTAAACGTTTACTCAGTTTTCGAGTGTTTTCAGGTGCATAACTATATGCATCAATCTTTTCTTCCGTAGATGAAGTGCGGTTGGTTCATCCTCTCGATTGAGGTGTTTTCAAGAATCATAAAAGGTTTGAATGCAGGTTGTAATCGTCAAGAAACAAATGAGGTTTAAGATGAAATCAAGTGGCAAACTTGAAGAATTGTTTAGTTTCATATGTTATAATCAATATTTTAATTCATTTTAATTGTCCAATGTTATTAGTCCACAGTCGATAGTCCACAGTTAACAATCTAATAATTCATATATAGTTTAATATATAATATTCGAATTAATTAATACGTATCGTGACCCATTGTATACATGTCTCAGACTCTATCACAACTCAAAGTATATATATTATTGTAGAATCAACCTCAACCATGTATAGCTAACTCCAGCATTACTGTATATAGAGTGTCTATGGTTATTCCAAATAATATATAGATGCGTCGATATGATATGTCAAAACCTTGTATACGTGTCCCGATATTTAAATGCGTAAATAACAGTATTTAAATGACGATAAATAAAGTGCGTAAAATAAATAACAGAAATTAAATGACGATAAATAAAATTGCGAGAATTAAAATTTGCGATAATTTAATTGCGATAAATAAAATGTAATCAGTTAGCTAGGAACAGTTAGCTAGGATTTTGTTAGCGTGGATTCTTAATAATATTCTTCATAGTTAATTTGTCTGTTTCTAACAATTTTATTTTGTCAAATGTTTTCTTCATTATGCCACTTGTTGGATTCTGATAGGTCAAAATCCAAATATGAAATTGAATGAAAATGGTTATTCTGTGGTGAACGGATACGTATATCTGTGGGTGTAAGTAGGATAGTAAATGACTGCTGAATTAGATTCAAAGAATGTACAGTGTATCTTATTAATGTGAAATCTAAATATTTCTCGGGTATTACCTACCCGTTAAAATATTTTTACCATTAACAGTTTGTACGAAAGAGTTTTTAATTACCATCTTTATGAAAACATATATACATATATATTTTCTTCAGATATAATCATGGATTTAATGAGTTAATATGATATTAAGCTCATTTGATTTTTGGTTAGAACTAGAATACATAATCTCAAAACATTAGAGATTACATAATCATCATGAAGAACGAAGATAACCGATGTAGAACAAGATGTAGAACGAAGATTATGCTCGGGGTATAGATTGCGATGTTGAGGCGTGTGATGTTGAGGCTTATGTTATTGGTGGTACTGGTGTTACCGGTTGATGTCGTGCGAGGTGTATATAAAATAGCTATTAAATTTTACAGGAAATACTATTAAATACGATACAATTTTACACGAGATATTTATTTATTTAGAGAATGGATATACTTAAACCTTGCTACAACACTTATAGGCAGTGTACCTAATCGTACAGTAGTGTAGTTTTTAGTAAGTCCGGTTCGTTCCACAGGGAAATCTTTAAACAAAGCTTAACGCTATATTAGTTTACTTTTATAAAAATACAAATATATATAAGTAATATTATTATTATAAAGGGGGGTTTTTACCGTTTAATGACCGGTTTGTCGATTTTAAAACTTTAGTCGCAGTTAAAACCAAATGTAAAATAATAAATAAATACAAGACTTAAATTAAAGCGTAAAGTAAATAACGATAATGAAATTGCGAATAATAAAAGTGCGATAAAATAAACTTGCGATAATTAAAAAGTACGATAATTAAAAGTGCAATTAAATACAATAACAAAAAAAAATGCGATAATTAGAAGTGTAATTAAATATAAAATAAAGGAAATTAAATATGAAATAAAAGAATTATGCTTATTTAAACTTCCGTAATCATGATGTTTGACGTGTTGATTTTAGTTTTATGCCCATGGGTTAATTGTCCTTTATCCTGGATTATTTAATATGCCCGTCTGGTTTTTGTCCATAACAGTCCATCAGTCATAAATATAAAGTGCGAGTGTCCTCGTCAAATTATCCTTATACCCGAAGTTAAATATTCCAACTAATTGGGGACTTAAACTGTAACAAGATTTTAATACTTTGTTTAATAATTACACCAGGATGTCGACTGATTGTAACCCAAGGTTTTAATATTTTGTTATCAATTATATCAAGTTTCCTTGTACATAATTTCACCCCTGTTTTAATTATTCTAGTGGCTATTAATCCATTCCCGTGTCCGGTTAAATGAACGATTATTCGTACATATAAATACCCCGTCCATCGTGTCCGATCGAGTGTATATGGTAATTTATAGGGACGCCCAATTGTAAATCTTTATATTAACATGAACAAACTATCATTTAGTTAAACAAATATAAAGCCCATTAATAGCCCATAGTCTAATTTCCACAAGTGTCGTTCTTTTGTCCAAACCCCAATTATGGAACAAAGCCCAATTACCCAATTTTAGTAATTAGCCCAACATCATGATTACTTCGGATTAAATAAGCATAATAATAACTTAGCTACGAGACATTAAATTAAAAAGGTTGAACATAACTTACAATGATTAAAAATAGCGTAGTGTTACACGGACAGAATTTCGACTTACACCCTTACAATATTCGCTAACATACCCTTATTATTAGAATTATAATTAAAATTAAAATTAAAATATAAATTATAAATATATATATATTACGATATAGATAGAGAGATGGATGGATTATTGATGATCAAAAATGATCAGAATTCGGTTGGCTTTATAGGGAGTTTCAAACTTTGGGGCTCCGCGACTCGCGGCCCTTTTTGCCTTCAAACTCCGCGAGTCACGGAGTTTGTAAATACAGCTCACTCCTTTTGGAGTCTTTCTTGCCGACGGATTTTTATAATTTATATAATATATAAATAATTATAAGAATTATTTAAATATTATATTATATTTATGTGCATAGTTGACTTGTAATTTTTAGTCCGTTGCGTCGAGCGTTGAGAGTTGACTCTGGTCCCGGTTTCAGATTTTCGAACGTCCTTGCGTACAATTTAATATCTTGTACTTTGCGTTTTGAATCTTGTACTCTTGTAATTTCGAGACGTTTCTTATCAATAATTGGAACCTCTTTGATTGTCTTTTGTACTTTTGAGCTTTTTGGTCATTTGCGTCTTCAATTCGTCGAATCTGTCTTTTGTCTTCACCTTTTATTATTTAAACGAATATCACTTTTAAATAGAACAATTGCAACTAAAAGCTTGTCTTTCTTGAGGAATAATGCTATGAAATATATGTTCGTTTTTAACATTATCAAATATTCCCACACTTGAGCGTTGCTTGTCCTCAAGCAATATCGTCTTGAAATACTAGAATCACTTCTTTATTCTTCACACTTTGTACATCAGTGATTTCTATACAGCGGTATAAACAATGGTAGTAACGATATGGTTTACAGTTCCACATGACTATAAAAATTTAGATCCATTAAGGAAATTGGATCTTTATGAAAACATTTGATCTTTTTGAAAATTAAATCTAGCTTTTACCCTAGATAAGTTTTCTGGAATAACCCTTTACCGGTGTTTGCAAATTATTTTTGTGGGTTTGGTGGGTTTCAGATTTGAAAATTTTAGCTCAAAACTTGCGGTTTTGTGTCACCTACTTGCTAACCTTGTATTTGGAAAGCAACACGTCCAGTTTACTTGTCCCGTATATTACCTTTTGGTAAACTACCGTCCGGTTGTAAAGGAAAGCATTGAACAAGCAACTGTTAAGGCAATGTCCCCTGACTTGCTTTTAATTATAGTCTATAACGTGTCGGACGCAATTACTATCCTTGGTAGGAGCAATAGTAAAGCTCATCCTTATAATTTTTCGGTCTGGCACAAGGTCCTGTCTTTGACCATGCTATGCAACCACCGTTCTTACGGTTGACACCCGATTTAGTTCAGGTGACCTAATGAATTCCAGGTGAATTCCTAGGATTTTACGTTCAATGGTAATGAACGCATTGAAAATAGGGTTTTCAGAAAACAAATCGGTTTGTAATTTTGATCAAAATATTTTCTCGTTTAAGCTCGAGTTTAGATATCATTGAATTCCATGAGTTTGTAATTCTCAATCTTTAAGGTCAATCTCAAGGATTGAGTAATATCAGGCTTAAAAGCTGATTTTTGATCTTTTAAGGAGATTATCCTTTCTGGGGATCTGATTCATTAGTCTTATCCAGCTAATTTGCATGGTGCCCCCCATTGTATGAGATAAATCCTTCTCATGGTTAGGATAAATCTGACCACTTGGTGACCCTGTTTAATGATGAGGTCCGTGGATTTTCTGCTAATTTTAGTGATGACTTTTCTAGATTTTTCGTCAACCTACAGCTGGTCTGGACGACAACTTCATGACCTAAATCAAGAAGCGCGTTTCTTTTTTGGAAGACTTTACTTCCTTTTAATGATGGAATTGATTCATCGTGTAGATCCATCTCTTCTTTTCTTTCATCGGGTAAAACAGTTTAGTTTAGTCCAAAGCAAAAGTATTTTCAGTTATTTGTACAAAAATATGTGACATATGTTTTGAATAACTTGGTAAATTTTCCCACACTTGGCTTTTATTTTCCTTTTTATCGTCCTCTATTCCATATTAAATGAATTTTAACATTTTGGTTTGTTTCTCAATTTATGTCCTTTCCGAGGTAACAATAATTTCAGTGTTAACACCTAGTTTTATTGTTCATAAATATGTATAAACATGATTTTGAGTTCATTTAATTGAAAATTTTGAAAAATTTTACTAGAATTGGGTAGTCAGTATATAAGACTAGGGCTGTTCTTTATTATCAGAGAGCACTAGATTCTGATACAACTACTGCTTTACTAGTATTTTTAATGGTAACCCAGTGTTTAAGATAAAAATTTTAAAATCCGAAAGAATTTAACCCCTTCCCACACTTAAGATCTTGCAATGCCCTCATTTGCAAGAAATCAGTAACAATTTAAATTATTGAGGGTGATTTGTGTGAAAATGATTAAATTTTTACCAAAGTTTCCAAATATATTGGCGTTTGTTTGCTGAATGATAAATGGTGCACATGATTTGTTCATTCCGTCTTGTTGTTATTTCACATATATTTTGCATCTTGTCGTCAAAATTAGTTGCTTTTGCTGAACTTAATGCCAGTCTTTGAAAATGCGTTATTTTACCCTGTTGTGTACATAAGATAAACTGCAAACATATATACATATTTTTGAAGTTTGGTATATTACCCCACATTCAAAAATTATTAAAATCTAAGAATAAAAGTTAGAAAATTATAAAAACTATTACAATATTAACATAAGTATTAAACGTATCAACAATACAAATTACAAAATAAATAAGACTAAGTAGACTAGGGATGATACTGATACCAATAGGGGTTCCAAGCATAACCATAGGTGCTATAGAATGCTTCGGCAGGGTTATACGTAGGATACGGTGGTTGCATCTCTATAGACCAGGGAGGGAATATGGGTTTTGGAGTAGGAATATAGTTTCTACCTATATGTTGGCAATGAGCTATGATTTGGTTTTGATGAACTTGCCAATCTTCAAATGCTCTCTGTCTAGCATTTTCGTACTCCTGTGAAGCTATAAACCTTTGCATTTCTTGCATTTCATTTCCCCCTCCTACATTACCTTGCTGTTGGTTTCTCTCAACCTGTGGATGTCTACCATGGTATTGTACTGCGGCGTTATTTCGCCTCTTCAAAACTTTCGCACCATGGTATACATTTAAACCTATAGTATCGCGGGGTTCTGGTTCTTCGACTAATAATCCCCCCCGACTTATATCCACACCGAGATATTCAGCAATCAAAGTAATAAAAATACCACCTCCTATTATGCTATGCGGTCTCATCCCCCTAACCATAGCTGATAAATAATAACCCACACAATAAGGTATACTTACAGCGCTTTGTGGGTCTCGAATACACATATGGTAAAACAAATCCTGTTCATTTACCTTTTCCTTGTTCTTACCTCTTTGTGTAATCGAATTTGCTAAAACCTATGAATTACTCTTAATTCAGCTCTATCTATATCCAAATAAGAGTAATTTCCCCCTTTGAATCGGTGATGGCTTGTCATTTGACTCCATACACCGTGTGTATCAAAATTTTCATCTATCTTTCTACCATTTAGTATCAACCCTCTACAATCGGCAGATGCTAACTCCTCAGGCGTATATATACGTAAAGCCTGAGCCATGTCTAGTAAAGACATGTGGCGCATCGAACCTCCTAACAAAAATCTAATAAAATATCGATCGGTTAAACTAGCTACCCGATCATTTAATTCTATACTACACAACAATTCTTCACACCATACTTTATATACAGGTCTACGCATGGTGAATAAACGTACCCAGTCGTTAAAAGTAGAATTACCATACCTCTGTGCAAGTAATTCCCTAATTGGCCCGGCCAATTCTACAGCTTCCAAGGGTCCCCATTCTATGACCCTAGGTTGAAAGGACCCGTTCATATACATTATAAATGATTCACAATAGTTGATTACATCGCGAGGTATTTGACCTCTATATGATACATTTTACAAACATTGCATTTGTTTTTAAAAGACAAACTTTCTTTACATCGAAAATTGACAGGCATGTATACCATTTCATAATATCCACTATTCAACTATAAATTGACTTAATAATAATAATCTTTAATGAACTCAATGACTTGAATGCAACGTTCTTCGAAATATGCCATGAAAGACTCCAATTAATATCTTTAAAATGAGCAAATGCACAGCGGAAGATTTCTTTAATACCTGAGAATAAACATGCTTTAAAGTGTCAACCAAAAGGTTGGTGAGTTCATTAGTTTATCATAATCATTTATTTCCATCATTTTAATAGACCACAAGAATTTCATTTCCAGTCCTCATAAATATACGTCCCATGCATAGAGACAAAAAAATAATCATTCATATGGTGAACACCTGGTAACCGACATTAACTAGATACATATAAGAATATCCCCTATCATTCCGGGATCCTTCTTCGGACATGATATAATTTCGAAGTACTAAAGCATTCGGTACTTTGGATGGGGCTTGTTGGGCCCGATAGATCTATCTTTAGAGTTCGCGTCAATTAGGGTGTCTGTTCCCTAATTCTTAGATTACCAGACTTAATAAAAAGGGGCATATTCGATTTTGATAATTCAACCATAGAATGTAGTTTCACGTACTTGTGTCTATTTCGTAAAACAGTTATAAAAACAGCGCATGTATTCTCAGTCCCAAAAACATATATTGCAAAAGCATTCAAAAAGGGATTAATGAAACTCACCATACTGTATTTCGTAGTAAAAATACATATAACGTCATTGAACAAGTGCAAGGTTGGCCTCGGATTCACGAACGTATCAATATTGAGATTCAATATTGCAGGAAAGGTACGTAGACGCAACGGAGATGATAAACACTATATTGACCTCACGAGCATACCCATGAACCATACTCAATCACCTCCATAGCTATAACCCATAATTTCCTTAATCTTATCCCACTCGAAAAAACAACTTCGAAATCACTCGGATAGCACTCCGTCGTAATATTTTATGTATACTAATAATATCTTGAGATAATACGGAGTAAATATATATATGTAAATCGATTGAGAGAGTTTAGAAAAAACTATTTTCAAGTTTCTATGAAATAATGAAACCTATTGAATTCTATTTATAATAGATTTTTGAATTATTAAAGTGAATTATTAAAGTATGAATTATTAAAGTGAATTATTAAAGTATGAATTATTAAAGTGAATTATTAAAGTATGAATTATTAAAGTGAATTATTAAAGTATGAATTATTAAAGTATGAATTATTAAAGTTAAAGTAAAGTAAAAATAAAGTAAAGGTAAAGTTTAAGTATAATAAAAGTATAAAACTATGTACGTATAATACGTGTATAAATATATATAATATTAATTTAAATCGTTATATATATTTAATAAAATAAAATATAAATATCGTTATCTTTATCATACTAGTTAAGTAATGAGTTGTCAAAAGTGGTTCTAGATATTTATAAAAGTTATATACGTTTTAATAATAAAGTTCTTTTTAAACTGAAAACGTTTTTGTACGTTTGAAACTAAATAGATCAATCGAGTCTTTATGAGATTCAATCTTCCACTATCCTTTGTCTAGTTCTCAATGATTGACAATTTGTTCATATTTATAAATCACTTTACCATTTTTCGAATATTGTTAAAATGAAAAGATTTCTCAAATCAACGTGGGCCTTTCAACAGAGACTTGTAATCATAATTCAATATATCTGATAATTCAATCATTTAATCTTATCTTCTAATTCCATTGATAAACATTTTGAAACAGATACAATCATATAAAGTATTTAATCTAATATTTTGTTTACGTTTCAAGTTATAATACATATACACATATACATATATAATCATATTCGTTTAATGGTTCGTGAATCGTTGGAACTTGGTCGAGGTTGAATGAATGTATGAACATAGTTTAAAATTCTTGAAATTTAACTTAACAAATATTGCTTATCGTTTCGGAAACATATAAAGATTAAAGTTTAAATTTGGTTGGAAATTTCCGGGTTGTCACAGTACCTACCCGTTAAAGAAATTTCGTCCCGAAATTTGAGTGGAAAGGTCGTGAATGATAATAAGTATGTTTTCATGATGCATACAGGCTGAAAATTAGAGTTTTATCATCAGCGAATAATTTGGATAAACAATCCATTTATATGAGGAGTACGAATGAAGCTAACATAGAAGAGTGAAATGAGTAAGTGTAGATTCATCTTATCATTTGACGTAGATATGATTGATTTCCAGATTTCAAGGGATTTGAAGAAAATCTTTGTAATAAGATTTGATTCTCCGGTAACAAAGGGAATTAGGATCCGCTTTAAATGCGATCGTCCATTTTAATTGTTCCGTTGGAAATTTTCTTATAAATTCACCTCCTTCGTTTTCTTACAACTCACACCTTCTGTTGATGCATTTTATGCAAGTCCCTAGACATCTACCCACGTCCATTGCAGGTACAACAGTTTACAGGCCACCATGATCGTTCGTTATTATCTTATCCGTGTTTGTATGTGGTTACAGGAACTGCGGGAACGAGATTTGGATGTTTGACTATGTTAGACTTAGTCAGACGTCCGAGTGAAGCCTCACTCGTACGGCTGACAGGCTCATACGCACGGTTGATGCTGAGCTAAGTCACAATTACAACCTAAATGAGAAGACACGAGTGAGTGATCACCCGTACGGCTGATGAAGCCAACTCATATGTGTGATGGATGAATCGTGCGGGTGAGTTAATAGCAGGGGTATATAAAGTCTTATGTTCTTCATTTTAGGTTAAGCCTCTCATTTGTTACACACACTCAGATCTGGTGAGCTCCTCCGATTCTCTCTCAACCCAAATCACCCAGGTGGTGAATAATAGCTCTAAGTGTTGATCTAATCACAGTTGATTTAGTTGTGGTATGACTAAATTAATCCCAAAAAGCTTAACCTATTCACTAGAGGGTTTGATTCACTTATTCCGTCTTTGTGTGAGTTAAATCTGTTGATTTCTAAGTTCCTAGTCATGTTTCATCACATTCTATTCTTTCCCCCTCAACTCATATTTTAAAGTATTCATCAATATGCTCCATCCAGTTCTGATTCTCGATATACTTCTAACTTTCATATCGGTCATTCTTCTTTTTCATCTACCACCGGAAGAATCTATTTACTTCTACTATACTCTTGGGTTTATAGTGTTTCTAGTTCTCCCGTGTCTTTATATTGCTATATGCATCGATATATATGGTTTATAACTTTTGGTTTGTCGTTGGGCTTTATATCTTCCCTTATATTTCAAAGTCTCTGTTTCTATCTTCTATAATCATTGTCATCCACAGTTAATGCTCTCTTTTATTTGCTGCAATTTATACCCCAATTTCTATTTCGGGGTTTTGTCCTTTCGTTTCTTCTTCTTGCGATTAAGCACCGCTTGTAATGGTCCAGAATTTGCAGATGTGAATTTTGGAATGAACATTGTTAATGTTCTAGGAAGAAAATTGTAATGGCACGATCTTGACTTGTCAAATTACCAGAATACCTCAGAAAAAGCCGAATCATCAAGAAATATTTTCTTGATATTTTAGAGGTTAAATAGAATACAAGAGTCGTATAACATGGCAAATGATGATGTTATGATCTGTGAATCATCACGTTCCATTTAGAAACTCAGCATGAATTACTGTAATATAATCACGTTGATCAAGTGTCATTATATTATACTAACTCATGCTTCAGTTTCCAACACTACTTCAAAAATATTCATATTTTAAACTCAAAGGTTTACAGAGTATAGGAACTAAACAGTTTCCTTTTTGATGTAATACAGATAGCGCAAAGAGATAAATGATTCCAGATAAGAATAGTTATGGAAATATCTTCAGAAATATGGAGGATATTTATAATGAAAGATACGATGATATCTTAGAATTTCTAATATCAGAGGATGATGAAGTATGTTGTCTGTAAGGGTTTAGTGTCAGGAGCAAGGTATTCGTTAATGACTTCAACAGAACCTGAATCATTTGGATTCTTTGAAGGCAAGTTCAGTCTTTGTGATTTTTCCACAGCCTCCTTCATACTTTGCTCAATCCGTTTTCCAGTTTCAAAACTTCTCTATTTCTGAGCTTTGCTAATACACTAATCTTTATCATCAAACTTTTTACTGCTAAGGTCATTTACAGTTTTTGTTACTTCATCAGCATTTCGAGAACTAGTTCGCGGTTCAGAGTGTTTTTCAGAAACTTCACATTCGAAGTATGTAAGCCTTGGAAATAGATGTTATGTATAACTGTTGGCGTCAACATGCTGTGAGATTTCAAAATACTGATTTCTAATTCCCAATGATTCATATGGCAATTCTCGTTACAAGAGGCAGATGAGTAAATGATGAGGTTTCGATAAATATAATGATTCTTCGAAATGCCCAAGATCAGTGAAGTTGTTGGTAAGTTTATTGCTAATGTGGTGGAATATGAAAGGTTCTCCGATAACAAAAGGGTAATCACATATATCAAAATTATGATAAGGCTACTCCGAATGAAAAAATCGAAGTTGTCTTGCTGGAGCTGTGATATAATTTGCTACTTTGTAAAGGAATTGCAAGGTTATTTTTGCTAATAAATGCCAAAAGATCTGACACAGATATGTGTTGAATTATGACTTTGGTTTCGAGAGCTTTTTAAGTACATAACTGTGGGTAATATGTGGTTGGATCATCATCTCGATTGCTCATTATTTGAAGTGTCTTCAGAGATTTTTGAAGGGTTTGAACACAGATTGTAATCGTTTGTATACATTTGATGTTCTAACACACTTTTGAAGTCAAAGTATAGCTTTGAAAGATGTAAGAATCTAAAAGTGATGGTACCGGTTATATCTCAAATTGAATTCTGAGATTTTAAAATCAGAATATGTAATTGGGTTTGAATGAGTATGGTTGTTTTGATTTCTATGAAAGAATGTATATTATTGTGAAAGTAGGAAGTATAATTGATAATTTGCTTAATCTGATTCTAAGAATGTAACATATTAATTGTGAATTTATATATATCTCTCGGGTATTACCTACCCATTAAAAAAAATTTCACAATTAATATTTTGTACATAAGAATTTTATTGCAGTCTTTATGAAAATATATATGTATATATTCTTCTCAGATGTAACATAGATTTTAATGAGTTAATACTAAATTAAACTCATTCGATTTACGGTTGGAACTAGAATTGAATAATTCCTTTAAGGCTTTAGAGGTTACATAAGTATTTCTTCAATAATATTGAAATTATGAATCAATACTTCGTTATTTGTTGAGATGTGATGCTGGTTTTTGTTAAATTCTTGTGAACTTCGCAAAGTACGAATGATGTTATCTGAAAAGTTTCGGTTACATCAATGATGAAGTGTAAAATCAAATATATACTTGATTTATTAGGAATTGGAATTTGTTGAATTGAGACAGAGATTGTAGTTAACGATGGTTAAGTCACGGGTGAGGGACGTACATTATTGCATATTTGTAATATGAATTAACCGAGTAGTTAAGATTCACACACAATAGCTTTAACACGGAAAGATTTATTATTTTTATTTCAAAATATATATATATATATATATATATATATATATATATATATATATATATATATATATATATATATATATATATATATATATATATATATATATATAATTTCTTCAGAGGGAATGAGTTAATTCTTCATAACTTGTTGATACAATATACACGTTATTGATTCATAATGATGTAAACAGTGATTCTTGAACTGACGGAGTTTGTGATGTTATAGGTGTTGTTGATTCTGATGTTGACTGTACTGATGATGCTGGTGACGCTGACGGTACTGTTGATGCTGTTGGTAAAACAAGTTTAACTTGTTAATCACACACCATTTTTTTTTCAGGGTTTCTACTCTTACTTCTATCATTTTGGTTCGCTTAACTGATTTATGGTTAGGGCTAGATTAGATAATCTCTAAGACTTAAGAGATTATATAATCGCCGCGGAATGTTTCTCCAATGAAGTTATGAATTAATACTTCGTCAGTTATTGTTGTTGGTACTCCTTGGTATCTATGGTACGTATGACGTTGATACTCGTGGGACAGATTGTGAAGTTGAGGTTTACAACGCGGTTGTGGTTGGAGGTGGTAATGGTACTGTTGGCGTTGATGATGGTGGTACTGGTTATGCTGCTGGTGCTGCTGCTGGTGTTTGTAATCTCTGCACCATATTCTCCAAAGCCACTACCCGAGCGCGAAGTTCGTTGACTTCTTCTATTATTCCAGGATGATTGTCGGTCAAAACGAGCGGATAAATAAAATCTAGAATTTGATGTAGTATATAATCGTGACGAGATACCCTGGAAATGAGAGAGAAAATGGTGTCTCGAACAGGTTCGCCGGTAAGTGCTTCAGGTTCTTCGCCAAGAGGGCAATGTGGTGGATGGAAAGGATCGCCTTCTTCTTGTTTCCAATGATTGAGGAGGCTACGAACCCATCCCCAATTCATCCAGAATAGGTGATGACTGATTGGTTGATCCATTCCGGTCACACTGCTTTCGGAGCTTGAGTGAGATTCTATTTCGGAATCCGAGTGACTTTAACTGATGACAAATTCCATTTCGTACGATTGGATAAAGGATTTTTCGATATAAAATGATTTTTCGGCTATCGGGTGGTATTCTATTTACCTAGGATATCTATATATAGAGATCAAAAGATTTCATAGATAACGGAGGAATTTGCGGGATATGTCAGGCAAAGTTTAAAGTAACAGATACGATAAGATATGATTTAGCAGATACGCTAAGATATGAATTTTGTCTATACACTACTCATGCAATTAATGTAGCAAGACGTGTCTAGACTAATAATGATAAGCAGGTAATTTCCTATGGATGATAAGTAGATGATTTCCGACTAGAAACGATAAGCAAAACTTTTGACATGCAGACACGGTCGAAGTCCAGACTCACTAATGCATCCTAAAAACTTATCAGTTAGACACACTAATGCAGACCTGGTTCGCTAACACCACCGCTCTGATACCAACTGAAAGGACCCGTTCATATACATTATAAACGATTCACAATAGTTGATTACATCGCGAGGTATTTGACCTCTATATGATACATTTTACAAACATTGCATTTGTTTTTAAAAGACAAACTTTCTTTACATCGAAAATTGACAGGCATGTATACCATTTCATAATATCCACTATTCAACTATAAATTGACTTAATAATAATAATCTTTAATGAACTCAATGACTTGAATGCAACGTTCTTCGAAATATGCCATGAAAGACTCCAATTAATATCTTTAAAATGAGCAAATGCACAGCGGAAGATTTCTTTAATACCTGAGAATAAACATGCTTTAAAGTGTCAACCAAAAGGTTGGTGAGTTCATTAGTTTATCATAATCATTTATTTCCATCATTTTAATAGACCACAAGAATTTCATTTCCAGTCCTCATAAATATACGTCCCATGCATAGAGACAAAAAAATAATCATTCATATGGTGAACACCTGGTAACCGACATTAACTAGATACATATAAGAATATCCCCTATCATTCCGGGATCCTTCTTCGGACATGATATAATTTCGAAGTACTAAAGCATCCGGTACTTTGGATGGGGCTTGTTGGGCCCGATAGATCTATCTTTAGAGTTCGCGTCAATTAGGGTGTCTGTTCCCTAATTCTTAGATTACCAGACTTTATAAAAAGGGGCATATTCGATTTTGATAATTCAACCATAGAATGTAGTTTCATGTACTTGTGTCTATTTCGTAAAACAGTTATAAAAACAGCGCATGTATTCTCAGTCCCAAAAACATATATTGCAAAAGCATTCAAAAAGGGATTAATAAAACTCACCATACTGTATTTCGTAGTAAAAATACATATAACGTCATTGAACAAGTGCAAGGTTGGCCTCGGATTCACGAACGTATCAATATTGAGATTCAATATTGCAGGAAAGGTACGTAGACGCAACGGAGATGATAAACACTATATTGACCTCACGAGCATACCCATGAACCATATTCAATCACCTCCATAGCTATAACCCATAATTTCCTTAATCTTATCCCACTCGAAAAAACAACTTCGAAATCACTCGGATAGCACTCCGTCGTAATATTTTATGTATACTAATAATATCTTGAGATAATACGGAGTAAATATATATATGTAAATCGATTGAGAGAGTTTAGAAAAAACTATTTTCAAGTTTCTATGAAATAATGAAACCTATTGAATTCTATTTATAATAGATTTTTGAATTATTAAAGTTAATTATTAAAGTATGAATTATTAAAGTGAATTATTAAAGTATGAATTATTAAAGTGAATTATTAAAGTATGAATTATTAAAGTATGAATTATTAAAGTTAAAGTAAAGTAAAAATAAAGTAAAGGTAAAGTTTAAGTATAATAAAAGTATAAAACTATGTACGTATAATACGTGTATAAATATATATAATATTAATTTAAATCGTTATATATATTTAATAAAATAAAATATAAATATCGTTATCTTTATCATACTAGTTAAGTAATGAGTTGTCAAAAGTGGTTCTAGATATTTATAAAAGTTATATACGTTTTAATAATAAAGTTCTTTTTAAACTGAAAACGTTTTTGTACGTTTGAAACTAAATAGATCAATCGAGTCTTTATGAGATTCAATCTTCCACTATCCTTTGTCTAGTTCTCAATGATTGACAATTTGTTCATATTTATAAATCACTTTACCATTTTCCGAATATTGTTAAAATGAAAAGATTTCTCAAATCAACGTGGGCCTTTCAACAGAGACTTGTAATCATAATACAATATATCTGATAATTCAATCATTTAATCTTATCTTCTAATTCCATTGATAAACATTTTGAAACAGATACAATCATATAAAGTATTTAATCTAATATTTTGTTTACGTTTCAAGTTATAATACATATACACATATACATATATAATCATATTCGTTTAATGGTTCGTGAATCGTTGGAACTTGGTCGAGGTTGAATGAATGTATGAACATAGTTTAAAATTCTTGAAATTTAACTTAACAAATATTGCTTATCGTGTCGGAAACATATAAAGATTAAAGTTTAAATTTGGTTGGAAATTTCCGGGTTGTCACATAGGTACCTCAACAACTTTAGATTGAAGAGTATGCAAACCCCTTTGGTATTTTGGATAATCTATCCAAAGTCTGTCAAATCTCAGGTTCGGGTGCAAATCTTCCAAGTGCATATCAGAAAATTTCATGACTGGATGAGGTATATCTTGCTTGTAGTAGTTATCCACCTCCTGTTGTTCCGCATTCTCAGCAGGAGCATTGCGATCTTGGGATGAAGATTCACCCCTTTCAGTCTGGAAAACACATCAAACACAATTTTTGTGCATCCAAATATGCATTAGTGTCAGCAAAATCATCAATCAAAATAATTACAATGACATGATCAATTTATATCAAACTTAAGCTCATTTTTATATTTTCATCAAATCTACACTTTTTCAAATAAGCATATACGAAAATGTTCGCCAAGTTCATAAGCATTCAACTCAAATAACATGTCAAAATAATCATTACTAGCAATTAAACAAGTTTCAAATGGCATTATCTCTCAAAAATCAAGTTCAAGAATTTTTAGACTTGAAAAAGTCCACTTTAATTCTCAAAATCATGTTTAGGCTCAAAGTTTGGATCATTTAACTACCTAAACATGTTACACTACTTAATTTAGCAACAATTCATGACAAAAATCGGCCATAACCTGTTTATATCAAAAAACCCCAAATTTGCTCAAGAACACAAACCCTAAATTACTCAAAATTTGAAGTTTAAGGCTTCTGATCATGTTAAATAGCATCAATCTAGGTTATACAAGCATAATACATAAACAATTTAAGCATAATTACACTAAAAAGCATCAAAATCAAATTGGGGAAAAAATTGCTCAAGAACACTAATTTTCGGATTAAATGGTGTTTAGGTGTAGAAATTTACCGTTTTTCTTGAGTAATTCCTTGATAGCATCCTTCTCAACATGATTTTAGTAAAAGATTTGATGATTAACGGTTAAAAATTGTGATTTTAGGGGTGTTTTTGTGGGTTTTTTCGGCAGTATTTCGCAGTGTTTTCTGTTTTTGTGGTGTGGACTGATCAGTTCTGCGTTTATATTTTTTTCTGTATTTTGATCCTCCCACGAGTCGCGGGGTTTAAAACTTCAAACTCCGCGAGTCGCGGAGTTTGGTTTTTTTTTTTTTTTTTTTTTTTTATATCTTATACTAATTAAAACAATTAAGTGATTAATTTTAAAATTTTGTTTCCCTTGTTATTTAGGACGAGGTCGTTTCGGATCGATGTCCTAGTCAGTCCTTCGACAAAATTTTAAAATTTGTCTTTTTGTAGCGATTGTTTTAAAGGGTAAGATTTTTGGGTTTTTTTTAATGTTTTTGGCATACTTTAATTCAATAAGATTAAAAATAATGATAATAAAAGTTCTCGTCCCTCCCTTGGGTAAAGCAATTTCGGTTTAAAGACCTAGTCTTCAACTTACGATGAATTTTAAAAATCATATTTTTAACTTAATGAGATAAAGTAAATTTTTGTTTTTAAATTCACACAATTTAAATATAAAATTCAAAATTAATATTAAAAATTCACACCAAACTTACAATTTAAAATGCATAAAAATAAAATTCATATTTTAAAAATTAAAAATTCACACCAAACTTAATTTAAAAATTCATATTATAAATTCACACCAAACTTATATTAATTTTTCAAATATTTACAATTTTAAAAATATTGTTTTTATAAAGTTTACAATATTAATTTAAGATTTAAATATTAATTTTAAAAATATGGTAAAAATAAAATTAAAAATCTTTTTGGCTTTTTATCCCACTTTTATCAATCAAATATTATCAAAAATATGCGCCCCTCTTTTCGGTAAAGTAATTTCGGTTCCAAGACCTAATTTAACTCATGACGAATTTTTGAAATATTTTGGGTTGATTGATTAAAGATATTTACACCTTAAGAATAAACGTTAAATTTCGCAGTGATATAATAAATTTTTGAATGATATCAATAACCAAACCTAATTTTATTCAATACCAATTTAATACTTTATAGCGAACAAATTAGCGTTTATTATAAAAAGGTTAAAAATAAAAATAAATAAATAAAAACTGTACAGACATACCCGTGAAATAGATTTCTTAGTTATATGATCTATCCCATTCATAAGATAGTCGGTTTAATTGATTTTCCATAGCTACATAGGCGTAACCTCGAGCATTCAGTGTCTTTTCTTCTAAACATATGAACGGTCCGTCTCTGCATAAAGTAACAAATTCGGTATTTGAATAGGTTTGATTATTTGAACATTTACCTCCATGTGACCATTTTCCGCATTTGTGACATCGTTCTAGGTGTCGTGCTCTTCTTTTCGCTGCGGATTTTGATTTTCCTTTACCAAATTGTAACTTATTATCTTCGCATCTGGATTCTTTTCTTACTCCGTCCATTCTTTCTCTGATTACTGATACTATTTCACTCGGTAGTGTGTCATTATTACGTTTAGTGATCAAAGTGTGTAGCATTAGACCATGGTTTAGTTCACAGGCAGTCTTCATTTTGTAAAAACCTAAAAAAAATAAAAATTCAGAATGGGGGGGGGGGGAGACTAGTTCTTTAGGGTCTGCTAGGGAAAGACCATTCGGGTTCTATTTTCGAGAACTACACGAAAATAGACAATCTAACTCTAACAGAAATACATAAACCCCTTTAAAGACTTGATTCTCCCCACACTTAGTTAGCTGTGGTATCGAAATTGTGATTAAATCATTGTCAACTTCCATCGGACCATGTATGTAATGTTTAATTCTGTGACCATTAACTTTAAATTCAATTCCATTTGAATTTATTAATTCTATCGTTCCGTATGGGAAAACTCTTTTAACTATGAATGGTCTAGACCATCTTGATTTCAATTTTCCAGGAAATAGCTTGAATCGTGAATTGAAAAGAAGAACTCTGTCTCCTTCTTTAAATTCTTTTGAACTTCTGATTCTTTTATCATGCCATTTCTTCGTTCTTTCTTTATAGATTAACGAATTTTCGTATGCTTCATGTCTTAATTCTTCTAATTCGTTTAGTTGACTTAATCGTAGACGTCCGGCTTCATGTAAATCAAGATTACATGTCTTCAAAGCCCAAAATGCTTTGTGTTCAATTTCTACTGGAAGATGACATGCTTTTCCATAAACAAGTCTAAAAGGTGTGGTTCCAATTGGAGTTTTGTAGGCTGTTCTAAAAGCCCAGAGTGCATCCTCCAATTTAATGGACCATTCCTTCGGATTTGATCCTACGGTTTTCTCTAGAATACGTTTTAAAGCTCGGTTGGTATTTTCAACTTGTCCACTTGTTTGTGGATGATATGCGGTGGAGATTTTATGAGTTACTCCATATCTTTTAAGAACTTTCTCAAGTTGATTATTACAAAAATGAGTACCCCGATCACTTATTAAAGCTTTCGGTGTTCCAAACCTTGCAAAAAGACGTTTTAAAAAGTTGACTACAACTCGTGCATCGTTAGTTGGGAGAGCTTGTGCTTCCGCCCATTTAGATACATAATCAATGGCTACGAGTATATATAGATTATTATGAGATTTTGGAAATGGACCCATAAAGTCAATACCCCAAATGTCAAATACTTCACATACTTGGATGACATTTTGTGGCATTTCATCACGTTGACTTATTTTTTTGGCCCTTTGACAAGCATCACAGGATTTGCAAAGAAGGTGCGCGTCTTTGTAAATTGTAGGCCAATAGAATCCAGCATCATAAACTTTTCTTGCTGTTAGTTGAGGCCCATAATGCCCTCCTGTTGGTCCTGTGTGACAATGGTTTAAAATTTTACTAGCTTCATCTCCAAATACACATCGGCGTATTATTCCATCAGGACAACTTTTAAACAGATGTGGATCTTCCCAAAAATAGTGTTTTATATCACTGAAGAATTTCTTTCGTCTTTGGTACGATAATCCTTTTTCAAGGAATCCACAAACTAAGTAGTTTGCATAGTCTGCAAACCATGGAATTTCATTATAATCTATCTTCAATAGATATTCATCAGGAAAGTTGTCTTGTATGGCCGATTCATTTAGAACTTCTAATTCGGGATTTTTAAGACGAGAAAGATGATCAGCGGCGAGATTTTCTGCTCCTCTTTTATCTCGGATTTCAATATCAAACTCTTGTAAGAGTAAGATCCAACGGATTAATCTTGGTTTAGCATCTTGTTTTGAAAATAGGTATCTAAGAGCAGAATGGTCGGTATAGACCACCGTTTTTGCTAGAACGAGATATGATCGAAATTTGTCAAAAGCAAAGACAATAGCAAGGAGTTCTTTTTCAGTAGTTGTATAGTTCGTTTGTGCTCCTTGTAACGTCTTACTAGCATAATATATAGGTTGAAATCATTTTTCAATCCTTTGTCCTAAAACGGCTCCCATTGCAAAATCACTTGCATCGCACATTAGTTCAAATGGTAGATTCTAATTTGGTGTTATCATGATCGGCGCATTAGTGAGTTTCTCTTTAAGAATATTAAAAGATTTGATACATTCATCTGAAAAGATGAATGGAGCATCTTTTTCTAGGAGTTTATTCATAGGAGTGGCAATTTTAGAAAAATCTTTTATGACACGTCGGTAAAAACCGGCATGCCCTAGAAAACTCCTAACTCCTCTAACATCGGTGGGATGTGGAAGTTTAGCAATTACATCTACTTTAGCTCTATCCACTTCAATTCTTTCTTTTGAAATTTTATATCCAAGAACGATGCCTTCTTTAACCATGAAATGGCATTTCTCCCAATTAAGAACTAGATTTGATTGTTCGCACCTAATAAACATTCGTTCCAGATTAACTAGACATGATTCAAATGTATCACCGAAGACTGAAAAGTCATCCATGAAAACTTCCATGCATTCTTCTATCATGTCATGAAAAATCGCCATCATACACCTTTGAAAGGTTGTAGGGGCGTTGCAAAGTCCAAATGGCATGCGTTTGTAAGCAAAAGTACCATAAGGGCACGTGATTGTGGTTTTCTCTTGGTCCTCGGGTGCTATTGGAATTTGAAAATATCCGGAAAATCCATCTAGAAAACAATAGTAACTATTTCCGGCTAATCTTTCCAACATTTGATCTATGAAAGGTAAGGGAAAGTGATCTTTTCTGGTGGCGTCATTTAATTTTCTATAATCAATACATACACGCCATCCTGTTACATTCCTAGTAGGAATAAGCTCATTTTTTTCATTTGTAATGACAGTCATGCCACCCTTCTTAGGTACGCATTGAACTGGGCTTACCCATGGACTATTAGAGATTGGATAAATTAGACCTGCATCTAGCAGTTTAATAATTTCTTTCTTAACTACATCTTGCATATTAAGATTTAGTCTTCATTGGCGTTGCACATACGTTTTATGACCTTCTTCCATAAGGATTTTATGTGTGCAATACGAAGGACTTATTCCTTTAATATCATGAATCTTCCATGCAATGGCTGGTTTATGAGCTTTCAAGACAGAAATGAGTTGTGATTTCTCATTTTCATTAAGAGAAGACGATATTATTACAGGTAATTCAGATTCACCATGTAAATAAGCGTATTCCAAATGGTTTGAAAGTGGCTTTAACTCTAATTTCGGTGGTTCTTCTATCGATGATTTATATCGATATCTGTCTTCTTCTTTTAGCATTTGGATTTCTTCTGTTGTTGGTTCATATCCATTAGCTATAAGTGTAGCTAACATTTCGACTTCATCAATTGGTTCATTACCTTCTCCTAAAGAACATTCTCCTGTTCCTTGTAATTCTGGAAATTCTTCTAATAATTCTGCATGTGCATCTATAGTTTGAATATAATAACATGTATCATCTGCAGATTGCGGTTGTTGCATTGCTCTATCAACTGAAAAGGTAACACTCTCATCCTCTATACTTAGGGTCAGTTTCTTACCGAACACGTCTATCATTGCTTTAGCCGTGTTTAAGAATGGTCTTCCTAATATGAGAGGAACTTGAGAATCTTCTTCCATGTCCAAAACAACAAAATCTACTGGAAATACTAAAGTACCAACTTTAACTAGCATGTTTTCCATTATCCCTCTAGGATATTTTATTGATCTATCGGCTAGTTGTATGCTTATTCTGGTTGGTTTCAATTCTCCAAGGTCTAGTTTAGCGTATAGTGAATACGGCATTAGATTTATACTAGCACCTAAGTCTGCCAATGCTTCTATTGAACGAAGACTACCCAGAAAACATGGAATCGTGAAACTTCCTGGATCAGATAGTTTTTCTGGTATCTTATTCAACAGCACTGCTGAACAATTAGCATTCATAGTAACAGCCGAGAGTTCTTCCATTTTCTTTCTATTTGAAATTAGATCTTTCAAGAATTTAGCATATCTAGGCATTCCTGAAATCACATCAATGAAAGGAAGATTTACATTTATCTGTTTAAACATATCCAAGAATTTGGATTGCTCGGCTTCAAGTTTCTCTTTCTTCATTTTACTCGGGTAAGGAAGTGGTGGTTGGTATGGTTTAACATAAGGTTTAGCCTTAACTGTGTTATCTTCATTAACCTTTTCAACTACCGGTTCTTTTTCCTTATCTTGATCAGGTTGTGGTTCTTGTGGAGTAGGAATAACTTCATCAGAAGTTACAAGTATTTCAGGTGGTTTAAGTGTTGTACCACTTCTTGTGGTAATAGCTTTAGCTGTTTCATTCCGGGGGTTAGCATTTGTATCACTAGGTAGACTTCCCGGTTTTCTTTCACCTATTAACCTTGCTAGGTTACTTACTTCTTGTTCCAGATTTTGAATAGAAGCTTGTAGATTTCTAAATGCTTGAGCATTTTGTTCATTAGTTTGTTTCTGAGATGTGAAAAACTGCGTTTGAGTCTCAACTAGCTTCGTCATCATATCTTCTAAATTCGGCTTTTTATCATCGGTTTGTTGTGGTGGTTTGTTTTGAAAATTAGGTCTTTGCTGATTGTAATTATTATTGGATACTTGTTGATTGCTAGGACCTTGTTGGTTGTTGTATGGAATATTTCGGTTATAGTTCTGGTTTTGATTGTAAATCTGCCTTGGCGGTTGATAATTATTCTGATAATTATTTCCAGGCCTTTGGTTTATGTATGAAATATTCTCTCTTTGTTCCATTGTTAATTCAATACTGAGACAATCTTTTGTTAAATGTGGTCCTCCACACTGCTCACAACTAATTCGTATTGAGTGAATATCTTTAGTCATCTTTTCCATTCGTCTCTCCACAGCATTTATCTTTGCGGAAATGGAATCTAAGTCATGGCTAGAATCGGCTCTAGCTGCTTTAGATGATCTAACGATATCTTTTTCTTGGTGCCACTCATGTGAGTGGGAAGCAGTATTATCAATAATTTTGTAAGCATCAGTTTCGGTTTTCTTCATAATAGAACCACCAGCTGCTATATCTATGTCTTTCCTTGTAGTGATGCCGCATCCTTGGCAGAATATTTGTACTATTTGACAGGTGTCTAAACCATGTTGCGGACATCCTCTTTATAACTTTCCAAATCTTGTCCACGCCTCATATAGAGTTTCATTTGGTTTCTGTGTGAACGTAACAATTTCTCCTTGAAGTCTTACGGCTTTAGATGCAGGAAAAAATTGTTTAAGAAATTTTTCAACTAAAACGTCCCATGTATCAATCGCCCCTTCAGGTAACGATTCCAACCAATCTTTGGCTTCTCCCTTTAAAGTCCAGGGAAATAACATGAGATATATCTGTTCATCCTCCACTTCTCGGATTTTAAATAGTGTGCAGATCCTATTAAAGGTACGTAGATGTTCATTTGGATCTTCCTTTGGCGCACCACTAAATTGGCATTGATTAGTCACCATGTGTAGAATTTGTCCTTTGATTTCATAATCTGGTGCATTAATGTCTGGATGAGTAATTGCGTGACCTTGGCCAGTGCGTTTAGCTCTCATTCGGTCTTCCATACTTAAAGGTTCCAGATTCTCCATAATTGAATTTGTTGAATCAGAATCACTAGAGGATTCTGATTTAATGGTTCGTTCCTCAACAATCTCTGTTTGAATGATTGGTGGTTCCGGAGGAAAGTTTAGTGGTTCAGGATCTATGAATCGTTCCTGAATATTCTCCGGATTCTCAATTGTGAGGTCGGGTTCAAAAAATGGATTATCGGAAATTTGAACTGGAGTACTTGGTCGACTGGATGACGATTCTAAATAAAAATCAACGGTGGTAATATTTGCTAAATGTCTTGATCTAGTTACAGGTGGTGAACGTACAAAAGGTGGTGAACGTCTTGCTCGGTGCATTCACTGAATATCATATTAGTTTTTAAAAGGAAAGAAAAATTATAATAAGTTATCCAATCAATAGACTTTTCTGATTTTGCCTTCGAATAGCCAAAAGATGCAGCAGAGGGGCAGGATTCGTTTGGTCTCAATATAATTGAGGACTGTTTGGCTCCAATAACCCGGTCCACGTACAAATCCAACTATTACTACGAACCAGAAAATTTTGATGTCTATCAATTTAACCACTTAAAATAAATTTTCGTAATTTTAAGAAATTTAGATTAGAAGTAGAATAAAAATTTATGCCCTAAAACTAGAATAGCGAGAAATAAGAAAGAAAAAGAGCTCGTCGAAAAAGGTCGAAAAAGAAAAATGGTTGAAAAATAAAAGGTGACGGAAAAATAAAAGAAACTTATAAAACTTAAAAACACTTGACTAACCTAACCTTATTACTACAACTAACTTAAAATTATAATCGCAAATTGAGATTACTAATTGGAATGATAATTGATACATAGGTAAAAGGTCGTCTAAAAATATTAAAGCTTACAGGAAAAACTAAATCCCAAATGGAAATAACTTAAAAAGAAACTAAAACTTAAAAAGGCGTCGCAAAATTCTAAAGCACCTAAATCTTAGTCTAAAGAAAAAGTACTTAAGAAATTCTACGGCAAAGCCTAAAAATCTAGAAGTAAAAATAACTATGGCAAAAACTAAGTTTAAAACTAAATATGAGCTAAAAATACAAATATTATGCTAAAACGATTAAAAAGGGACAAAATATAAAAATATACAAAAAGTTGTAAAAAGTACAAATTTTATAAAAATATTATTTATTTATTAAAACTATTAATTTTATATTTAATTAAACTAATTTAACTAAATAAAACAAAATAAATAAAAAGAAACTTTAAAATAAAACTAATTATAATAATAATAGGTAATTAGGGTTTATAATAATAATAATTAATAAATACCCCGTAATTAATGCTGAATTAGGGTTCTGTCAGCGCGTCAGAGCAGCTCCGCGAGTCGCGGTATTTCAAGCAGAAAACCCCGCGAGTCGCGGGGTTTAAAAATTCAACTCAGGTACAGTTTTTTATTCGACGCGTTTTTTTTTTTTATATTTTCTGTTTAATATTTTATGTTTATATCAAAATATTTATATAATAAAAACTTATATTTAAAAACTTAAATAAAAATAGAACTACTTTATAAATTTAAAAATAAAAATTGTAAAACTAGATTTATATATATATATTTTTTTATATGTTTTAAATAAAAACAAAATACTTAAATAAAACTTATATAAAAATAAAGAAACTTTATAAAACTTAAATATTTAACAAAATCTTAAAAATACTTATATTTTTGTTTTTCTTTTTATATTTTCGAATATTTAAAACGTATTTTTATAAAAATGAATTTTAATAAAAGTAAACTAAAAATCTTTTTTTTTTATATTAGCGTTGCGCTTCCGGCGTTTAAGAGTTCCCCGGCAGCGGCGCCAAAAATAACTTGATGTCGTGCGAGGTGTATATAAAATAGCTATTAAATTTTACAGGAAATACTATTAAATACGATACAATTTTACACAAGATATTTATTTATTTAGAGAATGGATATACTTAAACCTTGCTACAACACTTATAGGCAGTGTACCTAATCGTACAGTAGTGTAGTTTTTAGTAAGTCCGGTTCGTTCCACAGGGAAATCTTTAAACAAAGCTTAACGCTATATTAGTTTACTTTTATAAAAATACAAATATATATATAAGTAATATTATTATTATAAAGGGGGGTTTTTACCGTTTAATGACCGGTTTGTCGATTTTAAAACTTTAGTCGCAGTTAAAACCAATTGTAAAATAATAAATAAATACAAGACTTAAATTAAAGCGTAAAGTAAATAACGATAATGAAATTGCGAATAATAAAAGTGCGATAAAATAAACTTGCGATAAATAAAAAGTACGATAATTAAAAGTGCAATTAAATACAATAACAAAAAAATGCGATAATTAGAAGTACAATTAAATATAAAATAAAGGAAATTAAATATGAAATAAAAGAATTATGCTTATTTAAACTTCCGTAATCATGATGTTTGACGTGTTGATTTTAGTTTTATGCCCATGGGTTAATTGTCCTTTGTCCTGGATTATTTAATATGCCCGTCTGGTTTTTGTCCATAACAGTCCATCAGTCATAAATATAAAGTGCGAGTGTCCTCGTCAAATTATCCTTATACCCGAAGTTAAATATTCCAACTAATTGGGGACTTAAACTGTAAAAAGATTTTAATACTTTGTTTAATAATTACACCAGGATGTCGACTGAGTGTAACCCAAGGTTTTAATATTTTGTTATCAATTATATCAAGTTTCCTTGTACATAATTTCACCCCTGTTTTAATTATTCTAGTGGCTATTAATCCATTCCCGTATCTGGTAAATGAACGATTATTCGTACATATAAATACGCCGCCCATCGTGTCCGATCGAGTGTATATGGTAATTTATAGGGACGCCCAATTGTAAATCTTTATATTAACATGAACAAACTATCATTTAGTTAAACAAATATAAAGCCCATTAATAGCCCATAGTCTAATTTCCACAAGTGTCATTCTTTTGTCCAAACCCCAATTATGGTACAAAGCCTAATTACCCAATTTTAGTAATTAGCCCAACATCATGATTACTTCGGATTAAATAAGCATAATAATAACTTAGCTACGAGACATTAAATTAAAAAGGTTGAACATAACTTACAATGATTAAAAATAGCGTAGCGTTACACGGACAGAATTTTGACTTACACCCTTACAATATTCGCTAACATACCCTTATTATTAGAATTATAATTAAAATTAAAATTAAAATATAAATTATAAATATATATATATATATTACGATATAGATAGAGAGATGGATGGATTATAGATGATCAAAAATGATCAGAATTCGGTTGGCTTTATAGGGAGTTTCAAACTTTGGGGCTCCGCGACTCGCGGCCCTTTTTGCCTTCAAACTCCGCGAGTCGCGGAGTTTGTAAATACAGCTCACTCCTTTTGGAGTCTTTCTTGCCGACGGATTTTTATAATTTATATAATATATAAATAATTATAAGAATTATTTAAATATTATATTATATTTATGTGCATAGTTGACTTGTAATTTTTAGTCCGTTGCGTCGAGCGTTGAGAGTTGACTCTGGTCCCGGTTCCGGATTTTCGAACGTCCTTGCGTACAATTTAATATCTTGTACTTTGCGTTTTGAATCTTGTACTCTTGTAATTTCGAGACGTTTCTTATCAATAATTGGAACCTCTTTGATTGTCTTTTGTACTTTTGAGCTTTTTGGTCGTTTGCGTCTTCAATTCGTCGAATCTGTCTTTTGTCTTCACCTTTTATTATTTAAATGAATATCACTTTTAAATAGAACAATTGCAACTAAAAGCTTGTCTTTCTTGAGGAATAATGCTATGAAATATATGTTCGTTTTAGCATTATCACCGGTGCTGTTGCTGAAGCTGGTAGTTTTTGCACCATGTTTTACAAATTGATTACTCGAGCGCGAAGCTCGTTGACTTCTTCGATTACTCCGGGATGATTGTCGGTAGGAACGAGCAGATGAATAAGGTTTAGAATTGTGGATAGAATATAATCGTGTCGAGCTACTCTAGTATGAGGCTAAAAATGGTGTTTCGGATGGGTTCGCCGGTAAGTACTTCAGATTCTTTACCAAGAGGGAACTGTAGTGGATGAAAGGGATCTCCTTCTTCTTGTCTCCAATGATTAAGTAGGCTACGAACCTACCAGATGAATTGGGGATGGCTGATTGGTTGATTCATTTTGGTAACGCTGCCTCCGGAGCTTAGGTGAACATCCATGTCAGAATAGCTGTCGGGTTCCGAAGAACTTGAACTAGTGACGAGTTCCATTTTGTACGATTGAGTAAAGGATTTTTCGATAGGAAATGATTTCCGGCTATTGGATGATATTCTAATGACATAGAATATCTATATATATAGAACAAAAGGTTTCATATATTACGGAGAAATTTACGGTATATGGCAGGCAAAGCTTACAGTAACAGATACACTAAGATATGAATTAGCATATACGCTAAGATATGAATTTTGTTTATACACATTTCATGCAATCAATGCAGTAAGATGTGTCTAGACTAAGAATGATAAGCAGATAATTTCCTAAGGATGATAAGCAGGAAATTTTTGACACGAAATGATAAGCAAAAATTTTGACATGCAGACACGGTCGAAGTCCAGACCCACTAATGCATCTAAATAACTATCAGTTAGATACACCAATGCAAGACCTGGTTCGCTAAGATCACAGCTCTGATACCACCTGAAATGACCCGTCCAAATCCATTTGGACGAATACATTACATTTGGTTGCATTGCGAGGTACTTGACCTCTACATGATACATTTTACAAACATTGCATTCGTTTTTAAAAGACAAACTTTCATTAAATCGAAAGTTGACGGCATGCATACCATTTCATAATATATTCAATTATAATTGACTTAATAATAATCTTGTTGAACTCAACGACTCGAATGCAACGTCTTTTGAAATATGCCATGAATGACTCCAAGTAATATCTTTAAAATGAGCAAATGCACAGCGGAAGATTTCTTTCATACCTGAGAATAAACATGCTTTAAAGTGTCAACCAAAAGGTTGGTGAGTTCATAGGTTTATCATAAAACAATAAAATTCATCATTTTGATAGACCACAAGATTTAAATGCTGCATGGTACAAATGGGCCCGAATCCTATACCCACCTGTAATGTACATGCGATATCTTTTAAATACAGTACACCTTTCTCATATACGAAATCATCTTTCATAAATCTTAGTAACCGTACACATATCTCGTGCACAAAAATAACATACACATAACCTGTGTATAAAAATCATTCTCTCAATACATAACATTCACTTTTCATTGCTTTCATAGCTTGGCTTGGTAACCGACCTTAACATATAATGCGCATAATAATATCTCCAAAACAGAACATCTCGTCTGTATAATAATCATATAAACTTCGAAGTACTAAACACAACGCCCGCTAGCTTTTTCGTCTAGTGAACACTATGGGTGGGGGTGTTAAACCCGGTAGCTACCTTTAGGATTCGCGTCAATTAGGCGTGCACTAATTCTCAAAATTAGTGATGTTCCCTAATTCTTAGGTTACCAAGCAATAATAATCAGGGGAAAAATATTCATATCAATTGTGGCAATTATCACGTCCACATAATTCAATGGTGGTAATTATCACGTCCACATAATTCATTCGAGGAATGTTTTGCTTGTGTCTATCTCGTCAAACATTTATAAGAGCATTTCATGTATTCGCAGTTCAAAATGTATTTCGAAAGCATTTAATAAAGCATTTGTAACAACAGCGCATGTATTCTCAGTCCCAAAAATGTAAAGAGTAAAAGGGAATCAATATAGCGATCCATCCTAATCCATCTGGATGAAGTCCATATCGATTATAAATGATTACATCACGAGGTACTTGACCTCTATATGATACGTTTTACAAACATTGCATTCGTTTTTGAAAAGTCAATCTTTCATTTCATCGAAAGTTGACGGCATGCATACCATTTCATAATATATCTAACTATAATTGACTTAACAATAATCTTGATGAATTCAACGACTCGAATGCAACGTCTTTTGAAATATGTCATGAATGACTCCAAATAATATCTTTAAAATGAGAAATTGCACAGCGGAAGATTTCTTTCGTACCTGAGAATAAACATGCATTAAAGTGTCAACCAAAAGGTTGGTGAGTTCATTAGTTTAACATAAATAACCATTTCCATCATTTTAATAGACCACAAGATTTTCATTTCTCAGTTCTCATAAATATACGTCCCATGCATAGAGACAAAATATCATTCATATGGATTGAACACCTGGTAACCGACATTCACAATATGCATATAAGAATATCCCTATCATTTCGGGATCCTCCTTCGGACATGATATAAATTCGAAGTACTAAAGCATCCGGTACTTTGGATGGGGTTTGTTAGGCCCAATAGATCTATCTTTAGGATTCGCGTCAATTAGGGTGTCTGTTCCCTAATTCTTAGATTACCAGACTTAATAAAAAGGGGCATATTCTATTTTGATAATTCAACCATAGAATATAGTTTCGATTACTTGTGTCTATATCATAAAACATTTATAAAAGCAGCGCATGTATTCTCAGTCCCAAAAATATATATAAAAAGGGAGTAATGAAACTCACGCATATAAGTATTGTAAAACAGTTAATAAAGCATTTGCATGTATTCTCAGGCCAAAAAGGTAAAGAGTAAAAAGGGCAAATGAAACTCACCATACTGTATTTCGTAGTAAAAATACATATAACATCATTGAACAAATGCAAGGTTGGCCTCAGATTCACGAACCTATATCATTCATATATATATTAAAACATATTCTTGTACTCGAAAAAAATCCACCTATTATTATTAGTGTTGAAATTGTTATATTTATAATTTATAAGTTTTATTATTTATTTATATATTTTCATTTTGTACATAATAATATTAATATAGTTATGTTAATATCTATATATATTTAGTATTATATTAAAAATACTTAATTTGTTGTATGTAGGTTTTTATATAAGAAATGTTAATATGATTTATATATAGTTATATAAATATAATTGTAGTATATGTAATAAGTATGTTTTATGTACAAAATATTTATTTATTTTTTTAAAAAATGATAGTTTTGATATTAATGATTTACTAATAATAATGATATTAACTTTATTAAAAAAATGATACTATTAATAATAATAATGATATTGTTAATAATGATACTTTTGTTTAATAATAATAATAATAATACTAATAGTTACAAAAGTAATACTAATACTAATTGTTAATGAAAATAATAATAACTTGTATTATTTTCATAATAGTAGTAATAATAATACAACTATTAGTGATAATAATGATAATATTCATAATACTTAATAATAATAATAATTCTAATACTTAATGATGATAATCATATTAATAATAATAATAATATTAATACTAATATTAGTATTAATAATAGTACTTATGTTTATAATAATTCTAAGAATAACAATAACATAATTCATATTAATGATGGTAATAATAATAATTAGTTTAACACTAATATTAATACTTATTAACAATAACACTAATATAATAATAAAAATTAAAGTATTCTACCTTTAGAGCTTTTTCAAATTTTTTTTTGCCAAGGACAGGACTCGAACCCATGACCTCCCGCTCCCTAACAATCCTCTTAACCATCGATTTGTTTCTCTATTTCTGTTATTACCTTGGTTTTAATTTTTCTTATATCATATTTCAGTTTCTATTTCCTATCTCCCTCTTTTTGGCCCAACAGATCCTGCAGCCCAGTAGCGATTCATAAGCCCAATTGAAACAGTAATTGGATTCCGAACAAGATTACGGCCCAAGTTGTAATCTAATACAAAAGCAACAAGTGGGTTTCGTCTGGTACCCTAAGAATGAACGGCAGTATAAAAAAAATATTACGTAGGCCGACATCATCATCTTTTCAAACATCATCGTCTTTCTGCATCAATTCTTTTATTGTTTCTGTTTCATCACCATGGTTCTCCGTTAATCATCATCGTTATATCATCGAACCCATCATCATTTTCATAAAAAGATCACTGTATAACTTCTCCATTTATCGTTCATCAACATCCGGTTCATCAAATCCTTATTATCATCATCATAACATCATCGTCTTCATGATCATAGTCATAATCATAATCACAACATAATCACAGAATTGTAATCATCGTGTATCCACTGTTCATTATCTTCCCCGTTATCATTTTTCTTGTTTTAACAGTAGAAAAATACAAAGAAGTAGAACAGTGATCGAGAAGGTGGTGGTGTGAGGTGGTTTGAGGTCTTCGAGCAGGCGAACAACAAATGTAGCAGTAGTAGAGTGAGTTGCAGAAACAATAAAAGAAATATGATGATGGCAGCTGTTTTGGGTGTCGATCTTGATGAAAATGAAACAGAAAATCGATAGAGTAACAGTAGCATCAAACAAGTGAACATAGCAGCAACTTGCAGTGAAGTACAACAGCTGCTGTAGTAGTTGCAGTCGTGTAGTATCTTGGATCGATTAAACAGAAGCACAAAACAAACGAGTGGCAGTCTATTGTTTACACAGGAACTCGAAGAAAAAAAATATAAACAAATAAACAAAGGTGGTGGCATTTAATGGTGAAGACGAGCAAGGCTATGTGATTTTATCGAGTAAGTAATGGAATTGGGATGGTGGTATTTGATCACAATGGGGGTTCGAACAAGAGCTTAAAGCAAGCGATGTTTAAGAGGTGATGGTGATCGGTGGTCGATGGTAGTTCTAACGATGAGACAGAAAAGAAGAAACCAGAAAAGGAACCAAAGGTGGTGATTGTGAGGGCTGCTAGTTTAATCGAGCAATGGGTGATGGGTGTTTTATATCTCTATGTTTATGTATATATCTCATCTATATATATATATATATATATATATATATATATATATATATATATATATATATATATATATATATATATATATATATATATATATATATATATATATATATATATATATATATATATATAATCATATGGTGAACATGAAAAGAAATGAGAAAATAGAAAGAAAGTAAGAAAGATGGTGATTAGATGGTGGGTTCACTGGATAACCAAAAAGAGGAACATTGTGCAAGTGGGAATTGTGATTGTAATTGTGATCAATTAGATAAGATGTATCGAATATATATATCTTATAATACCTTATATTAAAGAACGTGCAGAGAATGTAATGCATTTAAAACAGTAAAGCAGTCATACACTTGGTTTTATCTACCGAAGTTTAAAGTGGTGAGTATATCCCGCTCCGTTGTAAATCAGTGGTGGATAAAAAGTCCACAGAAAAAAAAATCCCAAATTTTTAGATTAACTATAATAATTTATTTTAGTCATTATGGTATAAAATTCGATCTTAATTTGATAAATAAAAACTACATCAATTGTCCCTCTCATTTATGGGTAAAATATAAAAAGTGTTAATATTAAATAATTAGATCCTAAATAGTCTTTTAATAAGCCTATAACTTATATAACACATTTTCGGATCACCGTTTATTTTAAAATTACATATCTTTGAATTTAACTTTCTTAATATCAATCGGAACATCAGACGAGTATTACAATCATTTCATATTTATTTTTAATATACTTTTCATTTATTTATTTATTTATTTTAATAACGATATCATATTTTATTTTTACTTTACATAGTTAATTTTAACAACATATAATATCTTAAGTTATACTTCAAATTATTATTTATATCTATCTATATATTTAAATATATATGAATCCATTTACAAATAGATGTTCGTGAATCGTTGGGAACAGTCGAAGGTCAATTGAATATATGAACATCGTTTCAAAATTTTCTAGACTCAACATTACATATTTTGCTTTATCGTATCGAAATCATATAAAGATTAAGTTTAAATTTAGTCGGAAATTCCCGGGTCGTCACAGTACCTACCCGTTAAAGAAATTTCGTCCCGAAATTTGAGTGAGGTGGTCATGGTTAACAATAAAAATGTTTTCATGACGATTATGAGTTGATAAATAGAGTTTTATCATTATTGAGTAATATGGATAAAACAATTCGATTATTCGAAGAGTACGAATGAAGCTATCACAAAAGGGTGAAATGAATAAGTGCAGATTCGTCCTGTCTAGTGACGTAGTCACGGTTGATTTCCAGAATTCAAAGGATTTAAAGAAAATTTTCGAAATCTAAAACATTTGATTCTTCGGCGAATAAAGAAATTAAGATCTCTATAATTAAATACGGTGATATGCCTCGATTACTCTGTCTTATATTTTCATTATAAATTAAGCTCTTCCGTTCCATTATTCCCACCATTCCTATACTTTCTTTCTTAGTTCATACCTCTAAAAGATTATGAAAATGCTTAATCCCGTTCTAATCCTTGTTATTTTCCTAATTATCATTTCTGTCATTCTTCTTTTCCATTTACTACCGGAGGAACCTATTCACTTCTATTCTTACCTTGGGGTAATACTATTCTTAATTATACTGTGTCTTTATATTGCTATTCGTATTAATATCCACGGTTTGTAACCTCCGTGTTGTTATTGGGCTTTATATTTTCTCTTATATTCCGGTGTCCCTACTTCTGTCTCCTATAATCATTGTCATCCACCGTTAATGCTCTCTCTTATTTGCTGCGATTTATACCCCCTTTCTATTTCGAAGCTTCATGCTTTTATTTTCTTTTCGCAAGTATTGGTCCAGAATTTGTAGGTATGGAGTTCCGAATGAACTTAATGTTCTAAGCAAGAAAGAACATAATAGCACGATTTGATTTGTCAAATTACTAGAATCACTGAGAATAGAACTATCAAGAATATATTTTCTTGATATGTTCAGAAGTTAATTTGAATGAAAGAGTTATGTAACATGGCACGTGATGACGATATGATCTGTGAATCATCACGTTCCATTAGAACTCAGCATGACTTACTGTAATATAATCACGTTGATCAAGTGTCATTATATTATACTAACTCATGCATCAGTTCCCAACATTACTTTAATAACATTCATATATTAAGCTCGAAAGTTTACAGAATATAGAAACTAACAGTTTCTATATGATATAACACTGATAGCACGAAGAGATTAATGATTTCAGATAAGAATAATTATGAAAATATCTTCAGAAATATGGAGGATATTTATAATGAAAGATACGATGATATCTTGGAATTTCTAATATCGAAGGATGGTGAAGAAAATTTTTCTGCAAGATTTTAACATGACTTCGGAGCAAGATATTCTCTAAAGATTTCAACAGATTTAGAATTACCTGAATTCTTTGAATATAGGGTATGGTCCTTGTATTTATCCTTGGTCTCCTTCGTGGTTAGCTCAATCTGTTTTCCAGTTCCAATTTTTCTGAGCTTTTCCAACATACCATTCTTTATCATCAAACTTTCGATGATTAAGGTTGTTTATGGTAGTCTACGGTTTCTGCTGCTTCATTCAGCTTTTTCAACATTCAGAATATTGATTTGTAGACTGAGTGCTTTTCAGAATTTTATAATGAAAGATCATAATTCTAAGAGATAAACGTTATACATATAACTGTTGATGTAGATATGCTGTGAGTTTTTCAAAGTACTGATTGCTGATTTCCGGTAATTGGTATGGTAGTTCTCGTTATCAGATGCAGATAAGGTTTAGATAAATATTATGATCTTTTGGAAAGTCAAAGATCAACGAAGTTGTTGATAAATTTACTACTAATGTGATGAGATATAAACGGTTCCCCGGTAACGATAACGAAGGGCGAACTTATATATCAAAGTTATAGTAGAGTTCATTCGAATGAAAAGTCGAAATTTATTCGCTGAAGCTGTGACAAAATTGGCTAATTTGAAAAAGAATTGCAATGTTATTTTCGGTAATAACAATGCAAAAGGAACTAGCACAGATACGTGTTAAATGTTTACTCAGGTTCCGAGTGTTTGCAGGTGCATAATGATATGCATCAATCTTTTCTTTCATAGATGAAGTGCGGTTGGTTCATCCTCTCGATTGAGGTGTTTTCAAGAGTCATGAAAGGTTTTCAACGCAGTTTGTAATCGTCAAGATACAAATGAGGTTTAAGATGAAATCAAGTGGCAAACTTCAAGAATTATTTAGTTTCATATATTATAGTCAATATTTTAATTCATTTTAATTGTCCAATGTTATTAGTCCACAGTCGATAGTCCACAGTTGACAGTCCAATAATTCATATATAGTTTAATATATAATATTTGAATTATTTAATACGTATCGTGACCCGTGTACATGTCTCAGACTCGATCACAACTCAAAGTATATATATTATTATAGAATCAACCTCAACCCTGTATAGAGAACTCGATCATTACTGCATATAGAGTGTCTATGGTTATTCCAAATAATATATATATATATATATATATATGTATGCGTCGATATGATATGTCAAAACCTTGTATACGTGTCCCGATATTTAAAGTGCGTAAAATAAATACAGAAATTAAATGACGATAAATAAAGTGCGTAAAGTAAATAACAGAAATTAAATGACGATAAATAAAATTGCGAGAATTAAAATTGCGATAAAATAAATTGCGATAATTAAATTGCGATAAATAAATTGCTAATTAAAATGTAATACGGAATTAACAGTTAGCTAGGAATAGTTAGCTAGGATTTTGTTAGCGTGGTTTCTTAATAGAATTTCTCATAGTTAATTTGTTTGTTTCTAACAAATTTTATTTTGTCCAATGTTTTCTTCATTATGCCACTTGTTGGATTCTGGTAAATCAAAATCCGAATATGAAATTGGATGAAAATGGTTATTTTGCGGCGAACGAATTTGTATATCGGTGGATGTAAGTAGGATAGTAAATGACTGTTGAATCAGATTCGAAGAATGTACAGTGTAACTTATTAATGTGAAATCTAAATATTCCTCGGGTATTACCTACCCGTTAAAATATTTTCACCATTAACAGTTTGTACAAAAGAATTTTTAATTACAATCTTTATGAAAACATATATACATATATATTTTCCTCAGACGTAATTATGGATTTAATGAGTTAATGTGGTATTAAACTCATCATTTTTACGGCAAGAACTAGAGTACATAATCTCTAAAACATTAGAGATTACATAATCACCACGAAGGACGAAGATAGTTTATGTAGAACGATTCGTATAACGATGATTATGCTTGAGGTATAGATTGCGAGGTTGAGACGTGTGATGATGATGTTGTTGTTGGTACTGGTTATGCTGCTGGTGCTGCTGATGGTGGTACTGTTGCTGTCGGTGCTACAAGTGTTGTTGGTGCTGAGGTTGATGATGATGTTGGTGTAGTAAGTATAGCTTGTAGATCACGCACCATTCTTGTCAGGTTTTCTATCCTACCCTCTATCATTTCTATCCATCCACTCATCTGATTCGATAGATCTTGATTATCAATTCGAAGTTCCCTAACTTCTTCTAATATTCCCCTTCGATTGGTATTCGGAAGTAGAGGTTGAATATTTTCTGAGATTGCAGTAATGTGACCTTCGAGGTGGAAAACTTTAGCAAGAAGGGTGAATACAGTGTTACGCATAGGTTCACCGGTGAGTACATCGTTTTCTCCGATGTTAGGAGGTAAGTTTGGTTCGCAGTAGCGCTCGCCTTCTTCATTTCTCCATCGAGTGAGTAAGTCTCGGACCCACCCCCATCTTCTCCAGAAAGAAAAATAACTAAATGGTTGAGGCACTTCTGGTTCATTGACTTCGGAGTCTGCTTCAATATACATCTCGAAATCGCTTCCAGAACTAATGGAATCCAAGCTAGGTGTAGGATCCATCTCTTTAGAGGATTTTCGATATGAAATGATTTTCGGTTATCGGATAATATTCTAATTATATAGAATATCTAATATAGTACAGAAGATCCCGTAGATTACGGAGGAAATTAAGGAAACGTGTCAGATAAAGTCTACAGTAACAGATATGCTAAGATATGGATTTGTCTGTACACTATTCATGCAATCAATACAGTAAAACGTGTCTAGACTAAGAATAATGAGCAGGTAATTTCCTAAGGATGATAAGCAGATGATTTCCGACAAAAATGATAAGCAAAACTTTTGACATGCAGACACGGTCGAAGTCCAAACTCACTAATGCATCCTAACGACTATCAGATAGATACACTAATGCAAGACCTGGTTCGCTAAGACCACCGCTCTGATACCAACTGTAGCGACCCGTCCTAATCCATCCGGACGAAGTCCATATCAATTATAAATGATTCACAATAGTTGATTACATCGGGAGGTACTTGACCTCTATATGATACATTTTACAAACATTGCAAATAAAGTGAATCTTTCATTTCATCGAAAGTTGACGGCATGCATACCATTTCATAATATATCTAACTATAATTGACTTAACAATAATCTTGATGAATTCAACGACTCGAATGCAACGTCTTTTGAAATATGTCATGAATGACTCCAAATAATATCTTTAAAATGAGCAATTGCACAGCGGAAGATTTATTTCGTACCTGAGAATAAACATGCTTTAAAGTGTCAACCAAAAGGTTGGTGAGTTCATTAGTTTAACATAAATAATCATTTCCATCATTTTAATAGACCACAAGATTTTCATTTCTCAGTTCTCAAAAATATACGTCCCATGCATAGAGACGAAATATCATTCATATGGATTGAACACCTGGTAACCGACATTCACAATATGCATATAAGAATATCCCCACCATTCTGGGATCCTCCTTCGGACATGATATAAATTCGAAATACTAAAGCATCCGGTACTTTGGATGGGGTTTGTTAGGCCCAATAGATCTATCTTTAGGATTCGCGTCAATTAGGGTGTCTGTTCCCTAATTCTTAGATTACAAGACTTAATAAAAAGGGGCATATTCTATTTCGATAATTCAACCATAGAATGTAGTTTCGATTACTTGTGTCTATATCGTAAAACATTTATAAAAGCAGCGCATGTATTCTCAGTCCCAAAAATATATATAAAAAGGGAGTAATGAAACTCACGCATATAAGTATTGTAAAATAGTTAATAAAGGATTTGCATGTATTCTCAGCCCAAAAAGGTAAAGAGTAAAAAGTGCAAATGAAACTCACCATACTGTATTTCGTAGTAAAAATACATATAACATCATTGAACAAATGCAAGGTTGGCCTCAGATTCACGAACATATATCATTCATATATATATTAAAACATATTCTTGTACTCGAAAAAAATCCACCTATTATTATTAGTGTTGAAATTGTTATATTTATAATTTATAAGTTTTATTATTTATTTATATATTTTCATTTTGTACATAATAATATTAATATAGTTATGTTAATATCTATATATATTTAGTATTATATTAAAAATACTTATTTTGTTGTATGTAGGTTTTTATATAAGAAATGTTAATATGATATATATATAGTTATATTAATATAATTGTAGTATATGTAATAAGTATGTTTTATGTGCAAAATATTTATTTGTTTTTTAAAAAAAATGATAGTTTTGATATTAATGATTTACTAATAATAATGATATTAACTTTATTAAAAAATGATACTATTAATAATAATAATGATATTGTTAATAATGATACTTTTGTTTAATAATAATAATAATAATACTAATAGTTACAAAATTAATACTAATACTAAATGTTAATGAAAATAATAATAACTTGTATTATTTTCATAATAGTAGTAATAATAATACAACTATTAGTGATAATAATGATAATATTCATAATACTTAATAATAATAATAATTCTAATACTTAATGATGATAATAATATTAATAATAATAATAATAATAATAATAATACTATTATTAGTATTAATAATAGTACTTATGTTTATAATAATTCTAAGAATAACAATAACATAATTCATATTAATGACGGTAATAATAATAATTAGTTTAACACTAATATTAATACTTATTAACAATAACACTAATATAATAATAAAAATTAAAGTATTCTACCTTTAGAGCTTTTTCAAAAAAAAATTTGCCAAGGACGGGACTCGAACCCATGACCTCCCGCTTCCTAACAATCCTCCTAACCATCGATCTATTTCTCTATTTCTGTTATTACCTTGGTTTTAATTTTTCTTATATCATATTTCAGTTTCTATTTCCTATCTCCCTCTTTTTGGCCCAATAGATCCTGCAGCCCAGTAGCGATTCATAAGCCCAATTGAAACAGTAATTGGATTCCGAACAAGATTACGGCCCAATTTGTAATCTAATACAAAAGCAACAAGTGGGTTTCGTCTGGTACCCTAAGAATGAACAGCAGTATAAAAAAAATATTACGTAGGCCGACATCATCATCTTTTCAAACGTCATCGTCTTTCTGCATCAATTCTTTTATTGTTTCTGTTTCATCACCATGGTTCTCCATTAATCATCATCGTTATATCATCGAACCCATCATCATTTTCATACGAAGATCACTGTATAACTTCTCCATTTATCGTTCATCAACATCCGGTTCATCAAATCCTTATTATCATCATCATAACATCGTCGTCTTCATGATCATAGTCATAATCATAATCACAACATAATCACAGAATCGTAATCATCGTGTATCCACTGTTCATCATCTTCCCCGTTATCATTTTTCTTGTTTTAACAGTAGAAAAATACAAAGAAGTAGAACAGTGATCGAGAAGGTGGTGGTGTGAGGTGGTTTGAGGTCTTCGAGTAGGCGAACAACAAACGTAGCAGTAGTAGAGTGAGTTGCAGAAACAATAAAAGAAATATGATGATGGCGGCTGTTTTGGGTGTCGATCTTGATGAAAATGAAACAGAAAATCGATAGAGTAACAGTAGCATCAAACAAGTGAACATAGCAGCAACTTGCAGTGAAGTACAACAGCTGTTGTAGTAGTTGCAGTTTTGTAGTATCTTGGATCGATTAAACAGAAGCACAAAACAAACGAGTGGCAGTCTATTGTTTACACAGGAACTCGAAGAAAAAAAAATATAAACAAATAAACAAAGGTGGTGGCGTTTAATGGTGAAGATGAGCAAGGCTATGTGATTTTATCGAGTAAGTAATGGAATTGGGATGGTGGTATTTGATCACAATGGGGGTTCGCACAAGAGCTTAAAGCAAGCGATGTTTAAGAGGTGATGGTGATCGGTGGTCGATGGTAGTTCTAACGATGAGACAGAAAAGAAGAAACCGGAAAAGGAACCAAAGGTGGTGATTGTGAGGGCTGCTAGTTTAATCGAGCAATGGGTGATGGGTGTTTTATATCTCTATGTTTATGTATATATCTCATCTATATATATATATATATATATATATATATATATATATATATATATATATATATATATATATATATATATATATATATATATAGATATATAGATATACATTGAATATATAGATAATCATATGGTGAACATGAAAAGAAATGAGAAAATAGAAAGAAAGTAAGAAAGATGGTGATTAGATGGTGGGTTCACTGGATAATCAAAAAGAGGAACATTGTGCAAGTGGGAATTGTGATTGTAATTGTGATCAATTAGATAAGGATGTATCGAATATATATATCTTATAATACCTTATATTAAAGAACGTGCAGAGAATGTAATGCATTTAAAACAGTAAAGCAGCCATACACTTGGTTTTATCTATCGACGTTTAAAGTGGTGAGTATATCCCGCTCCGTTGTAAATCAGTGTTGGATAAAAAGTCCACAGAAAAAAAATCCCAAATTTTTAGAATAACTATAATAATTTATTTTAGTCATTATGGTATAAAATTCGATCTTAATTTGATAAATAAAAACTACATCAATTGTCCCTATCATTTATGGGTAAAATATAAAAAGTGTTAATATTGAATAATTAGATCCTAAATAGTCTTTTAATAAGCCTATAACTTATATAACACATTTTCAGATCACCGTTTATTTTAAAATTACATATCTTTGAATTTAACTTTCTTAATATCAATCGGAACATCAGACGAGTATTACAATCATTTCATATTTATTTTTAATATACTTTTCATTTATTTATTTATTTATTTTAATAACGATATCATATTTTATTTTTACTTTACATAGTTAATTTTAACAACATATAATATCTTAAGTTATACTTCAAATTATTATTTATATCTATCTATATATTTAAATATATATGAATCCATTTACAAATAGATGTTCGTGAATCGTTGGGAACAGTCGAAGGTCAATTGAATATATGAACATCGTTTCAAAATTTTCTAGACTCAACATTACATATTTTGCTTTATCGTATCGAAATCATATAAAGATTAAGTTTAAATATAGTCGGAAATTACCGGGTCATCACAATCAAGTGAACTCACAATAATGTATTTTGTAGTAAAAATACATATGTCAACATTGAACAAATGTAGGGTTGGCCTCGGATTCACGAACCTATATCATTTGTATATTTATTAATATACATAATTGTAATCTAACAAATATATATGTATTTACTATTAGTGATTTAACTTTTATATTATTAACTTATATATATATATTTTTCATTATTTCATTAAGTGTATTCTTTTTGTATATAAAAAGCATTTGTATGGTTAAGTTATGTCTGTTAAATATATATATATATATATATATATATATCATTTGTTTGTCAAAATTAGTAATTGTAATAATACTTAAATTAATATTTGTAATGGTAAAAATGATAATACTTGTTATTACTAATAAAAATAATAGTGTTTGTGAAAAATAATAACATAATGTATTGTTTCAAAATGGTAATATTATTAATAATCCTAATTCTAATATTAATAATAATAAGATTAACGATAAAAATAATACTTATAATAATATTAATAACAGTAGTTCTTAATAAAAATGTAAAGTTTACTAACTAAGATAATGAAAATAATAGTCTTGATAATAATACCTAATACTTAATAATAACAATCTACTTACTAAGACTACTAATGGTAATAATAATAATAATAATAATAATAATAATAATAATAATAATAATAATAATAATAATAATAATAATTACAATAATGGAATTTATAATTATAAATGATTACTAATACTTATAATAATAATAATAATAATAATAATAATAATAATAATAATAATAACTAATAACTAATATTCCATAACTAATATTAATAATAACTATAATAATATTAATAACAATTATGATAATAAAAATAACAATTACTAATAATAACAATAATAATAATAATAATTTTTAGAAAAATAGAACTACCTCATAAAGGGTTTAAAAAAATAGTTGGCACCAGCAAGACTCGAACCCGCGACCTCCCGTTTACCCGAAACACTCTAAACCAATGGGGTGTTGCCCAATTTCTGTTTTAATACTGAACCCATTTATATTTAATGTATTCTTCTATGATAAACCTTCTTCTTCCCCATTTAAATGAATCGACTGGAGTAAATCATCATCATTAAAACTAAATCTCTTTTGTTTTAGAATATATAATCGAAACAGAATACCCTTCATGTGCTATTTTCATTGACAGAGAAGAATTTTAAAAAAATATATCTGTTGATGATATGAAGAACACGACCTGACCCAAGCATCTAAATCGAAATTTAGGACGTTTCAGATCATACTTAAAACATGAAAAGGGTTCTAAATCATTATTATAAACTGTCTGCTTTATTAATTTAGCTTATAACATCACAATAAGCTTGAATTTAATGATGAACAGATTTGTTTGACTTTTAGAAGTTTTGTTTGACTTCAAAAATTTGAATTCAATATGATAAATTAGGGTTTGTAACTTTCCAGAAATCTTAAATGAAAGGTTTATAACGAAACTGCATTAAAGGATTTGAACTTTAAACTCAAATTAGATGTTTTTGAAAAATGAATGAAGAACAGAGTTGACGACTGGGTTTCTGAATTTTCTTGATAAAATTGACCGAATTAATAGATTTAAATGATACTTGTAATTGATAGATAATAATGTAGGTTCTATGGTTCCCTTTAACAGCTACTGTAAATCGGGTTAAGTAGATTTGAACATCGATAAGAAAATTCATCAGGTACCAAAATAAATATTAAAAAAGTAAAAGTGAAAGGGATTTCAAACCGAATTTAGTTGTTAATATGACTCTAAATTCATGATTTGTACCAGAGGATCAATCATATACAGATTGAAAGTGATTAGAAGCTAAATTTGATACTGTGAGGGTTTAATTCAGTATTTTTATTTAATTAAAATTAGTAACAATAATATAGATTTATTTTATGAGTCTGTATGTAAAATTTAGTATATATGTATATATATATATATACTCGATATATATAATTATGTATATATAAATATGTATCCTATATATGTATATATAATTTATTTTCAATATTAATAGTAAATAGATATAATTATATTAATTATAATACAATAAATAAAAAAATAATTAAAATGCTAATAAATATAATAATAGGAATAATAATATTAATATTCAACATTATAGTTATTAATAATTATAAATAAAAATAATGAATGTATTTATTATAAAAATGATACTAATAATATTAATGGTAACAAATAATAATTTATATTATTTAGTAATAATAATATAACAGTTTAAATGTATTAGATTCCTATCTATATATATATTAAATTAGTAATATTAATAATAATGATATTAATATTAATCATAAATAATAACTTCTATCTTTTAACTTGTAATCAATTATATTGATATTAAAATCATGTATTTAATATTTAATACTTATACGTTTTGATATCTTACAATCAATTTTGTAGAAATCATGTAAAATAATATCATATATTTATTCATACATATTCATATAATAGTAACTTAATTATTCTATTTGTTATTTTGCATTTATAATTCCAATTAATTAAGTGTACTTTATTTATTCAAAATATTATATATATATATATATATATATATATATATATATATATATATATATATATATATATATATATATATATATATACTTATACATATATATATATATATATATATATATATATATATATATATATATATATATATATATATATATATATATATATATATATATTCATTTACAACAATTGTTCGTGAATCGTCGAGCACGGTCAAAGGGTAATTGATTACATGAATATAAATTTCAAAATTTTGAGACTTAATATTACAGACTTTGCTTATCTTGTCGAAATCATATGAAGATTAAGTTTAAATTTGATCGAAAATTTTCGGGTCGTCACAAATGGCAGACCAACCACAATCATCACATGTTGAACACCAGCTAGAGGAATAACAACAGCAACAACAACCGGTACAACAACCTGATCAACAACCACAACCGGCACCGGAGGAACAGGTTGTTCAAGGACCACTGTTCAATCTTCACCCAGCTCTGGTTAGGGCTACTAATGCACCTGAACACACGACTATTAAGAGGCAATGCACCTTGTATATATATATATATATATATATATATATATATATATATATATATATATATATATATATATATACATATACACAAGTGTATATATAAAAATTTAAATTAAAAAGTATACGTTCATCAATTAGAAATTAAAAATGTAAGATAACAAACAAAATAATTAAGTTGTTATTAAAATAAATATATATAAATAAATATATGATACTTACATGCATCGATCACCATCACCATATATTCTGTTTTTATTTTACAACCAAACCATTGTCACAATTGTAAACAAGGTGGGACTAGATATTTTTGATATTCTTTTTTCATACACGTTTCAATTAACTAAACATTATCATAATTAATATATTATCATTATTAGTACATTTATTAATATTATGTATGTACACTTCAACTCACTAGAACCACACACAAATTTTTGTTCTTTCTTTCCTCAATTGATATTCATATCTAGTGCATATACAGCCATAAAACAAACTATTCCACTTGTGAACCCATAATTCTTTTAATATTATTGAGTCAATTTTAAAAACATGATTTAGATTCCATATTGTACGACATAACATATTTTCATTTCTATTTAACTCATCACAATCCTACTTACACAAAACCCATTCACCAATCTCACCTTAAACCCACTTCGTCAACCATCCTCTTTCCACCACCCTACAATCACTCCACAAACCACCAATCGACTTCTTTCTCCTTTTTATTCATAAACCCACGAAACAACCATCATGTTGAATTTTGTTGCTGCAGTTGCTACTTATGATCTCTGGTCTGAATAAATTCACCAAACCAACACCACTCAATATAAATTACTCGATCACTATCATTGCAACCTGCTGCTACAGTCCAAGAACAACCCCATATAACACAAATTGCTGCTGCTATAAATCATTGACACAGCCACCTTACTTAACCGTGACCACCATATATAAATAACTTGTGAATGATTCAGTGGCACTATTCGCAAGCACCACACATATAAACTAACCACTACTGCTGCATTCTTAATTGTATAATATCGTCATAGAACCCATTTAGCTTTGCTGCAGCTGCTAATATTATTTCTGTTTTCTGTTTTAACCCGTCATAAACCGCACCTATAGTCTCAAACCACTTGCAAATCATTCTTGTTACAGCTCGATAGTAGAATCCACTGTTTCCTCTACCACTTTTACTAATTGTTTCAGTTCTAACTTTAAATCACGATCTGTCACCACTGGATACTTCTGTAATGTTGCAGCCAATAAGCAAACACCACTCTAAACCACCAACCACAATCCTTTTGAGCTGCTATTATTTGTTGATCGACTAAGCTCCCAAACAATCACCACCATCGAATTAATCTTATGCTACTGACTGTTGCATTTGAACCACATCAAACTATCATCATCAATCACCAACCAAAACACCACCACCAAAACTGCATGATCTTCTGTTCTAATCACGATTGAACACCACCACAACCATCAACCTCTTGAACTCACCTCACCACCTACATCTTTATGCTGCTGCTGTATTTGCTTTCTATTTCAGGCTAACATTTAATCACCTACAGCTCGAATCAAATCACATTGAGAAGGTATATACCATAATAATCACCTTCAATTAGCAAAAGAGTAATTTATTCAATCCTTACAAATTCTAACAATTAATTTGACAATCAAAATAAGATATCCAATTCTCAATTAAACAATAATAATTCTTGTTAGTTCGATAGAGAAAGATCAAGAACTGAGAATAATAAAGAGGACCACAATAATTTAAAGAACATATCCGATTGCTGCTATTGTTCTAATAATTAAAAAAAAATATATAATACTAATAAATAAATAAATAAATAAATAAAATGTATACTTAAATTATAAATGGATTTAAAGAAATTAAGAAAAACAACACCTAATCGATTACCTATTTGATCAATTAAAGAATCGATTACATAATCATTTGATGAAGGAGTAACGACGATGAATCTGATACAGTGAATTGACGATCTGCGATTCGTGTTGCTTAAAGCTTGAACGAGGATGATGATGAACAAATAAACCACTGAACATCGATGATCGTTTGATCGATTGATGACTCGAAGAGCCCTAACCCGTTCCCACGTTGCACCTCTGCTTATTCGATCTGTTTTGAGCCAACGAAGGAAAAACCCTAATTTCCCTTATTAAGTATAAATATAATTATAATTATAACTATTATTATTACAATTATATTATATTATTCTAATTATTATTATTAATCTATTATTATTAATATTATTATAATTATTAAAATTATTATTATTTTAAGTATTGTATGACAAATAATATGAATAACATCATTGCCATTATTAATAAGTATTATTAAGATTTATTATTATTAAGATAATCACTTTTAATAAACTGTCGTTTTTATTAAAAATATCATTTTATTATTAAAATTATCATTTTCATTAGTAGGATTATCATTAAAAGTATTATTATTATTATTATTATTATTATTATTATTATTATTATTATTATTATTATTATTATTATTATCACCATTAATATTAAGATTAAGATTATTATTACTATTATTATTAAGTAATAATATTATTAATATTATCATTTGTATTGCTATAAGTAATATTAATATTATTAATCGTATGATTTTAGTATTATTATAAATATTATGATTATGATTAACATTGGAAATATTATTATAAAAATGATACGATTTATTAGTACTTTCATAAATATTAGTATTATTATCATTATAGTAGAACTATTATTATTAACATAAGTATATAATTAACGTTATTATCATTATTTTTTTTATCTTTACTAATACTAACTTAGTATAATTATAACTACGATTTTGATAAACAAATGAAATATATATACATAAATATATTTAACATACACAACATAACAAAGTATATTTCTTTTTTATATAAAACGAATATATGAAACCTAAATATATTATTAACATAAAAATGATATAATTAATAAATTATATATATATAAACTTATCGATTACGATTATGAGTATTGATAAATATACAAATGATATAGGTTCGTGAATCCGAGGCTAACCCTGCATTGTTCAATATTGTCATATGTATTTTTACTACAAAATACATTAGGTGAGTTTCATTTGCTCCATTTTACTCATTACATTTTTGGGCTGAGAATACATGCAATGTTTTAATAACTGTTTTGCAATATTTATATGCGTGAGTTTCATTAATCCCTTTTTAAATGCTTTTGCAATATATGTTTTTGGGACTGAGAATACATGCGCTGTTTTCATAACTGTTTTACGAAATAGACACAAGTACGTGAAACTACATTCTATGGTTGAATTATCAAAATCGAATATGCCCCTTTTTATTAAGTCTGGTAATCTAAGAATTAGGGAACAGACACCCTAATTGACGCGAATCCTAAAGATAGATCTATCGGGCCCAACAAGCCCCATCTAAAGTACCGGATGCTTTAGTACTTCGAAATTTATATCATGTCTGAAGGAGGATCCCGGAATGATGGGGATATTCTTATATGCATATTGTGAATGTCGGTTACCAGGTGTTCAATCCATATGAATGATATTTTTGTCTCTATGCATGGGACGTATGTTTATGAGAAATGAAAATATGAAATCTTGTGGTCTATTAAAATTTATGAAATGATTATTTATGTTAAACTAATGAACTCACCAACCTTTTGGTTGACACTTTAAAGCATGTTTATTCTCAGGTATGAAAGAAATCTTCCGCTGTGCATTTGCTTATATTAGAGATATTACTTGGAGTCATTCATGACATATTTCAAAAGACGTTGCATTCGAGTCGTTGAGTTCATCAAGATTATTATTAAGTCAATTATAGTAAGATATTTTACGAAATGGTATGCATGTTGTCAACTTTCGATGTAATGAAAGATTGTCTTTTCAAAAACGAATGCAATGTTTGTAAAATGTATCATATAGAGGTCAAGTACCTCGCGATGTAATCAACTGTTGTGAATCGTTTATAATCAATATGGACTTCATTCGGATGGATTAGGATGGGTCCCTACAGTTGGTATCAGAGCGGTGGTCTTAGTGAACCATGTCTGCATTAGTGTGTCTAACTGATAAGTCGTTAGGATGCATTAGTGAGTCTGGACTTCGACCGTGTCTGCATGTCAAAAGTTTTGCTTATCATTTTGTGTCAAAAATTACCTGCTTATCATTCTTAGAGAATCACCTGCTCATCATTCTTAGTCTAGACACGTTTTACTGCATTGACTGCATGAATAGTGTATAGACAAAATTCATATCTTAGCGTATCTGCTACTTCATATCTTAGCGTATCTGTTACTGTAACTTTGCCTGACAACTTTCGTAGATTCCTCCGTAACTTATGGGATTTTAGTATTATATATGCATATGTAAATTATGTATTGCAGGGTACTAATCTACATCCTATAATCTATTTCTTATCGAAAATCCTTCATCTGATCGTACGAGATGAATCCTGCAACCAGTTCGAGTCCCTCCGATTCCGATAGCTATTCCGATAGTTATTTCGACAGCTATTCCGACATAGATGTTCACCTAAGCTCCGAAAACAGCGTCATCTGCATGAATCAACCAATCAGCCATTATCAATTCATCTGATGGGTTCGTAGTTGACTTAATTAATGGAAAAGCGCAGAAGGCGATCCCTTCCACTAACCGAATTCACCTTTTGACGAAAAACCTGAAGCACTTACCGGCGAACCTGTTCGTAACACCATCTTCACCCTCATTTTTCGAATATCTCGCCACGACTATATCATAACTCAGATTCTAAACCTTATTCATCTGCTCATTCTGACCGACAATCATCCCGGAGTAATCGAAGAAGTCAACGAGCTTCGCGCTCGAGTAATCAATTTGGAGAACATGGTGCAAAACTTACCAGCTTCAGCAACATCACCGACACCAACAGTACCATCAGTAACAGCACATGTATCATCAACAATCCTTGCCTCAATATCACATTCTGTACTACGAGCATAATCATCGTTCTATGTATCATTCTATCTATTTTATCTTCGTTCGACATGGCGATTATGTAATCTCTAATGTTTTATAGATTATGTATCTTAGTTTTAACGGTAAATCAGATGAGATTAATACTATATTAACTCATTAAATCTATAATTACATCTGAAGAAAATATATATGTAAGTATGTTTTCATAAAGATTGTAATTAAAAATTCTTTTGTACAAACTGTTAATAGTGAAAATATTTTAACGGGTAGGTAATACCCGAGGAATATTTAGATTTCACATTAATAAATTACACTGTACACTCTTCGAATCTGATTCAACGGTCATTTACTATCGTACCTGCATCCACAGATATACGAACCCATTCACCGCAGAATAATTATTTTTATTCAATTTCATATTTGGATTTTGACTTATCAGAATCCAACAAGTGGCATAATGAAGAAAACATATGACAAAATAAAATTTGTTAGAAACAGACTAATTAATTAAGAGAAATTGTGTTAAGAATCCACGCTAACTGTTCCTAGCTAATTGTTCCTAGCTAACTGATTACATTTTATTTATCGCAATTTATTTATCGCAATTTATATTCTCGCAATTTACATTCTCGCGATTTTATTTATTGTCATTTAATTTCTGTATTTATTTTACGCACTTTAAATATCGGGACACGTATACAAGGTTTTGACATATCATATCGACGCATATATATATATATATATATATATATATATATATATATATATATATATGTATATATATATATATATATATTATTTAGAATAACCATAGACACTCTATATGCAGTAATGATCGAGTTCTGTATACAGGGTTGAGGTTGATTCTATAATAATATATATACTTTGAGTTGTGATCGAGTCTGAGACATGTACACGGGTCACGATACGTATTAATTAATTCGAATATTATATATTAAACTATGTATGAATTATTGATTTGCTAACTGTGGACTATCAACTGTGGACTACCAACATTGGACAAATAAAATGAATTAAAATATTAACTATAACATATGAAACTAAACAATTCTTCAAGTTTGCCACTTGAATTCATCTTAAACTTCATTTGTATCTCGACGATTACAATCTGCATTCAAATCTTTCATGATTCTTGAAACCTCTCAATTAAGAAACAACTGAGAAGATGAACCAACCGCACTTCATCTATGGAAGAAAAGATTGACGCATATAGTTATGCACCTGAAAACTCCTAGACCCTAAGTAAAAGTTTAACACGTGTCTGTGTTAGCTTCTTTGGCATTGTTATTACCGAAAATAACATTGCAACTCTTTTTCAAATTAGCCAATTTCATCACAGCTTCAACTAATCAACTTCAACTTCCATTCGAATTAGCCTTATTATAACCTCGATATATAAGTTTGCCTGTTTTCATCGTTACCGGAGAACCGTTTATATTTCACCACATTAGCAGTAAAATTACCAGCAACTTCAATGAATTTGGACTTTCCGAAAAATCATTATATTCATTGAAACCCCATCTTGTATTCATCTATACCCTGTAACAATAATTGCCATACCAATTATCGGGAATCAGCAATCAGTATTTCGAATCTCGTAGCATTTCTACATCAATAGTTATATGTATACATATAACAATTATCTCCTAGAATTACGATCTTCAATTCTGAAATTTTGAAAAGGCACCCAGTTTACGAATCGATACTCTGAATGTTGAAAAAGCTGAATGAAGCAGCATAAACTGTAGGCAACCATAAACAACCTTAGTCGTCGGAAGTTTGATGATAAAGAATAATATGTTGGAAAAGCTCAGAAACGTTGGAACTGGAAAACGGATAGAGTTAACCATGAAGAAGACCAAGGACAAATACAAGGACCATACCCTACATTCAAAGAATCCAGATAATTCTGGATCCGTTGAAATCTTTAGAGAATATCTTGCTCCGAAGTCATGTTAAAATCTTGTGGAAAAATCTTTCTCCATCAACCACCGAACTTAGAAATTCTAAAATATCATCATCAATATCTTCGATATTTCTGAGGATATTTTCATAAATATTCCTAACGACCCGTCCTAATACATCTGGACGAATACATTACAATTGATTACATCGCGAGGTACTTGACCTCTATATGATACATTTTACAAACATTTCATTCGTTTTTAAAAGACAAACTTTCATTACATCGAAAGTTGACGGCATGCATACCATTTCATAATATATCCAACTATAATTGACTTAATAACAATCTTGATGAACTCAACGACTCGAATGCAACGTCTTTTGAAATATGTCATGAATGACTCCAAGTAATATTTATAAAGTGAGCAAATGCACAGCGGAAGATTTCTTTCATACCTGAGAATAAACATGCTTTCAAGTGTCAACCAAAAGGTTGGTGAGTTCATTAGTTTAACATAAATAATCATTTATATCTTTTTAATAGACCACAAGATTTGCATTTCTCATAAATATACGTCCCATGCATAGAGACAAAAATAATCATTCATATGGATTGAACACCTGGTAACCGACTTTCACAATATGCATATAAGAATATCCCCATCATTCAGGGATCCTCCTTCGGACATGATATAAATTTTGAAGTACTAAAGCATCCGGTACTTTGGATGGGGCTTGTTGGGCCCGATAGATCTATCTTTAGAGTTCGCGTCAATTAGGGTGTCTGTTCCCTAATTCTTAGATTACCAGACTAAAAAGGGGCATATTCGGTTTAATAATCCAACCATAGAATGTAGTTTTATTTACTTGTGTCTATTTTGTAGAACAGTTATAAAAAGTTGCGCATGTATTCTCAGCCCAAAAATATAAAGGGTAAAAAGGCAAATGAAACTCACGCATATAAATATTGTAAAACAGTTAATAAATCATTTGCATGTATTCTCAGCCTAAAAATGTAATGAGTAAAAAGGGAGCAAATGAACTCACCTAATGTATTTTGTAGTAAAAATACATATGACAATATTAAACACTGCAGGGTTGGCCTTGAATTCACGAACCTATATCATTTGTGTATATATATTAATACATTTAATCGTAATCGAGTAAGTTTATATATATAACCTATTAAAGATATTATTTTTATATTAATACTATATTTATATTTTATATATTCCTTTTATATAATAGAATAGTTTGTTATGTTATATGTGTTAAATATATATATAATTATGTATTTCATTTGTTTATCAAAAACAGTAGTTCTAATTATACTAAGTTAATATTAGTAAAAATAATGATAATAACATTAATTATATACTTATGTTAATATTAATAATTACGATACTACTATTAGTGATTTTTACTAATGATAATAATAATGTTAGTTTTAATAATAAATCTTACGATAATAAAAGTAGTTTTTAATAAAATGAAAAATTTAACAATAATGATAATGAAAATAATAATATTTAATACTTGATGATAATAACAATTTTATTAATCTTATGATAGTTCTAATAATAGTACTTGTAATAATATTAGTAGTAAAATTAATAATCTTAATATTAATGCTAATGATAATAATAATTATAGTTATGATAATAATGTTCATTTTAATGATAACAATATGTAATTACATTATTATAATAATGCTAATAATTAACTTAAACATAATAACACTAATAATTATAATTATAACTATAATTATAATAATATTAATATTTGATATTTAATACTTTTATTAGTAACAATAATAATATTAATAGTTGTAGTACTGATAATAATAATAATAATCCAAATCATATTAATAATAATGATACAAATTATAATTTCAATAATAATAACAATAATAATAAAAATAAAGATTTTTGATATTAAGAGCTACCTCATAAAGCGTTTTTTTAAAAATATTGCCATTAGCAGGGATCGAACCCGAGACCTCTCGCTTATTCACAACCCAACTAAACCATCCGTCTGTTTCTGTTTTCTTTGAATATTACTCATTTTAATTTCTTTTATATCAGTAATCGTGTTCATCTTCTTCATTACAAATTTCAAACTCAAAATCGACTATTCCTACATTCTAATTAGTTTCTTATAAACTTTTAGAGTTTAAAAAGGATACTGAAATAATTAGTAGTTAATTCAATTAATTAAAACAACTCAATGATTTCATAAAAAAAATAACAGCTCGTTAAATATATTTCAAGAACCCAAATTCAATTTCGAATTTAGAGACTGTAATGGACTAAAATTCTTAAATGAAAAATGTTTTAAATCCTTACTATAACCTTTCTGAACCATAAATTGAGCTTGAAACATCAAAACTCAATCGAATTTCTTGATGAACACAAGTTTGACTTTTTAGGAAAATAACTTTGACTCAGAAATTCATACTTGATATTAGGAATTACGATATGAAACTTTGCAGAAAGTGTAAGTAAAAGATTTCTAACATCTTTACATTTATAGAATTTAAAATAAGATTCAAATTCGTAGTTTTTGAAAAATTAAAAAGAAACAGAGATACGTACTGTATTCTTTTATATTTCTGAATTGCGATCGATTTAATAGGAGACTGTAAAGGCTGTTTGTGATTACTTGAAGTGGTAGTAAATTGTATGATGTACCAGTCGACAGAATTGATCCATTAAATATGGAAAAGGTGTGTCCCGTTTTGTATTCACAGATAGCAACGAAAAAAAAACTAAAATTAAATAAAGTATATTGTGAACGGATTTGATTCGTACGAATGATGTTGAGGTTTAACAAACTTGAGACAAGAACAAATTGTTAAAACAGTTTGATTATAACAGGCAACAACTTTTGTACGATTTTCTTGTTCTACAAATCATATTCCATTAATTTAAATGATTAAATAATATATTAATATTACTTTTATAAAACAAATCATGACTTGGATCAATTAGGAGATAAATCAGAATCTTGTTACAGCAATGTTAAATATAAGTAATGATTGCATTCAGTCTTTTTTTTTATTGATTTTTATATAATAAATATAATAATAATATTAATAATAATAATAATATTAATAATAATAATAATAATAATAATAATAATAATAATAATAATAATAATAATAATAATAATAATAATAATAAATAATAATAAAAAAGGTAATATTAATTAATAATAATAATTCTTAATAATAATATCTAATATCAAATAATAATAATACTGATTTTTAATGCTAATATTAATAATAATAATAATAATATTGAATGTAATAGTAATATGATGTTAATTATATTATAACTTGAAATTCTATAAATATATTTGTACACATATCTATATATATACATATATTGTATTTAAATATATCTATTTATATATATATATATATATATATATATATATATATATATATCTGTATACATATATATATATATTATATTTAGTCTCATTAGTTATTAAATATAATTATAATAATACTTCTTAATATTATAAATACTTTATAATAATGTAATGATGATAATAATTATATTATTGATAATAATAATATCTATAAATTTTTAATATATTAATATTACATGTTATCGTTTATAATTTATATTATGTAACAACTTATATTGGATAGTAATATATATATATATATATATATATATATATATACATATATATATATATATACATATATATATATATACATATATATATATATATATACATATATATATATATATATATATACATATACATACATATATATATATATATATATATATATATATATATATATATATATATATATATATATATATATATATATATATATATATATATATATATAATATCATGTACCTTATTTTACATATTTCTTCCTAATGGTTAAATTATATTTTATAATTTCAAGTTAATATACATATACTTACATTTATATATACTTATTTATTTTCAAACAATTGTTCGTGAATCGTCAGGATTTGGTCGAGGTCAATTGAATATATGAAACAGTTCAAAAAATTTTATGACTCAACATTATAGACTTTGCTTATCGTGTCGAACTTATATAAAGTTTAAGTTTAAATTTGGTCAAAAATTCCCGGGTCATCACTGTACCTACCCGTTAAAGAAATTTCGTCCCGAAATTTGAGTGAGGTGATCATGATTAACAATAAAAATATTTTCATGACGAATATGAGTTGATAAATAGAGTTTTATCATCATTGAGTAATATGAATAAAATGATTTGATTAATCAAAGTGTATGAATGAAGCTATCACAAAAGATCGAGATGAAGAAATGGAGATTTTCCATAACTTTTGACGTAGTCGCGATTGAATTCCGGAATTCAAGGGATTTAAAGAATATCTTCTAAATCTAAAAGATTTGATTCTTCGGCGAATAAGGAAATTAAGATCTCTCTAATTAAATACGGTGATCTGCCGCGATTACTCTGTCTGATATTTTCACTATAAATTTAAGCTCTTCCGTTCCATTATTCTCACCATTCCTATACTTTCCTTCTTAGTTCATTCATCCCGAAAGATTGTGAAAATGCTTAGTCCAGTTCTAATCCCTAATATTTTCCTAATTATCATTCTGCCATCCTTCTTTTCAATCTTCTACCAGAAAAATTTGTTTACTTTTAATATATCCTTGGGGTGATACTATTCTTAATTATACCGTGTCTTCATATTGCTATTCGTATTAATATCCATGGTTTGAACTTCTGTGTTGTTATTGGGTTTTATATCTTCTCTTATATTTTAGAGCTCTTTTGCCTTTTTATTCTCTTCTCGACCTCTAGTAAAGCGAGTAATGGTCCAGAATTCGTACATATGAAGTTTTGAATGAAATTAATGTTCTAAGCAGGAAAGAACGTGATAGCACGATTTGATTTGTCAAATTATCAGAGTCACTGAGAATAGAACTATCAAGAATATACTTTCTTGATATGTTCAGAAGTTAAGCACAATGAAAGAGTTATGTAACATGGCACATGATGACGTTATAATCTGTGAATCATCGCGTCCCATTAGAAACTCAGCATGACTTACTGTAATATAATCACGTTGATCAAGTGTCATTATATTATACTAACTCATGCATCAGTTCCCAACATTACTTCAATAACTTTCATATTTTAAGCTCGAAAGTTTACAGAATATAGAAACTAATAGTTTCTATATGATGTAACACTGATAATACGAAGAGATTAATGATTTTAGATAAGAATAGTTATAAAAATATCTCCAGAAATATGGAGGATATTTATAATGAAAGATACGATACTATCTCGGAATATCTAAGATCAGATGATGATAGAAACTATTGTCTGTAAGGGTTTAGAGTAATGAGCAAGATATTCACTAAAGACCTTAGCAGACATTGAATCATTCGGATTCTTTGAAGTCAAACTTACTCTTTGTGATTTGTCCACGGCTTTCTTCATAGTTTCACATAATCTGCTTTTCGGTACTAAATTTTCTATTGAATGTTTCCATTATAATGATACACAGGAAGCACGAAGAGGTATATAATTTTGGACGAGAATATTTATGAAAATATCCTCAGAAATATCGAAGATATTGATGATGATATTTTGAAATTTCTAAGTTCGATGGTTGATGGAGAAAGATTTTCCGCAAGATTTTAACATGACTTCGAAGCAAGATATTCTCTAAAGATTTCAACGGATCCAAAATTATCTGAATTCTTTGAATATAGGGTATGGTCCTTGTATTTATCCTTGGTCTCCTTCATGGGTAGCTCAATCTGTTTTTCAATACCCAATTTTCTATCGAGCGTTCCTAACACTCCTTTCTTTATCATCAAACTTTTGGTCGTTTAGACCATCTACCATTTTCTGTTTCCTCTGCATTTAATGCTATGCTATCTGAATCATCGGTTATTAATCCAAGGTGGTTTCAGGAAAATTGTGTTTTTAGATGATTAAACGCTGATGGTAATATGGTGGAATATGAAAGGTTCCCTGGTAACAATAAAAGAGCACGCGTATATATCAATGTTATAATAAGGTTGTTTCGTACGAAAAGTAGAAGTTTTCTTGCTGGAGCTGTGACAAAACTGGCTATCTCGAACAGCAGATGCAAAGATATTTTCGGTAATAATAACGCTAAAGGAATTAGCACAGCTACGTGTTAAACGTTTACTCAGGTTCCGAGTGTTTTCAGGTGCATAACTATATGCATCAATCTTTTCTCCCGTAAATGAAGTGCGGTTGGTTCATCCTCTCGATTGAGGTGTTTTCAAGTATCATGAAAGGTTTGAACACAGAATGTAATCGTGAAGATACAAATGATGTTTAAGACGAAATCAAGTGGCAACTTGAAGAATTGTTTAGTTTCATATGTTAGAATCAATATTTTAATTCATTTTAATTATCCAATGTTATTAGTCTACAGTCGATAGTCCACAGTTGACAGTCCAATAATTCATATATAGTTTAATATATAATATTCGAATTAATTAATACGTGTCGTGACCCGTATACGTCTCAGACTCAATCACAACTCAAACTATATATATTATTGTAGAATCAACCTCAACCCTGTATAGAGAACTCGATCATTACTGCATATAGAGTGTCTATGGTGATTCCAAATAATATATATAGATGCATCGATATGATATGTCAAAACCTTGTATACGTGTCCCGATATTTAAAGTGCGTGAAATAAATAACAGAAAATTAAATAACGATAAATAAAGTGCGTAAAGTAAATAACAGAAATTTAATGACGATAAATAAAATTGCAAGAATGTAAATTGCGATCAAATAAATTGCGATAATTAAAATGTAATCAGTTAGCTAGGAACAGTTAGCTAGGATTTTGTTAGCGTGGATTCTTAACAAAATTTCTCATAATTAATTTGTTTATTTCTAACAAATTTTATTTTGTCCAATGTTTTCTTCATTATGCCACTTGTCGGATTCTGATAGGTCAAAATCCAAATATGAAATTGAATAAAAATAGTTATTCTGTGATGAACAGATACATATATCTGTGGATGTAAGTAGGATAGTAAATGACTGTTGAATCAGATTCGAAGAGTGTACAATGTAACTTATTAATGTGAAATCTATATATTCCTCGGGTATTACCTACCCGTTAAAATATTTTCACCATTAACAGTTTGTACGAGAATTTTTTTTTTTTTTTTTTTTTTTACAATCTTTATGAAAATATACTTACATATATATTTTCTTCAGATGTAATCATAGATTTAATGAGTTAATATAATATTAATCTCATTTGATTTACCGTTATAACTAGAATACATAATCTCTAAAACATTAGAGATTACATAATCGCCATGAAGAACGAAGGTAATTGATGTAGAACGATACGTAGAACGATGATTATATTCGAGGTACAGAATGAGATGTTGAGGCATGGATTGTGGATGGTACTGGGGCTGTTACTGATGGTACTGTTGGAGCCGGTGATGTTGCTGAAGCTGGTACATTTTGCACCATATTCTCCAAATTGATTACTCGAGCGCGAAGTTCATTGACTTCTTCTATTATTCCGGGATGATTGTCGGTCGGAACGAGCGGTTGAATAAGGTTTAGAATTTTAGATAGAATATAATCGTGGCGAGATATTCAGGAAATGAGGGTGGAAATGGTGTTTCAAATTGGTTCGCCGGTGAGTGCTTCAGGTTCATTGCCAAGAGAAATTTGGTTGATGTAAAGTATCGCCTTCTTCTCATCTCCACTGATTAAATCGACTACGAACTCATCAGATGAATTGGGGGTGGATGATTAGTTGATTCATTCTGGTGACACTGCTTTCGGAGCTTAGGTAAAACTCCATATCGGAATAGTTGTCGGAATCCTAGGAATTCGAACTGGTTGAGGGATTCATCTCGTACGATCAGATGAAGGATTTTTGATAAGAAATAGATTATAGGATGTAGATTAGTACCCTGTAATACATAATTTACATATGCATATATAATACTAAAATCCCATAAGTTATGGAGGAATCTACGGAAGCTGTCAGGCAAAGTCTACAGTAACAGATATGCTAAGATATGAATTACCAGATACGCTAAGATACTAATTTTGTCTATGCACTATTCATGCAATCATTGCAGTAAGATGTGTCTAGACTAAGAATGATAAGCAGGTAATTTCCTAAGGATGATAAGCAGATGATTTCCGACACGAAATGATAAGCAAAACTTTTGACATGCAGACACGGTCGAAGTCCAGACTCACTAATGCATCCTAACAACTATTAGTTAGACACACTAATGCAAGACCTGGTTCGCTAAGACCACCGCTCTGATACCAACTCTAACGACCCATCCTAATACATCTGGACGAATACATTATAATTGATTACATCGCGAGGTACTTGACCTCTATATGATACATTTTACAAACATTTCATTCGTTTTTAAAAGACAAACTTTCATTACATCGAAAGTTGACGGTATGCATACCATTTCATAATATATCCAACTATAATTGACTTAATAACAATCTTGATGAACTCAACGACTCGAATGCAACGTCTTTTGAAATATGTCATGAATGACTCCAAGTAATATTTATAAAGTGAGCAAATGCACAGCGGAAGATTTCTTTCATACCTGAGAATAAACATGCTTTCAAGTGTCAACCAAAAGGTTGGTGAGTTCATTAGTTTAACATAAATAATCATTTATATCTTTTTAATAGACCACAAGATTTGCATTTCTCATAAATATACGTCCCATGCATAGAGACAAAAATAATCATTCATATGGATTGAACACCTGGTAACCGACATTCACAATATGCATATAAGAATATCCCCATCATTCCGGGATCCTCCTTCGGACATGATATAAATTTCGAAGTACTAAAGCATCCGGTACTTTGGATGGGGCTTGTTGGGCCCGATAGATCTATCTTTAGAGTTCGCGTCAATTAGGGTGTCTGTTCCCTAATTCTTAGATTACCAGACTAAAAAGGGCATATTCGGTTTAATAATCCAACCATAGAATGTATTTTTATTTACTTGTGTCTATTTCGTAAAACAGTTATAAAAAGTTGTGCATGTATTCTCAGCCCAAAAATATAAAGGGTAAAAAGGCAAATGAAACTCACGCATATAAATATTGTAAAACAGTTAATAAAGCATTTGCATGTATTCTCAGCCCAAAAATGTAATGAGTAAAAAGGGAGCAAATGAACTCACCTAATGTATTTTGTAGTAAAAATACATATGACAATATTAAACACTGCAGGGTTGGCCTTGAATTCACGAACCTATATCATTTGTGTATATATATTAATACATTTAATCGTAATCGAGTAAGTTTATATATATAACCTATTAAAGATATTATTTTTATATTAATACTATATTTATATTTTATATATTCCTTTTATATAATAGAATAGTTTGTTATGTTATATGTGTTAAATATATATATAATTATGTATTTCATTTGTTTATCAAAAACAGTAGTTCTAATTATACTAAGTTAATATTAGTAAAAATAATGATAATAACATTAATTATATACTTATGTTAATATTAATAATTACGATACTACTATTAGTGATTTTTACTAATGATAATAATAATGTTAGTTTTAATAATAAATCTTACGATAATAAAAGTAGTTTTTAATAAAATGAAAAATTTAACAATAATGATAATGAAAATAATAATATTTAATACTTGATGATAATAACAATTTTATTAATCTTATGATAGTTCTAATAATAGTACTTGTAATAATATTAGTAGTAAAATTAATAATCTTAATATTAATGCTAATGATAATAATAATTATAGTTATGATAATAATGTTCATTTTAATGATAACAATATGTAATTACATTATTATAATAATGCTAATAATTAACTTAAACATAATAACACTAATAATTATAATTATAACTATAATTATAATAATATTAATATTTGATATTTAATACTTTTATTAGTAACAATAATAATATTAATAGTTGTAATACTGATAATATTAATAATAATCCAAATCATATTAATAATAATGATACAAATTATAATTTCAATAATAATAACAATAATAATAAAAATAAAGATTTTTGATATTAAGAGCTACCTCATAAAGCCTTTGTTTAAAAATATTGCCATTAGCAGGGATCGAACCCGAGACCTCTCGCTTATTCACAACCCAACTAAACCATCCGTCTGTTTCTGTTTTCTTTGAATATTACTCATTTTAATTTCTTTTATATCAGTAATCGTGTTCATCTTCTTCATTACAAATTTCAAACTCAAAATCGACTATTCCTACATTCTAATTAGTTTCTTATAAACTTTTAGAGTTTATAAAGGATACTGAAATAATTAGTAGTTAATTCAATTAATTAAAACAACTCAATGATTTCATAAAAAAATAACAGCTCGTTAAATATATTTCAAGAACCCAAATTCAATTTCGAATTTAGAGACTGTAATGGACTAAAATTCCTAAATGAAAAATGTTTTAAATCCTTACTATAACCTTTCTGAACCATAATTTGAGCTTGAAACATCAAAACTCAATCGAATTTCGTGATGGACACAAGTTTAACTTTTTAGGAAAATAACTTTGACTCAAAAATTCATACTTGATATTAGGAATTACGATATGAAACTTTGCAGAAAGTGTAAGTAAAAGATTTCTAACATCTTTACATTTATAGAATTTAAAATAAGATTCAAATTCATAGTTTTTGAAAAATTAAAAAGAAACAGAGATACGTACTGTATTCTTTTATATTTCTGAATTGCGATCGATTTAATAGGAGACTGTAAAGGGTGTTTGTGATTACTTGAAGTGGTAGTAAATTGTATGATGTACCAATCGACAGAATTGATCCATTAAATATGGAAAAGGTGTGTCCCGTTTTGTATTCACAGATAGCAACGAAAAAAAAACTAAAATTAAATAAAGTATATTGTGAACGGATTTGATTCGTACGAATAATGTTGAGGTTTAACAAACTTGAGACAAGAACAAATTGTTAAAATAGTTTGATTGTAACAGGCAACAACTTTTGTACGATTTTCTTGTTCTACAAATCATATTCCATTAATTTAAATGATTAAATAATATATTAATATTACTTTTATAAAACAAATCGTGACTTGGATCAATTAGGAGATAAATCAGAATCTTGTTACAGCAATGTTAAATATAAGTAACGATTGCATTCAGTCTTTTCTTCTTTTTTTTTATTGATTTTTATATAATAAATATAATAATAATATTTTTAATAATAATAATAATAATAAATAATAAAAATGGTAATATTAATTAATAATAATAATTCTTAATAATAATATCTAATATCAAATAATAATAATACTGATTTTTAATGCTAATATTAATAATAATAATAATAATAATATTGAATGTAATAGTAATATGATGTTAATTATATTATAACTTGAAATTCTATAAATATATTTGTACACATATCTATACATATACATATATTGTATTTAAATATATCTATTTATATATATATATATATATATATATATATATATATATATATATATATATATATATATATATATATATATATATATATATATATATATATATTTTATATTTAGTCTCATTAGTTATTAAATATAATTATAATAATACTTCTTAATATTATAAATACTTTATAATAATGTAATGATGATAATAATTATATTATTGATAATAATAATATCTATAAATTTTTAATATATTAATATTACATGTTATCGTTTATAATTTATATTATGTAACAACTTATATTGGATAGTAATTTATATATATATATATATATATATATATATATATATATATATATATATATATATATATATATATATATATATATATATTAATATAATATCATGTACCTTATTTTACATATTTATTCCTAATGGTTAAATTATATTTTATAATTTCAAGTTAATATACATATACTTACATTTATATATACATATTTATTTACAAACAATTGTTCGTGAATCGTCAGGATTTGGTCGAGGTCAATTGAATATATGAAACAGTTCAAAAATTTTTGTGACTCAACATTATAGACTTTGCTTATCGTGTCGAACTTATATAAAGTTTAAGTTTAAATTTGGTCAGAAATTCCCGGGTCATCACAGTATTCTCGTCCGAAATTATATACCTCTTCGTGCTTCATGTGTATCATTATATTGGAAACATTCAATAGAAAATTTAGTACCGAAAAGCAGATTATGCGAAACTATGAAGAAAACCGTGGACAAATCATAAAGAATAAGTTTGACTTCAAAGAATTCAAATGATTCAATGTCTGCTAAAGTCTTTAGTGAATATCTTGCTCCTTACTCTAAACCCTTGCAGACAATAGTTTCTATCATCCTCTGATCATAGATATTCCGAGATATTATCGTATCTGTCATTATAAATACCCTCCATATTTCTGGAGATATTTTTATAACTATTCTTATCTGAAATCATTAATCTCTTCGTGCTATCAGTATTACATCATATAGAAACTGTTAGTTTCTATATTCTGTAAACTTTCGAGCTTAAAATATGAATGTTATTGAAGTAATGTTGGGAACTGAAGCATGAGTTAGTATAATATAATGACACTTGATCAACGTGATTATATTACAGTAAGTCATGCTAAGTTTCTAATGGGACGTGATGATTCACAGATCCTAACGTCATCACGTGCCATGTTACATAACTCTTTCATTCTGATTAACTTCTAAACATATCAAGAAAATATATTCTTGATAGTTCTATTCTCAGTGATTCTGGTAATTTGACAAATCAATATCGTGTCATTACGATTTCTTTCTCAGAACATTAGCCATGTGCATTCGAAACTCCATATCTACGAATTGCTGGACCATTACTCGCTTTACTAGAGTTCGAGAAGAGAATAAAAACACAAAGAGCTTCGAAATATATGGGAGAATATAAAACTCAATAATAACATGGAGGTTATAAACCGTGGGTATTAATACGAATAACAATATAAAGACACGGCAGAATTAAGAATAGTGTCCCCCAAGGTAATAGTAGAAGTAAACAGATTTTCTTGGTGGAAGATTGAAAGGAATGATGACAGAAATGAAAATTAGGAAAATATCAAGGATTAGAACGAGATTAAGCATTTTCACAATCTTTTGGATGTATGAACTAAGAAAGAAAGTATAGAAATGGTGAGAATAATGGAACGAAAGAGCTTAATTTATAATGGAAATATCAGACAGAGTAATCGAGGCAGATCACCGTATTTAACCGAAGAATCAAACCTTTTAGATTTCGAAGATTTTCTTTAAATCCCTTGAATTTCAGAATTCAACTCTGACTCTGTCAAAAGTTAAGATGAATCTTTACTTTCCTATTTCACTAATTGGTGATAGCTTCACTCGTACTCTTGGAATAATCGAATTATTTTATCCATATTACTCAATAATGATAAAACTCTATTTATCAGCTCATATTCGTCAGGAAAACATATTTATTGTTAGCCATGACGACCTCACTCAAATTTCGGGACAAAATTTCTTTAACGGGTAGGTACTGTGATGACCCGGGAATTTCCGACCAAATTTAAACTTAATCTTTATATGATTTCGATACGATAAGCAAAGTATGTAATGTTGAGTCTAGAAAACATTGGAACGATGTTCATATATTCTATTGACCTTCGACTGTTCTCGACGATTCACGAACCAATGTGTAATTAATGATGTATATATATATATATATATATATATATATATATATATATATATATATATATATATATATACACACACACACACATATACACAAGTGTATATATAAAAATTTAAATTAAAAAGTATACGTTCATCAATTAGAAATTAAAAATGTAAGATAACAAACAAAATAATTAAGTTGTTATTAAAATAAATATATATAAATAAATATATGATACTTACATGCATCGATCACCATCACCATATATTCTGTTTTTATTTTACAACCAAACCATTGTCACAATTGTAAACAAGGTGGGACTAGATATTTTTGATATTCTTTTCTCATACACGTTTCAATTAACTAAACATTATCATAATTAATATATTATCATTATTAGTACATTTATTAATATTATGTATGTACACTTCAACTCACTAGAACCACACACAAATTTTTGTTCTTTCTTTCCTCAATTGATATTCATATCTAGTGCATATACAGCCATAAAACAAACTATTCCACTTGTGAACCCATAATTCTTTTAATATTATTGAGTCAATTTTAAAAACATGATTTAGATTCCATATTGTACGACATAACATATTTTCATTTCTATTTAACTCATCACAATCCTACTTACACAAAACCCATTCACCAATCTCACCTTAAACCCACTTCGTCAACCATCCTCCTTCCACCACCCTACAATCACTCCACAAACCACCAATCGACTTCTTTCTCCTTCTTATTCATAAACCCACAAAACAACCATCATGTTTAATTTTGTTGCTGCAGTTGCTACTTATGATCTCTGGTCTGAATAAATTCACCAAACTAACACCACTCGATATAAACTACTCGATCACTATCATTGCAACCTGCTGCTACAGTCTAAGAACAACCCCATATAACCCAAATTGATGCTGCTATAAATCATTGACACAGCCACCTTACTTAACCATGACCACCATATATAAATAACCTGTGAATGATTCAGTGGCACTATTCGCAAGCACCACACCTATAAACTAACCGCTACTGCTACATTCTTAATTGTATAACACCGTCATAGAACCCATTTAGCTTTGCTGCAGCTGCTAATATTATTTCTGTTTTCTGTTTTAACCCGTCATAAACCGCACCTATAGTCTCAAACCACTTGCAAATCATTCTTGTTACAGCTCGAACCACTGTTTCCTCCACCACTTTTACTAATTGTTTCGGTTCTAACTTTAAATCACGATCCATCACCACTGGATACTTCTGTAATGTTGCAGCCAACAAGCAAACACCACACTAAACCACCAACCACAATCCCTTTGAGCTGCTATTATTTGTTGATCGACTAAGCTCCCAAACAATCACCACCATCGAATTAATCTTATGCTACTGACTATTGCATTTGAACCACATCAAACTATCATCATCAATCACCAACCAAAACACCACCACCAAAACTGCATGATCTTCTGTTCTAATCACGATTGAACACCACCACAACCATCAACCTCTTAAACTCACCTCACCACCTACATCTTTATGCTGCTGCTGTATTTGCTTTCTGTTTCAGGCTACCATTTAATCTCCTACAGCTCGAATCAAATCACATTGAGAAGGTATATACCATAATAATCACCTTCAATTAGCAAAAGAGTAATTTATTCAATCCTTACAAATTCTAACAATTAATTCGACAATCAAAATAACATATCCTATTCTCAATTAAACAATAATAATTCTTGTGAGTTCGATAGAGAAAGATCAAGAACTGAGAATGATAAAGAGGACCACAATAATTTAAAGAACATATCCGATTGCTGCTATTGTTCTAATAATTAAAAAAAATATAGAATACTAATAAATAAATAAATAAATAAATAAATAAAATGTATACTTAAATTATAAAGGGATTTAAAGAAATTAAGAAAAACAACACCTAATCGATTACTGATAATGCTAAAAATGAACATATATTTCATAGCATTATTCCTCAAGAAAGACAAGCTTTTAGTTGCAATTATTCTATTTACAAGTGATATTCGTTTAAATAATAAAAGGTGAAGACAAAAGACAGATTCGACGAATTAAAGACGCAACCAACCAAAAAGCTCAAAAGTACAAAATACAATCAAAGAGGTTCCAATTATTGATAAGAAACGTCTCGAAATTACAAGAGTACAAGATTCAAAACGCAAAGTACAAGATATTAAATTGTACGCAAGGACGTTCGAAAATCCGGAACTGGGACCAGAGTCAACTCTCAACGCTCGACGCAACGGACTAAAAATTACAAATCAACTATGCATATAAATATAATATAATATTTAAATAATTCTTATAATTATTTATATATTATATAATATATTATAAACCGTCGGAAAGAAAGGCTCCAAACTTGTGTGAGCTGTAAAAGCGAACTCCGCGACTCGCGGAGTTTGAAGGCAAAAAGGGCCGCCAGGCGCGGAGCCCCAAAAACTGAAACTCCCTATAAAAGCAAACGAATTCTGATCGCAAAAATATATCAATATCTATCTCTCTCTCAATATATACGTAAATATATATATATAATTTATATTTTAATTTTAATTTTAATTTTAAATCCTAATAATAAGGGTATGTTAGCAAATGTTGTTAGGGTGTAAGTCGAAATTCTGTCCGTGTAACGCTACGCTATTTTTAATCATTGTAAGTTATGTTCAACCTTTTTAATTTAATGTCTCGTAGCTAAATTATTATTATGCTTATTTAATCCGAAGTAATCATGATGTTGGGCTAATTACTAAAATTGGGTAATTGGGCTTTGTACCATAATTGGGGTTTGGACAAAAGAACGACACTTATGGAAATTAGACTATGGGCTATTAATGGGCTTTATATTTGTTTAACTAAATGATAGTTTGTTAATGTTAATATAAAGATTTACAATTGGGCATCCCTATAAATTACCATATACACTCGATCGGACACGATGGGTGGGGTATTTATATGTACGAATTATCGTTCATTTAACCGGACACGGGAATGGATTAATAGCCACTAGAATAATTAAAACAGGGGTGAAATTACATTCAAGGGTAATTGGTGTAATTGTTAACAAAGTAGTAAAACCTTGGTTTACACTCAGTCGACATCCTGGTGTAATTATTAAACAAAGTATTAAAATCTTGTTACAGTTTAAGTCCCCAATTAGTTGGAATATTTAACTTCGGGTATAAGGATAATTTGACGAGGACACTCGCACTTTATATTTATGACTGATGGATTGTTATGGACAAAAACCAGACGGACATATTAAATAATCCATGACAAAGGACAATTAACCCATGGGCATAAAACTAAAATCAACACGTCAAACATCATGATTACGGAAGTTTAAATAAGCATAATTCTTTTATTTCATATTTAATTTTCTTTATTTTATATTTAATTGCACTTCTAATTATCGCATTTTTATTGTTATTGTATTTAATTGCACTTTTAATTATCGTACTTTTTAATTATCGCAAGTTTATTTTATCGCACTTTTATTATTCGCAATTTCATTATCGTTATTTACTTTACGCTTTAAATTAAGTCTTGTATTTATTTATTATTTTACATTTGGTTTTAACTGCGACTAAAGTTTTAAAATCGACAAACCGGTCATTAAACGGTAAAAACCCCCCTTTATAATAATAATAATATTACTTATATATATATTTGTATTTTTATAAAAGTAAACTAATATAGCGTTAAGCTTTGTTTAAAGATTTTCCCTGTGGAACGAACCGGACTTACTAAAAACTACACTACTGTACGATTAGGTACACTGCCTATAAGTGTTGTAGCAAGGTTATATCCAATCTCTAAATAAATAAATATCTTGTGTAAAATTGTATCGTATTTAATAGTATTTTCTGCTGAAATTTAATAGTATTTTATACCACTCTGCTAAAACATCAAGTATTTTTGGCGCCGCTGCCGGGAACAATTTAGCTTAAAAGCCGGAAGCGCAACGCTAATTAAAAAAAAAAAAATTTAGTTTACTTTTATTAAAATTCGTTTTTATAAAAATACGTTTTAAATATTCGAAAATATAAAAAGAAAAACAAAAATATAAGTATTTTTAAGATTTTGTTAAATATTTAAGTTTTATAAAGTTTCTTTATTTTTATATAAGTTTTATTTAAGTATTTTGTTTTTATTTAAAACATAAAAAAAAACCGAAAAAAATTTAATATATATATAAATCTATTTTTAAGATATTTATAAAATTATAAAGTAGTTCTATTTTTATTCTAGTTTTTAAAATATAAGTTTTTATTATATAAATATTTTAGATTTTAAAACAGAAAATATAAAACAGAAAATATAAAATAAAAAAAAATAAAAAAAACGTCGAATTTCAAAACTGTACCAGAGTTGAATTTTGGAACCCCGCGACTCGCGGAGTTTGAAGCATCGAATACCGCAACTCGCGGAGACACTCTGACACCGACAGAACCCTAATTTAGCATTTATTACGAGTAATTATTAATTATTATTATTATTAACCCTAATTAATTATTATTATTATAATTAGTTTTACTTTTTATTTAATTTATATTTTAGTTAAATTAGTTTAATTAAATTGTAAAATTAATAGTTTTATAAAATAAATAATATAAAAATAATATTTTTATAAAAATTGTACTTTTTACAACTTTTTGTATATTTTTATATTTTGTCCCTCTTTAATTGTTTTAGCGTAATATTTATATTTTTAGCTCATATTTAGTTTTAAACTTAGTTTTTGCCATAGTTATTTTTACTTCTAGATTTTTAGGCTTTGCCGTAGAATTCCTTAAGTGTTTTTTCTTTAGATTAAGATTTAGGTGCTTTAGAATTTTGCGACGCCTTTTTAAGTTTTAGTTTCTTTTTAAGTTATTTCCATTTGGGATTTAGTTTTTCTTGTAAGCTTTAATATTTTTAGACGACTTTTACCTATGTATCAATTATCATTCCAATTAGTAATCTCAATTTGCGATTATAATTTTAAGTTAGTTGTAGTAATAAGGTTGGGTTAGTCAAGTGTTTTTAAGTTTTATAAGTTTCTTTTATTTTTCCGTCACCTTTTATTTTTCAACCATTTTTCTTTTTCGACCTTTTTCGACGAACTCTTTTTCTTTCTTATTTCTCGCTATTCTAGTTTTTAGGACATAGATTTTTATTCTACTTCTTATCTAAATTTCTTAAAATTACGAAAATTTATTTTAAATGGTTAAATTGATAGACATCAAAATTTTCTGGTTCGTAGTAATAGTTGGATTTATACGTTGACCGGGTTATTGGAGCCAAACAGTCCTCAATTATATTGAGACCAAACGAATCCTGCCCCTCTGCTTTATCTTTTGGCTATTCGGAACGTGGGAAAAATCAGAAAAGTCTATTGATTGGATAACTTATTATAATTTTTCTTTCCTTTTAAAAACTAATAGGATATTCAGTGAATGCACCGAGCAAGACGTTCACCACCTTTTGTACGTTCACCACCTGTAACTAGATCAAGACATTTAGCAAATATTACCGCCGTTGATTTTTCTTTAGAATCGTCATCCAGTCGACCAAGTACTCCAGTTCAAATTTCCGATAATCCATTTTTTGAACCCGACCTCACAATTGAGAATCCGGAGAATATTCAGGAACGATTCGTAGATCCTGAACCACTAAATTTTCCTCCGGAACCACCAATCATTCAAACAGAGATTGTTGAGGAACGAACCATTAAATCAGAATCCTCTAGTGATTCCGATTTAACAAATTCAATTATGGAGAATCTGGAACCTTTAAGTATGGAAGATCGAATGAGAGCTAAACGCACTGGCCAAGGTCACGCAATTACTCATCCAGACATTAATGCGCCAGATTATGAAATCAAAGGACAAATTCTACACATGATGACTAATCAATGCCAATTTAGTGGTGCGCTGAAGGAAGATCCAAATGAACATTTACGTACCTTTAATAGGATCTGCACACTATTTAAAATCCGAGAAGTAGAGGATGAACAGATATATCTCATGTTATTTCCCTGGACTTTAAAGGGAGAAGCCAAAGATTGGTTAGAATCGTTGCCTGAAGGGGCGATCGATACATGGGACGTATTAGTTGAAAATTTTCTTAAACAAATCTTTCCTGCATCTAAAGCCGTAAGACTTCAAGGAGAAATTGTTACATTCACACAGAAGCCGAATGAAACTCTATATGAGGCGTGGACTAGATTTGGAAAGTTATTAAGAGGATGTCCGCAACATGGTTTAGATACCTGTCAAATAGTACAAATATTCTACCAAGGATGCGACATCACTACAAGGAAATACATAGATATAGCAGCTGGTGGTTCTATTATGAAGAAAACCGAAACTGATGCTTACAAAATTATTGATAACACTGCTTCCCACTCACATGAATGGCACCAAGAAAAAGATATCGTTAGATCATCTAAAGCAGCTAGAGCCGATTCTAGCCATGACTTAGATTCCATTTTCGCAAAGATAGATGCTGTGGAGAGACGAATGGAAAAGATGACTAAAGATATTCACTCAATACGAATTAGTTGTAAGCAGTGTGGAGGACCACATTTGACAAAAGATTGTCTCAGTATTGAATTAACAATGGAACAAAGAGAGAATATTTCATACATAAACCAAAGGCCTGGAAATAATTATCAGAATAATTATCAACCGCCAAGGCCTATTTACAATCAAAACCAGAACTATAACAGAAATATTCCATACAACAACCAACAAGGTCCTAGCAATCAACAAGTATCCAATAATACTTACAACCAGCAAAGACCTAATTTTCAAAACAAACCACCACAACAAACCGATGAAAAAAAGCCGAATTTAGAAGATATGATGACGAAGCTAGTTGAAACTCAAACGCAGTTTTTCACATCTCAGAAACAAACTAATGAATAAAATGCTCAAGCATTTAGAAATCAACAAGCTTCTATTCAAAATCTGGAACAAGAAGTAAGTAACCTAGCAAGGTTAATAGGTGAAAGAAAACCGGGAAGTCTACCTAGTGATACAAATACTAACCCCCGGAATGAAACAGCTAAAGCCATTACCACAAGAAGTGGTACAACACTTAAACCACCTGAAATACTTGTAACTTCTGATGAAGCTATTCCTACTCCACAAGAACCACAACCTGATCAAGATAAGGAAAAAGAACCGGTAGTTGAAAAGGTTAATGAAGATAATACAGTTAAGGCTAAACCTTATGTTAAACTATACCAACCACCACTTCCTTGCCCGAGTAAAATGAAGAAAGAGAAACTTGAAGCCGAGCAATCCAAATTCTTGGATATGTTTAAAAAGATAAATGCAAATCTTCCTTTCATTGATGTGATTTCAGGAATGCCTAGATATGCTAAATTCTTGAAAGATCTAATCTCAAATAGAAAGAAAATGGAAGAACTCTCGGCTGTTACTATGAATGCTAATTGTTCAGCAGTGCTGTTGAATAAGATACCAGAAAAACTATCTGATCCAGGAAGTTTCACAATTCCATGTTTTCTGGGAAGTCTTAGTTCAATAGAAGCATTGGCAGACTTAGGTGCTAGTATAAATCTAATGTCGTATTCACTATACGCTAAACTAGACCTTGGAGAATTGAAACCAACCAGAATAAGCATACAACTAGCCGATAGATCAATAAAATATCCTAGAGGGATAATGGAGAACATGCTAGTTAAAGTTGGTACTTTAGTATTTCCAGTAGATTTTGTTGTTCTGGACATGGAAGAAGATTCTCAAGTTCCTCTCATATTAGGAAGACCATTCTTAAACACGGCTAAAGCAATGATAGACGTGTTCGGTAAGAAATTGACCCTAAGTATAGAGGATGAGAGTGTTACCTTTTCAGTTGATAGAGCAATACAACAACCACAATCTGCAGATGATACATGTTATTATATTCAAACTATAGATGCACATGCAGAATTATTAGAAGAATTTCCAGAATTAAAAGGAACAGGAGAATGTTCTTTAGGAGAAGGAACAGAACAAATTGATGAAGCTGAAATGTTAGCTACACTTATAGCTAATGGATATGAACCAACAATAGAAGAAATTTAAATGCTAAAAGAAGAAGACAGATATCGATATAAATCATCGATAGAAGAACCTCCGAAATTAGAGTTAAAGCCACTTCCAAACCATTTGGAATACGCTTATTTACATGGTGAATCTGAATTACCTGTAATAATATCGTCTTCTCTTACTAAAAATGAGAAATCACAACTCATTTCTGTGTTGAAAGCTCATAAACCAGCCATTGCATGGAAGATTCATGATATTAAAGGAATAAGTCCTTCGTATTGCATACATAAAATCCTTATGGAAGAAGGTCATAAAACGTATGTGCAACGCCAACGAAGACTAAATCCTAATATGCAAGATGTAGTTAAGAAAGAGATTATTAAACTGCTAGATGCAGGTCTAATTTATCCAATCTCTGATAGTCCATGGGTAAGCCCAGTTCAATGCGTGCCTAAGAAGGGTGGCATGACTGTCATTACAAATGAGAAAAATGAGCTTATTCCTACTAGGACTATAACAGGATGGCGTGTGTGTATTGATTATAGAAAATTAAATGACGCCACCAGAAAAGATCACTTTCCCTTACCTTTCATAGATCAAATGTTGGAAAGATTAGCCGAAAATAGTTACTATTGTTTTCTAGATGGATTTTCCGGATATTTTCAAATTCCAATAGCACCCGAAGATCAAGAGAAAACCACATTCACGTGCCCTTATGGTACTTTTGCTTACAAACGCATGCCATTTGGACTTTGTAACGCCCCTGCAACCTTTCAAAGGTGTATGATGGCGATTTTTCACGACATGATAAAAGAATGCATGGAAGTTTTCATGGATGACTTTTCAGTCTTCGGTGATACATTTGAATCATGTCTAATTAATCTTGAACGAATGCTGATTAGATGCGAACAGTCAAATCTAGTACTTAATTGGGAGAAATGCCATTTCATGGTTAAAGAAGGCATCGTTCTTGGACATAAAATTTCAAAAGAAGGAATTGAAGTGGATAGAGCTAAAGTAGATGTAATTGCTAAACTTCCACATCCCACCAATGTTAGAGGAGTTAGGAGTTTTCTAGGGCATGCCGGTTTTTACCGACGTTTCATAAAAGATTTTTCTAAAATTGCCACTCCTATGAATAAACTCCTAGAAAAGGATGCTCCATTCATCTTTTCAGATGAATGTATCAAATCTTTTAATATTCTTAAAGAGAAACTTACTAATGCGCCGATCATGATAACACCAAATTGGAATCTACCATTTGAACTAATGTGCGATGCAAGTGATTTTGCAATGGGAGCCGTTTTAGGACAAAGGATTGAAAAAAGATTTCAACCTATATATTATGCTAGTAAGACGTTACAAGGAGCACAAACAAATTACACAACTATTGAAAAAGAACTCCTTGCTATTGTCTTTGCTTTTGACAAATTTCGATCATATCTCGTTCTAGCAAAAACGGTGGTCTATACCGACCATTCTGCTCTTAGATACCTATTTTCGAAACAAGATGCCAAACCAAGATTAATCCGTTGGATCTTACTCTTACAAGAGTTCGATATTGAAATCCGAGATAAAAGAGGAGCAGAAAATCTCGCCGCTGATCATCTTTCTCGTCTTGAAAATCCCGAATTAGAAGTTCTAAATGAATCGGCCATACAAGACAACTTTCCTGATGAATATCTATTGAAAATAGATTATAATGAAATACCATGGTTTGCAGACTATGCAAACTACTTAGTATGTGGATTCCTTGAAAAAGGATTATCGTACCAAAAACGAAAGAAATTCTTTAGTGATATAAAACACTATTTCTGGGAAGATCCACATCTATTTAAAAGTTGTCCAGATGGAATAATACGCCGATGTGTATTCGGAGATGAAGCCAGTAAAATATTAAACCATTGTCACACAGGACCAACAGGAGGGCATTATGGGCCTCAACTAACAGCAAGAAAAATTTATGATGCTGGATTCTATTGGCCTACAATTTACAAAGACGCACACCTTCTTTGCAAATCCTGTGATGCTTGTCAAAGGGCCGAAAAAATAAGTCAACGTGATGAAATGCCACAAAATGTCATCCAAGTATGTGAAGTATTTGACATTTGGGGTATTGACTTTATGGGTCCATTTCCAAAATCTCATAATAATCTATATATACTCGTAGCCATTGATTATGTATCTAAATGGGCGGAAGCACAAGCTCTCCCAACTAACGATGCACGAATTGTAGTCAACTTTTTAAAACGTCTTTTTGCAAGGTTTGGAACACCGAAAGCTTTAATAAGTGATCGGGGTACTCATTTCTGTAATAATCAACTTGAGAAAGTTCTTAAAAGATATGGAGTAACTCATAAAATCTCCACCGCATATCATCCACAAACAAGTGGACAAGTTGAAAATACCAACCGAGCTTTAAAACGTATTCTAGAGAAAACTGTAGGATCAAATCCGAAGGAATGGTCCATTAAATTGGAGGATGCACTCTGGGCTTTTAGAACAGCCTACAAAAATTCAATTGGAACCACACCTTTTAGACTTGTTTATGGAAAAGCATGTCATCTTCCAGTAGAAATTGAACACAAATCATTTTGGGCTTTGAAGACATGTAATCTTGATTTACATGAAGCCGAACATCTACGATTAAGTCAACTAAACGAATTAGAAGAATTAAGACATGAAGCATACGAAAATTCGTTAATCTATAAGGAAAGAACGAAGAAATGGCATGATAAAAGAATCAGAAGTTCAAAAGAATTCAAAGAAGGAGACAGAGTTCTTCTTTTCAATTCACGATTCAAGCTATTTCCTGGAAAATTGAAATCAAGATGGTCTGGACCATTCATAGTCAAAAGAGTTTTCCCATACGGAACGATAGAATTAATAAATTCAAATGGGATTGAATTTAAAGTTAATGGTCACAGAGTTAAACATTACATACATGGTCCGATGGAAGAAGACAATGATGTTAATCACAATTTCAACTAAGTATAGGGGGTTTATGTATTTCTGTTAGAGTTAGATTGTCTGTTTTCGAGTAGTTCTCGAAAATGGAACCCGAACGGTCTTTCCCTAGCAGACCCTAAAGAACTAGTCTTCTCCCCCCATTCTGAATTTTTATTTTTTTAGGAAATGAAGACTGCCTGTGAACTAAACCATGGTCTAATGCTACACGCTTTGATCACTAAACGTAATAATGACACACTACCGAGTGAAATAGTATCAGTAATCAGAGAAAGATTGGACGGAGTTAGAAAATAATCCAGATGCGAAGATAATAAGTTACAATTTGGTAAAGGAAAATCAAAATCCGCAGCGAAAAGAAGAGCACGACACTTAGAAAGATGTCACAAATGCGGAAAATGGTCACATGGAGGTAAATGTTCAAATAATCAAACCTATTCAAACACCGAATTTGTTACTTTATGCAGAGACGGACCATTCATATGTTTAGAAGAAAAAACACTGAATGCTCGAGGTTACGCCTATGTAGCCATGGAAAACCAATTAAACCGACTATCTTATGAATGGGATAGATCATATAACTAAGAAATCTATTTCACAGGTATGTTTGTACAGTTTTTATTTTTTTTTATTTTTAACCTTTTGATAATAAACGCTAATTTGTTCGCTATAAAGTATTAAATTGGTATTGAATAAAATTAGGTTTGGCGACCGAAATTATTGATATCATTCAAAAATTTATTACATCACTGCGAAATTTAACGTTTATTCTTAAGGTATAAATATCTTTAATCAATCAACCCAAAATATTTCAAAAATTCGTCATGAGTTAAATTAGGTCTTGGAACCGAAATTACTTTACCGAAAAGAGGGGCGCATATTTTTGATAATATTTGATTGATTCAAGTGGGATAAAAAGCCAAAAAGATTTTTAATTTTATTTTTACCATGTTTTTAAAATTAATATATAAATCTTAAATTAATATTGTAAACTTTGTAAAAACAATATATTTAAAATTGTAAATATTTGAAAAATATAATAAAGTTTGGTGTGAATTTATAATATGAATTTTTAAATTAAGTTTGGTGTGAATTTTTAATTTTTAAAATATGAATTTTTAATTTTATGCATTTCAAATTTTAAGTTTGGTGTGAATTTTTAATATTAATTTTGAATTTTATATTTAAATTGTGTGAATTTAAAAACAAAAATTTACTTTATCTCATTAAGTTAAAAATATGATTTTTAAAATTCGTCATAAGTTGAAGACTAGGTCTTTAAACCGAAATTGCTTTACCCAAGGGAGGGACGAGAACTTTTATTATCATTATTTTTAATCTTATTGAATTAAAGTATGCCAAAAACATTAAAAAAAACCAAAAATCTTAGCTTTTAAAACAATCGCTACAAAAAGACAAATTTTAAAATTTTGACGAAGGACGGACTAGGACATCTATCCGAAACGACCTCGTCCTAAATAACAAGGGAAACAAAATTTTAAAATTAATTACTTAATTGTTTTAATTAGTATACGATATAAAAAAAAACAAACTCCGTGACTCGCGGAGTTTGAAGGTTTAAACCCCGCTACTTGCGGAGGGACCGAAATACAGAAAAAAAAAAATAAAACGCAAAAAAACTGATCAGTTGAACACCACAACACACAAAACACTGCGAAAATACTGCGCAAAAACCCGCAAAAACACCCCCAAAATCACAATTTTTAACCGTTAATCATCAAATCTTTTACTAAAATCATGTTGAGAAGGATGCTATCAAGGAATTACTCAAGAAAAACGGTAAATTTCTACACCTAAACACCATTTAATCCGAAAATTAGTGTTCTTGAGCAATTTTTTCCCCAATTTGATTTTGATACTTTTTAGTGTAATTATGCTTAAATTGTTTATGTATTATGCTTGTATAACCTAGATTGATGCTATTTAACATGATTAGAAGCCTTAAACTTCAAATTTTGAGTAATCTAGGGTTTGTGTTCTTGAGCAAATTTGGGGCTTTTTGATATAAACAGGTTATGGCCAATTTTTGTCATGAATTGTTGCTAAATTAAGTAGTGTAACATGTTTAGGTAGTTAAATGATCCAAACTTTGAGCCTAAACATGATTTTGAGAATTAAAGTGGACTTTTTCAAGTCTAAAATTCATGAACTTGATTTTTGAGAGATAATGCCATTTGAAACTTGTTTAATTGCTAGTAATGATTATTTTGACATGTTATTTGAGTTAAATGCTTATGAACTTGGCGAACATTTTCGTATATGCTTATTTGAAAAAGTGTAGATTTGATGAAAATATGAAAATGAGCTTAAGTTTGATATAAATTGATCATGTCATTGTAATTATTTTGATTGATGATTTTGCTGACACTAATGCATATTTGGATGCACAAAAATTGTGTTTGATGTGTTTTGCAGACTGAAAGGGGAGAATCTTCATCCCAAGCTCGCAATGCTCCTGCTGAGAATGCGGAACAACAGGAGGTGGATAACTACTACAAACAAGATATACCTCATCCAGTCATGACATTTTCTGATATGCACTTAGAAGATTTGCACCCGAACCTGATATTTGACAGACTTTGGATAGATTATCCAAAATACCAAAGGGGTTTGCATACTCTTCATTCTAAAGTTGTTGAGGTACCTAGGGTTATAGAATGGGGACCATTAGAAGCTGTAGAATTGGCCGGGCCAATTAGGGAATTACTTGCACAGAGGTATGGTAATTCTACTTTTAACGACTGGGTACGTTTATTCACCATGTGTAGACCTGTATATAAAGTATGGTGTGAAGAATTGTTGTGTAGTATAGAATTAAATGATCGGGTAACTAGTTTAACCGATCGATCTTTTATTAGATTTTTGTTAGGAGGTTTGATGCGCCACATGTCTTTACTAGACATGGCTCAGGCTTTACATATATATACGCCTGAGGAGTTAGCATCTGCCGATTGTAGAGGGTTGATACTAAATGGTAGAAAGATAGATGAAAATTTTGATACACATGGTGTATGGAGTCAAATGACAAGCCATTACCGATTCAAAGGGGAAAATTACTCTTATTTGGATATAGATAGAGCTGAATTAAGAGTAATTCATAGGTTTTTAGCTAATTCGATTACACAAAGAGGTAAGAACAAGGAAAAGGTAAATGAACAGGATTTGTTTTACCATATGTGTATACGAGACCCACAAAGCGCTGTAAGTATACCTTATTGTGTGGGTTATTATTTATCAGCTATGGTTAGGGGGATGAGACCGCATAGCATAATAGGAGGTGGTATATTTATTACTTTGATTGCTGAATATCTCGGTGTGGATATAAGTCGGGGGGATTATTGGTCGAAGAACCAGAACCCCGCGATACAATAGGTTTAAATGTATACCATGGTGCAAAAGTTTTGAAGAGGTGAAATAACGCCGCAGTACAATACCATGGTAGACATCGACAGGTTGAGAGAAACCAACAGCAAGGTAATGTAGGAGGGGGAAATGAAATGAAAGAAATGCAAAGGTTTATAGCTTCACAGGAGTACGAAAATGCTAGACAGAGAGCATTTGAAGATTGGCAAGTTCATCAAAACCAAATCATAGCTTATTGCCAACATATAGGTAGAAACTATATTCCTACTCCAAAGCCCATATTCCCTCCCTGGTCTATAGAAATTCAACCACCGTATCCTATGTATAACCCAACCGAAGCATTTTATAGCACCTATGGTTATGCATGGAACCCCTATTGGTATCAGTATCATCCCTAGTCTACTTAGTTTTATTTATTTTGTAATTTGTAATGTTGATACGTTTAATACTTATGATAATATTGTAATAGTTGTTATAATTTTCTAACTTTTATTCTTAGATTTTAATAATTTTTGAATGTGGGGTAATATACCAAACTTCAAAAATATGTATATATGTTTGCAGTTTATCTTATGTACACAACAGGGTAAAACAACGCATTTTCAAATACTGGCATTAAGTTCAGCAAAAGCAACTAATTTTGACGACAAGATGCAAAATATATGTGAAATAACAACAAGACGGAATGAACAAATGATGTACACCATTTATCATTCAGCAAACAAACGCCAATATATTTGGAAACTTTGGTAAAATTTAATCATTTTCACACAAATCACCCTCAATAATTTAAATTGTTACTGATTTCTTGCAAATGAGGGCATTGCAAGATCTTAAGTGTGGGAAGGGGTTAAATTCTTTCGGATTTTTAAAAATTTTTATCATAAACACTTGGTTACCATTAAAAATACTAATAAAGCAGTAGTTGTATTAGAATCTAGTGCTCTCTGATGATAAAGAACAGCCCTAGTCTTATATACTGACTACCCAATTCTAGTAAAATTTTTCAAAATTTTCAATTAAATGAACTCAAAATCATGTTTATACATATTTATGAACGATAAAACTAGGTTTTAACACCGAAATTATTGTTACCTCGAAAAGGACATAAATTGAGAAACAAACCAAAATGTTAAAATTCATTTAAAATGGAATAGAGGACAATAAAAAGGAAAATAAAAGCCAAGTGTGGGAAAATTCTCCAAGTTATTCAAAACATATGTCACATATTTCTGTACAAATAACTGAAAATACTTTTGCTTTGGACTAAACTAAACCATTTTACCCGATGAAAGAAAAGAAGAGATGGATCTACACGATGAATCAATTCCATCATTAAAAGGAAGTAAAGTCTTCCGAAAAAGAAACGCGCTTCTTGATTTAGGTCATGAAGTTGTCGTCCAGACCAGCTGTAGGTTGATGAAAAATCTAGAAAAGTCATCACTAAAATCAGCAGGAAATCCACGGACCTCAGCATTAAACAGGGTCGCCAAGTGGTCAGATTTATCCTAACCATGAGAAGGATTTATCTCGTACAATGGGGGGGGCACCATGCAAATTAGCTGGATAAGACTAATGAATCAGATCCCCAGAAAGGATAATCTCCTTAAAAGATCAAAAATCAGCTTTTAAGCCTAATATTACTCAATCCTAGAGATTGACCTTAAAGATTGAGAATTCAAACTCATGGAATTCAATGATATCTAAACTCGAGCTTGAACGAGAAAATATTTTGATCAAAATTACAAACCGATTTGTTTTCTATAAACCCATTTTCAATGCGTTCATTACCATTGAACGTAAAATCCTAGGAATTCACCTGGAATTCATTAGGTCACCTGAACCAAATCGGGTGTCAACCGTAAGAACGGTGGTTGCATAGTGGTCAAAGACATAACCTTATGCCAGACCGGAAAATTATAAGGGTGAGCTTTACTATTGCTCCTACCAAGGATAGTAATTGCGTCCGACACGTTATAGACCATAATTAAATGCATGTCAGGGGATATCGCCTTAACAGTTGCTTGTTCAACGCTTTTCTTTACAACCGGACGGTAGTTTACCGAAAGGTAATATACAGGACAAGTAAACTGGACGTGTTGCTTTCCAAATACAAGGTTAGCAAGTGGGTGATACAAAACCATAAGTTTTGAGCTAAAATTTTCAAATCTGAAACCCACCAAACCCACAAAAATATTTTGCAAACACCGGTGAAGGGTTATTCTGGAAAACTTATCTAGGGTAAAAGCTAGATTTAATTTTCAAAAGATCAAATGTTTTCATAAAGATCCAATTTCCTTAATGGATCTAAATTTTTATAGTCATGTGGGACTGTAAACCATATCGTTACTACCATTGTTTATACCGCCGTATAGAAATCACTGATGTACAAAGTGTGAAGAATAAAGAAGTGATTCTAGTATTTCAAGACGATATTGCTTGAGGACAAGCAACGCTCAAGGGTGGGAATATTTGATAATGCTAAAAACGAACATATATTTCATAGCATTATTCCTCAAGAAAGACAAGCTTTTAGTTGCAATTGTTCTATTTACAAGTGATATTCTTTTAAATAATAAAAGGTGAAGACAAAAGACAGATTCGACGAATTAAAGACGCAAACGACCAAAAAGCTCAAAAGTACAAAATACAATCAAAGAGGTTCCAATTATTGATAAGAAACGTCTCGAAATTACAAGAGTACAAGATTCAAAACGCAAAGTACAAGATATTAAATTGTACGCAAGGACGTTCGAAAATCTGGAACCGGGACCAGAGTCAACTCTCAACGCTCGACGCAACGGACTAAAAATTACAAATCAACTATGCACATAAATATAATATAATATTTAAATAATTCTTATAATTATTTATATATTATATATTATATTATAAACCGTCGGCAAGAAAGGCTCCAAACTTGTGTGAGCGGTAAAAGCGAACTCCGCGACTCGCGGAGTTTGAAGGCAAAAAGGGCCGCGAGTCGCGGAGCCCCAAAAACTGAAACTCCCTATAAAAGCAAACGAATTCTGATCTCAAAATTATATCAATATCTATCTCTCTCTCAATATATACGTAAATATATATATATATATATATATATATATATATATATATATATATATATATATATATATATATATATATATATATATATATATATATATATATATATATATATATATATATATATATATATAATTTATATTTTAATTTTAATTTTAATTTTAAATCCTAATAATAAGGGTATGTTAGCAAATGTTGTAAGGGTGTAAGTCGAAATTCTGTCCGTGTAACGCTACGCTATTTTTAATCAATGTAAGTTATGTTCAACCTTTTTAATTTAATGTCTCGTAGCTAAATTATTATTATACTTATTTAATCCGAAGTAATCATGATGTTGGGCTAATTACTAAAATTGGGTAATTGGGCTTTGTACCATAATTGGGGTTTGGACAAAAGAACGACACTTGTGGAAATTAGACTATGGTCTATTAATGGGATTTATATTTGTTTAACTAAATGATAGTTTGTTAATGTTAATATAAAGATTTACAATTGGGCGTCCCTATAAATTACCATATACACTCGATCGGACACGATGGGCGGGGTATTTATATGTACGAATAATCGTTCATTTAACCGGACACGAGAATGGATTAATAGCCACTAGAATAATTAAAACAGGGGGAAATTGAATTCAAGGGTAATTGGTGTAATTGTTAACAAAGTAGTAAAACCTTGGTTTACACTCAGTCGACATCATGGTGTAATTATTAAACAAAGTATTAAAATCTTGTTACAGTTTAAGTCCCCAATTAGTTGAAATATTTAACTTTGGGTATAAGGATAATTTGACGAGGACACTCGCACTTTATATTTATGACTGATGGACTGTTATGGACAAAAACCAGACGGACATATTAAATAATCCATGACAAAGGACAATTAACCCATGGGCATAAAACTAAAATCAACACGTCAAACATCATGATTACGGAAGTTTAAATAAGCATAATTCTTTTATTTCATATTTAATTTTCTTTATTTTATATTTAATTGCACTTCTAATTATCGCATTTTTATTGTTATTGTATTTAATTGCACTTTTAATTATCGTACTTTTTAATTATCGCAAGTTTATTTTATCGCACTTTTATTATTCGCAATTTCATTATCGTTATTTACTTTACGCTTTAAATTAAGTCTTGTATTTATTTATTATTTTACATTTGGTTTTAACTGCGACTAAAGTTTTAAAATCGACAAACCGGTCATTAAACGGTAAAAACTCCCCTTTATAATAATAATATTACTTATATATACATTTGTATTTTTATGAAAGTAAACTAATATAGCGTTAAGCTTTGTTTAAAGATTTTCCCTGTGGAACGAACCGGACTTACTAAAAACTACACTACTGTACAATTAGGTACACTACCTATAAGTGTTGTAGCAAGGTTTAAGTATATCCATTCTCTAAATAAATAAATATCTTGTGTAAAATTGTATCGTATTTAATAGTATTTCCTGCTGAAATTTAATAGTATTTTATACCACTCTGCTAAAACATCAATTACCTATTTGATCAATTAAAGAATCGATTACATAATCATTTGATGAAGGAGGAACGACGATGAATCTGATACAGTGAATTGACGATCTGCGATTCGTGTTGCTTAAAGCTTGAACGAGGATGATGATGGACAAATAAACCACTGAACATCGGTGATCGTTTGATCGATTGATGACTCGAAGAACCCTAACCCGTTCCCACATTGCACCTCTGCTTATTCGATCTGTTTTGAGCCAACGAAGGAAAAACCCTAATTTCCCTTATTAAGTATAAATATAATTATAATTATAACTATTATTATTACAATTATTTTATATTATTCTAATTAATATTATTAATCTATTATTATTAATATTATTATAATTATTAAAATTATTATTATTTTAAGTATTGTATGACAAATAATATGAATAACATCATTGCCATTATTAATAAGTATTATTAAGATTTATTATTATTAAGATAATCACTTTTAATAAACTATCGTTTTTATTAAAAATATCATTTTATTATTAAAATTATCATTTTCATTAGTAGGATTATCATTAAAAGTATTATTATTATTACTATTATTATTATTATTATTATTATTATTATTATTATTATTATTATTATTATTATTATTATTATTATTATAATTATTATTATTATTATTATTATTATTATTATTATTATTATTATCACCATTATTATTATTATTATTATTATTATTATTATAAATATTATCACCATTAATATTAAGATTAAGATTATTATTACTATTATTATTAAGTAATAATATTATTAATATTATCATTTGTATTGCTATAAGTAATATTAATATTATTAATCGTATGATTTTAGTATTATTATAAATATTATGATTATGATTAACATTGGAAATATTATTATAAAAATGATACGATTTATTAGTACTTTCATAAATATTAGTATTATTATCATTATAGTAGAACTATTATTATTAACATAAGTATATAATTAACGTTATTATCATTATTATTTTTTTATCTTTACTAATACTAACTTAGTATAATTATAACTACGATTTTGATAAACAAATGAAATATATATACATAAATATATTTAACATACACAACATAACAAAGTATATTTCTTTTTTATATAAAATGAATATATGAAACCTAAATATATTATTAACATAAAAATAATATAATTAATAAATTATATATATATAAACTTATTCGATTACGATTATGAGTATTGATAAATATACAAATGATATAGGTTCGTGAATCCGAGGCTAACCCTGCATTGTTCAATATTGTCATATGTATTTTTACTACAAAATACATTAGGTGAGTTTCATTTGCTCCCTTTTACTCATTACATTTTTGGGCTGAGAATACATGCAATGTTTTAATAACTGTTTTGCAATATTTATATGCGTGAGTTTCATTAATCCCTTTTTAAATGCTTTTGCAATATATGTTTTTGGGACTGAGAACACATGCGCTGTTTTCATAACTGTTTTACGAAATAGACACAAGTACGTGAAACTACATTCTATGGTTGAATTATCGAAATCGAATATGCCCCTTTTTATTAAGTCTGTTAATCTAAGAATTAGGGAACAGACACCCTAATTGACGCGAATCCTAAAGATAGATCTATCGGACCCAACAAGCCCCATCCAAAGTACCGGATGCTTTAGTACTTCAAAATTTATATCATGTCCGAAGGAGGATCCCGGAATGATGGGGATATTCTTATATGCATATTGTGAATATCGGTTACCAGGTGTTCAATCCATATGAATGATATTTTTGTCTCTATGCATGGGACGTATGTTTATGAGAAATGGAAATATGAAATCTTACGGTCTATTAAAATTTATGAAATGATTATTTATGTTAAACTAATGAACTCACTAACCTTTTGGTTGACACTTTAAAGCATGTTTATTCTCAGGTACGAAAGAAATCTTCCGCTGTGCATTTGCTTATCTTAGAGATATTACTTGGAGTCATTCATGACATATTTCAAAAGACGTTGCATTCGAGTCGTTGAGTTCATCAAGATTATTATTAAGTCAATTATAGTAAGATATATTACGAAATGGTATGCATGTTGTCAACTTTCGATGTAATGAAAGATTGTCTTTTCAAAAACGAATGCAATGTTTGTAAAATGTATCATATAGAGGTCAAGTACCTCGCGATGTAATCAACTGTTGTGAATCGTTTATAATCAATATGGACTTCGTCCGGATGGATTAGGACGGGTCCCTACACTGCTAATCGTAGAATTCTTTTCTTTGATGAAGAAAACAGGGTGTTAGAAGAGAGATTGGATACGCAGGAACAGCAAATGGCTACTATGATTCCTGCCTCAGCTTATGTTCAAATGGTGGAGGTAATGCAACGCATGGCTGATCTTCAAGCTGGTGTTAGGGCTGATGTCCAAAACATGGCCATGTGTGTTGCTAGAAATGAAGTTCGTACTTCCAACCTCTGCCTAAGACAATATGGTGTAGATCCTAGTGCCCATCTTTCTCCTGCTGATGCTGACTGGAATAATTTTGCTTTCTCTGTTCCTCTGTCAGATAGTGACCTTGATGCACAGGTCTCCCCTGCTCACCCTTCTGCCCCTGCTGATGACAAAAAGTGGGAGAAGAAGTCTAAGAAAAAGTCCAAAAAGAGAAAACAATCTGAGGGGGAGCATGAGCATGAAAAGGCTCCTAAACAGCAGAGGAGAGATGGTGATGATGATGGTGATGGTACTGGAACTAAGCCCAGCAATGCTCATACTGAAGCTGGTGTACAAGCAGCTGGTGAATCTCAACCCAGTGTGTCTGCCACATCGGTGGATGATATTGGTTCTGGCAGTAAGCTCAGTGATATTTCTGAATTGGCTATTGCTGAATCTTTTGCTGTCTCTCAAATCATACCGTAAATTGAAAAGAAAAATGGAGAGACATCAGAAGAGACATCAGGAATTAGATGCTGCTTTCAATGCTAAGTTTGGGGCCTATGCTACTCTAAAAAGACTTAAAATGGAGCGTAGGCAAACCCTCACTCCTAATAAGCGTGAAATTGATGATGATCTGATCAGCATTGAAGAATATAAAAGGGCTACACTGAAAAGAAATGATAAGTTCATGATCAAGTATGATAAAAAGAAAGCCAAGCTGTATGCTGAGTGAGCAGATAGAATAAAGAAGATGACTCCTGAAGAGATGAAAGATTACTTAGCTTCTACTGAGTCAGGAGGAGTTAGAGCTGATGTATTTATGAAATTGATAGATGTAATATTAGAAACCAGCTCATCTTCTCGACCAGTATCATCTACTCAGCCAGCTACACAACAACAACCAACAGATATTGATGTTCAGGGGGCATCTTGCTATTGTTCCCTATCTGCCACCACAAGAACCAGTATCAACACAAGAACCATCAGCTGAACCCAAGCCAATTGACAAACAAAGGCTAAAATCTGCTCCTAGGGACAACCAACCCCTAAGGAAAGGACCCCTATTTAAGGCAGCTGATGAAGATACTGAGGCAGTTGTGCCAGCTGATACTAATCAGTCAGCTAGTACTGAAGACACAGCAAGGAGTGCTGTGAATGAAGACCCAGCCAGTAGTGTGTTGTTGGGTGAAACATGTGTTGAAGACCCAGCAAAGGTGGATGTGCTGGGTGCTAATCAAGATGATGATACGGTTAATCCTGCTGACTTTACATTCTGGGGTAGTGGAGATCACTTATTTGTTCATTCACCTATCTCTCCCCAGACCCTCACTTATTTTAATAGAACACAGGATAATCGTGTTAATCAGTTTCCAGTGAGTTCATCTGGCATAGGTGAATCAATATGTATCCTCCATCTTCCCCAAAACGTCATGGTAAACACAGAACTTGGGAAGATGATTCAGTTGCCCGTGGTAAGCCAGATCTATTTAAAATGAATCCAGATGAAAGAGATGCTTACAGGCTGGAGATTACTGTACTAGAATTACTTGAGCAAAGACAAGTAGCTATTAATGAAAGGATACGCCAAGTTAGATTGCTGCATCATCCTCTTGATCAGCCACTCTACATCACTGCCTTGACTTATGGCATTGAAATTGGTGTATACTTAAATAACAGTGGTCAAAGGCTCTCTACTGATGAGGAGAAAGCTCAATTTCAGGAGGCTCGCCAGCTAGGTATGGATCTAAGGGAGTATCGTTCTGCCCTTAGAACTGAAGAGGGTAGAAAGATGATTGAAATAGCAAAGTCCCTGAGAATTACTGCCGATGATTATCTGTTGGGCTTAGAAGCTGAAATGCAAAGAAGGGAGGCTGCTGATGCTGAACTCGCTGAGAGGGTAAGGCTTCAGAAGATAGAAGACAAATTGGCTGCTGATAGAAAGCTAGAGGCTGAGTCCCTCAAATTAGCTAAAGCCATTGTCAAGGAACAGATTAAGGCCCTTGATGAACTAGAAGCTGCTGAGAAAGCACCTGCTATTGCTCCTATGGAAACTGCCCGAACCATAGAACTATCTGATCATTATTATAGGAGCAAGTATGGTGATGTGATGAACAGAAGATCAAATCCCAGTAAGATCATCAAGGTGCACAGAGGCTCAAAAAGAGCTTTCAATGTCAACAGGGAGAATAATGTTCAAGAAAGGATAAATTATGATGAGTTACGATCTTTAGTATTCAGTGAATGGATGGAGATATTGGAGTATTTCATTGGTAAAGCTGAAAGTGGTATTAAAAAGTCATTAAAGCCAGAACTCCAAGATCTCTTCAACAAAGCTACAAAATTTGGGAATGCACCAGTAGTAAACGTAGAAGAGGTACTTTCCCAAAAACCTAAAGGGAAAAATCTACTAGTGAAGGCCCACAAAGAAGAGATCGCATCATTCTACCTCCTCATATCCCTGTATTTGATCCTGCTGATATACCTATCATGTTTCCTGAAGCCTGGAGAATCAAACAAGAGGAGCTATCTGAAGAGGAATTAGATAAAGATAAAGATAGATAGCCCTCTAGTGCTTAAATTGTATCTTTTGTTTACTTCATTTTTCATTATGATGTTCTTGTAATTTCTGTATATACTCTGTTGTAATGAAAGTGTAATGAGTTTATCTTCAAAATCATATCAAATTATAAGATATAGATAACTCAGCAAAAGATCCCAAAAACAAACTTAAAAGGGACAAAATTACTGCCTATTTTTCATTAGGTCCCTCTGTGCTAGCTTTAGTGTTATCATCAAATAGGGGGAGATTGTTGAGTCCCCAAAATAATTAAGGATTTAATTATGACAAAACTGTAATTTATTTGCACTAAAATGTTATGTGCAGCCAGCACAAGTTTGTTTATGTATAGACAGCAGATATTGCTGTATCGGATGTTTGGTTTGCTGCTCAGTCTACCAGCACAAGGTAGATAGTATTCTTCAATCAGCACAGGATGTGTACTCAGCAATTCAAGAATATCAAGTGTCTCAACAATGAAGAACCAGCACAGCTCACAAGACAGCTATGCTCCATTATAAGCATAGTAGTTTCCCGAGTGGTCTACATTAATTGCACTATTCAATAGAAGTCAAAGACAAAGTTGAACAGAAAAGGACACGCGTCGGCGGCTGACAAGTGACCTTACAAGACCACGTGGGAATGCAGAAGTTTAACGCATGTGCAGACATGGGTTATACTTTGTCAACACCTAGAGAACACAATATTCTATTTGTTTAATCAAATAGTGGTGCCAAACCAAATTGGGGTGTTCCTGCAAATAGCTACCAAAGAGGAAAGAGGAGAGCATGCTCTCTGATGCAGTTGTCCCCACAAGTACAGACATCCTATGTACCAGTAGACAATAGAACCATTACACGGTTAATAGGACTACTATAAATTGTTGTATCTACTATTGTAACAACTAGTGGTGTGGGTTTATTTATTTAGAGTCAAAAATGTGTAATAGCTTTTAGTTTACCTCTTAGCTATATTCTAGGTAATCTGTATCAACCAACTATCATTCAGCCAAGGATAGTTATAATTCTTTGTGATTCAATCAATAAAGAATAACCGTTGAAAATTACATGTGACTCTATTTAATCTTCATGTTTGAATACTAATCGTGTTTAACTGTTAAGTTAATTAAAAGAAATTGTAATCACCCTCCTCCCCCTACAATACTCCTGTTGTTATCAAGGGACCAACAATTATTATAATATATAATATATATATATATATATATATATATATATATATATATATATATATATATATATATATATAAAAATGTAAATGTGTAACTTGTTATTACCAGTAATATTATTATGTATTGTCATTAAGAATTATTATTATATATATTTATTATTATTATTATTATTATTAATATAAAAATAATACAATTTAATAATACTATAAACATTATTATAACTATTAGTATTATTATTCTAATTATTATTATTAATAGGATAATTATTATTAATAGTATTATTATTATGTTATTATTATTAACAATATTCAGTATTATTATTTATTATTAATAAAATTATTATTATTAATATTATTTTTTTATAAAAGAAAAATCAAGTAAAGGGATTGGAATCAATTGCAAGTAGCTATCCCACTGTTTTGAATTTGATTTCTTGTCCCTAAACTGGATACTAGTCGTACCAATTTCACAAATACAAACAATTTCAGTTGTGTGTCTCAATCGACTTTTATATTTTTATATTTTTTTATTTTGTTTTTCTTCTGAATAATTCTGGCTGTTGACAATTTCAGACTATATAACTATCAATTATCTCTGTAATTTTACTTCAACAATCCAACATCTAACAGCAGTACCAATTACACATTATTACCCTCTGTCATTATCCAAAAATTCAAACAAAAATTGAAGAACTGATGCCGTCCCCTGTTCTTGGACTAATTTTGCAAAAACTAGAATTCGATTGGTATTTCAAAATCTACTAACGCTGTTTTGTTATAAATCATTCATGTAAACTTTCTGGAAAGTTACAAGTCTCAATTTTTCATATCGAAATCTAATTTTGAGGTTAAAGTTATTATTTAAAAAGTCAAACGAATTGTTCATCACCAAATTCGTATTTGTTTTGACGTTTCTGGTAAAATTGATGAACTATAAAGTTTGTAGGAAAGATTTCCAACCTACTTCATGTTGAAATTATGAGCTAAAACGTTCTTGAATTCAAAATTCAATAATTTTTTTTAAAGTAACAGCGGCAGCAGCTTTGCTGTTATTTTTTTTAATTTTTTTTCGCTTTCAAATTAATTCAAGATAAATATAGGTTGATTATAATTTGTCTGAAAGTCCTAAAAAATCGCTTAGTTAACCAATTGTATGATGGTTTGATTTTTTGGTCGATATGTTCTGTGAAAGAGAAGAAGGTTTAATGTGATGACCCGAAGATTTTTGACCAAATCTAAACTTAATTTTTGAAACTATTTACATTAATTCATTTAACCTCAGACTGTGCCCGATGATTCACGAACTATTGTTGGTAAATAAAAATGTATATATATATATAAATATAGATATAATATAAATATAAAAGCATATATAATAAGTTGAAATAATGAGGTACAACTTAATCAATTGAAATTGAAAAGAATAATAATAAATTACAATTAAAATGAATATATGTAATAGTATATATATATATATATATATATATATAATTTTTTTTGAAAGGCTATATATATATATATATATATATATATATATATATATATATATATATATATATATATATATATATATATATATATATATATATATATATATATATATATATATGATATTATTATGCATCCATATATGATTTCTATTAATAAATATTAATATATTGATATATAAAATGTATAAATAATAGATATTCAATAATAGTTGTTATTAAAATAAATAAATAAATATATATATATATATATATATATATATATATATATATATATATATATATATATATATATATATATATATATATCGTTATATTATTATTATTACTAATATTATTATGATTAGTATTATTATTAGTAATAATATCATTATTAGTATTCTATTTTTATTAGTAACATTTTGATAAAATTATTAATATTATCAATATTATGTTCCTATTATTATTAGTATTCTTATTAAAATTATTAATAGATTTATATCATTAATTAATATTACAAAATTTAATAAAACGGATATATATAGATACAACTATATAAATAGATTTATATATAATCAAATACGAAGAAAATCCAGTAATTAAAATATAAACAGATATAGATACGAATTAATATATATATATATATATATATATATATATATATATACAGATATATACACGAATATAAATACAATTATATATAAACTGTTATAAGTCGTACGAGTTTGTTGAAATTAGCCATCAGACTGTTCTTCAAATTTGTTATTATCTATAAGTTGTTATACATCCTTATCAGATCGTACCAATCTATGGCAAATCAGAATCTGCTTTTAATCTTTTCTATTTTTCTTCTTTGTTCGTTCTTTATGGCTCCATATTCTGTCCACTCCAAATTATTACATAACACGATCAATTCAAGTTGTTATCTGATACCATATGACCTTACAGTATCAATCTTCAATTTACAACTACCTTTGGCAGCCTTTAAATTGTGGAATTAAAACAAACTGAAGAACATCGGTCAAACTGCTCTGTACGTGTATCTTTTCTTTCAAAGCTCGATTTCAAAACAATTGAAAAAATCTAAAATTGGAGTATTGTTAGGAATCTATAGGTTAATCTTTCTGCAAATTTTTAAACTCCAATTCTTCATATCAAATTCTAATTTTGGGGTCAAACATTTATTTTCAAAAGTCAAACATTATGTTCTTGGTGAAATTCGTAATCAAATTGATGTTTCAAGTTAAATTAACAAACCAGAAAGTTTCTAATGATCATTTAGAATCTTTTTCATTTGAAAGTCATGATCTAAAACCCTTTTAAAAACAAGATTGCTGTTTGAGTTTTTAAAAGGCATAAACGACTGCTACAGGGACTGTTCTTCGTATTTTTTTTTTTGTCAATTGATTTAAAAACTGAACTAAATCATCCATATTTGTTAATGAATCCTAAATCGTATTTTTTTTTTATTAAATTGTTACAATTTAAGGGTTGTTTAGTCGATTTGTGTATGAGGATGAAGAAGAAAAAGTAAAGCAGATGGGTACGGTTTAAATAAAAACAGACTGAGAATTAAATCAGAAACGTAAGGAATGGAGCCATGGTTTAATGTGTTGTGTGTTAATGAGAGGTCGCGGGTTCGAGCCTGGCTTGGGACATTTCTTTTTATGAAGGGCTTAGGAGGTAGTTTTATTTATTTATTATTATTATTATTATTATCATTATTATTTTTATTATTATTATTATCATTTTCATTATGATTATTATTATTGTTATTATTGTCATGATTATTATTAGAATTATAAATAACATTAGTATTATAATTATTATTAGTATTATCATAGTTATAAGTAATATCACTATTATTATTATTATTATTATTATTATTATTATTATTATTATTATTATTATTATTATTATTATTATTATTATTATTATTATTATTATATTTATTATTATTGTTATCCTCATTAGTAAAATTATTATTTTAACTATTATTATTATTAACATTAATTATATAGATATTACATTTAACAAATTATTGATTTTTGATACAATACCAATTACAAATATATATATATATATATATATATATATATATATATATATATATATATATATATATATATATATATATATATATATATATATATATATATATATAACTATATGTATGAATATTGATTATTTTACAAAATAACTATACGTAAAATATAACTGAAGATATAAAGTATATATATGTATAAAACTACAACATTTAAAATATATATAAATATTATATAAAAGGAATTATGTGATGATATGCGTTAATATATATACATGATATAGGTTCGTGAATCTGAAGTCAACCTATACTTGTACAATGTCGTCATATGTATTTTTACTACAAAATACAATATGGTGAGTTTCATTTGCTCCCTTTTTAAATGCTTTTGCAATATATATTTTTGGGACTGAGAATACATGCGCTGCTTTTATAACTCTTTTACGAAATAGACACAAGTACTTGAAACTGCATTCTATGGTTGAATTGTTATACCGGATATCCCCCTTGTTGAACTTGGTAACCTAAGAATTTGTGTTTATTATAATTGCCACCAATTGACGAGAATCCTAAAGATAGATCTATGGGCCTTGACCCGCCCCAGTCAGAGAATTTGAACTGCTTTAGTACTTCGATTATATGTTTGGGGATATTCTAGATGCATTTTGTTAATGTCGGTTACCAGGTTTTCAATCCATATGAATAATTTTTAAACACTTGCGAGTGTATGATTATTGAATAAAGGAAATCTTGTGGTCTATTAAAATTATAGAAATGATTGATTACGATAAACCTACGAACTCACCAACCTTTTGGTTGACACTTGAAAGCATGTTTATTTTCAGGTATAAAAGAAATCTTCCGCTGTGCATTTGCTCATTTTAGAGATATTACTTGGAGTCATTCATGACATATTTCAAAAGACGTTGCATTCGATTCGTTGAGTTCATCAAGATTATTATTAAGTCAATTATAGTTGGATATATTATGAAATGGTATGCATGCCGTTAACTTTCGATGTAAAGAAAGTTTGTCTTTTAAAAACAAATGCAATGTTTGTAAAATGTATCATATAGAGGTCAAGTACCTCGCGATGTAACCAAATGTAATGTATTCGTCCAGATGGATTAGAACAGGTCATTAAATTAAAGAAACAGATAGGTATAGGACATATTACTTGTTACTGGGTATAAATTAGAGAAAGCAATGATAGAGGAGTGGTTAAGGGGTGTTGGTATGACCGAGAGGTCTCGGGTTTGATTCTGGTATGAGACATTTCTTTTTAGAAAACCATTTTTGAGGTAGTTTTTCATCAAATTATTATTATTATTATTATTATTATTATTATTATTATTATTATTATTATTATTATTATTATTATTATTATTATTATTATTATTATTATTATTATTATTATTGTTATTGTTATTAATATTAGTATTATAATTATTATTGTTATTAATATTACTAATATGAGTAGTAATTATCAATTATTATTATTATTAGGTATTAGTAACATTATGATTATTATTATTATTATCATTTTGCTATTATGAAAAATCATTAAGTATTATTCATGATTATTAGTATTATTAATATCAATATAAGTATTATTATGATTAGGCCTATTATTATAAGTGTTATTATGAAAATAATACAAACTATTATTATTAGGATTAATATTAGTATTAGTATCATTGTAGATTTATTATTATTATTATTAAGATTACCATTAATAATAAGATTGTTATAGTTATTATTATTAAGTATTATGTACTAATGTCAAAAATTATTATTTTCACTAACATTATTACTAAATTATTCATATTACCAAAAACTACTAATATTATTATTATGAGATTTATAATCAAAAACTATCATCAATATTATTATTAACAAAAATTATTAACTTTAATATTTTTATTAGTAACATTAGGTATTATCATTATTATCATTTTTACCATTACAAATAATATCTTGGTATTATTATAATTACTATATTTTAACAAACAGACGATGTATATATATATATATATATATATATATATATATATATATATATATATATATATATATATATATATATATATATATATATATATATATATAAAATACATATAACATAATAAAATTAATATTTTCATATACAAAATGAATATATGAAACATATATATATTATTAATATAAAAAGTATATAACTAATAGAGTTATATATATATATATTTATTCGATTACAACTATGTATATTAATAAATACACAAATGATATATGTTCGTGAATCCGAGGCCAACCCTGCATTGTTCAGTATCGTCGTATGAATATTTTTACTACAAAATATTGCATTGCGAGTTTCATTTGCTCCCTTTTTAAATGCTTTTGCAATATATATTTTTGGGACTGAGAATACATGCACTGCTTTTATAAATACTTTACGAAATAGACACAAGTGATCGAAACTACATTCTATGGTTGGATTATCAAACCGAATATGCCTCTTTTTAGCTTGGTAGCCTAAGAATTGGTATTTATTATAATCGCCACCAATTGACGCGAATCATAAAGATGGATCTATGGGCACTAACAAGCCTGTAACAACCCGAGTTTTTCCATTAAAACTTCCGTTAAATACTTGACGATCGTTAGTTAAATCATACAATTTTCATACGCCAATTTTTTTTTCCAGAATAGTTAACAGTGGCTACGTGAAACTTTTTCGTATTTAAAGTAATTAAATGCGTACTTGATCCTTAGTGGATTACTTGAATTAATATGTTATATTAATTAGTGAACTTAATTCGGTTGACGAATTAAACTAGAAACGATACGATAAAAGTTAATCGCCTAGAAAACTTTTCAGTTAACGGAACTCAGAAAAATGATAGAATAATTATTCTTAATAATTATTGAACTTATGAAAGAAATTTAATTTATTATTTACTTAATGAATTAAACACGGTGATTTTGTTTCAACGACTAGTTAATGTTTCGGAGATTCGGTACGGTTAATGGCACTCGAAACGAACCACGCGCGAACGAGCTTTATTCAAAGGTGAGTCTACAGTCCCGCTTTTTACATGTTTTCAGGGATGAGAATACACGTTGTTATACTTACATTATCAAATACTTTTTTATTGACACAAGTACTATATCTGCATATTGAGTTTGTACACAAAGCCTCTAGCTTGAATACTTTAAATACCATCGGTGTAGGCACAATTTAGATGGACGGATCCATTAGGTTGACAACCTCACCCTACAATATTAACTGTGGTGCATTTACTTTGAACATAATACATTCGTACAAGTGTATAACATTTTTATGAGGTAAATGCGGGTATAGTAGATTCTATACTCGGGTCATTGCTACTATTCAAGTGCTCATAGATTATGCAAACGTTTCACAACTTGGAGTTGTACTTGTAAAATCTCGTGGTCAAGGAAACTAAACTATTTTCTGATAACTGTTTTTCAGATACTATACAACGTTATTTAAAACTGTGGTTTATGAATAAATGAGATAAAACTTGACATGGTATTGTCTATGAATATTTGAAACTTGACATGGTATTGTCTACGAATATTTGAAACTTGACATGGTATTGTCTACAAATGATTGAAACTTGACATGGTAGTGTCAACAAACTTTTGAAATGGGACACAGAGTTGTCTACAAACTTTTAACATTGAACCTTGGTGGCCTTCCACTAATAACTGTTTTAGAAATGTATTTCTTAAACATACTGTATTGTTTACCTAAAACCTGTAGATTCACTCAACATTGTTGTTGATCCGTTTTGCGTGTTTTATTCTCAGATATTAATTGCTTCCGCTGTAGAATATTGCTGTTACGTAGAAGTCAAGCCAAGCACTGGGACCAGAGTTAACATTCCGTTAAAGGGATTTTTGACGGGGTGTTAAAGATGGTATCAGAGCTTTGGCTATAGTGAACTAGGATACATTAGTGTGTCTAACCTTAGGGCGCATTAGTGAAGTCTAGTCTATAGCCGTGTGTCTTGGATGACTTTTATACACCATACATGCACTATTTGCTTCACAATACGACATGTAGGGCTACACATTACATCACGTACATATACACCCTATACCCATATGATATGGACTTGAACTAAACATTATACTACGAATCACATACGTACACGCGACGCGAGATTTCACTAAATTAAGTTGATTACGCCATCTTGAACTTATGGAGTTATGTCGAATGGAAATGTGAGATAGCGTAATGTGATGACCGAGATTACATTAAGGTAACTCATATAGAAGTTCCGACATCACAAAATAAGGAATTGGGAGCGAGTCAAGTAGGTTACTTGGATAAATACCGTTTAGATCATAAACCGTTTAATTTCAAATATGAGTAGAAATTTACACCGTACGATTTAATTGTTATTATAACCTATAAGGAGCGTGTAATCACCTCAAAATTCGTCACTACCCGACACTGTCCGTCACCCCTGATTTCTACTTGGCACTACGAAGACACTGCCTGGACATACTCATCATCTTATACCACTACTCCTTGCTATTTATCGTTGGTTACTACTACTCAACGCCGCCTCTCACTACTAGTCGCGACCGATCACTACTTCTCACTGCTTATCATTTTTGATCCACCGACATCTTACTGCAATTATTGTACCAATTATATATAGGCTAATCCTGTCGCTATCATACTTATTATATTAGATTTTGTCTGATATATTTCCTAAATTTCCTCCGTAAATTACGGAAATCTTTTTGCTATATACACGCATTCAAGGAGACAAACGTAGCATCCAACACTCAATTCATATCAAACCCTATTCCAAACACATAATATGGATTTCTCATCTGATTCCTCGAGCTCCATGGACAGCGTAACCGAAACGAACGAACCTATTAGCCATCATCTTTTCTGGATGAATTGGGGTGGGTTCGTAGTCGACTTAATCAATGGAGGCGAGAAGAAGGCGATCCCTTCCACCAACCGAATTCACCTCTTGGTGAAGAACCTGAAGTACTTACCGACGAACCAATCCGGAACACCATTTTCACCCTCATTTCCAGGATATCCCGCCACGAATATCTAATATCCAGAATTTAGATCTTATTCATCCACTTGTCCGAACTGCCAATCATCCCGGAATAGTAGAAGAAGTCAACGAGCTTCGTGCTCGAGTAGTGGCTCTGGAGAATATGGTGCGAAATCTAAGAGCATCAGCAGCACCAGCAGCATAGCCAGCACCACCAGTACCATCAACATCACCACCAACAGCATCAGCTTCACCAACAACAACATCCGCATCTCACACCTCAACATCACACTCGGTACTTCAGATATCAACATCATACACCCCATAGATACCAAGGAATATTAGTAATTGTAAGTTAAGATGTATTAACTCATTCTTCCTGAAAAAAAAATTATATATGTATACTTTATATATATATATGGTTTGGAACAATAATAAATCTTTTCGTACAAAACTATTACATGTGAATCTTAACTAGTATGTACTACTTGGTTAAATCATATCACTAATATGCTATGATGTACATCCTTCGTTAATGACTTAACAATCATTAATCACTGCTTCAGCACAATAAACTCCATTTCATAATAAACTAAGTGTATTATTCAAATACATGTTTGATTTTTCACTTCTATTTTTGATGTACTCGAAACTTTCTAGAAAACATTATTCGTGCCTTGTAAATTTCACAAGAACTTCAGGAGCATCAATATCATATACCGAGGTATATCAATAAACAATGCACGATGAAGTATTGATTCATAACTTCATTAGCGAAATATTTCGCGACAATTATGAAATCTCTAAGGTTTTGGAGATTATCTTCAACCGTAAATCAAATGAGTTTAATATTATATTAACTCATTAAATCCATGATTACATCTGAAGAATATATACGAATATAGATCTTCATAAAGATTGTAATTAAAAACTCTTCTGTACAAACTGTAAATTGTAAAAATATTTAACGGGTAGGTAAAACCCGAGAAATATTTATATGTCACATTAATATGTTACATTATACATTCTTCAAATTCTGATTCAATAATCAGTAACTATACTAATTACACTCACAAGATATGTGTATCCGTTCACTAAAGAACAACTACTACATATTCTGATTTTGACATATCGGAATCTAAGTAAAGCTTTAGCAAGTGTTATCTTCCTAAAGATCACTACATTCGTGAATTATATTCATTTGTATTCTATGATGAATTATCACATCAAACCATCAAAATTATCATTCATTACTTTTGAAATCAACAACACCTATTCGTCAACCATTAGATCCGTTAACGATTACAATCAGCGTTTAATCATCTAAAAATAAAATCTCTTGAAACCATCTCAGATTGATAACCAACGATTCAGATTCGTTAACCTTGAGAATGCTGACGAAGCAGCAAAAGATATAGATGGTCTTAATGGCCAAAAGTTTGATGATAAAGAATAACGTATTTAAAAAGGCTCAGATTTGGAACTGAAAAACGGATTGAGCTAACCATGAAGGAGACCAAGGACAAATACAAGGACCAAACCCTATATTCAAAGAATCCAGGTAATTCTGGATCCGATGACATCTTTAGAGAATATCTTGCTCTGAAGTCATGCTGAATTTCTAATGGAAGATGATGATTCACAGACCTTACAATCATCATGAACCATGTTACATAACTCTTTCATTCTATTTAACTTCTAAACATATCAAGAAAATATATTTCTTGATGATTCGGTCTTTTTCGGATATTCTGGTAATTTGACAAATCAAATTGTGCTATTACCTTTCCTTTCTACTTTGTATATTATGATCATTCAAAACTCCATACCTACGAATTCTGGACCATTACTTGCTTGATTTAAAGTCGAGAAGAGAAAACAAGGTGAAAACGAATACTATGACAATGAACAGCGAATGTTTTTGCATTATCACCAGCCATTGATCCGTATTATTTGACCATGTATAGAAGAACAAGTTGAAGATCTTCTTGGATAAAAAACATGAGTCTTCGAAAAATAGGTCAGAATATAAAAGACAACAAACATGGAAGATCATAAACCATTTATATCAATAAGTATTGAAAAACAGAGGAGTGGTAGAATTAAAAATACTGTCACCCCTAGAGCATTATAGAAGAACAGAGATTCTTCTGGTGGTAGACTAAAAAGAAGAATGATTGTATACACAGTCAAAATAGTAACGAAAATCAAGAGCGGATGAAGCATCTTCACAAAATTTTCGAAAATAGAATTTTGAAAGTAAGAAGATTGAGGTTGAGAAAATAAGGACGCAGAGATGATTAATTTATATCAAAACTTTTTACCATAGCAACGCGTCAGCCGATTAAGATGATCATATTAAATCAAAAAGAAAAGGATTCTAATTTCCTTAATTACCGGATCCAAATCTCATAGATTTCAAACGATTATATTCAAATCCCTTAAATTTAGGAGATTCAATAGTGATTACATCAAAAAGTCAAGGCGGACAACTATTACTTCAATACATCCGTTAGTGACATATTCAGTCGTATTTTTACACGTAACCGAATCATTTCATTCATATTCTTGATGATAAGAAATTCTATACACTTAACTCGTATTCATTACGAAACCGAACGGACCTTAGAAGTCCATCCGTATAGAGATCTCAAAAGATTATTTAATCTTATCATATTATTTGACGAAACACTCGTATATGACCAAATTCTTTTATTAAAAGAATGTATGAAGGCTTACGTCTGGAAAGACAAACTATTCAAGCCAAGTATAAACTTTATTTGCAAACTTAGTTATAGAATTCAAGCTCCCGTTGAAACGTGGATTTCTAATGATACGAAAATATTTTATTTTCATCAATAACTACCATCATCCAAATTTCGGGACGAAATTTTCAATAACATGTGGGTAATGTAACAACCCGAGTTTTTCCGTTAAAACTTTCGTTAAATACTTGACGATCGTTAGTTAAATCATACAATTTTCATACGCCAATTTTTTTTTCCAGAATAGTTAACAGTGGCTACGTGAAACTTTTTCGTATTTAAAGTAATTAAATGCGTACTTGATCCTTAGTGGATTACTTGAATTAATATGTTATATTAATTAGTGAACTTAATTCGGTTGACGAATTAAACTAGAAACGATACGATTAAAGTTAATCGCCTAGAAAACTTTTCAGTTAACGGAACTCAGAAAAACGATAGAATAATTATTCTTAATAATTATTGAACTTATGAAAGAAATTTAATTTATTATTTACTTAATGAATTAAACACGGTGATTTTGTTTCAACGACTAGTTAACGTTTCGGAGATTCGGTACGGTTAATGGCACTCGAAACGAACCACGCGCGAACGAGCTTTATTCAAAGGTGAGTCTACAGTCCCGCTTTTTACATGTTTTCAGGGATGAGAATACACGCTGTTATACTTACATTATCAAATGCTTTTTTTATTGACACGAGTACTATATCTGCATATTGAGTTTGTACACAAAGCCTCTAGCTTGAATACTTTAAATACCATCGGTGTAGGCACAATTTAGAAGGACGGATCCGTTAGGTTGACAACCTCACCCTACAATATTAACTGTGGTGCATTTACTTTGAACATAATACGTTCGTACAAGTGTATAACATTTTTATGAGGTAAAGGCGGGTATAGTGGATTCTATACTCGGGTCATTGCTAGTATTCAGGTGCTCATAGATTATGCAAACGTTTCGCAACTTGGAGTTGTACTTGTAAAATCTCGTGGTCAAGGAAACTAAACTATTTTCTGATAACTGTTTTTCAGATACTATACAACGTTATTTAAAACTGTGATTTATGAATAAATGAGATAAAACTTGACATGGTATTGTCTACGAATATTTGAAACTTGACATGGTATTGTCTACGAATATTTGAAACTTGACATGGTATTGTCTACAAATGATTGAAATTTGACATGGTAGTGTCAACAAACTTTTGAAATGGGACACAGAGTTGTCTACAAACTTTTAACATTAAACCTTGGTGGTCTTCCACTAATAACCATTTTAGAAATGTATTTCTTAAACATACTGTATTGTTTACCTAAAACCTGTAGATTCACTCAACATTATTGTTGATCCATTTTGCATGTTTTATTCTCAGATATTAATTGCTTTCGCTGTAGAATATTGCTGTTACGTAGAAGTCAAGCCAAGCACTGGGACCAGAGTTAACATTCCGTTAAAGGGATTTTTGACGGGGTGTTAAAAAGCCCCAGTCAGAGAATTTGGACTGCTTTAGTACTTCGATTTATCATGTCCGATGAGAGTCCCGGAATGATGGGGATATTCTATATGCATCCTGTTAAGGTCGGTTACCAGGTGTTCACCATATGAATGAATTTTAATTCTCGAGTTACGCGTGTCAATATATGAAATCTTGTGGTCTATTAAAATGATGAAAATGAATGATTATGATAAACTAATGAACTCACCAACCTTTTGATTGACACTTTAAAGCATGTTTATTCTCAGGCATGAAAGAAATCTTCCGCTATGCATTTGCTCATTTTAGAGATATTACTTGGAGTCATTCATGACATATTTCAAAAGACGTTGCATTCGAGTCATCGAGTTCATCAAGATTATTATTAAGTCAATTATAGTTGGATATATTATGAAATGGTATGCATGCTATCAACTTTCGATGAAATGAAAGTTTGTCTTCTAAAAACGAATGCAATATTTGTAAAATGTATCATATATAGATCAAATACCTCGCGATGTAATCAACTATTGTGAATCGTTTATAATGTATATGAACGGGGCATTTCAAGTCGTTAGTCAAAAATACACTATTGATCCCTGAAATTTCTTAAAAATTTCACCCATAATCCTCTTCATCATCTTCATTAACAATGTTGGTAAGTAATCCAATATTAATATTCAAATGTTAAACACTTTGTTTTGATGATGACACCAAGTCTCGTGTGCTTACACCAAGGTATAGAATAACACACGTTCATAAGCCTACACTATATCTAGCAAACGACTAATACACAAAACCGATAAGTCAAAAGAGTCATTTGAAAACACACTGAAGGATCACGGTCGGTCCACAGTCGACCGTAGGCCAGGCCGTGGATACCCTGTACCTTTGTTCTTCGAAACAAGGTACATGGTCGACTCCACGGTCAGCCGTGGGTCGACCGCAGAAACCCATGTCCGATTTTTGATCGAAAAATGTTTGACTAATTCGGGGCATCTATAATTTACAAAACTTGTTTAAACATACTTAGAATAGTTGCCTTTTTCATATTCAAATGAGTTTTGGTCACTAAAACACTAATCTTGGTTAATCACACTTAATGACACCTTAATGACACTTTTAGCTTATGATAAATGTTAAACATTCAAGTATGGCTAAAAGTTCTTTTTCAAAGGATATTTTTATAAATCTAATTAAAAATAGTAAAACTTAAAGATGGTCATTAAGTCCCAACTAAAGAGATGCTCTCTACTTGATTAACCATTAAGCACTAATTATGCGTTTAATAAGAGTTTAGTGTAAACTCCAAAAAAGTCTTCACATAAAAACAAGGTAGTCTAAATTGGAAGCTTGCAAGACATACTTGCAAAACTAGTAGTGACAAAAGAGTTGAAGACTTGTGACTTGAAGTTTGGAAACATTTGGTTGTCATGGGATCAAAATTCTGCATTTACCTTAAAAGAAAATCAATGACACCATTCTAGTACAAAGTGACTTACCCCTTTCAAGCCAAGGTCAACTTCAAAGAATGCCTCCAAGACAAAAGGGGTAATGCAGGTCTTTTCAGATATTTTTGGCATCTAATTGCAGCCATCTAATAAGGGAAAAAGTCAAAGTAAAAGATCTTAAACGGCTACAAAATTCAGAGAACAGAGCTGCACGATCGACCCACGGTCGATCGTGGGGTGAGCCGCAGTCATCCCGATTTGAATTTCTCTTGCCTATAAAAGCCAAACCGTGGGGCACTTGAAGACTTACCTCTTGCACTTACATTTCAATATATTTACCGATATCATTCAAATCTCATTGTAATCAATCTAGAGTGATTCAAGTAAGAGTGTGTATTAACTTAGTTGTGAGTTTACTTGTAAATTATCTTCTTAAAGGGATCTAGAAGATAAGTGTGGTTTCACTTAGTGATAGCATTAGGATCTTGTGGTAAGAGCATTTGGTGATTGTGAATTCTTCAACGGAACGTAAGGGTTCATAAGTTGCGGCTTATCAAGGAGCTAGTGTTGTATCCGGACACTCAACCGAGTTTGGGGCATCATAGTGAAACTAACTCTCAATTCGTTAGAATTGAGGAGTGGATTAAGGAAGATTAGTTAACATCTTCCCGAACCACTATAAATCTCCGTGTTTGTTCTCTTATCCTTTATCTACTTATTTATTATACTTGTGAACAAACTATTCTGATCACACTATAGTAATCTCAAGTTCTAAATCGGAAAAAGTTTTAAAAATTACACTAAGTAACTATTTAACTCCTCCCCCCCCCCCCCCCCCGGTTACTAGGGGTGGTTAGTATTTGGTTTGAAATCGTGGAACCCGAAAACCAAACCGAAACCAAACCGGGAAAAAACCAAACCAAATTTGAAAAATGGTTTTAGGATCGAGTCAAACCGAAACCGAATTTGAATTTGGTTTTCAGTTCGGTTTTCAGTTTTGAAAATACTGAATTCGGTTTAACCCAAAACTGAATTCAAAACCGAATTCAATATTTTTTAAACATTTAATTTGTATATTTATCTTTTAATGTCATTATAATTTGGGATCCAATCAATAAATTATGTTCTCACTCATATGACAATTTAGTAGCTCACATTATAATTATGTTACTCAAATTATTATGTTCTTCTTCTTAATAACAGAATCAGTAAACATCATAATTAAGCTGTAAATAATAATAAATCATCGAATTCTTGATAATTTAACAGTACGTCATTGTTTTAGGATATAAATAACTAAGACATCAGTAACATCACAATTAAACTACCATTGTTCTCATTTTTTACATAATATTCGGTTTTAACCAAAAATCGAACAGAATCCGAATTCGAATTCGATTTTCGGTTCGATTCGGTTTTCGGTTCGGTTTTCGGTTTTGCCCAGAAAAATTTCAAAACCGAATACACCGAATCGAACAAACTGAAAACCTAACCGACGAACACCCCTAGTAGTAGTTACTTACAAAAAACTTCATTAAAATCATCAAATTAATCTCTCCACATCATATCTAAACATATAACGATCTTCCAGTAGCAATCTGCAATTGATTAATACAATCAAAACTCTGATTTTGTTTCCAAATTGAGGACAAACAACACCTCTTACTCCAACAGAAATTAATTCGAGCACTGATCTAGACTTCGAACTGAACGAAATTAACACTCCAAACCTATTTCAAATCGAAATCCTAAGCCTCAAAAATTAGCATCATGATCGATGAACAACTTGATCTTGAAAATCAATTGATCTTTGACTTTTGATAAAAGTCAAACAAACTTTAATTTTCGATCAAATGGTGTTATTGATTTGAGTTAATTGTTCACGAAGCTCAAACAAGTGATAAGTAAAACAATTCGATCTGTATATGCTTGATTCATTCCGGAGACCTAAACATTATACAGTTGTGATAAATGAAGAACATGATCTGTAGATTGATCATGATTATAGACGAGATTTCAATTTTTGTATAGGATCAAACTTCTGTTATCAATTTGAGTAGAAGGTCATCATCTTTCGAATTTGTAATTAAGGTTGAAGATGAACTCGTATGGTAATGACAAATATAAATATTAATTTGTTTGTTGTGGAGATTTGTGAATATGAAAATAAAACTATAAAAATATAATTATAAGGTATTTGTGTTCATGAAATGGTTAGTTTCATGATTTGGATAAGTTTTGATATGTCTGATTGTTGAAAATTTGATGTTCTGTAGTGGTGGTGGTGGTGAGGATTATGGGTGAAATTTTTAAGAAACTTCAAGGACCAATCGTGTATTTTGACTAACAATCGTTAATGAATTTGACAAAGATTACCTCAATTTTAAAATTTTTTGAATACGTAATCCTTTTCTTGAACAAAAAATAAAATTGAAATCCTTTTCAGGCTTGTGCAAATTGGGAGTTATCATAATTATCAAATTGGGTAACTTATGGTACCTTTTCGGGCCATTTGCCAAAAAAAACGATATTTCCTTATTAGAAAATCTTGACTTTTATGTTATTTTTTTTTCAATGTGCCACTAAAAGAATTAAAGAGTAAAAATAATAAATATAATGTTTTAGTTAATGTTTGAATGGTAAGAGAAAATTGTTTGAAAATACATTGAACTTTCACTAAATTCCTATTGTATGCATCCAACTTCCAGATTTCCTATTGTATGCATTCAAGTATTTTAATTGTTCTATTGTACGGAGTATGTATTAAGTAACTTATAGAGAAGGTAACAAGTTAATATGTGAAAAAAGTTCACGATTGGTCCCTAAACTTAATGTTTGTTATTTTTTTCGTTAAGTCATATCTCATCCTACCAACCATAATTCAACTCCAACTAAAACATTGAATTTACAACTTTCCATTGATTAAAACAGAGAATCGATGTCTACCAAAAACCTTCTATTAATTAATATATATATATATATATATATATATATATATATGTTCATATTATAAACATACTATCACCTGAACCAAAAAATATCAATAAGCAAAGTCACGCTTGTTTCTTCCATATTCTTTTTTTGTTATCTCAGATCCACCAGAAATTGTAGCAATGTCATCAAGATAAGTAGCATCCACTCATTCGTTTTTTACATCAGTTCGTCACCATCGAAACGAAAGTCATCAAATGATGATCAACAATGAGTTCTTAGATCAGATCCGTGTTCGTTATCACTTGGTCGAGCTATTTAAACCTTCAATCGATCCAAATCACAACGAAAAATTTTCAGATATGAGGTTCTTCATTTGGTCAACAAAATTCAACTAATCAATTAGAATGATTCTGTGATTTTCAGATGATATAAGTGACTCTCGAGCATTTGTTACATCATTAAAAACAACTTTAACGAAGGATCTCTTATCTGAAAACATCTAAATCTCTAGTTTGATGTTTATTATTCATGGTTTAGGGTTGTTGCTAAGGGCATAAAATAAGCTAAAAATGTGACTACCCAGAAATTTCCGATCAAATTTAAACTTGATCCTAATTTGAAATCGACATGATAAGCAAGTCTGTAATCTTGAAGTCTCAAAAAAACTTTGAACTGTGTTCATGTATATATTTGACCTTTGACTAATCCTGACGATTCACGAACAATTGTTTGTAAATAAATATATGTATATATATATACATGTAAATTATGTATTGAAAATAATAGAAGATAATTGAATTATTAGAAGTAAATATGTAAAATAATATATACAAGATAAGAAAATTATATTTTTTTAATAAATCTATGAATAGATATATATGATTTCTGTAATAATTATTATCATATGAATATTGGAAAATATATATGAATTATAAATACTATATGCTTAAAATTAATTCTATGATGAGAGAATATTATAATAAATATATATATACAATACATATATATATATATATATATATATATATATATATATATATATATATAAGACACTTACATTTGTATATTTAATGTGCATATACTTATTATATAATGTATTTATAATAAGTATACAACACATACTACCATATAACATATGACGTATAATTATAATGTATAATTTTAACATGATAAGTGTAATTACCAGTTAAAAGATAGTTATTATGTTGCCATTAATACTTTTATTATTATCGTTAAACTATATATCAATAGTAATAAAACCAGTATTACTAACATTATTAATTTAATATATAATATATGGATATAAAATTTGAAACATGTAATTTTTATATCTTTATTCTTATTAGATATTATCATTACCAATATCATTAAGAATCATTATTATCAAAAGTTATTATTATTATTATTAAGATACAACTTATTATCATAATATATTATTGATATTACTAAAAATCATTTTTATTACTAATATCATTATCTTATTTACTTTCATTATCACTCTTATTATTAGTTTTATTAATACTATTAGTATATTTATTAATTAACAGAAACTTATGAATTATATATAAATATATAAACACATATATATAAATAGATGTATAAGATTAGATATACATAAAAATATATATATAAAAGATGATTTATACATTAAAACAGCAATTTATATATATAATAAAATGTTATACAAATATATATATATTAAGAAAACAGTATTATTTTATTTAGATTATTATTATTAATAATTATAATTATTAATTATTAATAAAATTCATAAAAACCGTATAACTGGACTCAGGATCACTAAGCTATTTCCCATCGTTTTTCTTACTGTAACAAATTTATTCATTAGTACAAATCAGAGATTAAATTCAAGGGGAAAAAAACCAAAATCTGTTTGATGTCATAATCAAGGTGTATTTTTTTTCTCACCAAATTATTCCTTTCTGCTATATTGTCGATCACTCACTAAACAAACTAAACAAGTCGATCAATGATAAGGTCATTCAATTCTCTTAGCCTCATAATCAAGTATCACTTTCATTTATTTATTTTATTTGATTGATCTTTATAGAAAAATTGAAATAAAAAGTTCCACATGCCCTGTTCGTCATATCCTCAAATCACATACCTCGAATTCGAGTTTAAATTCAAAATCTTTTATTGCAGTTAGGTTATAAATCTTTTGTTCAAACTATCTGGAAAGTTTCAACTCACAATTCATCGAATTGAATTCAAATTTTGGAAGTCAAAGCTTATTTCTAAAAAGTCAACTAATCTGTTCATCCTGAAATTCGAATTATTTGTTATGTTTCAAGCTAAATTATCGATCCAAAAGGTTTATATGATTAGTTTAGAACCTTTTTCCTTTAGATATCATGGTCTGAAAGATCTTAGATTTTGATTTTAATGTTTGAGTTGTGTTTTTTAGTCGAAGCCAATGCAGCGTTTTCTTTATTTTTATTTTTTGTTTAAACACAACAGCCCAATCATCCCAATCATCTCTGTTTTAATTACAATTCCTAATTCAAATAAATAAACTCGTCAACATGTTTGATTTTTGGGTATCTGTCGATTCAGTGTATTGGGAAGAAGAAGTAGAAATAGGAAACAAATATTATGGTTTAAATGGTATTGGGTCGAGATTATATCAAGAAAAGCAGAAACGGTCCAGTGGTTAAGGGAGTTGATGTGTGAGCGGGAGGTCACGGGTTCGAGCCCGGTATGGGGCATTTTCTTTTTACAGAAGTCTTTAAAAGGGTATAAAGCTTTTATTATTTTTTTTATTTGATTATTATTAATGTTATTATTATTATTATTATTATAAGTTATTATTGTTATTATTATGATTATTATTATTATTAGTACCATACTTACAATTATTATTATTATTACCATAATTATAAGCATTATAATTATTACTATCATTAATATTAGTATTAGTATTTAATATAAGTATTATTTATATTTGTATCTATCATTAATTTTAACATTTAAAGTATCGTTATTAATATGATTATTAAGATTGTTGTTATTGCTAGTATTATAATTATTATTAATAATAACATCATAATTATATTACAAGTATTAGAATTGTCATTAACATTAGTATTTTGTAAGTATTAAGATTATTATAAACTGTACCCTTTAAATATTATTATTACTATTATTATGATTATGAATATTATTATTATTACTATTATGAAAATAATAAAACTTATTAGTATTTTCATTAATATTAGTCTTAATATCATTTTAAAATTATTAGTATTATTAATATTGACGTAAGTATTATTATTAATATTAGCATTTTCGTTAATATGAATATCATTAACAAGTGCTATTATTATTGAAAATTGATATAATTATTACTAAAAGTATCATTACTTTAAATCTATATTTTATAAAAACTATTATTAATACTATCATTAATATCATTAGTATTATGAAAATTATTATTATTATAATTATTCTAGTGTTATTATAACTAGTAATTGGTAAACAAAAGAGTAATTACATAAAAGTATATATTTAATATACATAACTTAACTATATTAATATTTTTTTATACAAAATGAATACATTTAATTAAATAATGAAATATATATATATATATATATATATATATATAATTTATTAACATAAAAACTATATCACTAATAATAATATATATATTTATTCAGTTACGATTATATATATTAATGAATACACAAATGATATAGGTTCGTGAATCCGAGGCCAACCCTGCATTGTTCCGTATCGTCGTATGAATATTTTTACTACAAAATATTGTAAAGTGAGTTTCATTTGCTCCCTTTTTAAATGCTTTTGCAATATATATTTTTGGGACTGAGAATACATGCTCTGCTTTTATAAATGTTTTATGAAATAGACACAAGTAATCAAAACTACATTCTATGGTTGGATTATCGAATCGAATATCACCCCTTTTAGCTTGGTAGCCTAAGAATTAGGGAACAGACACCCTAATTGACGCAAATCCTAAAGGTAGATCTACGGGCACTAATGTAGTGACCCGAACTTTTCCATGTTTGTATATATTAAATGAAATTGATATTTATATGATTAAGTGTTTCCAATATGTTAAGTAATCAAACTTGTTAAGACTTGATTAATTGAAATAGGTTTCATATAGACAATTGACCACCCAAGTTGACTGGTGATTCACGAACGTTAAAACTTGTAAAAACTATATGATGACATATATATGATTATATATATAGTTAACATGATATTATGATAAATAAGTATCTCATTAGGTATTTTAACAATGAGTTATATACATAAAATTGAGTTTATTGAATTAAGAAACTCGAAACGATATATATAACGATTATCGTTATAACAACGTCTTAGTGAATACATATGAATCATATTAAGATATTGATACACTATGTTTAATCATGATAAATGATAAGTAAACATGTCATTAAGTGTATTAACAATGAACTACATATGTAAAAACAAGACTACTAACTTAATGATTTCGAAACGAGACATATATGTAACGATTATCGTTGTAACAACATTTAACTGTATATATATCATACTAAGATATATTAATATATCATAATATCATGATAATTTAATAATTTAACATCTCTGTAGATATAATAAAGAATGGGTTAACAACATTTAACAAGATCATTAACCTAAAGGTTTCAAAACAACATTTCCATGTAACGACTAACAATGATTTAACGACTCAGTTAAAATGTATATACTTGTAGTGTTTTAATATGTAATCATACACTTTTAAAAGACTTCAATACACTTATGAAAATACTTCTACTTAAAAAAAATGCTTACAATTACATCCTCGTTCAGTTTCATCAACAATTCTACTCGTATGCACCCGTATTCGTACTCGTACAATACACAGCTTTTAGATGTATGTACTATTGGTATATACACTCCAATGATCAGCTCTTAGCAGCCCATGTGAGTCACCTAACACATGTGGGAACCATCATTTGGCAACTAGCATGAAATATCTCATAAAATTACAAAAATATTAGTAATCATTCATGACTTATTTACAAGTAAACAAAATTACACATCCTTTATATCTAATCCATATACCAACGACCAAAAACACCTAAAAACACTTTCATTCTTCAATTTTCTTTATCTAATTGATCTCTCTCAAGTTCTATCTTCAAGTTCTAAGTGTTCTTCATAAATTTTATAAGTTCTAGTTTCATAAAATCAAGAATACTTCCAAGGTTGCTAGCTTACTTCCAATCTTGTAAAGTAATCATCCAACCTCAATAAATCTTTCTTATTTACAGTAAGATATCTTTATAATACAAGGTAATACTCATATTCAAACTTTGATTCAATTTCTATAACTTTAACAATCTTATTTCGAGTGGAAATCTTACTTGAACTTGTTTTCGTGTCATGATTTTGCTTCAAGAACTTTCAAGCCATCCAAAGATCCTTTGAAGCTAGATCTATTTTTCTCATTTCCAGTAGGTTTATCCACAAAACCTGAGGTAGTAATGATGTTCATAACATCATTCGATTCATATATATAAAACTACCTTATTTGAAGGTTTAAACTTATAATCACTAGAACATAGTTTAGTTAATTCTAAACTTGTTCGCAAAAAAAAGTTAATCCTTCTAACTTGACTTTTAAAATCAACTAAACATATGTTCTATATCTATATGATATGCTAACTTAATGATTTAAAATCGGAAAACACGAAAAACACCGTAAAACTGGATATACGCCGTCGTAGTAACACCGCGGGCTGTTTTGGGTTAGTTAATTAAAAACTATGATAAACTTTAATTTAAAAGTTGTTCTTCTGGGAAAATGATTTTTCTTATGAACATGAAACTATATCCAAAAATCATGGTTAAACTCAAAGTGGAAGTATATTTTTTAAAATGGTCATCAAGACGTCGTTCTTTCGACTGGAATGACTACCTCTTACAAAAATGACTCGTAACATATATTTCCGACTATAAACCTATACTTTTTCTGTTTAGATTCATAAAATAGAGTTCAATATGAAACCATAGCAATTTGATTCACTCAAAACGGATTTAAAACGAAGAAGTTATGGGTAAAACAAGATTGGATATTTTTTTATTGTTGTAGCTACGGGAAATATTGTAACAACTCTATAAAAATCATATTCTAGCTAAATTATATTGTATTATACATGTATTCTAATATATTATGTAATCTTGGGATACCATAGACACGTATGCAAATGTTTTGACATATCATATCGACCCATCTATATATATTATTTGGAACAACCATAGACACTCTATATGCAGTAACGTAGGAGTTAGCTATACAGGGTTGAGGTTGATTCCAAAAATATATATACTTTAAGTTGTGATCTAGCCTGAGACGTGTATACACTGGGTCGTGGATTGATTCAAGATAATATATATCGATTTATTTCTGTACATCTAACTATGGACAACTAGTTGTAGGTTACTAACGAGGACAGCTGACTTAATAAACTTAAAACATCAAAATGTATTAAAAGTGTTGTAAATATATTTTGAACATACTTTGATATATATGTACATATTTGTTATAGGTTCGTGAATCGACCAGTGGTCAAGTCTTACTTCCCGACGAAGTAAAAATCTGTGAAAGTGAGTTATAGTCCCACTTTTAAAAATATAATATTTTGGGATGAGAATACATGCAGTTTTATAAATGTTTTACGAAATAGACACAAGTAATTGAAACTACATTATATGGGTGAATGATCGAAGCCGAATATGCCCCTTTTGCTTGGTAACCTAAGAATTAGTAAACCGATCTACTAATTGACGCGAATCCTAAAGATAGATCTATTGGGCCTAACGAACCCCATCCAAAGTACCGGATGCTTTAGTACTTCGAATTCATTTTTATCATGTCCGAAGGATTTCCCGGAATGATAGGGGATATTCTTATATGCATCTTGTTAATGTCGATTACCAGGTGTTCACCATATGAATGATTTTTTTATCTCTATGTATGGGATGTATATTGAAATATGAAATCTTGTGGTCTATTATTTCGATTGATAAATATATAGGTTTAACCTATAACTCACCAACATTTTTGTTGGCGTTTAAAGCATGTTTATTCTCAGGTGATTATTAAGAGCTTCCGTTATTGCATACTAAAATAAGGACAAGATTTGGAGTCCATGCTTGTATGATATTTTGTAAAAACTGCATTCAAGAAACTTATTTTTGATGTAATATATTCTTATTGTAAACCATTATGTAATGGTCGTGTGTAATTGGTATATTTTAGATTATCATTATTTGATAATCTACGTAATGCTTTTTAAACCTTTATCTATAAAATAAAGGTTATGGTTGTTTTAAAAATGAATGCAGTCTTTGAAAAACGTCTCATATAGAGGTCAAAATCTCGCGACGAAATCAATTAATATGGAACGTTTATATTCAATATGAACGGGACATTTCAGTTGGTATCCGAGCGTTGGTCTTAGAGAACCAGAAATTTGCATTAGTGTGTCTTATCGAGTTTGTTAGGATACATTAGTGAGTTTGGACTTTGACCGTGTTTTCTTTAAAAACGATTGCTTAACACTTTTGTTGGAAACCATATATTATTAACATGTAAATATTATGTGATATATTAACCTCTTAATGTGTTTGATATTGTGTGATAGATGTCTACCACTAGTACAAATCCAGTCGACTCACCTAATAATAATGAAGAGTCGAATATAATTTGGGAAGATTCACAAATTCCCGAAGAGGAACCGGAAGAAGAGGAACCGGAAGAAGAGGAACCGGAAGAAGAGGAATCAGAAGAGGAGGGACCGAAAGAGGAGGAACCGGAAGAAGAAGAGGTTCCGGAGGAAGAAATATTGATACCTATAGTAAATCGATTAAATAAAAGAAAATCCTCAACCAACGGACCAAAGTTAATAATGGTCAATGGTGTTTCCGCCGAGGAAGCAAAATATTGGGAAGATTACCAATTTTCCGATGAATCGGATCCCGATGAGGATTCCGATGATGTTATAGAAATTACCTCGACCCAATTTAATAAAGCGAAAGAAAATAATAAGGGAAAAGGTATAAAAATAGAGAAACCCAATTCCAACCCCGATGAACTTTATATGTATTGGCAACATCCGTATTTCCTAAAATGTAACAATGACCCGGGAACCTCTAAACTACCAGATTTTTCTAAACCATTGTGGAAAACGATGGCTCATATTAGAGGAACACCATATATCCCTAGAAAATTAGGAAAACGAACCAAGTCTGAAGAAGAAGAAACCAGTGATTCAGATTAGAGGGTTGTAATCATGTTGTGTATTATATGTATTGTAGTGTGCTTATACTTTTATGTTCTATGTAAAAATTACTTGTATTGTTTGTTAATTATCCTTTACGAATCTAATCCTTGTCTATTTTACAGTATAAAAACAAAATGGACGTTAAGAGTAGACAACCGAATATTTTAGAAGATCTACCAGAGGATATGATTGAGAAAATCTTGTCTAGAGTCAGTCAGAATTCTTCAGCACAATTAATTATGGCAAAATTAACTTATCAAACATTTGAAAGACTTTCCAGAAATGCCTTAGTTTATAAAAGGCTTTCCTTTGATAGGTGGGGTATATCACATTGGGGAGACCATAAGTTACGCCGTGTTTTCTTTAAAGAGTTAAATGCGGGGAACCCAAATGCAATTTTACGCTACGGGTTAAGAACCTATTTTGACTAAACATATCCCAACATAGGATTTCGTGAATTAGAAAGAGCTTCTAACATGCAACATAAAGAAGCATGTTATGCTTACGGGTTAGTGATGTTCGTTTCTTACCAAAGTGAGAAAAAAAACATCGGATTGCAACTTTTAAATAAAACCTTCCCACAAGTGACGGATTCAGTAGTTGGGGTGAGAAACAAGGTTTTTAGATTATTACGGGGCTGTTGGACATTACGAAACCCTCGTCCTTTTGACGACATTACAACATGCTGCCTAGCCAATGGTCATAACGGTTATTTTCCCCAAGACCAAGGATGGGAAGTCGTCTTAGTAAAACCAGAATGCATGACTTGTTTCTGGACTTATGAATTACGTGTCTTTATTTTCTTTGCTGATCAACTTGCGTATTAACTAGATTTATCTTCAAAACTGTCCTGTATCAAAGTGTAATATATTTCATGTTATATGTAATATAGCGATGTTGTAAGTTTGAAGAATATTTATATGTGATATATTATTATAATCAGTTTTTCATATGGAATTGTAGTAGTTGAATTGTATATTAGCTACTAAGTATGAACTTAACGGGTAGGTAGTACCCGAATTTAAACTTATAAAACGCTAATATGAAGAAAAAGCTTTTATAAATGAGTTCATACTATGCTACCAAATAATATTGACTACTCTTAATATTCTGTATGATTAACTCGATTCAGTTGGCTATTTTGAAGGAAATGGCACCGGCGACTCGTCAGAATTTGAACATGAGCGAGGAAGATTTCCGTGTTTTCCTTGCAACAAACATAGCCGTAGTACAGGCTGCAATGTAAAATAACAATAACTCTGGATCTAGCAGTGGAACTAATTCCACAAGAAATCGTGTAGGATGCTCCTACAAAGAATTCACTGCCTGCAAACCTTTGGAATTTGATGGAACTGAAGGACCAATTGGATTGAAACGGTGGACCGAGAAAGTTGAATCGGTGTTTTCCATAAGTAAGTGTACTGAAGAGGACAAAGTTAAGTACGCTACGCATACCTTCACAGGTACTGCGTTAACGTGGTGGAACACCTATCTTGGACAGGTAGGACAAAATGCTGCTTACGCACTACCGTGGTTGGCATTCAAGCAATTGATGAACGAGCAGTACCGTCCTAGAAACGAAGTCAATAAACTCAAGGCAGAACTTATAGAGTTACGAACAGAAGGGTTCGACGTTACCACATATGAACAACGATTCACAGAGTTGTGCCTATTATGTCCGGGAGCATTCGAAGATGAAGAAGAGAAGATCGACGCATTTGTAAAAGGGTTACCAGTAAGGATTCAAGAAGATGTGAGTTCACACGAGCCCGCTTCTATACAGAAGGCAAGTCGAATGGCTTATAAACTCATAAATCAGATTGAGGGAAGAATTAAAGAGCAGGCAGCCGAAGAAGCCAACACAAAACAACTCAAGAGGAAGTGGGAGGAAAACAATGACAAGAGTCACCAGTACAACAACAACAATAATTACAACCACAATCGCAACAACTATCCCAACAACCACAACAACAATCGCAACAGTACCACAATCCTAACAATAACTACAACAAATATCCCAACAACAACAACAACTACAACAACCGTTTCAACAACAATAACAATCCCAATAACAACCTCAATAACAACAACAGCAACAAAAACCAAAAACAGCCATGTCATAGGTGTGAAGAAAATCATCAGGGGTTTTGCACAACATTTTGCAACAGGTGTAAAAGAAATGGTCATAGCGCGACAAAGTGTGAGGTCTACGAACCAAAGTTTAACAGAACTAAAGGAATAAATAGTGTCGGAACAAGTAATGCCAGAACGAATAGTGTCGGAGCAAGTAATACCAACGCTGTTTGTTATAAATGTGGAAAACCAGGCCACATTATTAGAAATTTCCCAAATCAGGGGAATACTACTGGGCAGGGCCGTGGAAGAGTTTTCAATATTAATGCGGCAGAAGCACAGGAAGACCCGGAGCTTGTTACGGGTACGTTTCTTATTGACGATAAATCTGCTTATGTTTTATTTGATTCGGGTGCGGATAGAAGCTATATGTGTAGAGATTTTTGTGCAAAATTAAGTTGCTCATTGACGCCTTTGGATAATAAATTTTTACTTGAATTAGCAAATGGTAAATTAATTTCAGCAGATAACATATGTCGGGATAGAGAAATTAAACTGGGTGATGAAACATTTAAGATTCATTTAATACCAGTCGAGTTAAGGAGTTTTGATGTAATAATTGGCATGGACTGGTTGAAGAAGGTAAGAGCAGAGGTCGTTTGTTACAAAAATGCGATTCGCATTATGCGTGAAAAAGGAAAACCTTTAATGGTGTACGGAGAAAAGAACAACGCGAAGTTAAATCTTATTAGTAGTTTGAAGGCGCAAAAACTAATAAAAAAGGTTGTTACATCATTCTAGCACACATCGAGGAAGTTAAACCTGAAGAAAAGAACATCAGTGATGTTCCCGTCGTAAAAGAATTTTTCGATGTATTTCCGAAGGAATTACCGAGATTACCCCCACATCGATCCGTTGAATTTCAAATAGACCTTATACCAGGAGCTGCACCAATAGCTCGTGCTCCATACAGACTCGCACCCAGCAAAATGAAAGAATTACAAAGTCAGTCACAGGAACTTTTAGAGCGTGGTTTCATTCGACCAAGTACATCACCATGGGGAGCTCCTATTCTGTTTGTCAAGAAGAAAGATGGTACATTCAGGTTGTATATCGACTACCGAGAGTTGAACAAACTTACCATCAAGAACCGTTACCCATTACCGAGAATCGACGACTTATTTGATCAACTACAAGGCTCGTCGGTTTATTCGAAGATCGATTTACGTTCTGGATATCATCAAATGCGGGTGAAGGAGAATGATATTCCAAAGACTGCTTTTAGGATGCGTTACGGTCATTACGAGTTTATGGTTATGCCGTTTGGATTGACTAACGCACCAGCTGTGTTCATGGACCTCATGAACCGAGTGTGTGGGCCATATCTTGACAAGTTTGTCATTGTTTTCATCGATGACATACTTATTTACTCAAAGAAAGAGCACGAAGAACATTTGAGAAAAGTGCTAGAGTTGCTGAGAAAAGAAAAACTGTACGCTAAGTTTTCAAAGTGTGCATTTTGGTTGGAAGAAGTTCAATTCCTCGGTCATATAGTGAACAAAGAAGGTATTCAGGTGGATCCAGCAAAGATTGAAACCGTTGAAAAGTGGGAAACCCCGAAAACTCCAAAACACATACGTCAATTTTTAGGACTGGCTAGTTATTACAGGAGATTCATCCAAGATTTTTCCAAAATAGCAAAACCCTTGACTGCATTAACGCATAAAGGGAAGAAATTTGAATGGAAGGATGAACAAGAGAAAGCGTTTCAATTATTGAAGAAAAAGTTAACTACGGCACCTATATTGTCATTACCTGAAGGGAATGATGATTTTGTGATATATTGTGACGCCTCAAAGCAAGGTCTCGGTTGTGTATTAATGCAACGAATGAAGGTAATTGCTTATGCGTCTAGACAATTGAAGATTCACGAACAGAATTATACGACGCATGATTTGGAATTAGGCGCAGTTGTTTTTGCATTAAAAAATTGGAGGCACTATTTATATGGGGTCAAAAGTATTATATATACCGACCACAAAAGTCTCCAACACATATTTAATCAGAAACAACTGAATATGAGGCAGCGTAGGTGGATTGAATTGTTGAATGATTATGACTTTGAGATTCGTTACCACCCGGGGAAGGCAAATGTGGTAGCCGACGCCTTGAGCAGAAAGGACAGAGAACCCATTCGAGTAAAAGCTATGAATATAATGATTCACACTAACCTAACTACTCAAATAAAGGAGGCACAACAAGGAGTTTTAAAAGAGGGAAATTTAAAGGATGAAATACCCAAAGGATCGGAGAAGCATCTTAATATTCGGGAAGACGGAACCCGGTATAGGGCTAAAAGAATTTGGGTACCAAAATTTGGAGATATGAGAGAAATGGTACTTAGAGAAGCTCATAAAACCAGATACTCAATACATCATGGAACGGGGAAGATGTAGAAGGATCTCAAGAAACATTTTTGGTGGCCGGGTATGAAAGCCGATGTTGCTAAATACGTAGGAGAATGTTTGACGTGTTCTAATGTCAAAGCGGAGCATCAGAAACCATCAGGTCTACTTCAACAACCCGAAATCCCAGAATGGAAATGGGAAAACATTACCATGGATTTCATCACTAAATTGCCAAGGACTGCAAGTGGTTTTGATACTATTTGGGTAATAGTTGATCGTCTCACCAAATCAGCACACTTCCTGCCAATAAGAGAAGATGACAAGATGGAGAAGTTAGCACGACTGTATTTGAAGGAAGTCATCTCCAGATATGGAATACCAATCTCTATTATCTCTGATAGGGATGGCAGATTTATTTCAAGATGCTGGCAGACATTACAGCAAGCATTAGGAACTCGTCTAGACATGAGTACTGCCTATCATCCACAAACTGATGGGCAGAGTGAAAGGATGATACAAACGCTTGAAGACATGCTACTAGCATGTGTTATTGATTTCAGAAATAGTTGGGATCGACATCTACCGTTAGCAGAATTTTCCTACAACAACAGCTACCATTCAAGCATTGAGATGGCGCCGTTTAAAGCACTTTATGGTAGAAAGTGCAGGTCTCTGATTTGCTGGAGTGAAGTGAGGGATAGATAGATTACGGGTCCGGTGATAATACAAGAAACTACCGAGAAGATCATCGGCTAAAGAAGAAATGTTTTGCTAAAGAAATGTTTTGCTAAAGAAGATCTCACTATTCCGTTAGACGAAATCCAAATCAACGAAAAACTTCAATTCATCGAAGAACCCGTCAAAATAATGGATCGTGAGGTTAAAAGACTTAAACAAAACAAGATACCAATTGTTAAGGTTCAATGGACTGCTCGTAGAGGACCCGAGTTCACCTGGGAATGAGAAGATCAGATGAAAAAGAAATACCCACACTTATTTCCAGAAGATACGTCAACACCTCCAACTGCTTAAAATTTCGGGACGAAATTTATTTAATGGGTAGGTACTGTAGTGACCCGAACTTTTCCATGTTTATATATATTAAATGAAATTGATATTTATATGATTAAGTGTTTCCAACATGTTAAGCAATCAAACTTGTTAAGACTTGATTAATTGAAATAGGTTTCATATAGACAATTGACCACCCAAGTTGACCGGTGATTCACGAACGTTAAAACTTGTAAAAACTATATGATGACATATATATGATTATATATATAGTTAACATGATATTATGATAAATAAGTATCTTATTAGGTATTTTAACAATGAGTTATATACATAAAATTGAGTTTATTGAATTAAGAAACTCGAAACGATATATATAACGATTATCGTTATTACAACGTCTTATTGAATACATATGAATCATATTAAGATATTGATACACTATGTTTAATCATGATAAATGATAATTAAACATGTAATTAAGTGTATTAACAATGAACTACATATGTAAAAACAAGATTACTAACTTAATAATTTCGAAACGAGACATATATGTAACGATTATCGTTGTAACAACATATAACTGTATATATATATCATACTAAGATATATTAATATATCATAATATCATGATAATGTAATAATTTAACATCTCTTTAGATATAATAAAGAATGGGTTAACAACATTTAACAAGATCGTTAACCTAAAGGTTTCAAAACAACATTTCCATGTAATGACTAACAATGATTTAACGACTCAGTTAAAATGTATATACATGTAGTGTTTTAATATGTAATCATACACTTTTGAAAGACTTCAAGACACTTATCAAAATACTTCTACTTAACAAAAATGCTTACAATTACATCCTCGTTCAGTTTCATCAACAATTCTACTCGTATGCACCCGTATTCGTACTCGTACAATACACAGCTTTTAGATGTATGTACTATTGGTATATACACTTGAATGATCAGCTCTTAGCAGCCCATGTGAGTCACCTAACACATGTGGAAACCATCATTTGGCAACTAGCATGAAATATATCATAAAATTACAAAAATATTAGTAATCATTCATGACTTATTTACAAGTAAACAAAATTACACATCCTTTATATCTAATCCATATACCAACGACCAAAAATACCTACAAACACTTTCATTCTTCAATTTTATTCATTTAATTGATCTCTCTCAAGTTCTATCTTCAAGTTCTAAGTGTTCTTCATAAATTCTATAAGTTCTAGTTTCATAAAATCAAGAATACTTCCAAGTTTGCTAGCTTACTTTCAATCTTGTAAAGTGATCATCCAGCCTCAAGAAATCTTTTTTATTTACAGTAAGATATCTTTCTAATACAAGGTAATACTCATATTCAAACTTTGATTCAATTTCTATAACTTTAACAATCTTATTTCGAGTGGAAATCTTACTTGAACTTGTTTTCGTGTCATGATTTTGCTTCAAGAACTTTCAAGCCATCCAAGGATTCTTTGAAGCTAGATCTATTTTTTTCATTTCCAGTAGGTTTATCCACAAAACCTGAGGTAGTAATGATGTTCATAACCTCATTCGATTCATATATATAAAACTACCTTATTCGAAGGTTTAAACTTGTAATCACTAGAACATAGTTTAGTTAATTCTAAACTTGTTCGCAAAAAAAAGTTAATCCTTCTAACTTGACTTTTAAAATCAACTAAACACATGTTCTATATCTATATGATATGATAACTTAATGATTTAAAATCGGAAAACATGAAAAACACCGTAAAACTGGATATACGCCGTCGTAGTAACACCGCGGGCTGTTTTGGGTTAGTTAATTAAAAACTATGATAAACTTTAATTTAAAAGTTGTTCTTCTGGGAAAATGATTTTTCTTATGAACATTAAACTATATCCAAAAATCATGGTTAAACTCAAAGTGGAAGTATATTTTTTAAAATGGTCATCAAGACGTCGTTCTTTCGACTGGAATGACTACCTCTTACAAAAATGACTCGTAACATATATTTCTGACTATAAACCTATACTTTTTCTGTTTAGATTCATAAAATAGAGTTCGATATGAAACCATAGCAATTTAATTCACTCAAAACGGATTTAAAACGAAGAAGTTATGGGTAAAACAAGATTGGATATTTTTTGATTGTTGTAGCTACGGAAAATATTGTAACAATTCTATACAAATCATATCCTAGCTAACTTATATTGTATTATACATGTATTCTAATATATTATGTAATCTTGGGATACCATAGACACGTATGCAAATGTTTTGACATATCATATCGACCCATCTATATATATTATTTGGAACAACCATAGACACTCTATATGCAGTAATGTTGGAGTTAGCTATACAGGGTTGAGGTTGATTCCAAAAATATATATACTTTGAGTTGTGATCTAGCCTGAGATGTGTATACACTGGGTCGTGGATTGATTCAAGATAATATATATATCGATTTATTTCTGTACATCTAACTATGGACAACTAGTTGTAGGTTACTAACGAGGACAGCTGACTTAATAAACTTAAAACATCAAAATGTATTAAAAGTGTTGTAAATATATTTTGAACATATTTTGATATATATGTACATATTTGTTATAGATTCGTGAATCGACCAGTGGCCAAGTCTTACTTCCCGACGAAGTAAAAATCTGTGAAAGTGAGTTATAGTCCCACTTTTAAAAATCTAATATTTTGGGATGAGAATACATACAGTTTTATAAATGTTTTACGAAATAGACACAAGTAATTGAAACTACATTATATGGGTGAATGATCGAAGCCGAATATGTCCCTTTTGCTTGGTAACCTAAGAAATAGTAAACTGATCTACTAATTGACGCGAATCCTAAAGATAGATCTATTGGGCCTAACGAACCCCATCCAAAGTACCGGATGCTTTAGTACTTCGAATTCATTTTTATCATGTCCGAAGGATTTCCCGGAATGATAGGGGATATTCTTATATGCATCTTGTTAATGTCGGTTACCAGGTGTTCACCATATGAATGATTTTTTTATCTCTATGTATGGGATGTATATTGAAATATGAAATCTTATGGTCTATTATTTCGATTGATAAATATATAGGTTAAACCTATAACTCACCAACATTTTTGTTGACGTTTAAAGCATGTTTATTCTCATGTGATTATTAAGAGCTTCCGCTGTTGCATACTAAAATAAGAACAAGATTTGGAGTCCATGCTTGTATGATATTATGTAAAAACTGCATTCAAGAAACTTATTTTTGATGTAATATATTCTTATTGTAAACCATTATGTAATGGTCGTGTGTAATCGGTATATTTTAGATTATCATTATTTGATAATCTACGTAATGCTTTTTAAACCTTTATCGATAAAATAAAGGTTATGGTTGTTTTAAAAATGAATGCTGTCTTTGAAAAATGTCTCATATAGAGGTCAAAACCTCGCAACGAAATCAATTAATATAGAACGTTTATAATCAATATGAACGGGACATTTCAACTAACTCCCCCCATACTGGAAAATGGTATGCTTTAGTACTTCGAGTTTATATTATACAGATGGATTTCTGTTTTGGGGATATTCTATATGCATCTTGTTAATGTCGGTTACCAGGTGTTCAATCCATATGAATGATTTTTAAACACTTGCGAGTGTATGATTATTGAATAAAAGAAATCTTGTGGTCTATTATATTATTGAAAATGATTGTTTATGATAAACTAATGAACTCACCAACCTTTTGGTTAACACTTAAAAGCATGTTTATTCTCAGGTATGAAAGAAATCTTCCGCTGTGCATTTGCTCATTTTAGAGATATTACTTGAAGTCATTCATGGCATATTTCAAAAGATGTTGCATTCGAGTCGTTGAGTTCATCAAGAATATTATTAGGTCATTTATAGTTGGATATATCATGAAATGGTATGTAAACCGTCAATTTTCGATGTAAAGAAAGTTTATCTTTTAAAAATGAATGCAATGTTTGTAAAATGTATATATAGAGGTCAAGTGCCTCGCGATGTAACCAAATGTAATGTATTCGTCCAGATGGATTAGGACGGGGCATGAAAGTTGGTATCAGAGCGGTGGTCTTAGCGAACCAGGTCTTGCATTAGTGTGTCTAACTGATAGTTGCTTAGATGCATTAGTGAGTCTGGACTTCGACCGTGTGTGCATGTCAAAAGTTTTGCTTATCATTTCGTGTCGAAAATTACCTACTTATCATCCTTAGAAAATTACCTGCTTATCATTCTTAGTCTAGACACGCTTTACTGCATTGACTGCATGAATAGTGTATAGACAAAAATTCATATCTTAGCGTATCTGATAATTCAGATCTTAGCGTATCTGTTACTTTAGACTTATCTAATATATTTCGTAAATTCCTCCGTAATCTACGAAATCTTTTGTTCTATATCTATAGATATTCTATATAATTAGAATACCATCCGATAGCCAGAAATCATTTCATATCGCAATATTCTTTATTCAATCGTACGAAATGGAACTCACCACTAGTTCGAATTCCTCGGAATCCGACAGCTATTCCGACATGGATGTTCACCTAAGCTCCGGAAAGCAGCGTCACCAGAATGAATCAACCAATCAACCATCCCCAATTCATCTGATGGGTTTGTAGCCTACTTAATCACTAGAGACAAGAAGAAGGTGATCCCTTCCATCCACCACGTTGCCCTCTTGGCGAAGAACCTGAAGCACTCACCGGCGAACCAATTCGAAACACCATTTTCACCGTCATTCCTCGGATATCTCACCATGATTATATACTATCTCAAATTTTGAATCTTATTCATCCGCTCGTTCCAACCGCCAATCATCCCGGAGTAATAGAAGAAGTCAACGAACTTCGCGCTCGAGTAATCAAATTAGAAAAAAACATGGTGCAAAACTTACCAGCTTCGACAACATCACCGACACCAACAGTACCATCAATAACAGCACCAGTACCATCAACAATCCATGCCTCAACATCTCATTCTGTATCTCGAGTATAATCATCGTTCTACGTATCGTTCTACATCATTTATGTTCGTTCAACATGGCGATTATGTAATCTCTTATGTTTTAGAGATTATATATTCATGTTCTAACGGTAAATTAGATGAGTTAATATCATATTAACTCATTAAAATCCATGATTACATCTGAGAAAAATATATATGTAAGTATATTTTCATAAAGATTGTAATTAAAAATTCTTTTCTACAAACTGTTAATGGTGAAAATATTTTAACGGGTAGGTAATACCCTAAAAATATTTAGATTTCACATTAATAAGTTACACTGTATATTTTTTCAAATCTGATTCAACATTCATTTACTATCCTACTTACATCTACAAAGATACGAATCCGTTCACCGCAGAATAACCATTTTCATTCAATTTCATATTTGGATTTTGACCTATCAGAATCCAACAAGTGGCATAATGAAGAAAATATTGGACAAAATAAAATTTATTAGAAACAAACAAATTAACTATGAAAATTTTTGTTAAGAATCCACGCTAACTGTTCCTAGCTAACTGTTCCTAGCTAATTGATTACATTTTATTTATCGCAATTTATATTCTCGTAATTTTATTTATCGTCATTTAATTTCTGTAATTTATTTTACGCACTTTAAATATCGGGACACGTATACAAGGTTTTGACATATCATATCGACGCATCTATATATATTATTTGGAATAACCATAGACACTCTATATGCAATAATGATCAAGTTAGCTATACAGGGTTGAGGTTGATTATATAATAATATATATACTTTGAGTTGTGATCGAGTCTGAGACATGTACACGGGTCACGACACGTATTAATTAATTCGAATATAATATATTAAACTATATATGAATTATTGAACTGTTAACTGTGGACTACCAACTGAGGACTACCAACATTGGACAATTAAAATGAATTAAAATATTGATTATAACATATGAAACTAAACAATTCTTCAAGTTTGCCACTTGATTTCATCTTAAACCTCATTTGTATCTTGACGATTACAATCTGCGTTCAAAACTTTCATGATTCTTGAAAACACCTCAATCGGGCGGATGAACCAACCACACTTCATCTACGGAAGAAAAGATTTATGCATATAGTTATGCACCTGAAAACACTCGGAACCTGAGTAAACGTTTAACACGTATCTGCGCTAGTTCCTTTGGCATTGTTATTACAGAAAATAACATTGCAATTCTTTTTCACAATAGTCAGTTTTGTCACAGCTCCAGCAAGTCAACTTCGACTTTTCATTCGAAACAACCTTATTATAACCTTGATATATACATTGTCTTTTCGCCTTCGTTACCGGGGAACTGTTTATATCCCACCACATTAACAGTAACGTACCAGCAACTTCACTACTCTTTGGTGTAAGTCACTTCGATAAATCACTATATTTATTCATTAATACCCTATCATATACTCATTCGCATTTTGTAACGATAATTGCCATACCAATTACCGAGAATCAGCAATCAGTATTTCGAATCTCGCAATGTTTCTACATCAACAGTTATATGTATACATATAACCTTTATCTCTTAAAATTATGATATTTCGTTATGAAATTCTGAAAAGCACCTAGTCTGCGAATTAATACTCGGAATGTTGAAAAAGCTGAATGAAGCAGCAGAAACTGTAGACAACCGTAAACGACCTTAACAGTCAGAAATTTGATGATAAAGAATAGTATGTTGGCAAAGCTCAGAAATGTTGGAACTGGAAAACGGATTGAGCAAATCATGAAGGAGGTTGTGGACAAATCACAAAGACTAAACCTGCCTTCAAAGAATCTAAATGATTCAGTGTCTGCTGAAGTCATTAACGAATACCTTACTCTTGACTGTACACTTTTACGGACAATTTTCATCATTCTTCTATATTAGAAATCCTAAGATATCATCATATCTGTTATTATAAATATCCTCGATATTTCCGAAGATATTTTCATAACTATTCTTATCTGAAATCATTTATCTCTTCGCGATATCAGTATTACATTAGAAAGGAAACTGTTTCAGTTTCTAAATTCTGAAAAAAATTCGAATTTAAATTATGAATGATTTTGAAGTAGTCTTGGAAATTGATGCATGAGTTAGTATAATATAATGACACTTGATCAACGTGATTATATTACAGTAAGTCATGCTGAGTTTCTAATGAAAAATGATGATTCACAGACCATATCGTCATCATGTGCCATGTTACACGACTCTTACATTCTATCTAATCTATAAGCATATCAAGAACATATTTTCTTGATAGTTCTATCTTTTCTCTTGAATTATGGTAATTTAACCAATCAAGATCGTGCTATTACAATTTCTCTCTTAGAACATTAGTCACGTTCATTCGAAACTCCATACCTACGAATTCTGGAATCATTATTCGCTTGACTTAAAGTCAAGAAGAGAAAACAAAAGTTTGATTTGAGGGAGGAAGAATAGAAGACGTGAGATGTGAAAATAAGGAAATGGATTTATAGTAAAATATCTGACAGATTAATCAAAGTAGATTATTGTATTTAACCAAAGAAGATCCTAATCTTCTTAATTTTCCGAAGAATTAAATCTTATTACAAAGATTTCCTCTAAATCCCTTGGACTCTGGAAATCAACCATATCTACGTCAAAAGATATGACGAATCTACATTTACTCATTTCACTATTTAGTGATAGCTTCATTCGTACGCTTCGAATAATCAAAGCATTTTATCCATATTACTCAATGATGATAAACCTCTATATATCAACTCATATTCGTCATGAAAACATTTTTATTGTTAGCCATGACGACCTCGATTAAATTTCAGGATGAAATTTCTTTAACGGGTAGGTACTGTGAAGACCCAGAAATTTTCGATCAAATTTAAACTTGATCCTAATTTGAAATCGACACGATAAGCAAGTCTGTAATCTTGAAGTCTCAAAAAAACTTTGAACTGTGTTCATGTATATATTTGACCTTTGACTAATCCCGACGATTCACGAACAATTGTTTGTAAATAAATATATGTATATATATATATATATATGCATGTAAATTATGTATTGAAAATAATAGAAGATAATTAAATTATTAGAAGTAAATATGTAAAATAATATATACAAGATAAGAAAATTATATTTTTTTAATAAATCTATGAAAAGATATATATGATTTCTGTAATAATTATTATCATATGAATATTGGGAAATATATATGAATTATAAATACTATATGCTTAAAATTAATTCTAAGATGAGAGAATATTATAATAAATATATATATACAATATATATATATGTATATATATATATATATATATATATATATATATATATATATATATATAAAAGACAATTACATTTTTATATTTAATGTGCATATACTTATTATATAATGTATTTATAATAAGTATACAACACATACTACCATATAACATATAACGTATAATTATAATGTATAATTTTAACATGATAAGTGTAATTACCAGTTAAAAGATAGTTATTATGTTGCCATTAATACTTTTATTATTATCGTTAAAATAAATATCAATAGTAATAAAACCAGTATTACTAACATTATTAATTTAATATATAATATATGGATATAAAATTTGAAACATGTAATTTGTATATCTTTATTCTTATTAGATATTATCATTACCAATATCATTAAGAATCATTACTATCAAAAGTTATTATTATTATTATTAAGATATAACTTATTATCATAATATATTATTGCTATTACAAAAAATCATTTTTATTACTAATATCATTATCTTATTTACTTTCATTATCACTCTTATTATTAGTTTTATTAATACTATTAATATTTTTATTAATTAACAGAAACTTATGAATTATATATAAATATATAAACACACATATATAAATAGATGTATAAGATTAGATATACATAAATATATATATATATATATATATATATATATATATATATATATATATATATATATATATATATATATATATATATATATAAAAGATGATTTATACATTAAAACAGCAATTTATATATATTATAAAATGTTATATATATATATATATATATATATATATATATATATTAAGAAAACAATATTATTTTATTTAGATTATTATTATTAATAATTATAATTATTAATTATTAATAAAATTCATAAAAACCGTATAACTGGACTCAGGATCACTAAGTTGTTTCCTATCATTTTTCTTACTGTAACAAATTGATTCATTAGTATAAATCAGAGATTAAATTCAAGGGGAAAAAAACCAAAATCTGTTTGATGTCATAATCAAGGTGTATTTTTTTCTCACCAAATTATTCATGTCTGCTATATTATCGATCACTCACTAAATAAACTAAACAAGTCGATCAATGATAAGGTCATTCAATTCTCTCAGCCTCATAATCAAGTATCACTTTCATTTATTTATTTTATTTGATTGATCTTTATAGAAAAATTGAAATAAAAAGTTCCACATGCCCTGTTCGTCGTATCCTCAAATCACATACCTCGAATTTGAGTTTAAATTCAAAATCTTTTATTGCAGTTAGGTTATAAATCTTTTGTTCAAACTATCTAGAAAGTTTCAACTCACAATTCATCGAATTGAATTCAAATTTTGGAAGTCAAAGCTTATTTCTAAAAAGTCAACTAATCTGTTCATCCTGAAATTCGAATTATTTGTTATGTTTCAAGCTAAATTATCGATCCAGAAAGTTTATATGATTAGTTTAGAACCTTTTTCCTTTAGATATCATGGTCTGAATCATCTTAGATTTTGATTTTAATGTTTGAGTTGTGTTTTTGTGTCAAAGCCATTGCAAAAAACGCTGTTTAAACACAACAGCCCAATCATCTCTGTTTTAATTACAATTCCTAATTCAAACAAATAAACTCGTCAACATGTTTGATTTTTGGGTATCTGTCGATTCAGTGTATTGGGAAGAAGAAGTAGAAATAGGAAACAAATATTACGGTTTAAATGGTATTGGGTCGAGATTATACCAAGAAAATCAGAAACGGTCCAGTGGTTAAGGGAGTTGATGTGTGAGCGGGAGGTCACGGGTTCGAGCTCGGTATGGGGCATTTTCTTTTTACAGAAGTCTTTAAAAGGGTATAAAGCTTTTATTATTATTTTTATTATTTGATTATTATTAATGTTATTATTATTATGATAAGTTATTATTGTTATTATTATGATTATTATTGTTATTAGTACCATACTTACAATTATTATTATTATTACCATAATTATAAGCATTATAATTATTACTATCATTAATATTAGTATTAGTATTTAATATAAGTATTATTTATATTTGTATAACTATCATTAATTTTAACATTTAAAGTATCGTTATTAATATGATTATTAAGATTGTTGTTATTGCTAGTATTATAATTATTATTAATAATAACATCATAATTATATTACAAGTATTAGAATTGTCATTAACATTAGTATTTTGTAAGTATTAAGATTATTATAAACTGTACCCTTTAAATATTATTATTACTATTATTATGATTATGAATATTATTATTATTACTATTATGAAAATAATAAAACTTATTAGTATTTTCGTTAATATTAGTCTTAATATCATTTTAAAATTATTAGTATTATTAATATTGACGTAAGTATTATTATTAATATTAGCATTTTTGTTAATTTGAATATCATTAACACGTGCTATTATTATTGAAAATTGATATAATTATTACTAAAAGTATCATTACTTTAAATCTATATTTTATAAAAACTATTATTAATACTATCATTAATATCGTTAGTATTATGAAAATTATTATTATTATAATTATTCTAGTGTTATTATAACTAGTAAATGGTAAACAAAATAGTAATTACATAAAAGTATATATTTAATATACATAACTTAACTATATTAATATTTTTTTTATACAAAATGAATACATTTAATTAAATAATGAATATATATATATATATATATATATATATATATATATATATATATGTATATATAAGTTATTAATATAAAAACTATATCACTAATAATAATATATATATTTATTTGGTTACGATTATATATATTAATGAATACACAAATGATATAGGTTCGTGAATCCGAGGCCAATCCTGCATTGTTCTGTATCGTCGTATGAATATTTTTACTACAAAATATTGTAAAGTGAGTTTCATTTGCTCCATTTTAAATGCTTTTGCAATATATATTTTTGGGACTGAGAATACATGCGCTGCTTTTATAAATGTTTTACGAAATAGATACAAGTAATCGAAACTACATTCTATGGTTGGATTATCGAATTGAATATCACCCCTTTTAGCTTAGTAGCCTAAGAATTAGGGAACAGACACCCTAATTGACGCGAATCCTAAAGGTAGATCTACGGGCACTAACTCCCCCCATACTGGAAAATGGTATGCTTTAGTACTTCGAGTTTATATTATACAGATGGATTTCTGTTTTGGGGATATTCTATATGCATCTTGTTAATGTCGGTTACCAGGTGTTCAATCCATATGAATGATTTTTAAACACTTGCGAGTGTATGATTATTGAATAAAGGAAATCTTGTGGTCTATTATATTATTGAAAATGATTGTTTATGATAAACTAATGAACTCATCAACCTTTTGGTTGACACTTGAAAGCATGTTTATTCTCAGGTAAGAAAGAAATCTTCCGCTGTGCATTTGCTCATTTTAGATATATTACTTGAAGTCATTCATGGCATATTTCAAAAGACGTTGCATTCGAGTTGTTGAGTTCATCAAGAATATTATTAAGTCATTTATAGTTGGATATATCATGAAATGGTATGCATACAGTCAATTTTTGATGTAAAGAAAGTTTGTCTTTTAAAAATGAATGCAATGTTTGTAAAATGTATCATATAGAGGTCAAGTACCTCGCGATGTAACCAAATGTAATATATTCGTCCAGATGGATTAGGACGGGGCATGATAAAAAACTAACTCATCACAAGTGTCCTTCACAAATAAACGGGAAATTCGCCCAAATACACTTTTTTATAAAGTTTTATTCCAAAATACACTTTTTGCGAAAAAAATTGTCTATTTACACCATTAGGTCGACCATACTTTGGGTCGACTACCCCTTGACCTGGTCGACCACCCCAAATTTCAATGTGGTCGACCAACATTCTTTGTAAGCGATGGTCGACTACTTCAAAAACACGGTCGACCAAGAGGTCGACCATAGTTGCATTGTGGTCGACCAACATGTAGGTCGACTAAGCATAAAAGCACGCTTTTATTGGATAAGATATATCAGATAACATACCGAACTTATTATTAAACCATAAAGACTTAAACACACCAAACAGAAAACATACAAACACACATACCTATCATTCATGACAGCTAAACACATTTAAAACTTAAAAAAAGAAGCTAATCATCACTCAAATTGTAAGTCGAGTCAAACTGTGTTGAGCATGAGGCAAGAAGCTAATCATCACTCAAATTGTAAGTCGAGTCAAACTGTGTTGAGCATGAGGCTTCACGTTTTCCCTTCCCCTTCCCCTTTACCATCCCCTTCGGCTTTGCCTTCATTTTTGACTTACACTTGGACTTTTATGTACCTTCAAATAGATCATAATGTGCGGTGCAAGTTGATCTAGTGTGTCCTGGTTCCAAGCAACGACTGCATTTTCTTTTAGATTTGAAATTGTCTTTGTCTTCTCCCTGGGAAGGTATACGAGCAGTACTCTTCGGTCTACCTGATTGTCATTTTGTAACCAATGGTGGTCGGATGGTTTGTAGGTATCCTAGATCTATCCATTCAGAAATATGATCTAGCGGGTTAATATCTTCCATGTATGCAGACTTGTACGTTTCAGTGTGGAAATACTTCTGAACGTCTGTAGTAACATCACGTAATACAAAATACCTTGCTACCGCCATTACATGTCCACATGGTAGACCGGAAAACTGCCATTGTTTACATGTGCAAGTTTTATCTTGTAGATTGACTTTACCACCTTTTTTCATATCCATCACTTCAAACTTAACCTGTGATATCGGTTTGACACTCCAAGTAAGAGACTTACGATTTCTTTTACCCAGCTTACGCTCTGCATATGGTGTGACAGGTGTTGTTAAACATCAGCAGTGTTTCGATGTTCCCAAAACCATTGTTGAACTGAAGCTCTAAAGAATTCAAGAAGCATTGTAACAGGGAGTTTCCTCGCATGAACTGACAGCGCGTTCATGGACTCTGCACTATTAATAGTCAGGTAAGCATACCGAACATGATCTGCATGATGTCTAGACCATCTGTTGAGGCCAACAGTAGTGAGTGTACGTGTACTATCTGGAATACGTCGTGATAGTATACCATAGTGGTGATCAAAAGCAGATTTTCTATACGCTTTGCACATTTTCCAGTAGTGCCACTCGTAACTTTTAACCCTTTTAGACACACTTTTTAGGTTTCCCAACAAATGTCTAGCACATAGTGTATGAAAAACTTCTGGAAAGACAATTGATATGCCATCGGTTATTGCAGGTGCCCTGTCAGATATAATAGTCAGATTATCAATACAACATCCCGAAGACTGTAGAGAGTCTCTTAGATTACCAAAAAACTATGTCCAATGATCGGTGGTCTCTCCTGCTCCAATACCGTAGGCTAATGGAAGGATTCCATTGTTAGCATCCATAACGACAGCAATCAAGTTAGTCCCCAAGTAATGACTTTTTAAATGAGCCCCATCGACTATGATTACTGGTCGTGCATTGTTAACAAACGAACGTGTCTACATATAAAAGTATTGGAAAATTGTTAATGAATACGAGTTAAATTAATAAGTAAATGAAGAGAGCATTAAACATACCGCTGCACCAATGGACATGTAACTCATAATAAATTTGCCTTCATTGTCCATTCGAATGTTGGTTACACTACCTGGGTTAGACAATCTAAGATTATATAGATAATTAGGTAGTACTTGAAAGGAATCTTCAAGACTACCCCTCAACATCTCAATTGCGTAACATTTGGCTTTTCATGCTTGGTGGTATGATAGACTTATTTTAAATCGCGCAGACATATCAGTCCTGATATCATTGGGTCGATAGACACGACCTTCTTGTTTCATCACCTCTTTCAGTATATTCCCTAGGACCTTCTTGGTGGCATGCCTATTGTTTGGAAGAATTTGCGTATTTGAGCAGGTGTGTAGATCATTCAACTTCCGTACTTGAAAGTTGTTGCTATCTTGTATACACCTAGCAGTAATTTGCCAAGAACAATTTGGTGATATGCATGTAGCTGTATACCTTAATTTGTCTGAGTATTTTGGTTTTATCTGGAACCCATTAGTAACACACTTTGTACGTAATTGCATAAGAAAATCTTCCTTGTTTTCGAAAGTCTGATTCAATTTAACAAGATCTGAGGTTTCATAGATTGTCATTGATTTAGGTTTAATTTCGGGTTGGGTGTTAGACAGTAACGGTGGCATGTTCCAAAATATATCATCTGGTTGGTGATTATACTTAATTGGCTGGTCATAAGTTGATTTTTGATCGACGTATTCATCTTCGTATTCATCATCACTATCAGGAACATCATCCTCATCAACTATGCAGTTAGAAAAAGGGTGTTTTGTTGGTTTGACTGGATTCACATTTTCCATATCATCATGCTCAGAATCGCTTTGATCAGATGTAGGTAGGTCAACGATGTAAGGATCTTCCTTTTCTTCAACTTGTGGTTGTTTTGGGTTAAACATATTGGTGTATTGTATTTGTTGGTTGATTTCATCTGTTGTTTGAGTGTGTAAGTTGAACTGATTTACAGATTGATTTTGTAGGTTGGAATGATTTGTGTATGGTTGTACTGAGCATTATACAGGTGGTGTAGGCTGAACTGATTGTCAGTTTGGTGTTCTATGTCGTACTGATTGATGGATGACTGTTGTTGGTTGAACTGATTATTGTATAGATGTTGTAGGTTGAACTGATTATTGTATGGATGTAGTAGGTTGAACTGATTATTGGATGGATGATGTAGGTTGAATTGATTATTGGATGGATGCTGTAGGTTGTACTGATTATTGTAAGGATGTTGTAGGTTGAACTGATTATTGGTCGGTTGTTGTAGGTTTAACTGATTATTGTATTGTTGTTGTAGGTTGAACTGATCAGAAGGATTAGTAAGGTTTCGACCTAAAACATGCATTGAATTCGTTATATCTTCTAGATATATGTGAACGGGTTGATTTGAGATGGCGAAATTCATAAAATCATTAAAATCATCTTCATCATCATTGATATCCAAGACACAGTTATCGACAACGTATTTCATAGATATAACTAAATCGTGTGAAACATCGATCTTTTTTAACACATTTTTTAACAAAATCGTACGATTTAAGGGTTTGTTTGGTGCGATTGGAAATTTCAAAGGTACTCTTGGACAATTAAGTGGCATATAAACTATATGACTATTGACATGTTCAAAATAACCTGTTGAACAAATATATATCTTTAACTTACTCATCACTAAAAATGTAAAGGCATATAAAAGTAGGGAAGTATTACTCACCAGTAAGTGATGACCTCAAAATGACCTCTAAATAACTTCAACTACTAATTTGTTGTGAATATGAATTTGGTGTGTTTGAATATCGATCATGTAGGCTACTACTTATAGAGTACAAAAGGATAAAAGGATCTAACGTTGTCCAATTAAAATCTTGAAAGATGGATTTCCTATCCGTAGCTAATAAGGATAAGAAATGTTATCTAAATGTGGGACCTAGGTTGCCTTTTTAATCATGAATACCATTTGTGGTCGACTACTTCATATATAGTGGTCGACTAAAGCATATTAGTCAAGTGGTAGACCCACAAAAGGGTCGACTGTAGTGGATTTCAGAAGTGGTCGACCACTTCATATATAGTGGTTAACTATAGCACTTTTTACAAATGGTCGAGCAAGACAGGGTAGACTATAATGTATTTCAGCAGTGGTCGACCACACTTTACAATGTTGGTCGACCACTCAAAATTGAACCTGTAGAAGCAGTATGTTTGGAGCCTGTTCAACCTGCTGACTTAGTATACAACTACACACTACACATACATACAACACTAAATAACCTTTTCAAAATACAATACCAACACAAACATTAGATCGACCTTTTACGTACTTCGATTCGGGATCTAAAGAATGTCCTCCCCATCCTGTGTCTGTATTCCAATGCAACCTTCACCGTATCTTTCTCAAACGGATACGTTAGCTCACAAAACACCCGCTCCATGTGTATGCAAACCCATACAACACAGTTACCGTAATATCCTGACTGCTGAGGTGAGTCGATATACGTAAACGTAGATGGCATCGAGACATCCGGTGGAGGAGTGTAGCTAATTGCCCTCAAGAACTCTGGCAGATACTGACCCAACTCTTTAACATAATAAGCGCGGTGGTCAATTGATTTATGCTTGACAAAACTATCATAAATGATGATGGTGAAGTCCTTAAGATCAAGCACAATAAGCACCCAGTGATCCGCATCTTCCAAAAAGGTTGGGAATAGGACCTACAATTTAAAGTTATACAAATAACTATAATCTGAATGTATATGTCTATGTATATGAAAACTGTATATGTATATGTATAAAGTATACTAACCTTTTGACACTTCGACCAATGTGGGAAAGGGAGTCTCGAACCGTCTGCATAACAAGTAATATCGGGATTGGTGTATTTCGGGTCAAATGTTACACCCGTTTTAAAGATCCCCATCCACTTAATCATGTCGACCGGCATGATCGCACATCTTTGACAGTCCTTTAGCGGCTGAAAATCCATTTGATCTAAACGGTAGCTCCACCACAACAACGTAGATCCCCAACCATTAATATTCTGCAATTAACAAAAACGTAGTCAATCTCATGTTTTCGAAGTTAACTTTACGATATTAATAATAAGTTTATAAAACACTTACAAAGTTATCTAAGTAACCGCCTTCAAATTTGTTGTAGATCCGCTCCCAAAACTCGTCAGTGATGAATATAAATGTGTCGGATAGGCCCCGAACAAATACATAAATGCACTCGTAATGTGGAGTCATCATCTCTTCCGGTGTCTTAGGGCCTTCCAGATTCCTTTCATCATCATAAAATGTGGAAGGGCCGGGATAGATAAGTCCATATCCATAGATCAAATCATCAACGATTTCTAGAATAACATTATCAGCAACTACCGGAGCCCTCAGTCTCCCCGTCTTCTGTTGTTTTATCGGGATTTCAGTCTCTAGTATGTCAGGCTTTCTCTTACCAGCCTTTTTGATCATCTGTGATGGTGTAACGTAAGGAGACATCCTTGCCCTTGCAACCCGATGGTCCCTTTTGCTTCTCCTCACATAAACCAGCGAAGCAACCTTCACATTATCAAACATATCGGTCTTGGTATTTTGAACTTCTACATCTGACACATATCCACCAATGAAACCACCATCATCCTGTCACAGAGAACACAGGTCAAATTTAAAACAGAAAGATTCAGTATAGTCGACCTTGATTAAGGTCGACTATAGTACAACTTTACTATAGTCGACCTAATTAATGGTCGACTATAAGAAAATAATGTGATAGTCGACCTGTTGTATAGTCGACTACTCCACAACGCACTGCACAGTTTATACTTTGGTAAAATTATCATATTGCACAATAAATGAATTATATAATAACAAATTACCTGTACTTGTGGTTGTTGTTGAAGCTTTTGTATCATAGAATGGATTTTTAAAATACTTGTTACATGGATGCCGCGAGAAACATATAAACTCTGCACTATCTTTAGTGTCTCACGGGTAACACGGACGCCAGACTCAACCCGATCACTCATCACCTTAATCTCCTTGGCATGTTTCTTTTCTTGATCATCTACTCTCTTTGTCAAATTCTGAATCATATCCATCAACTCCTTCTTCGTCTCATCATCAAATTTCTTCGGATCATCAGCTTTCTTCACCGGGACTTTAGCATCGGGGTTCTTGAAATAGTTGACACTAGTAACCCACCACTCACACTTAGCCTCTATCTTGGTGGGCCTCAAGCGACTACGAGGTCGTTCTTCGGTAGGGATATCATCCTGTCATACACATATACATATACATATAGATACACATTCAAGCACTGATATACATATACATATACATATACATATACATATACATATACATATACATATACATATACATATACATATACATATACATATACATATACATATACATATACATATACATATACACATACCTATACATACACTTTTTGGTATAAATATACTCACCGGGAGTTGCATCAACTCAACGTACTCATTCCAGCCCATGACTTTCTTCTTCCGTTTCCAGTGGATTCCACGAGGTATGCCATCACTTTGCGGCTTGAAAGCGTATGCTTCTATTCGCTCTTTGTATGCCTCCCATATCCACATCTTCAAAACAAAAGTCAAATTTGATTAAACATGAGACGTGTTAATTGCTTAACAGGGTGTAAGTACGGATGAATACCTTAAACGCCCAAGTGAAGCCACTCAAATGGTATGTCATCACCCCCTTCCTGGTTTTATCTGCTGCCCTCTCTTTATAAGGTACTAACACGTGATGCAAACTATTGTAAAGTTTGGTCCATAAGAAAGAACCCCACTGATACTTGTTCATCAAATCAAAGTCCTCTATTAAAAGCAGCATATCATCGTCTACACCATCCCGCAACTGCTTGCCAAAGAAGCATAAGTGTATTATCAACGCAATGGCAACTATGACCTTATCCTTATCAGTTCCTTTCAACTCATCCTTAAAAAAGGCCTCGTGAAACTCTGAAAGATGACAGGGACCACTATGTCGTTTACTAAAAACACGAGATGAAACCGAGTGGTCAAAATCAGACCTCTCTTGACCTATCCAATCTACAAAAGATGTAACCGGACCAAACCACATCCCGGTAACAAAGCAAAACTCACGTCTACCACACCTAATGACATGATCTCGGGTAACTCGAAACCATAGCTCTTCTGGCTCCTCACATATTTCGCTTCCGTTGATTGCAAAGTTTTTCGGACGGTCAATCTGATTCATTAATAAGCAATGTATGTATCCCGGATCATTGTCATCACACTTTATATCTAACCAATGACCAAAACACGTTTCTCTGAAAATCTTTGTCTGAGACGGAGTCAGTTTGTCCTTAATCTCACGAATAAGAGACATCTTGCTTCGAATGGTGACCTTCGCCTCGAACCAAACCTGTAATCAAACAATGAGAATGTCATTATACATATATGTATGTTAATATACATACATTTAACTATACATGTACAAACCATAAAAAAGGGACAAATACAGTATAGTCGACCTTGATTCTGGTCGACTATAGTTTAAATAGTCGACCCATGCAGTGGTCGACTATAGTGTATTTTGGTGTCATTCGACCCCTAGAAAGGTCGTGTATGTAAGTGCTCTTCTGCCCTAACTAATTTATCTAATTTATTAGTAACATCACCACCACCATCATCATACAGTTATACACTTTAGCAAAAACAATAGGAGATATGTATATCTATAGTTACATATACATATACATATACATTTACACATACAGTTACATATACCTATACATATACTGACATATACACACATACAGATACATACATACACACATATACATATACATATACATACAGTGACCCATACATACATATACATATATACACATACAGATACACTAACATAAAGATACACTAACGCGAATTAGGTTTTACCTTAATATCTGTCATCTTTGCCTGACGACCGATTTAGGGTTTATGTGCAATTGATTGAATCTGCAATGAATCAGGGTTGGTTCGTATCTAGGGTTTGTGGAGCGAAATTTTGTTAAAATTGTAATTTGAATTGTGTGAAACTCGCTATTTGATTGTCTTTTTGTATACTCGACCGACATTAAGGTCGCCCTTGTTTTTTTGGGTCGAATATAGTGGTCGACCTATAAAACATGGTAGTCGACCTTTCCAATTATAAACGAAGGTCGACTATATTGAAATTTGGTGTGGTCGACCAGGTCAAAGGGTAGTCGACCCAAAGGGTGGTCGACCTAATGGTGTAAATAGACAATTTTTTCGCAAAAAGTGTATTTTGAAATAAAACTTTACAAAAAAGTGTATTTTGGGGAATTAAAAAACCCTAAAATCACAAGTGTTCTTCACGAAAGATGTTTGTACTACGCATGAATGATGAATTTAGGGTTGTTAAAACTGAAAGCTTAAGAACTGATTGACACTCTATCATGAATATTTGAAGATGAAAGAAAAAGATATATGTGAGGATCAATGATGTAATTTTATTTAGAAAAAACAAATAATGCAATATTTCATAAACATTAGGGATCAATGATGTAATTTTAAAGTTGAGGTGACCTTAAGTTAACCTGTTATAACAGGTTAAATATATACAATAGTACAATTTAGAAAATTAAATACATACAATAGGAGATCTGAAAGTTGAGTGCATGCAATAGAAATTTAGTGAAAGTTCGATGTATTTTCAAATAATTTTCACTAATGGTAATTACACATTTTAAACTATCATCATTTCACAAAAATGTAAGTTTCTCGACTTGGTTTTGTTTTTGTTTTTATCATAAAATATTAAATAAAATATATAAAATATTAAATTGAAATTGAAAAAAAATCGTATAGTTTGGAATGTTGTTCCGTGCGTGTTAAAAAGGAAAAGGGGGAAAATTGGATTTAGACTGAGGAAATCAACAAGTAGTTTAATTGAACGTAATCGTGACCTTCAAAACAGAAACATGGCGGACAACGGCGGCTTCCCTCCGGCAACTAGGTTAATGAATTTTGTATCTCAAGAACAGGTCCTCCCTTCATTCTTCCTTTTTCCACTTCAATTTTCACATTTTTTTTTTTCAATTATATATAAAATTTAATTCAATTTATGATTGTGTTACTCTGTATTAATTCACAGTTGGACGAACTCAAGAAAACTAGAGGACCCACAGTTGAAGACGGTACTGCCCAACGAGATCGCCCCCTTTTTGAGGTCTTCACTTACAATCAAATATAATTATTAATTAATTTATTGATGTCTATATTGCTTTTAAGATTATTAAACCTTTTTCAGTTATTATCATCTATTGGCTTAGCTCAATTTGTTACTGTAACCAGTTTATTGAAATTTGGAGAATCTGTTCTAATGGCTTATGAGCTTTAAGTTGTTGAAACCGTTTTAAGTATTTGGAAGTAGTAGAATTAAGCTTGGCTAGTCCGAATATGAAGTACGCATTCTGCGTCAGATATAAAAGAATAAAGCTATTTAGGTTTGGTTATCTCAATATGTTTGTTGATGGGTTTACACCCTTGTAGATTCTGTAAATGAGTTTGGGACTAATTGCTTTACTGTTGCTTATGCCAACGTTCCTTTTTTTTCGAAAGACAAACTCACACACCCTACACGAATTCTTATACGAATGTATACAAATGTCCACCCCTAATTTGAACCTAAACCCTCTTGGTTGGAGCCTAAATACCACTAGTCCATTGGCCTAGTGGCGGCTCTTGAACGTTGCGGTTGGAGGGGCCAAATTTTTGTCTAATGTGTGATACGATTTCTAGCAAGAAAAAACGCTAACTTTGGTGGACAAAGTTTCATATTTTATACACATTTTAGGTGACCATACCGATCCTGATTGTACATCATTTAAGTTAACTTTTTAAACTTTAGTTTTAAAATTGATTTCAAGGTAAAAATGGCCAAGTAATGAAAGAATTAAGTAGATTGTTGATGAAAACAAAATCTGCGCGCCTTTACCATTTTCGTCATATCTTCTTCATACGGACTCCGATTTAGTTGATTCAAAAGCCCAAACGTCCGTAACTTAAAGGGCTACAAAATACCATTACTTACTGAAACTTTTGGAGGGGCGAGGGCCCCCTCCTGCCCTAATAAAGCTTCGCCCCTGAATTTTGGCCCTTTGGAGGGGTTCCTTTTATCATCATAGTATATAACTTATGTTATGCAACATGTGGCAAAATTGGTTGCGTTATTAGTAGATTACTTTTGTATTAATCGCAGTGTTGTAAAACTCGGAAAAATCGGCCGAGTTCTCGCCGATTTCTTGTTTTAAATGACCAGACGAGTTCTCGTAGCTTAACTCGATCAGAAACTCGGTCAACGGTGGTCAGCGGCGGTAGAGATCTGAGAAGGAAGAAGATGTATTTGAGACTTATTTAACAAGTGGATGAGATTTATTTGAGACTTGATTGAGATTCGTGATATTAGTCCGACAAATAGTCTTCCCTATAAGTTTACTTTTACATAGTAACTAGACAAAAGAGTCTAGTCAAGCTAGCATAGTCCTTTAGCTAGCATAGTACTTTATAGGTGGATAAAAGAGTGCTTTCTGTTGATCATCACTTATGAATAAACAACTTCATATTTTGAAGTCTAATACACTAACACTCCCTAGTACTCCATAATAATTTTAGATTAACAAATTAATAAACATTTGTATTTTATCTTATGTTATAAGTCTAATATATTTAAATTTTAATTTTATATTATGTTTACATTACTATTATTTATAATTCTCATCTATATGTGTAGATATATACATACAGAATGTATATTTCTTTTAATATATTTATATTTTAAGATGTTTGTTAGTAGCTAATATTTATTATATATACATATATATTAGAAAAATTATATAAATATATATTTATATTAAAAAGTCAACGTTAGTCAACTTCCGAGTTCTCCCCGAGTTCTCCCCCGAGTTGCCGAGAACTCCCCAAAAACTTCCGACCGAGTTCTCCCCGAGTTCCGAGTTTTACAACCTTGATTAATCGTTAGCATTTTCAATATTGTATTTTCAACTCTCGCATAACTCATTTCAACTTTTATAAAATAATTTGGTGTAGATTTTAAGGGAGAATAAGGACAAAAAAGATGCAGAGTTCAACGAACGCTTCAAGCATAGTGAGTGTAATCACACTATTCTGTTTATTTTCAGAATCTTAGAAATGTCTATTTATTATAATCGCCTGATTTTTGTATATTTTTTGTCTTTGCAGGACCTCCAAAAGCATTGGATGAAGATGAGACTGAGTTCCTTGATAACTTGGAGCAGGTGATTATCGTATTCGATTATTAAATCTTTACAACAATGACATTTGTTTGGGTCCTACAGTTATACGTGGTTGCAAAATAGGAAGTCATTCTTATCACGTTTCGCTTTTTTTCTTTATTATTTTCTGAAACATGATTTAATCTTTTAACTTCATTGTTTGTGTAGTCAAGGAGGGAATATGAGCAGCAACTAGCACATGATGAAGACCAACAGCTGCGCAGTTTCCAAGTAAGTTCAGTATCGGTTCTTTTAACATCATTGTTGCATTTTAGTGCAACATCCTTTATCTATGAATAATTTGTGATTCACATTCTTGTTATTCGTTACTAAACCATTATCTGATGTATTTTGTACAGGAAGCAGTGGCTGCACAATCTGCTATGCTACATGAACTAAACGAAACACCTGTTGTTGTTCCTCCTAAACCTCAGGTTAGATTCAGTCCGTACATACTTTTGACCAATTATAAATAGTCTATAATACATAATTTTGACCAATTTTAAATCGGGTATCAGACAAAAGGTCATTTGATATGACAATAATGATATGAGTCTTTTTCATCGTTTAAGTTTATTATTTGTTTGTTTTTCTTTTGTAAGGTGGAATGCTAATTATGCTTGTAATAATTTAATGTGTATTTGGCTTTTAGGAACAAACGTCATTAGCGGAAAAGAAACCACGTGCACGATCAGTAGGAGTAATTATAAAAGTGAAGCCTCAAGCGAAGAAAGCAAAGGTCGATCAGCAGGTCAACTCTGATGAATGTAAAGCTGTTTCGAGAGAGAATGAATCTTCTACAATTAGTACTACTGATGATACAAAGAAACCTGCAGAGACTATCAACAATGTTGTTAGTGGTGGGCTTGTTTCGTATAGTGATGAAAGTAGTGATGATTAGATGTGGTATTTAGTTGCATTTTCATTTTGTTTAGAATGTCATTTTTATTGCTCAGTTTTTGCTTAAAGATTATGGAACCGGTAGCGAGAAGGGTGGAGCCAGATGCATTTTTGTTGCATATTATGTTGAAAAGATTCTAACACAAACATTACCAGTGATAACTTATGACATCTAATCATTATCAGATAGCAATTACAATTCGCACACTTGTCTCAAACTAAGGGTGTGTTTGATAAAACATCATGATTAAGCGCTGAATGGTTAAAAGATTCTGATTCAACTTGGCTTTGAATAACAATAATAACTTGTTATATAATTATTCTGAATGAATTCTATGGAAAGAGGGAGAGAGAATAATTGTTAAGGCTGAATTAATGTATTAACCTTTAAGGTGTGTTGCATGATGTATTTAAGTAGGATATCAAAAGAAACGTGTATGGTTTAGCACATATTATTGAATGGTTGGTTCTGAAATAATTGTCATTCAAATATCACAAACAAGCACACACAGAATGTTAAATGATTCAACAATTATCACTTAATCATCAAGAGGCAATCAAACGCACCCTAAACCAACCTAACTATGATTCTTTTTTTTTATAATAATTCCTAAAAACTTAACTAGTAAAATGGAGGAGGGCATGATTTATTACTAAAAAGATGAATGCTACAATGAGAGTATAATAAGTTACAAAAGATAGTTTGATCATGAATTATTTGCCCTTTTCAGACTAATAGATGAATATAAGTAACACCAATATCACCACTGTTCACTAGATTATTTCGATAAATCATATATAACTATTACATGATTTGTAGCTGTAACAAAATTCTTTGTTGATAACGAAGACTCGTTAATCACTAGTGAAGTCTGCAATTGCATCCATTTCCTGCTGCAAAAGAAGTGCATCAATGAAGTAATCTAAACTCTCTCCTTGCATCACATCACCGATTGAATGATGAGTAAACCCTATTCTGTGATCTGTAACTCGCCCTTGTGGAAAGTTGTATGTACGTATACGTTCAGATCTATCTCCACTACCAATCTATGTCAGAAACAAAAAATAAATAAATAAAAAGAGGTGTGAAATGTCGTTGATCTAAGAACCAATTCATATGTCATAAAGTCACACAACCAAAATTTTGTTTAACATTACCTGCTCAGATCTTAGCTTCGATCTACTGCTTTGAACTCTACACCTCTCTATTTCAAATAATCTCGCGCACAACACTTTTAACGCTTTAGCCTTATTCTATTAAACCAGAACAAAAACAAGAATGAAATCCAAAAATACATAAAGTATAAAGTAAGTTAATTATAATCAAATTATATTAAATAATATAATATAGAATTTCTTACTAACCATATGTTGTGATCTTTCATCTTGTATAGAAACCATGAGGCCAGTTGGAATATGGGTGATCCTAACAGCACTATTAGTAGTATTTGCATGCTGGCCACCAGATCCACCGGATCTGTATGTGTCAATTCGTAAGTCATCGTTCTTCAGTTGAACGTCAACCTGAAAAACGCCAATTTAATCACACGTCTCAAAAGAAATACAAAATTAACAAAAATATTTGGTAATATCGGTTACCTCAGTTGCCTGGGGAAGAATAGCAACAGAAACGGCACTTGTATGAACACGTCCAGACTTTTCAGTAATGGGAACTCGCTGAAATGAAAAAAAAAAAAAAAAAAAAAAAAGTGAATAATAAAATTTGCTAAGTAATTGAATGTTCAAAGTCGAGTCAATTTGCTAATAAAAAAAAAAGTCAAACCTGCACTCTATGAACTCCACTCTCAAATTTAAGTTTTCCGTAGACATCTGACCCAGATATTGCAGCACTTGCTTCCTGCCAGCAAACACGATACAGTAGTTATATATGTTTATTATCACACGTCATGCATGGTCCCATCAATATAACCCTACTTAAATCATGGTGTTGCAAACGGTGGTTACGGCGGCCGTTGCGTCGATTTGGTGACTAGCAGGTCCCGTTTCGCCCAAAAACGTCTAATTAGTTGGTCAACCCTAAATTTCAGATCAAAGTCGGGAAAACTCTGGTTAGAGTCGGTCAACATCGGTCAAAAGTCGACTTTTTCTCTGGCCTGTTCTAGTGTAAACGAAAATTCCAGGCCCATTTAAAAATTAGTTGGGAAAAACACTGACTTACATTCCCTTGACGATAATTTAATAAATACACTATAGTTGTAGAAAATATTATAAAAAACCTATATATTATTTAAACTAACCGCATCATCTTATTTATTTTTATAATATTTATGTTTGAAATATTTTTATTTAATATATTTTTATTTAAAAGTCAACGTTGGTCAACGTCTACCTCGACCCCATCTCTACCGACTCGACCTTTCAAGGTCCTCGACCTTGTCTCGACCCCGTCTCAAACGACTCAGCCTTTTAAGGTCCTCGCCCCCGTCTCGACCGACTCGACCTTTCAAGGTCCTGACCGACGCGTCTCCGTCGACTCTTTTTCAACCTTGAAGTAAATAAGACATAACTAACCTTAAATCCTTTCATATTTGAGTCTGTAATATCTACCACCTCAAACTTCCAACCCTTTTTCAGCGAGTATCTTTCATACCTGGTGTGATCAAAATATAATAAGTCAAAACTTGATAAAACACATTGCATCTTGATCAAAAAAGTTTAAACGTTACATTTTAAAGATGTCCATTGCAAACAGAGAAGCCTCTTCCCCTCCAGTTCCTGATACAAAATCAAAAATCAACTTAATTTCATAATCAAGATTTGGAATTATGTTCAGAAACAGTATAATCATCATTTATTACATTACCTGCTCTAACTTCCAAAATGCAACCCCTTTCATCGGCATCGTCCTTGGGCAGTAACGCCTTAAGAAGAAGATTATGCACGTTTTGTTGTTCTTTTAAGGCCTGATCCAGTTCTTCATATGCCATGGCCTGCATGTCTTTATCTTCTTCACAATCATCAATTAGTGATTTTAAACTTTTAATCTCCTACAACAAGCAGTATCAACATCAGTGACTACACATGATGGAGGAAATGTTGATAAGTTGCATCATACAAACTACAAAGCATCTTACTACATAGAAGCTATAAATTTATGGTTGTATTGGACAAAATATCTACGAAGAATATTGTGAAGAAAATACTTGGTACTTAATGATTTTATTTTAGCGAGATATGAACTTTGATTTTCTAAATATGTGCTCTATGAATGAAAGAATGATATGCGGAATGCTTATGCGTATGTTTGGCAAAAACAACTTGTAGCTTTAGTTGAAAGCAGTATAAATGTGTTTGGTAAAATAGTTGTAAGGTTTTCCTTTGAGTTACTCCAGGGGGTTGGGGGAAAAAGTCTTAGATTAGAAAAGAAAATTGCATTAATAATTTTTAATATAGATAAAATCATGCAACAGTGTGGATCATCTGGAAATTTCAGAATGGGATCGTCTTTAACACTCATGCAATCAAGAAGTGTGTTTTATTCGATTCTATTCGTTCGTATTCGTTTTTTGGTTAAAAAATAGGGGGAAGTTAAGATGTAATTTAAGGTCTTGGTTATGTAATCCGTTGTAATTTTTGTTTTTCCCTTCTAGCTTCTCGCTAGTTTGGGTTTTTTTTTGTTTCTTAATATAAGTTGGTCGTTCCGAAAAAAATATAGATAAAAGTCTCATTATTTTAACATTTATAACAAAATCATGACAATTATACTATGTGCATATAATAAGTGGAAACAGATAACTTTTGTTAATAATAATACAACTACATACATATAAGTGTAGATAAACTATCACGGATAGCCTAATGGTTGGGCCCTGATATCCTTGCTAGAGTCTCAAGTTCGAATCTTGTGGTGGACAAGGATGGGTTGGAAACGGCCACGGAGTAATCTGGCTGGGCCGCGTACATCAGAGCATGGGATCGGAGTATCGGGTAACCCCAGGAAAAACCTTAACTTATATACACATAAGAGTAGATAGATAAGTAAGCAGTAAAGAAGGAACAAACTACATAAATTTATATATGGGGGTTACTTTAATAATCTTGTATGCAAAAAGCTTCTTCATTGTTTAAACGCTTCTATGAATAGCGTTACATTTTAGAGATTTTCTTAAAGCTTTTTGATTGAATGTCCAAGCAAAACCATTTCTCATTGGAAGCGTTTCACTCAAAAACTAAAATATTACAGCTCCTAAAAGCTATCAAAAGCTTCATGCCAACAGACCCTATGTAGGGCACACATACACACATAACAGTAAAAATGGAGACTAATCTATACAATTACACTAGAAAATTAACATCTATTTTAAAAAAATTATTACTCAAAAGCATAAGTAATCACCTTTTCTATTGTCCTCAACTTGGTTATTAGATCCATTTTATCATTGAGGTTTTGCAGCTCCTTGTTTGCTCTTGAATACTCGGTTGGTGAGGTTTCGGGCTGTCTTTATTCAATACAGAAACATATAAATGGAAGCATGATAATGTAGAAAACTATTAAAATTACAATAAAGCTAATCATATAGGACTAATCTGACTAACCATTTGAATCATCAATTCATCAAGTTATGTATGAGTCACAATCACATATCTTAAATTTCTAGATAAAAGAGTAGATTGATGTTACCTGATTAATGATGCCTTGCAAATAAGCATTTCTGTGCTCAATTGCAGACAGCCTGTGCTCCATAATCTTGATTAATTCAGCTGATGATTGAGGTTGCAACTCCGCCACTATTAATATTTAATATTATCAACAAAAAAGAGATAACTATCATCACTACAGTGCAAGAAGGTATAATAATCTTCAATTCAACTAAACAAGAAAAAATAGGACTATAATAAATATGAACGTAAAGAACAAACCAGTTGAGTATTTATGAAGGAAGAAAGAAGAGTTTTTAGACCGCAGATGATTAGTATGATTGCCATTTGCAACAGAAAATGCACGAACCAAATTTTTGCACAAAACCCTAACACCAAATCTCATTGTCTTTTGTTTATATCGCTTAGACTAGGAGCTTCTAGTCTTGTATTCAAGAAACCCTAGTTTATTTTAAAGGTTTGGAATCAATTTCCTCTGGTTGGTTTTAGTTTCTGATTCGGTTTACTGTACTATTCTAGGGTATCAAGGGCTGTTTGTGTTAGGGCGTACTTCGGTGGCTTAATTTCCAAATGTGAGGTGATCACCTCCCTTGTGTAAAATATATGATTTATGTTATGAATAATGAATGATGTATTCGAGATCTAGTGTTCTCATTTGTCATTCATACACGTGTTAGAAGAAAACTCAATTCGCGACGATGTTGACAGTATCATCGAAGGTTGGAAAAACCCCAAGAGACCTTCCCAAATCGCAATGATGTTAGCAGTACCATCAAAGGTTGAAAAGTACCTGCTTTGAGTGAGAATCGAACCTGAATTGGTAGTTACTAAGTCAGATTCCACCCTCATACAACTCAAGCCAAGCTTCGGTGGTAAATTAGCATTTAATTGCTCATTGCATTTGTTTAACTCTTAATTAAACGATTCAGTGTTGAATACTAAACCATTCACCATTCAGAGCTGTAATTCTTTCTTAATTATTAAACACCTAAAATTTATGTAACATTCTCTTTAAATTATATCAAGAATGCTTATTAAAAACTATTTTGTAATTACTATTCATGTCAAATGTTATTAAGGCAATTTAACATAATTAACATTTTAAAGTGATTATCAAACATGTTATTGCCATTCAAAAGTCAATTCATTTAGAACCTTTTAATCATTCGAATTATGAATCATTCAACGTTAAGTCATCCAGTGTTATCAAACTCACCATAAATGATATAAAGTCGCTGAATAAACTTGGTTCTAAATGAAAATTAGCAGTTTGGTATCATTTTGAATGAACGATATCATAAGATAAAATTTGTCTTATTAACGTGTTACATGAATGATAAATATATAATTATGAAATAGAGTAGATAAATAATACTCCATACTTAATACATAGTAATACTTGAACCATCTAATTATAAATGTATTGTTTTGACTTTTAAAAGTTTTATTTGTATAACTTCCCGTTTTAATATATATGTGTATGTAATATAATATTTGATATACATTATATGAATGTAATTGAGTTATAAATGCATGTCCATTTTTATACTGTAATTGTTATTGAGTATTATGTAGCACAAAATTAATTGAAAGCTCTTGCAGGAAATATATATATATATATATATATATATATATATATATATATATATATATATATATATATATATATATATATATATATATATATATATATATATATGTTTGTGTTGTATAATAGTAAATAAAAAAAATCTTAAATTGAGTGTTTGTGAAAAAAATGGGCAAACTCAACATAAATGTAGCCACTGGAGTCATTTTAAAAAGGGAGAAATTTGCACTACTTGGTACACGATGGAAGCTCGGACCCGGGAATGAAAAAAATTAGTGTTAAAATAAAACATTTTGTCTATACATACATTAAATAGTTGACATAATACTTAAAATTAGAAGTTCTCTAATGACAACACTTAGAGTTGTCATAAAGAATAAATTTACGTATAAAAAGTTATACAAATTAATGATTGGTGGTAGTTATTTTTAAAGAGTGAGTGATTAATTTTGATGTACAAATAAATTATGCATGTCATAATTTTTTAAAGAGGAATGTCATTAGAAATTTTCTTAAAATTATTATATTTTATTTTGTGAATAAGGTTGTTGAATGATATAGTCTGGCCGATATTATGCTGTTGGATGCCTAAGACGAAGTGAATGAAAAATGTCTTCAATAATGTTCTAACTGTTATAATTCAGTAGGCTTATAACTACCTTTAGTGGTTCTTGACTGTAGAAGGTATATAGAGATAGAGATACTGTAAAACGGAGAAAACAAAGGTTGAACAAAAGGTATGAGTAATTGATTTTTTATTTATAGAAAAATGTACAATGAGAGTTTGGTGGCATTTGGAATCTAGAGAGAGAGTGTGTTTTTGTTAACCAAAAAATACATACAATAAACTCTAACTCAACACACCTATTTATACTCAAAAAAATATACTATGCAATATCTATAATAATAATAAAATTATCATCCAATTATTACTTTTATAACACTCCCCCTTGAATGATAATTTTATTAGTGAATAACTAGTACTGCCTCGTTAAAAACCTTGCTAAAGAAAATCCTTTGGGATAAAACTTTAGCTAAGGGAAAAAGAGTGCAGCATAGAGTTGACTCCCCCTCAAGTAGGCAACGCCTGAGTTGTTACATCTTCTGAACATGCCTCATGCCAATATTATGAACGTGTGTTCTGAAAATAGCAGTTGGAAGTGCTTTGGTGAAAAGGTCAGCAGAGTTTTTGCTGGACTGAACATATCTCATTTCAATCTGGTTGTCCTTAATGAGATTTTGAGTGTATGAGAAGAATCTAGGGGGTATGTGTTTTGTTCGGTCACTTTTGATATACCCTTCTTTCATCTGTGTTATGCAAGCTACATTATCTTCATAGATAGTTGTTGAACTTTTATTGCGTTCTAGTCCACAAGAATCAGTAATGAGTTGTGTCATTGATCTCAACCAAAAACATTCCCGACTGACTTCATGTAATGCAATTACTTCGGCATGATTTGATGATGTTGCAACAAGTGTTTGTTTTTGAGAACGCCATGATATTGCGGTACCTCCATTTAGGAATACATATCCATTTTGAGATTTAGCTTTATGTGGATCAGATAAATAACCTGCATCTGCATAACCAACCAAATCTTGTTTTGATTCGTTAGAATAAAATAATCCTAAATCAGTAGTTCCTCGAAGGTATCGAAATATGTGTTTGATCCCATTCCAGTGTCTTTTGGTAGGAGCTGAGCTGAACCTTGCCAACAAATTAACTGCAAAAGAAATGTCAGATCTTGTATAATCTATAAGATACATAAGAACCTCAATTGCACTAAAATATAGAACTTCCGATCTGTTAAAATTTTCATGATCTTCGCAGGGATGAAATAGATCAGTGTCAATATTGAGTGATCTAACAACAATGAGTTTGTCTTTAAAAAAAATGTTTTAAAATCTTTTCGGTATAAGTTGTTTGATGTACAAGTAAACCATTAGGCATATGCTCAATTTGCAATCCAAGGTAATACTTGGTTTTTTCAAGATCTTTCATTTCAAAATAATTCTTTAGAAGTTGAATGATTTCATAGATCTCTTTATTTGTTCATATGATGTTAAGAACATTGACATAAACAACTACGATCTCATATCCGAACATTATTTTTATAAAACATACGTGCAAAATAAGTTTATATTTATACCTTTTTTTTTTATCAAGTAGTCATTTAATCGGTTATACCACATACGTCCCGTTTGTATAAACCCACTTAGAAATCTTTGTGATTTAATGGAATATATTCCCTTGGGTTTTACATTAGATGCTTATGATACCTTAACCCTTTAGGTATATTCATATATATCACTATTAAGTGATCCATACAGATAAGTAGTAACAACATTCATGAGATGCATTTAAATAACTACCAGGTTGATTAAGTATCTAATAAGTAATTGTATCCATTACAGGAGGATAATTTTTCCTCCTAATTCATTTCTGGTCTTTGTGGGAAATATTGAGTTACAAGTCTAGTTTTGCCTTGTAACTTCATTTGCACATTTCTTTTCGGATAAAAATTCATTTGTATCCCATACGTTTCACATCTTTAAAAGTGATAACGATTGATCCGAAAACTTTTCTTTTATCGAGCGATTCTAATTCAGCTCTTATTGCTCCTTTCCATTGAGCTCAATCATGTCCATTTTGTATATTCAATGACAGATTTTAGTTCCAGATCATCATCTTTATTCATGATGTCATTGTAACATTATATGAAAATATCTCATAGAGATTTTAGTTTCATTTCGGTTCCATAATATTGCATAATTTATCGCAATTTTATTATTTACATTTATCAATATCCTCTGCAGAAGGAATATTGATTTGTGGTTCTTCTTGAACACTTTCTCTTACCTCATTATCAGCTGATTTTCTTTTTCGAGGATTTTTATCTTCGGAACCAATTGATCTTCCACGTTTGATGCGTGGCAAAGACTCAACAGTGACATTATTGCCAGCTTTTGGAATTTCAGTTCGAGCTGGAGCATTTATCGCTGGTATATATGATTTAGTCACTTTTTTATATCTGTAAATGCATAAAGTAATTAATTTGCAAGTTCTTGCATATGCATTATTTTTGAACTTTCGTTTCACATTCTTTTGTGCGAGTTCAATATACCTTAATTGATGTTCACATCATGAAGCATCATTTTATTTTTTATTTTTTTTTCTCCCCCTAATCTAGGGAACAATGTTTTATTAAAATGACAATCAGCAAAACGTGCTGTAAAAACATCACCCATCATGGGTTCAATATATCTTATGATTGAAGATGTTTTATATTCAAAATATATTATCATCTTTCTTTGAAGAACCATTTTATTGTGTTGTGGTGATACAATTGGAACATACACTGCACAACCAATGTTTTAAGGTAGAAAATATTTGGCTCTTGGCCAAAATCAAGTATTAAGTGAAAATATTTACGACTTCCACATGGTATAATGCGAATTAATGTCGCAGCATGTAAATTTACATGTCCACATATAAATATTGAGAGATTTGTACTCATTATCAATTGTCTAGTTATTAGCTGTAAGCGTTTATCTATTGATTCAGCTAAACCAATTTTGTGTATGCACATGAGCAACTGGATGTTCAACAACAATCCCTGTAGATATATAATGATCATTAAATGCTTGAGATGTTAACTCACCAGCATTATCAAGTCTCATCCTTTTAATGGTGTAATCAGAATAATGTGTTCTCAATTTAATAATTTGTGCAAGAAACTTTGCAAATGCCATATTACGGCTTGATAACATACAAATATGAGACCATCCGCTAGATGCGTCTATTAGAACCATGAAATATCAAAATGGTTCACATGATGGATGAATTGGTTCATATATCTTACCTTGAATTCTTTCAAGAAACATTTGTGATTCTTTTTCACAATATACTTTTCATTAATCACCATATGTGCTTTCCATTAATCACCATATGTGTTTTTTTTTTTTTTTTATAAATCACCATATGTGTTTTTTTTTTTTATCATATATCCTTTTCACCATATACGCTGTGTTTTTCACCATATGCGCTTTTAATCATATGCGATTTTCATCATATGCGTTGTGCTTTTCATCATATTCGCTTTTTATCATATGCGCTTATCATATGCGATGCGCTTTTTATCATATGCGCTTTTTTATGTGAATAGTAAATTAATTAATTTCGTTTTACTATTCATATGAATTAATTTAGATTTACTATTTTGTTAATTGAGTAATATATATATACATCATATACTTGTGACTCCGAATGCTCAAATGAATTTGACCATATAGTTATACGTTGTACCTTGCACATTAATTTTCAGTAGAAGCTTTAGATGCATATTATTTTCAGTAGAAGCTTTAGATGCACTTTTTTTTAATCACCAAATACCACAAACACTTTGTTTGCGTTTGTTCATAGTCATCAATGAAAACCATTTTCTTTAATTTTATTTTATACAATAAAATTAACGCATCATTATTCTTTTCAAAAACAATAATCTATTGTTATTGTTCACTTGTGTCATGTTTAACATCAAAAGTCAACAACCTCTGTCTTGTTTGTTGTGGCAACCAAAAACAACCTTTGCTTTTGTTACCGAGAATCCAAGACCAAAAAAACAATTAATTTTTAATTAATCTTTTATCAAAACCATAAATGATTTTATTGATCTACGTTGATATGGCCATAAAGAATTGACGGCTGACCTACTTTTGTAAGTGTATTTCGGCTATCATCCCGAAAACGCACAACGACCTTTTTTTTTTTTTTATGAACTATTTGTTTCATATCTAGCTTAGGCAATTATTGTGAACATTTGGTCCCTATAAGAGCATTTATTTTTTAGACTTTTAGTTGATTTGTACTTGTCACAATTAGGGATAGCACCCGCGGGTCGTGGATGCGGATCCATTGGATCCATCACCCGTACCCGCGGATTTTTTTTAAGAGACATCCAATTGAACCCTTGTTCGTTGAAACAATTTGACTATATTTTTACTCCCCATTATTAAACGGGCCATTTTGATGCACACTCTTAAAAAAATAATTTGTTTTTTAAGTTTTATTATTCAACCTCCTTTTTTCAACGGTCACGTTTTTAACAAAACATTTGACAAGTTTGGAAAAAAGTTTTTTATTGATTATCATCAAAAGTTTTCTATTGTCACTCTACTGGATGGAATTATGGCATACAACCAAAATTGCAACCCAACACTACATAAGAACAAAAAGGTTGTTTTTAATTAACATATGTATATGTGTTAAACTCGGAATAATAATAACTTATTTTAGAAAATTAACATAAGACATGTTGAAACATTTTTGTCACATTTAGCTCATCAAGTCTAATACTTATCATTGATAGATTTTATCACGTCTAGGAGATGTTTACTTTTTTCTTGTATTAAGTCCTACTTTCATTTACCTTTGTTTGGAAAAAAGTTTTTTTTTACTTTGCTTTCCCCCTTTCTGTAAAACTCATTTAAACACTTTCTTTGTTTTTTTTTTTTTTTAAAAAAACTTCCTTTTTTTTACGTTACCCGTAAATTATAAATATATAAAAAAAACTTTTTGTTTAAATTTTTTTTCTAGTTTTTAAAAGGCCACTTGACCAATTTTTTAATTCTTTCACAACACCTGATATCGTGATCGTGACCTTTCACCAAAGCAAGAGATATTCTTGATAAACTAAACACGGACTCGTGTTTGAAATTGTCGGCCACAAAAAAATTCATTTGATAAAAGTATATATATATATTTTTTTTAGTTATAGAAGGAGACCACTTCATTTTCAATACTTCATTTTTGACAAAAAACTATTCCATTTTACCATCCCTTTTTTTTCTTACTTTAACTTTTAAGATATACTTTTAATAAAAATACAAACTACTTTTTCTTATTTTAACTTTTAAGATTTACTTTTAATAAAAATACAAACTACTTTTTGTATTTTAACTTTTAAGATTTACTTTTAATAAAAGTACAGACTACTTTTTCTTATTTTAACTTTTAAGATTTACTTTTAATAAAAATACAAACTATTTTTTTATTTTAACTTTTAAAATTATAAATTTAAGAATAAACATTAGTATGCATGAAATAAATAATGATTAATTGCATAAGTAATCATAAATGTTAGATAACATATAAAGACCCCGTCGTATTCGTATTGATCGGAATTAATCTCGACCCATGGTACCGTGTTGTCAAATGACGTGTTGCGTACATAAAGTACCGTGTTGTCAAATGACGTGTTGCGTACAATCATGAGGTCTTATTAACATAAATATAAATGTTAGTGAAGTTAATAAGAGTTAGATTACAGAAAATATAATTCAGGTGGTATAACCGACCATATATAACTTAAATAACATAAATATAAATGTTAGTGAAGTTAGTAAAAGTTAGATTACAGAAATATAATTCAGGTGGTATAACCGACCATATATAACTTAAATAACATAAATATAAATGTTAGTGAAGTTAGTAAAAGTTAGATTACAGAAATATAATTCAGGTGGTATAACCGACCATATATAACTTAAATAACATAAATATAAATGTTAGTAGTCCAAAATTTGATATATTCGAGTCTGAAAATTATTAATAATTTCATACCTTGATTAGTGATTCGTGATCGTTTGAGATATCTTTTAATTACACTAAGCTTTTCGTGCTGATAACGTGTTATAATTCAGTAGGCTTATAACTACCTTTAGTGGTTCTTGACTGTAGAAGGTATATAGAGATAGAGATACTGTAAAACGGAGAAAACAAAGGTTGAACAAAAGGTATGAGTAATTGATTTTTTATTTATAGAAAAATGTACAATGAGAGTTTAGTGGCATTTGGAATCTAGAGAGAGAGTGTGTTTTTGTTAACCAAAAAATACATACAATAAACTCTAACTCAACACACCTATTTATACTCAAAAAATATACTATGCAATATCTATAATAATAATAAAATTATCATCCAATTATTACTTTTATAACACTAACCAAACTACATACTATGAACATAAACTATTATCATTATCGATTTTTATTACACTATACTTTTTATTAAGATTATTGTTTTACACTGTACTTTTATTAAGATTATTAATTATTATTTTACGCTTTACTTTTTATTTTGTAAACAAAATTCTTGATTACTATTTATTTACTACATTTGATATTTGATATATTTATGTAAGTACACGATTAATAATTTTGAAACAACACAACAAAAGACAAACAAATTTAAATATAAAATAGAGAATAAGGAAGTAATTTTTTTTTTTTTTTTTTTTTTTTTTTAAAGAGCAAGCACTATAATATAAACCAAACCAAGAGTACATAAATACAAGAGTATAAGGAAGTAATAGTTTGCCATTCACAATGTTAGCATTAATCACTCTCTATCCGTGAAATAGAGAGATGACTTTTTTTATTTTTGAGAGTGTTTTTCACTCTATGTGGAGAAATGATTTCTCTTTATTCTCGAATAGAGGAAGAATTGTCTATATGTCACCTCCCTATACACAACTTATATGGTATTGAGTTTTATTGTTGTTGTTGTAATGTTAGCATTAATCATTATCCAAAAAGTCCAAGTATGGTTCAAAATGTGGCGCAACATTTACAAAATCGATGAAATTAAACCTCAATTATGTCATTTACAAAGAGCAGTAACCATATGCTTTGCATCCAAACAACATAACTTTTAACTGATGACGACAACAATACAACACATGTACATCGATCACAACGTAATTATCAGAATGCATGTTTGTTTGTAAGCTTGTCATGTAATCTCAAGGAAGAAAAGGGTTATGCGAGGGGTAGGCCTCTTTCTGTCTTCGGTAAGCCCTGAAAAGAATGAAAACGAGATTAAAAAATCATATTGCCAAATATTTGCTTTGCTGGTAGCAAGTGGCATAGGTAACGTAATTCACCTGGTGGCACTGGATCCGCCAAGTGCAACAGTTCCTAGAACAATAAATAGAAACGGGATTCGAATCAACGCATGGTTTTTACTTCCTCCGTTTGTCCTAGGCACTCCTGTTCTCACCACTCTTGAATATGTGCCTCTTGTTGCATATGTGCCTGTTTGAATCATAAGAGTCGCCACTTGTTAACACAAAACTTATCTCGTTTCAAAGGTGGTTACGGTTGATTTTGGTAATAGGTTAAGCAATTAGTTACCAATTAGCAGTGGCGAAGGCAGGATGAAAACCCAACGGGGTCCCAAAAAAATAATAATTCAAAGCTAATTATTTCGGGTACTTTAGTGGTCGTTCACCTCAGAAAAACCATAAATTTAAAACACATGGGTCCTATAGTTGAATTTATTGGTGTCCTATAAGAGTGGAAGAGTACATTATATAAAAAAGTTCCAGAGTAGTGGGGTCATCTCATCGGACCCCACAACCTCTTAGGTAGAATCGTTATTGCCTACTAGCAGCATAAACGGGCCTAAACCATATTTGTTATCATTAAGTTCAAACCTCACTAGCATCATATTTTAAAGTGGAAAGGTTGGAAAACGGTCACAAGATGATCCAGTTAGACTGTGCACATCCGAGTGAAGATAATCGCCATCCCCAGTACCTTGAACAAGGTGAACTTTATCCGTTTACCCATTTACAATACTTCAGAGGAAAATGAGTGGGTAATAACCAAACACTCGAAACTGATTATATAAGAATATGCAGTAACAAGATGAACTATTTGAAAACACAATTCCAAACATCCCTAATAGTTTGATGCATGAGTCTATGACACATAACATAACTAAACTGCCTTTGATCATAATTGTGTATCAAAAAATTAAGTACTATACGTGTTATAAACAAGTTATGAAAAACTGGATATAGTATACCATACCAATACCATACCGTACCAATAACAACAATAATAATAATAATAATAATAATCATAATAATACTCGGTGATGACTTACCAGATTGTAAGCATGTATAAGCTTCAGAAATCTGCCAAAAATGCAAAATAAAATACAAATTAGTATTAAAGTAACTGAAGGGTGTGAATTAAAACGGAGTGATGATGATGATGATGATGATGATGATGATGATGATGATACCAGTTTGAAATTGGATTCAGCGAGAGATCGTTGAGAAAGGGGGAAACGATCTGGATGAGTTTCTAATGCTTTTTTCTTGTAAGCTGCTTTCACCTGATTTTATTACAGCTATTTAATTTAATAAAATTAAACATTAAAGATCAAAATTAAAATGAATACGGTAAGAAAAAGAAAAGTTGTAGAATTGATTGATATAATTAGTAACCTGAGATGATGAAGGTGTGGAATCGGGAAGAAACCCTAATAATAATTTCGCTTCTTCCCCGAGCATCTTCTAGGGTTCTTCCTGCTTAATCTCACCTATTCAAATGCAATCAAACTGTCGTGTCTTCACAACAACCGAACTCTTTATCACCCGCGTTTTTAATTTTTTTTTTTTTTTTTTGGTTAAAGCCAAAAATAGGCTACAAACTTACACAAATGTACCGATGTCATCCACAAACTCATTTTCGTCCTACTGTCGCCTACAAACTTATAAAAAATGTGCTGATGTTAACATTTTGTTACCGGTTACCTGCTGAACCAGTAAAGTTAATTATTTAACTTTTTTTATTCATTTTATATGTCCCGATGTCGCTCATATACTTTTAGTTGTGTTCCGATGTCGCCCATATACTTTCAGTTCTGTTCCGATGTCATCCATATACTTTCAGTTCTGTTTTGATGTATCATCGACGTGTCATGACTACTTAGAAGCCACGTATCAACCATTTTGGTTGACGGTTAAAAAAAGTATTTTGTTTATATTAGCACATTTTTTATAAGTTTGTAGGCGATAGTAGGACGAAAATGAGTTTGTGGGCGACATCGGTACATTTGTGTAAGTTTGTAGCCTATTTTTGACTTTAACCCTTTCTTTTTTGAAGGAAAAAGAAATAGAACTAAAATCGGGGAATTTTATTTGATCTACAATTTAAAGTTTTTTTTTTATACTCAGGATAGTTTGTCAAAATTAGCCGTTAGCTAATAGCTGATAAATTTTCAGATATACTTTTTTTAGATGTATTTATGTGTTTGGTAGAGTAACTGACTCTGTTACATAAAAAGTAAAATTACAAAAAATAATAAATAAACGTGACTTCTAGTAGCTTTTAACTTTTTCTGTCAGTATAAAAGCTTTAAACTTCAGAGCTTTTTTTTTTTTTTTTTTTTTTTTTTTTTTATCAAAAATGAACTTTTTCATAAAAGTTAAGAGATAAAAGCTCTGCGCCAAACATACTCTCCATTTAATTACAAGTGCTCAATTACTTTTTGTATAGTTTAAAATCTCAGTAACTTCATGTTCATCGATTAGAAAACTTCTCTTTCTAGAATAGAATTTTTTACATTAGTTGAAATATACAGTGGACATTTAAAATTGTACATTCAAAAATTACAATGTAGACATCTATAGCGAGACAATGGAGTATTAAATGACTATCATTTGTAGATTTTTTTTTTTCTTGGAGAAAACATAAATCTTTTGTAACATGATAGAAGTGAATAAAAAGATGTAAATCTACTACACGCACTTGTTAAGAGAAGTGTAAGAGTCACAAGATAATCATGTTTGATCATCTACATATGTATAAAAATGCTCGCCTTACTTAGATGGTCCGAACATATAAAAAGTTGTTAAAATGTTTTTATAAGCTTTGTGTTAATTATATAAAGTATGTTGTTAGATGTTAGATTTTTTAAATATTAAAGTATTCTACCAACATGGAATCCGTGACACACCTTAAAAGCATATACAGTAACATGGTGAATTATTTTAAATATTCCGTATTAAGCAATTAACATTTAGAACACTCAGCCTGCCCTTCCCCACGTCATGGTTGCCTCCATCTGAGGATGCCGATGGCATTCCTACCGCCATGGGCCGCCCTCTAGTAAGTCCAGCTCTGCCGCCCTGCTACATTCCTTCCACAAGCATATTTGAGGACGTGGTAAATTGAAAATTGTTGCTGTTTTTCGACCGTTTGAACCCCAAACGGCTACTTTTTTTTTTGTTTTTTTTTTCTCTCTTTTACTATATATATCTAACTTTCAACAATATTATTTACTCCTAACACTCCCAACAATTTCAACAATTTTATTACTCTCAACACAACACTCCCAACACTTTCAATACTCTACATTCAAAATGCCTAAAAAATTATCATCGAAAAAAACCAAAACAAATCAAACGAGCAAGTTGTCGACACTCAACTAAGTAACGATTTTTTTCGTACACTACTTGAAACCCAAATTTCCAACTCACCTTCCGGGTCATCTTCCAACGGTCCAACCCGAATCAAGGCATGAGATTTGCCTCATACACATCCCAATCACCCGCTTTTACTCCTACTTAACAATACATCAATTATCCTCCCCAACAACAATATGTTAATCAACCTTATCAACAATTCCAATATCCTCAACAAAAACAATTTCCTAAACAATAACAATTTCCTCAACAACAATCTCGTCTAACAATTCGACAAGACGACAACATATCTTTCAACAACCACCAAATCGAGTTCCTACACAAATTCCAACGGATACCGAATCCGATGATGAAGATGTTGAAGTCGTTCAAGAAACTCAACCCGAAGAAACTCAACTCGCGTTTGTCGTCTGAGCCGTGCATCGTTGATCGAAACCACTAATGCTACAAAACGGACTATGGAAAAGATATACGGCGCGACCGAGACCCATGTAATGTTGGATAATTTAACGTTTCTCACCCAACCATGTGCACCCGACGTGACACCCCAACAACGTGATTTGGTATTGAAAGCTCGAACAAAAATCATCAAGAAATACCAAAAAGCGTTTGAGTTATCCGACGACAAAGAGTAGTTTTTATTGTTTTATGTGCTTTTGTTTTTAATTATGTCTTTTAAAAAAATGTAACCGTATCATTGTTGTTTAATAAATGTGGTATTTTGACGATGACGATGATGTATGTCATGGTTGGCAATGGTGTGTTATGGGAGGGTGTGGGAGAAAGTGGTGAGGAAGGTGGAGAGAGAAAGCTGATGTGACGCTAAAAAAAGTTGAGAAAGTATGTCATGGTTAGGAGTGGTCTTACTCCAATATTATATACATAAAAAGTAAAAACTAAAAGAGAGGTGATACTCACACACTCTTTTTTGATCCCTAAACTCTAAGTCCTAAAAATCTAAACTCTAAACCGTTCGTGTTAAAAATTCAATCTAAACCTTAATTTCTAAACCCTAAACCCAAATTTCTAAACCTAAACCCCTAATTTCTAAACCCTAATTTTTAACTCCTAATTTCTAAACCCTAATTTCTAAACCCTAAATTTTAAACCCTAAAAAATAAACTCTGAAGCAAAACGTTCATTGCAATGAATGTTATCATTTATTTCTCCGAGCGTTTTCCCGCCAAAATAATAAATTCATCACGAAGTGTCTTTTTTAAATCTTCATATTTTCATGTGATCTTAATGCCTAAAAAAAATTCAAAAAAATGAAAAAAATTTACTTCCCCCCACTCTCCCCAAAAAAGTACTTCCCTCTTGATTAAATCACTATATATATGTAGAGACCCGTTCTAATCCATCCGGACGAAGTCCATATCGATTATAAACGATTCACAATAGTTGATTACATCGCGAGGAATTTGACCTCTATATGATACATTTTACAAACATTGCATTCGTTTTTAAAAGACAAACTTTCTTTTCATCGAAAGTTGATATTATGCATACCATTTCATAATACATCCAACTATATTTGAATTAATAATAATCTTGATGAATTCAACGACTCGAATGCAACGTCTTTCGAAATATGCCATGAATGACTCCAAATAATATCCTTAAAATGAGCTAATGCACAGCGGAAGATTTCTTTCAAACCTGAGAATAAACATGCTTTAAAGTGTCAACCAAAAGGTTGGTGAGTTCATTAGTTTAACATAAATAATCATTTCCATTATTTTAATAGACCACAAGAATCTCATTTCCAGTTCTCATAAATATACGTCCCATGCATAGAGACAAAAATCATTCATATGGATGAACACCTGGTAACCGACTTTAACAAGATGCATATAAGAATATCCCCTATCATTCCGGAAAATCCTTCGGACATGATAAAAAAAACAACATCGAAGTACTAAAGCATCCGGTACTTTGGATGGGGTTCGTTAGGCCCAATAGATCTATCTTTAGGATTCGCGTCAATTAGTAGATCGGTTTACTAATTCTTAGGTTACCAAGCAAAAGGGGCATATTCGGCTTCGATCATTCAACCATATAATGTAGTTTCGATTACTTGTGTCTATTTCGTAAAACATTTATAAAAATTGCGGATGTATTCTCAGCCCAAAAATATAAAGGGTAAAAAGGCAAATGAAACTCACCTAATGTATTTTGTAGTAAAAATACATATAACTATATTGAACAATGCAGGGTTGGCCTCGGATTCACGAACCTATATCAATTGTATATATATATATTAAAATGTATAATCGTATTCGAACAGGTTTATATGTTATAACTTAAATTATATATTATATTTATTTAATTTGTATATATATTCAAAATGTTAAATATCTATATATTTAGTTATATTAATATATATATATATATATATATATATATATATATATATATATATATATATATATATATATATATATATATATATATATATATATATATGGTTAGTATTATATAAAAATATCCTTAATTTGTTATATATATGTATTTATATAAATAATGATATTATGTTTGATATGTAAGTATATAAACTATTAATATAATTACAATATATATATTAAGTATATTCTAGGTACAAAATATTTACATGTAACAAAAATGATAGTTTCGATGATAATGAATTACTAATAATAATAACTTTCTTAATATCGATAATACTAATAATAATAACAATATGGTTAAAATTGATACTTTTGTTAATATTAACACTTCTATTATTTATAAAACATATTAATACTAATATTTACGAAAATGATAATAAATTATATTACTTTCATAATAATAATAAATGTACTCATAATCATAATCATAGTGATAATAATAATACCAAAATCGTACGTTTAATAATATTAATATTACTTATAACAATACAAATGATAATATTAATAATATTATTACCTAATAATAATACTAGTGATAATGATAATAATAGTAGTCATAATTATAATTTTTAATTGTGTTAGTAAAATTAAGTGATAACCTTTATTAGTAGTAACACTGTTGTAAACGGCGTCCGTTGCGTCCATTGCGACGCTCGTTGAGGCGTTTTGGTGACTAAACCGTTTCGACCCCGTCCTGTTTTCTTATAAGCCGGTCAACGGTCTAAAGTCAGGTTAAATGCAGGAAAAATTGGGTCAACGCCGGTCAAAAGTCAAAAATTCTGTTAAAATCGGTCATAAGTCGGTCGTAAAATCAAAATTGACTTAGTTTAGTATTCCATTTTGTATTATATTAACGCTAATAGCAATTATAGGTACAAACTTGTCAACGAAAATTTTTGAGCTCTAAATATGTGTAAATATATATTTATATATATAAAAGTGAACATTAGTCAACATCCGTTTCGACCCCGTCTCGGCCCCGTTTTTTCCGTTGCGACGTTTTGAGGTCGCTACCGTTTTGGCCCCGTCTCGCGTCTTTTTCAACCTTGAGTAGTAATGACAATAATAATAATAATAACTAATATTAATCAATAATATTAACAATGATAATAATACTAAAATGGTAAAATTCATAATAATAATAATATCCAAGTCATGTTAAAAATATTAATACATACATTAGTAATGGTATTAATAATAATAATCATAATACTTGTAATAACAATAATTAATAATCATAATACTAATAATAACAACAACAATAAATAATGATGATAATAATAATAGAAATAAAATAAAAGATTTATACCCTTTCCAAGCTTTTATAAAAAGAGAGCCCCAAACAAGACTCGAACCCAAGACCTCCTGGATACCCGCTAACACCTCAGACCAACCTGCTGTTACTACTTTTCTGTTATAATACCCCGTACTAAACTATTTATTCTATATCAATCTGTTTATCTCCTTCTTCTTCTTTAAATTTTTAGAAATCGACCAAAAAATCAAGCTAAAGTATTGTCAAGTTTTAAAGTTCGAATTATCTCAGAAATTGAAACAGAAACGTCACTTGGTGGTTGATTGAATTTATTTTAAACAGAAAGAAAAAAAATCGAGCTGTAAAATAAAAAAAATCGATGAATAACTCACCATATGATTTTGAATTGCAGAAGGTTTTAACTTTGAATTTCTACATGAACTAGGTCTTAAATCATCTTTAGAAACTTTAGGGACCATTAATTTAATTCAAATTGAAACAAAAAAATCGAATTTTGCTCAAGAACAAAAGTTGAGTTTTTACAAAATTAACTTTGACTCAAAAATTGAAATTCAATAAGATAAATTGGATTTTGAAAATTTGCAGATAGATTGCACAGAGGATTCCTAACCAATTGGCATTTCTACTTTTTGAAAATTCGTTCATAATTGAAATATGAAGAAAAAGTGAAAGAACAGAGGAACGAGCTGTTGGTTTCTTTTTTTTATTTTTATTAAACGAATATAGATGTATGTGATAATTGAAAATGATATGGAAAGCTTGAACGATATTTATCAAATACATTGTTTAATTAATTAAATGCAGAGAGTGTGGCTCAACAGCATATACTCGGCCAAGAACAAGAAAACAGAAGAAGTAAAAAAATAATAATAAGCTGATAGGAATATGTACGAATCTGATATGGACTGGAAATTGATTTTTGTTGTTTACCTCTAATTGAAATCGTTGTGCAATCAAATTAAAGACAGAAAATCGAGTTAGGTCAGCTAGATTGATACTTGTAACAACTAGTACGAAATCCTTGAATTTTATATTTTATATAATTAATATTAATAACTAATAATAATTATATTAATAATAATGAATAATAATAATAATACTAGTAATAATTATATTAACAATAATTATAATAATAATCTATAATAATAATGATGATAAAAATTTTGGTGATCACAATAGTAATTAATATAACAATTCAAACATTATAATTGTATATCTCTTATATTTATATATTTACATTTATAGATTTTAATTAATCTTATTAATAAATATAAATATAATAATAATACTCTTAATATTATAACTAATAATAATACAAATATAATAGTAATAATAATATTATTACTAATGATAACAATATTAATTACTATAAATTGTATAACGATAATGTTATTAATAACAATAATACCAACAATAACATATCAAATTATACATATATCAACTTTCCTATCTATATATTATTTATTGATAATAATAATATTATTAACTATAATACTATATCAACTTATACATATCAAATTTCATATATATATATATATATATATATATATATATATATATATATATATATATATATATATATACATATATATATATATATATATATATATATATATATATTCATAATGGTATAACAATTTAATTGTATCAAATTTCATATATATATATATATACATATATATAAATATATATTATATGATGATATTCAAAATACTGGTATTACTATTAATATTTATTTTAATAATAACCATTTTAATATAGTAACTATATTTTATCTTATCATTATATATATATATATATATTAATAATACAACTTGTAATTACATTTATCAATAATTATATCATATATTATATGTATACATCTATTGTATATTGAACATTTATATATATTATAAATGTTATAATATAATTAGTATTAGAAATCTTATATATATATATATATATATATATATATATATATATATATATATATATATATAATATCATATATCTATTTATATATATATCCATCCTCATTATAACTTATTTACCTTGCTATTTTAGATTTGTAGTTCTAATTGATTAAAGTATACTTTTATTAATATTATATATATACACACAACTGTTCGTGAATCATCAAGGATGGTCAAAGGTCAAATGAATACAGGAACATAATTCAAGATTTTTCAGACTCAACATTACAGACTTTTCTTATCGTGTCGAAATCATATAAAGATTAAATTTAAATTTGGTCGAAAATTTTCGGATCGTCACAGTACCTACCCGTTAAAAAAATTTCGTCCCGAAATTTGAGTGTGGTTGTCATGGTTAACAATAAATATGTTTTTATGACGAATATGAATTGATAAGATAGTATTTTATCATCATTGAGTAATATGGATAAAACGATTCGGTTACTCGAAGCGTACGAGTGAAGCTATCACTAAGTAGTGAAATGAGAAAGACATGTTTCATCATAACTTTTGACTAGTCATGGTTGAATTTAAGAAAATAAAGTTCGTCTTTAACTTTTGACGTTGTCTTGGTTGTATTCCGAAATTTAAGGTATTTAAAGAAAATCTTCGAACTCCGAAAGATTTGATTCTTCGGCGAATAAGGAAATTAAGATCTCTATAATTAAATACGGTGATCTGTCTCGATTACTCTGTCTGATATTCCCATTATAAATTAAACTTTTTCCGTTCCATTATTTTCACCATTCCTATACTTTCTTTCTTAGTTCATACCTCCAAAAGATCGTGAAAATTCTTAATCCCGTTCTAATCCTTGATATTTTCCTAATTATCATTTCTGTCATCATTCCTTTCAATCTTTCACCAAGAAAATCTGTTTATTTCTACTATTACCTTGGGGGGATACTATTCTTAATTCTACCGTGTCTTTATATTGCTATTCGTATTAATATCCACAGTTTGAAACCTCCGTGTTGTTATTGGGGTTTATATTTTCTCTTATATTTTGGAGTACATGTTTCCGTCTTCTATAATCATTGTCATTCACAGTTAATGTTCTCTCTTATTTGCTGCGATTTATACCCCCTTTCTATTTCGGAGCTTCATGCTTTTGTTTTCTTTTTGCAAGTATCGGTCCAGAATTCATAGGTGTGGAGTTTCGAATGAGCTTAATGTTCTAAACAAGAAAGAACGTAATAGCACGATTTGATTTGTCAAATTACCAGAATCACTGAGAATAGAACTATCAAGAATATATTTTCTTGATATGTTCAGAAGTTAATCAGAATGAAAGAGTTATGTAACATGACACATGATGACGTTATAATCTGTGAATCATCATGTTCCATTTAGAAACTCAGCATGACTTACTATAATATAATCACGTTGATCAAATATCATTATATTATACTAACTCATGCATCAGTTCCCAACATTACTTCAATAACATTCATATTTTAAGCTCGAAAGTTTACAGAATATAGAAACTAACAGTTTCTATATGATGTAACATTGATAGCACGAAGAGATTAATGATTTCAGATAAGAATAGTTATGAAAATATCTTCAGAAATATGGAGGATATTTATAATGAAAGATACGATAATGTCTTAGAATTTTAGAATCAAATTGTGATGAAGAAATTCATTCACAATGATTTAGAGCGATTAATGAGCAAGGTATTCACTAAAGATTTCATCAGAAACAGAATCATCAAGGTTATTTATGTACAAGTTTAGTCCTTGTAATTTGTTCAGAGTCTCCTTCATGGTTTGCTCAATTCGGTTTTCAGTTCCAACTTTTCTGAGCTTTGCCAACATACTATTCTCTATCATCAAACTTCCGACGGTTTAGGTCGTTTATCGTTTTTACTGCTTCATTCAACTTTTTCAACATTTATAGTATTGATTCGTAGACTGGGTGCTTTTCAGAATTTCAGAATGGAAGATCATAGTTCTAAGAGATAAATGTTATATGGATACATATAACTGTTGGTGTGGAAACGTTGCGAGACTCACAATACAGATTTGCTGATTCTCGGTAATTGGTATGGTAATTCTTGTTACAAGATGCGGATGAGTACATGATGAGACTTCAATAGATAAATATAGTGATTTGTCGGAGAGATTTAAACCAAGGAGCGACGAGGTTGCTGGTACATCTGCTGGTAATATGGTGGAATATAAAAGGTTCCCCGGTAACAATAAAAGAGCACGCATATATATCAAAGTTATAATAAAGTTGTTTAGAACGAAAAGTTGAAATTGTCTTGTTGGAGCTGTGACAAAATTTGCTACTTTGAAAGAAGGGATTACCAAGTTATTTTGGGTAATAATAACACTAAAGGAATTAGCACAGCTACGTGTTAAATGTTCACTCAGTTTTCAAGGGTTTGCAAGTGCATAACTATATGCATCAATATTTTCTTCCGTAGATGAAGTGCGGTTGGTTCATCCTCTCGATTGAGGTGTTTTTGAGAATTACGAAAGGTTTGAATGCAGATTGTAATCGTCAAGATACAAATGAGGTTTAAGATGAAATCAAGTGGCAACCTTGAAGAAAATGTTTAGTTTCATATATTATAATCAATATTTTAATTCATTTTAATTGTCCAGTGTTATTAGTCCACAGTCGATAGTCCACGGTTGACAGTCCAATAATTCATATATAGTTTAATATATAATATTCGAATTAATTAATACGTATCGTGACCCGTGTACATCTCTCAGACTTGATCACAACTCAAAGTATATATATTATTATAGAATCAAGCTCAACCCTGTATAGAGAACTCGATCATTACTGCATATAGAGTATCTATGGTTATTCCAAATAATATATATATATGCGTCGATATGATATGTCAAAACCTTGTATACGTGTCCCGATATTTAAAGTGCGTAAAATAAATACAGAAATTAAATGACGATAAATAAAATTGCGATAATTAAATTGCGATAAATAAACTGTGATAAATAAATGTAATCAGTTAGCTAGGAACAGTTAGCTGGAAACAGTTAGCGTGGATTCTTAATAAAAATTTTCATAGTTGATTTGTTTGTTTCTAACAAATTTTATTTTTGTCCCATGTTTTCTTCATTATGCCACTTGTTGAATTCTGATAGGTCAAAATCCAAATATGAAATTGAATGAAAATGGTTATTCTACGATGAACGGATTCGTATCTCTGTAGATGTAAGTAGGATAGTAAATGAATGTTGAATCAGATTTGAAGAATGTACAGTGTAACTTATTAATGTGAGATCTAAATATTTCTCGGGTATTACCTACCCGTTAAAATATTCTCATCATTAACAGTTTGTACAAAAGAATTTTTAATTACAATCTTTATGAAAATATATATACATATATATTTTCTTCAGATGTAACATAGATTTTAATGAGTTAATACTAAATTAAACTCATTCGACTTACGGTTGGAACTAGAATTGAATAACCTCTTGAAGGCTTTAGAGATTACATAAGTATTTCTTCAATAATATTGAAATTATGAATCAACACTTCGTTATTTGTTGAGGCGTGATGTTGGTTTTCGTTAAATTCTTGTGAATTTCGTAAAGTACGAATGATGTTATCTGAAAAGTTTCGAGTACATCGATGACGAAGATATAAAATCAAATATATACTTGATTTATTATAAATTGGAATTTGTTGAATTGAGACAGAGATTGTAGTTAATGATGGTTAAGTTGTGGCCGAAGAACGTACATTATTGCATATTTGTAATATGAATTAACCGAGTAGTTAAGATTCACGCACAATAGCTTAGCACGGAAAGATTTATTTTTATTTCAAAATATATATATATATATATATATAAAATATACATATAATTTCTTCAGAGAGAATGAGTTAATTCTTCATAACTCGCTGATACAATATACTCGTTATTGATTCGTAATGATGTCCACAGTGATTCTTGACCTGACGGAGTTTGTGATGTTATAGATGTAGTTGATTCTGATGCTGACTGCACTGACGATGCTGGTGACGCTGACGGTACTGATGATGCTGTTGGTAAAACAAGTTTAGCTTATTAACCACACATCATTTTTGTCAGGGTTTCTATTCTTCCTTCTATCATTTTGGTTCACTTAACTGATTTATGATTAGGGCTAGATTAGATAATCTCTAAGACTTTAGAGATTATATAATCGTTGCAAAATGTTTCTCCAATGAAGTTACAAATTAACACTTCATCGTTTGTTGTTTGTGGTATCTCTTGGTATCTACAGAGCGTATGACGTTGATGCTCGTGGAACAGATTGTGAAGTTGAGGTTTACGACGCGGTTATGGTTAGAGGTGGTAATGGTACTATTAGCGTTGATGATGGTGGTACTGGTTATGCTGCTGGTGCTGCTGCTGGTGTTTGTAACCTTTGCACCATATTCTCTAAAGCCACTACCCGAGCGCGAAGCTCGTTGACTTCTTCTATTACACCGGGGTGATTGTCGGTTCGGACGAGCGGATAAATAAAATCTAGAATTTGATGTAGTATATAATCGTGATGAGATACTCTAGAAATGAGAGAGAAAATGGTGTTTCGGATTGGTTCGCCGATAAGTGCTTCAGGTTCTTCGCCAAGAGGGCAATGTGGTGGATGGAAAGGATCACCTTCTTCTTGTCTCCAATGATTAAGGAGGCTATGAACCCATCCTCAATTCATCCAGAATAGATGATGGCTAATTGGTTGATCCATTCCGGTCACACTGCTTTCGGATCTGGAGTGGGATTCCATTTCGGAATCCGAGGAACTTGAATTAATGATGAATTCCATTTCGTACGATTGAATAAGGATTTTTCGATATGATATGATTTTTGGTATTCTAATTACATAGAATATCTATAGATATAGAACAAAATATTTCGTAGATTACGGAGGAATTTGCGGGATATGTCAGGCAAAGTTTAAAGTAACAGATACGATAAGATATGATTTAGCAGATACGCTAAGATATGAATTTTGTCTATACACTACTCATGCAATTAATGTAGCAAGACGTGTCTAGACTAATAATAATAAGCAGGTAATTTCATAAGGATGATAAGCAGATGATTTCCGACTAGAAATGGTAAGCAAAACTTTTGACATGCAGACACGGTCGGAGTCCAGACTCACTAATGCATCTAAACAACTATCAGTTAGACACACTAATACAAGACCTGGTTCGTTAAGACCACCGCTCTGATACCAACTGTAGAGACCCGTCCTAATCCATCCAGACGAAGTCCATATTTATTATAAACGATTCACAATAGTTGATTACATCGCGAGGTATTTGACCTCTATATGATACATTTTACAAACATTGCATTCGTTTTTAAAAGACAAACTTTCTTTTCATCAAAAGTTGACATTATGCATACCATTTCATAATACATCCAACTATATTTGACTTAATAATAATCTTGATGAATTCAACGACTCGAATGCAACGTCTTTCGAAATATGCCATGAATGACTCCAAATAATATCCTTAAAATGAGCTAATGCACAGCGGAAGATTTCTTTCAAACCTGAGAATAAACATGCTTTAAAGTGTCAACCAAAAGGTTGGTGAGTTCATTAGTTTAACATAAATAATCATTTTCATCATTTTAATAGACCACAAGAATCTCATTTCCAGTTCTCATAAATATACGTCCCATGCATAGAGACAAAAATCATTCATATGGATGAACACCTGGTAACCGACATTAACAAGATGCATATAAGAATATCCCCTATCATTCCGGGAAATCCTTCGGACATGATAAAAAAAACAACATCGAAGTACTAAAGCATCTGGTACTTTGGATGGGGTTCGTTAGGCCCAATAGATCTATCTTTAGGATTCGCGTCAATTAGTAGATCGGTTTACTAATTCTTAGGTTACCAAGCAAAAGGGGCATATTCGGCTTCGATCATTCAACCATATAATGTAGTTTCGATTACTTGTGTCTATTTCGTAAAACATTTATAAAAATTGCGCATATATTCTCAGCCCAAAAATATAAAGGGTAAAAAGGCAAATGAAACTCACCTAATGTATTTTGTAGTAAAAATACATATAACTATATTGAACAATGCAGAGTTGGCCTCGGATTCACGAACCTATATCAATTGTATATATATTAAAATGTATAATCGTATTCGAACAGGTTTATATGTTATAACTTAAATTATATATTATATTTATTTAATTTGTGTATATATTCAAAATGTTAAATATATATATATATATATATATATATATATATATATATATATATATATATATATATATATATATATATATATATATATATATATGGTTAGTATTATATAAAAATATCCTTAATTTGTTATATATATGTATTTATATAAATAATGATATTATGTTTGATATGTAAGTATATAAACTATTAATATAATTACAATATATATATTAAGTATATTTTAGGTACAAAATATTTACCTGTAACAAAAATGATAGTTTCGATGATAATGATTTACTAATAATAATAACTTTCTTAATATCGATAATACTAATAATAATAACAATATGGTTAAAATTGATACTTTTGTTAATATTAACACTTCTATTATTTATAAAACATATTAATACTAATATTTACGAAAATGATAATAAATTATATTACTTTCATAATAATAATAAATGTACTCATAATCATAATCATAGTGATAATAATAATACCAAAATTGTACGATTAATAATATTAATATTACTTATAACAATACAAATGATAATATTAATAATATTATTACCTAATAATAATACTAGCGATAATGATAATAATAGTAGTCATAATTATAATTTTTAATTGTGTTAGTAAAATTAAGTGATAACTTTTATTAGTAGTAATGATAATAATAATAATAATAATAATAATAATAACTAATATTAATCAATAATATTAACAATGATAATAATACTAAAATGGTAAAATTCATAATAATAATAATATCCAAGTCATGTTAAAAATATTAATACATACATTAGTAATGGTATTAATAATAATAATCATAATACTTGTAATAACAATAATTAATAATCATAATACTAATAATAACAACAACAATAAATAATGATGATAATAATAATAGAAATAAAATAAAAGATTTATACCCTTTCCAAGCTTTTATAAAAAGAGAGCCCCAAACAAGACTCGAACCCAAGACCTCCTGGATACCCGCTAACACCTCAGACCAACCTGCTGTTACTACTTTTCTGTTATAATACCCCGTACTAAACTATTTATTCTATATCAATCTGTTTCTCCCCTTCTTCTTCTTTAAATTTTTAGAAATCGACCAAAAAATCAAGCTAAAGTATTGTCAAGTTTTAAAGTTCGAATTATCTCAGAAATTGAAACAGAAACGTCACTTGGTGGTTGATTGAATTTATTTAAAATAGAAAGAAAAAAAATCAAGCTGTAAAATAAAAAAAAATCGATGAACAACTCACCATATGATTTTGAATTGCAGAAGGTTTTAGCTTTGAATTTCTACATGAACTAGGTCTTAAATCATCTTTAGAAACTTTAGGGACCATCAATTTAATTCAAATCGAAACAGAAAAATTGAATTTTGCTCAAGAACAAAAGTTGACTTTTTACAAAATTAACTTTGACTCAAAAATTGAAATTCAATAAGATAAATTGGATTTTGAAAATTTGCAGATAGATTGCACAAAGGATTCCTAACCAACTAGCATTTCTACTTTTTGAAAATTCGTTCGTAATTGAAATATGAAGAAAAAGTGAAAGAACAGAGGAACGAGCTGTTGGTTTCTTTTCTTTTTTTTTATTAAACGAATATAGATGTATGTGATAATTGAAAATGACATGGAAAGCTTGAACGATATTTATCAAATACATTGTTTAATTAATTAAATGCAGAGAGTGTGGCTCGACAGCATATACTCGGCCAAGAACAAGAAAACAGAAGAAGTAAAAAAAATAATAAACTGATAGGAATAGGTACGAATCTGATATGGACTGGAAATTGATTTTTGTTGTTTACCTCTGATTGCAATCGTTGTGCAATCAAATTAAAGACAGAAAATCAAGTTAGGTCAGCTAGATTGATACTTGTAACAACTAGTACGAAATCCTTGAATTTTATATTTTATATAATTAATATTAATAACTAATAATAATTATATTAATAATAATGAATAATAATAATAATACTAGTAATAATTATATTAACAATAATTATAATAATAATCTATAATAATAATGATGATAAAAATTTTGGTGATCACAATAGTAATTAATATAACAATTCAAACATTATAATTGTATATCTCTTATATTTATATATTTACATTTATAGATTTTAATTAATCTTATTAATAAATATAAATATAATAATAATACTCTTAATATTATAACTAATAATAATACAAATATAATAGTAATAATAATATTATTACTAATGATAATAATGTTAATTACTATAAATTGTATAACGATAATGTTATTAATAACAATAATACCAACAATAACATATCAAATTATACATATATCAACTTTCCTATCTATATATTATTTATTGATAATAATAATATTATTAACTATAATACTATATCAACTTATACATACCAAATTTCATATATATATATATATATATATATATATATATATATATATATATATATATATATATATATATATATATATCCATCCTCATTATAACTTATTTACCTTGCTATTTTACATTTGTAGTTCTAATTGATTAAAGTATACTTTTATTAATATTATATATATACACACAACTGTTCGTGAATCAACGAGGATGGCCAAAGGTCAAATGAATACAGGAACATAATTCAAGATTTTTCAGACTCAATATTACAGACTTTGCTTATCGTGTCAAAATCATATAAAGATTAAGTTTAAATTTGGTGAAAAATTTCCGAGTCGTCACAATATATATATATATATATATATATATATATATATATATATATATATATATATATATATATATATATATATATATATATATAGTAGAATGATTAAATGAGAACTTTTTGGGATTGAGAACTCTGAGAACTTAAAAAGGACGAACAAAAAAAAGAAATTCGAACAAAAAAAAAATTAGACGGATGAACAAAAGATTGAAGGGCGAACCAAAATTTCAGATGCATGTTCTACATTTTTGTAGAACAGCATGCTGTTCTACATTTGTATTCTACAAAATTGTAGAACATGCATTTGAATTTTTTGCTCGAATACCTTTTTTTTGTTCGTCCGTGTACTTTTTTGTTCGCCAGTCGAATTTTTTATTCGTCCTTCTGAATTTTGCCCCAATTCGAACGAATTTTTGTTCTACAATTTTTGTAGAACCAAATAGAAATGTAGAACATGCAATTAATTTTTTGTTTGACTCATATATTTTTGTTCGCCCGCGTATTTTTTTTGTTCGAATTTCTGTGTTTTTGTTCGGCCGCCAAATTTTTTCTCGAATTTCCCTGTTATTGCTCGCCCTCCATTTTTTTTGCTCGAATTTCAGTGTATTTGGTGTGTATTTGGAGTTCCTAGAGTTCTCACACTAAAAAGGTTCTCACTGGATCCTCTCCCTATATATATATATATATATATATATATATATATATATATATATATATATATATATATATATATATATATATAGAGAGAGAGAGAGAGAGAGAGAGAGAGAGAGAGAGGGGGGGGGGATCCAGTGAGAACTCAGCATGTGTGAGAACCTGAGAACTCCAATTAGAACAATTTTGGTGAAATCCGAGCAATTTTTGATGAAATTCGAGCAATTTTAGTGAAATTCGAGCAATTTTGGTGAAATTCGAGCAAAAAAATGGTAGGCGAGCAAAAATGGTGTAATTCGAGCAAAAATGGTGAAATTCGAGCAAAAATGAGAGCTGCTGAAAATGTAGAATGGAAATTGTAGAACCAAATTTGTAGAACAGAAAAATTTAGAACATGTTCGAATTTCTCTAAATTTGTTCGAATTTCACCTGTTCTACATCAAAATCAACTTTTTTTTTTAAATTTAGCCCGATTTAGAGTTTAGAGTTTAGGGTTTAGAGTTTTCGGGTTTACGGGGATTTACTCCATAAACCCTAAACCCTAAACTCTAAACCGTTCGTGTAAAAAACTCAATCTAAACCCTAAACCCTAAAATCTAAACCCTAAACCCTAAAATCTAAACCCTAAACTTAATTTGAAAAAAATCGAGTGGAAACAAGTGTAGAACGAGTGTAGAACATGTCGTTCTAAAAAATTTTAAAAATAAAGTAAATGCATCTAAAATTGTAGAATTTTTCTAATAGCTCAAAATTTTCTGGCACTTTTTTTTTTGTTTAATTCAAACTTTTTTGTTCTAATAAAAAAAAATGCTCGTCCTTCCTTTTTTTTTGCTCGAATTTCATTTTTTTTGTTCGCTATATACATATATATACACATATATACATATATATATATACACATATATACATGCACACACACACACACACACACACATACACACACACACATATATATATATATATATATATATATATATATATATATATATCAAGAGGGAAGTAACCAATCACGACCCTACTTTCCGTAACGGGAAGGTACTGTCACGACCCTATTTTTTTCGTTATCTTTTACTGTTTGTATTTAACGTCCGTTAATTGATATTCGTGCCACGTCATTTCTATAACTTATATTATTATTTTAGTAATAATATTTTCCTTATTATGTGTTATATGAATATTTGTATTCGTATTTACAATTGTACGTTTCTACGTGTCGTGGATTTCTATCCGGTGAATCTTTTCGATTTTCAAACCAACGGTCAGACTTTTGGAGATTTTTAAATCCCAATTATTTTAATTATGATATTTTTATATCATATGGTTATATATAGTGTTTGTATAGTTTATTTATCGCGTGTACGTTATCTCTCCGAATATTTAATCACGTAGTAGCGTTTTCGCGTTTCGGGCTTCGTTCGGGCATTCGGGCCACAAGCTTTTAACCATTTATCAAATTTGGGCCATGAGGGGCCCACCCCATAAATATTCAACTGAATGGGACCCCCTCCCCATTCTTTTTATTTTTCACATTTTATTTCATTTTCATTTTTACTTCCTTATTTCCTAAACCTATTTTTCTCTAGTTTCTCTCTTCCACTCTTTTTTTTTTTATTTTTTTTGGCCGACCACTTCAGCCATCATCATCATCAAAAATTGATCTTCATCTAAAGATTGGATCATGGGGCTTTTTGTATAATCGGATTCTCCTTATCGTGTTCTATACATCTCTTGTTCTCGTTTCTTGATTTGGGTATGAACACAAACCCTAGATTTTTAATTTTTATATATTTTTACTGATTATGATCTTATTTTGATATTATAGTACTTGTGTATTATTGTATTATTGATTTGATGCTTAGAAATGCTCGATTTCGTATGTTTTCAGTATGATTAAAAGCGGACAGCAGCTATTTGTTTAAAATCAGTAAACTTAACTGTTGTTTCTGATAAAATAAAGTGTATAGATGAGTTCCTCTCTTTAAGACAATAATTTTGGACTTTGGATTCATGTTATTTCGAGTTTCGGATCAAAAGTTATGCTTGATTTAGTGTTTTAATGAGATTAAAATATAAATACGAATATGATCAGTTGGGGTCCGACTTTGTGACCATTTTTTGAGGCTCTAGGGTGTACTAGTGGGTTAGGATTGATGATTGGATGAACATTCATGTTCGGGTAATCGAAATCCGAGCCACGGATCACCCGGAATGACTAAAACAAGATTTTGAACGGATTAAAGTTTCAAGTTGATTCATGGCTGTAGGTCATGACTTGGGGACTGATCTTAGGGTGTTCTTGAGTGTACTAATGTGTAGGGTTGTTTGGTTAGACGAAGATATATATAAAATTCATCGAAAATCGACACCCGGAGCTCAAGTTATGACCAGACGAATGTTTAATTAAACTTATGGTTATAAAATTTGAACTTATGATATAAATAATGATTTTTATTATTATTAAATTACTTATGATATAAAAGTAATTATTTTAATTTAAGACTTATGATATATATATTTATTATATCATTTATTAATTACATTATGATTAATTATACATTTAATTAAACTTATGATTAATAATACTTTTATTATTAATGAAAGATACTTATGATAAGTATTAAACTTATGTTATGAGGTTATAATAAGACTTATAATAAAGATTAATTAATTATTTAATTATTATAAGGCTTAGTTATTATTTAGTTATAATTTAATTATTAAATACTTATGGTTTAATAATTATAATTACATACTCATGATATGATTAAAAATTCATTATTAATTAATAATACTTATGATATGATTAAAAATTTATTATTAATTAATAATACTTATATTATAATTAATATTTAATTAATTAATTAAATACTTATGTTATATTAATTATACCATTTAAACTTATGTTAACTTTAATAATTCAATTAAGCTTATGAGATGATATGATTATACATATATGACTTTAAATAGCATTATAACTTATATTATTAACATAATTTATACTTTAAAATTTAAGGTTGACTAAGTTTGACCAAGGTTGACTTTTGAGTTGACTTTCGGTTGACTTTGACTTTCAGTTGACTTTTGACTTTCTAATTAAGGAAACTTTGCTAAGTTAAAAACTTTCCAAAAATGGCAACTTTCTAAATATGGAAGCTTTTCAAAAATAGAAACATTTCTAAAATAGAAACTTTCCAAAATAGAAACTTACTAAAAATAGAAAGTATGTGTTATATGCTGTCCTGATCATACCGAAACATACTGAGTGTTGTTCTATGCTTACTTGCAACAAGTACTATAGCTATTACACTAAGACTTGACCTAAGTTAATTATCTATATCGACCTACTTTACTTATAGATCAACGTTGTAATCATTCTTGATCACTTTATCATTTGCGTTTCACGTTTCTGTGTTGTTACTTCGATTTCGTTAAGGTGAGTTATAGTCTCATTTTTCTATTTTAAATCTTTTGGGATGAGAATGCATGCATTTTATTTCTACATATTGGACACAAGTGGAAGTTGGTTTAAGTTATTCATTGTGAGTCAAACAAAAATATTCCCTAATCTGGTAATTGTAATAACTGGTTTCTACTGGTGAACGCGAATCCTATGGATAGATCTATCGGGCCTGACAGCCCCATTTCGTGCTAGTCGCTTTAGCAGTTTATAAGCGGAATGTATTAGTACTTCGTTATTTTTGAAGATACACCTGTCCAGTGTATATTATTATTTGGTAAGGGTATGGAAATGATTAAGTGATTACCAGGTGGCTCACGGGTTAATGGAATAATATTTTTATATGTTTTCGAGCATATAATTTTATGGTCCAAAATGAGTCTTTATGTTTTCAAACATAAATTTTTATGGTTTAAATTAAATATTGTTTGCAATGTTAAACCTATAATTCACTCAATATTTTGGTTGACAGTTTACTCGCATGTTTTATTCTCAGGTTCATGATTGATTGCTTCCGATGTGCTTAGAGAGTCTGCATATTTATGATGGCAGCTTTTGTTAAACATTAACTTGCATTCTATTTTGATACATTAAATTGTGGGTGTTTGTTGACTTTGTTTTGGTCAACTTTTGGTTAAGTATTTATGTATGGTTTTTCTAAACTTACATTTTTTGGTAGGCTTCCTTTATAGGAAATCATTTTTAAATAAAGAATGCAAGGTTATTTATTAAATTCATTTAGAGTTATGATCAAGCTGTGGGACCAAGATAACGATGATCGTCAAGTGTACTTTGACGGGTCATTAAAGTTGGTATCAAAGCCTTGGTTGTAGGGAATTATGTAGAGACCCGTCCTAATCCATCCGGACGAAGTCCATATCGATTATAAACGATTCACAATAGTTGATTACATCGCGAGGTACTTGACCTCTATATGATACATTTTACAAACATTGCATTCGTTTTTGAAAGACAATCTTTCATTACATCAAAAGTTGACGGCAGGAATACCATTTCATAATATATCTAACTATAATTGACTTAATAATAATCCTGATGAACGCGACGACTCGAATGCAACGTCTTTTGAAATATGTCATGAATGACTTCAAGTAATATCTCTAAAATGAGCAAATGCACAGCGGAAGATTTCTTTCATACCTGAGAATAAACATGCTTTCAAGTGTCAACCAAAAGGTTGGTGAGTTCATTAGTTTAACATAAATAATCATTTCATAATTTTAATAGACCACAAGATTTCATATATTTCCATTTCTCATAAACATACGTCCCATGCATAGAGACAAAAATATCATTCATATGGATTGAACACCTGGTAACCGACATTAACAAGATGCATATAGAATATCCCCTTCATTCCGGGATCCTCCTTCGGACATGATATAAATTTCGAAGTACTAAAGCATCTGGTACTTTGGATGGGGTTTGTTAGGCCCAATAGATCTATCTTTAGAGTTCGCGTCAATTAGGGTGTCTGTTCCCTAATTCTTAGATTACCAGACTTAATAAAAAGAGGCATATTCGATTTCAATAATTCAACCATATAATGTAGTTTCGATTACTTGTGTCTATTTCGTAAAACATTTATAAAAATTGGGCATGTATTCTCAGCCCAAAAATATAAAGGGTAAAAAAGGCAAATGAAACTCACCTAATGTATTTTGTAGTAAAAATACATATAACATCAATGAACAAGTGTAAGGTTGGCCTCGGATTCACGAACCTATATCATTTGTATATTTATTAATATACATAATTGTAATCGAACAAATATATATGTATTTATTATTAGTGATATACTTCTTTTATGTTAATAACTTATATACATTTCATTATTTAATTAAGTGTATTCATTTTGTATACTAATATAGTTAAGTTATATATTAAATATAATTTTATGTATTTACTCTTTTGTCTACCAAATGCTAGTTATAATAACACTAGAATAATTATACAGATAAAAATAACAATTTTCATAGTACTAATAATATTAATGATAGTATTAATAATAGTTTTTATAAAAAAAAAAAGATTTAAAGTTATGATACTTTTAGTAATAATTATATTAATTTTTAATAATAATTGTACTTGTTAATGATAATCATTTTAATGAAAATGATACTATTATTAATAATACTTATGATAATAACAATAGTTCTAATATTTATAAAATAACAATAATAATAATTTTAATCATACTAGTGATAATAATACTAAAGTGATAAAAATTATGTTTTTAGTAATACATATAATAATGCTAATGATAATATTAAGAATAATAATATTAACAGTAGTTATACCTACATATTCATAAAAGTATTAATAGGTGATGAATCATAATTATAATGCTAATAGATGACATTCATAATACTTGATAATAATAATAATACCAATAATAATACTAATACTTAATAATAATACTAATAATAACAATATTAATCAATAACAATAATAATAATAATAATAAAAATCAATAATTATAATAATAATAATAATCATAATAATAATAAAAGAACATGTGACTACCTCAAGTGAATGAATTTCCAAAAAAAAAAAAAACAGCCCTTGCCCGGGCTCGAACCCGTGACCTCCCGCTCACCCTTCACTCCCTCAAACCATCCCGCTGTTACTTATCTTTCTGATATATTCTACCAGTTAATTTTTATAACACGTATTAATCTTGCATCCACTTCTCCTTCCTCTTCACTGAAATTCGCCCCGTATCCAATTCAGATTCTAAAAACGTTTTACTTACTTAATTTCAAGGCACAGCTACGTTTATAAATTAGTTAGATAAATTAAAACTACAGAAAATTTAAAAAAAAAACTCGCTGTGACAGGAGGTGGAACACGACATGAACACAATTTCAATTTCGAGATTAAAGTATGTTTTAGACAGAAATTAAAACATGAAAAGGTGCTAAATTTCTATTAGAAACTTCATGTATCCTCAATTGATCTTAAAACAACAAATTGAAATCAAATTTTGTGATGAACAATAAGGTTGACTTTTAAATTCAAACACTTTGACTCCGAAATTAAACCTCATTTTAAAGAATTAGAACATAGGCTTTTGCAGAAAGTTTGTTTAACGAATTCCTAACATGACTGCATTTTTGGTTTTTGAAATTTCAATCGAAATCGATTTATGGTGTTTTGAGTTTCAAGAACAGAGGAAACAATTTTCTTAAATGAGTTTGGTTTTTATTTTTCTAATTACAGTATAAACTCTTATTGTATATATATGATAAAATCGAATATTTCCAGCAGTAAAATTGATTGTAATCTTATGGAGATAATCGACAGGAATATTATGCAGGTACAGAAAAAATAAATAAAATAGATAATAGTTGAAGTGATCACTAACTAATTTTGGTTATATCTGTCTGTTTTCAATCTTAGTACAGAATTTGGATAGAAAGCAAAATTTATAATAGCTTTAAGTTGACTGCATCAATCTTGAAATATTTATCTGTTTTCATAATTAATAATTATAATAATAATAATAATAATAATAATCTAATTAAATTAAATACTGATTATTTATATATCAGTATGTACAGCATATATGTACGTAATCTATATATTTGTATATGCATCTATATTTGGTATATGTATAAGTATTTAATTATAATTTGTAAATATACTTTCATATAACTGTTATTATATCCGTATTTATATACAATTCAGTATTTTATTTAATTAACATTATTAATAATAAGGCATATTATATAATGGGTCTGTATGTATGTATATAACAGTATATACGTGTATATATATATACTCTCCATATGTGTTTATGTATGTATAATTGTTTGTCATATATGTATATGTATATATATTTGTAAGTGTATTAATAATATCACTAATACTAATAATAGGTATATAAATAACAATACATTTAATAATAATAATAGCAATAATAAAAGTGTATCAAATTTCCATATTATGATTTTAATAATATTACTAATACTAATATTAATGCTAATAATAATATAGTATCTATAGTTAAATTTGTAATTACATTTAATATATTAATATTACAACTCATTAATCATGTAATATTTATTAATTATATTATATGTTACTTGGTAATAATTATTAATATAACAAATCCAATGTATCTAATTCCATATCTATATATTATGTATATATATATATATATATATATATATATATATATATATATATATATATATATATATATATATATATATATATATATTACAACTCATTAATCATGTAATATTTATTAATTATATTATATGTTACTTGGTAATAATTATTAATATAACAAATCCAATGTATCTAATTCCATATCTATATATTATGTATATATATATATATATATATATATATATATATATATATATATATATATATATATATATATATATATATATACTTTCGAATTACAATTTCTATAATTATATTTTAGTTATCAAGTTTTATTACATAGATGGATATATATTAATTTTATAAATAAACTCACTTAATACATTGTTGTCAAATTAGAATCATTTACATTCAATATACCATCTATAATTAACTAAACAGTTTCCTATGATGAATTTTAAATTATTATAAATTATCCTTTTATAATAACTAAATCACATAATAGTTCATTAATATATTTAACTTATTATATATAATTATTTACATATATATTTATTTATATTTACATTTCTAGTTACAATTAAAGGTTCGTGAATCGTCGGGAATAGTCAAAGGTTAAACGAATATATTAAAACAGTTCAAAAATATTGAGACTCAACTTTACAGACTTTGCTTATCGTGTCGGAAATATATTGAGATTAAAGTTTAAATTTGGTCGGAAATTCTCGGGTCATCACAGTACCTACCCGTTAAAGAAATTTTGTCTCGAAATTTGAGTGATGTGGTCATGGCTAACAATAAAAATGTTTTCATGACGAATATGAGTTGATAAATTGAGTTTTATCATCATTGAGTAATATAGAATAAACAATTCGATTATTCGAAGCGTACGAGTGAAGCTATCACGAAGTATAGAGGTAGAGATTTAACTTTTGACGTAGATACGATGGATTTCCGAAATTCAAGGAGTAAAAAGAAAATCTTGGAGATCCATTAGATCTGATTCTTCGGCGAGTAAGGAAATTAAGATCACTTTAATTAAATACGGTGATCTGTCTTGATTACTCTGTCTGATATTTCCCTTATAAATTAAGCTCTTCCGTTCCATTATTCTCACCATTCCTATACTTTCTTTCTTAGTTCATACATCCAAAAGATTGTGAAAATGCTTATTCCAGTTCTAATCCTTGATATTTTTCTAATTATCATTTCTGTCATCCTTCTTTTCAATCTTCCATCAGAAGAATCTGTTTACTTCTACTATTACCTTGGGGTGATATTATTCTTAATTATACCGTGTCTTTATATTGCTATTCGTATTAATATCCATGGTTTGTAACCTCCGTGTTATTATTTGGGTTTTATAGCTTCCTTTATATTTCGATGTCTCTGCTTCTGTCCTTCTGTAATCATTGACATCCACAGTTAATGCTCTCTCCTATTTTGCTACGATTTATACTCTAATTTTCTATTTCTTTTGGAGCTTTGTCCTTTCGTTTCTTCTTTTTACGATTGGACATCTCTGGTAATGGTCCAGAATTCGTAGATATGGAGTTCAAAATTAACTTAATGTTCTAAGCAAGAAAGAACATAATAGCACGATTTGACTTGTCAAATTACCAGAATCACTGAGAATAGAACTATCAAGAATATATTTTCTTGATATGTTCAGAAGTTAATTTGAATGAAAGAGTTATGTAACATGGCACGTGATGACGATATGATCTGTGAATCATCACGTTCCATTAGAAACTCAGCATGACTTACTTAATATAATCACGTTGATCAAGTGTCATTATATTATACTAACTCATGCATCAGTTCCCAACACTACTTCAAAAACATTCATATTTTAAGCTCGAAAGTTTACAGAATATAGAAACTAACAGTTTCTATATGATGTAACACTGATAGCACGAAGAGATTATTGATTTCAGATAAAAATAGTTATGAAAATATCTTCAGAAATATGGAGGATATTTATAATGAAAGATACGATGATATCTTGGAATTTCTAATATCGATGGATGATGAAGAAGATTTATCTGTAAGGGTTTAGATTCGGAAGCAAGGTATTCGCTAAAGATTTCATCAAAAACAGAATCATTTGGATTCTTTGAAGTCGAACTTATTCTTTGTGATTTGTCCACGGCTTCCTTCATAGTTTCGCATAATCCGCTTTTCGGTACTAAATTTTCTATTGTGTGTTTCCAAAACTCCATTCTTTATCATCAAATTTTCGACAGTTAAGGTCGTGTACAGTTTGTGCTGCTGTATTTCAGCTTTTTCAGAATTTTAGAATGGAAGATCATAATTTTAAGAGATAAATGTTATGTGTTTGCATATAACTGTTGATATAGACATGCTGTGAGATTTCAAAATACTGATTGCTGATTCTCAGTATTTGGTACGGCAATTCTCGTTACAAGGTGCGGTTGAGTACATGATGAGGCTTCAATAGATAAATTTAGTGATTTGTCGGAGAGATTTAAACCAAGGAGCGACAAGGTTGCTGGTACATCTGCTGGTAATATGGTGGAATATAATAAAAGGTTCCCCTGTAACAATAAAAGAGTACACATATAAATCAAGGTTATAATGAGGTTTTTTCGAACGAAGAGTCGGAGTTGACTTGCTGGAGCTGTGACAAATTTGGCTAATTTGAAAAGAGATTGCAAAGTTATTTTCGGTAATAATAACACTAAAGGAATTAGCACAGCTACACGTTAAATGTTTACTCAGTTTCCGAGTGTTTTCAGGTGCATAACTATATACATAAATCTTTCTTTCCGTAGATGAAGTGCGGTTGGTTCATCCTATCGATTGAAGTGTTTTCAAGAATTATGAAATGTTTGAACGCAGATTGGAATCGTCAAAATACAAATGAGGTTTAAGATGAAATCAAGTGGCAAACTTGAAGAGTTATTTAGTTTCATATATTATAATCAATATTTTAATTCATTTTTAATTGTCCAATGTCATTAGTCCACAGTCGATAATCCACAGTTAACAGTCCAATAATTCATATATAATTTAATATATAATATTCGAATTAATTAATTCATATCGTGACCCGTGTACATGTCTCAGACTTGATCACAACTCAAACTATATATATTATTGTAGAATCAACCTCAACCCTGTATAGAGAACTCGATCATTACTGCATATAGAGTGTCTATGGTTATTCCAAATAATATATATAGATGCGTCGATATGATATGTCAAAACCTTGTATACATGTCCCGATATTTAAAGTGCGTAAAAATAAATAACAGAAATTTAAATGACAATAAATAAAGTGCATAAAGTAAATAACAGAATTTAAATGACGATAAATAAAATTACGAGAATGTAAATTGCGATAATTAAATTACGATAAATAAAATGTAATCAATTAGCTATAATCAATTAGCTAGGAACAGTTAGCGTGGATTCTTAATAAAATTTCTCATAGTTAATTTGTTTGTTTCTAACAATTTTTATTTTTTGTCAAATGTTTTCTTCATTATGCCACTTGTTGGATTCTGGTATGTCAAAATCCAAATATGAAATTGAATGAAAATGGTTATTTTGTGGTGAACGGATTCGTATATCTGTGGATGTAAGTAGGATAGTAAATGACTGTTGAATGAGATTCGAAGAATGTACAATGTAACTTATTAATGTGAAATCTAAATATTCCTCGGGTATTACCTACCCGTTAAAATATTTTCACCATTAACAGTTTGTACGAAAGAATTTTTAATTACAATCTTTATGAAAATATATACATATATATTTTCTTCAGATATAATCACGGATTTAATGAGTTAATGTGATATTAAACTCATTTGATTTATTGTTAGAACAAGAATATATAATCTCTAAAACATTAGAGATTACATAATCGCCATACTGAATGAAGATAATTGATGTAGAACGATACGTAGAACGATGATTATGCTTGTGGTATAGATTACGAGGTTGAGACGTGTGATGATATTGTTATTGGTACTGGTTATGCTGCTGGTGCTGCGGATGGTGGTACTGTTGCTGTCGGTGCTACAAGTGTTGTTGGTATTGAGGTTGGTGATGATGTTGGTGTAGTAAGTATAGCTTGTAGATCATGCACCATCCTTGTCAGGTTTTCTATTCTACCCTCTATCATTTCTATCCATCCACTCATCTGATTTGATAGATCTTGATTATCAATTCGAAGTTTCCTAACTTCTTCTAATATTCCCCTTCTATTGGTATTCGGAAGTAGAGGTTGAATATTTTCTGAGATTGCAGTAATGCGACCTTCGAGGTGGAAAACTTTAGCAAGAAAGGTGGATACAGTGTTGCGCATAGGTTCACCGGTGAGTACATCGTTTTCTTCGATGTTAGGAGGTAAGTTTGGTTCGCAGTAGGGCTCGCCTTCTTCATTTCTCCATCGAGTGAGTAAGTCTCGGACCCACCCCCATCTCCTCCAGAAAGAAAAATAACTAAATGGTTGAGGCACTTCTGGTTCATTGACTTCGGATTCTGCTTCAATATACATCTCGAAATCGGTTCCGGAACTAATGGAATCCAAGCTAGGTGTAGGATCCATCTCCCACGATCAGTTAAAGGGTTTTGATATGAAATGATTTTCGAATATCGAATGATATCCTAATTATATATAGAATATCTATACATACTTCCAAAAATCCCGTGAATTACGGAGAAAATTAAGGAAACGTGTCAGATAAAGTCTACAGTGACAGATACGCTATGATATGAATTTATTTATACACAGTCTATGCAATAGAGGCAGTAAGACATATCTAGACTTTAAGGATGATATGCAAATAATTTTCGACACTAATGATAAGCAAAACTTTTGACATGCAGACACGGTCGAAGTCCAGACTCACTAATGCATTCTAACGACTTATCAGTTACACACTAATGCAGACCTGGTTCGCTAAGACCACCGCTCTGATACCAACTGTAGAGACCCGTCCTAATCTATCCGGACGAAGTCCATATCGATTATAAACGATTCACAACAGTTGATTACATCGCGAGGTATTTGACTTCTATATGATACATTTTACAAACATTGCATTCGTTTTTAAAAGACAATCTTTCATTACATCAAAAGTTGATGGCAGGAATACCATTTCATAATATATCTAACTATAATTGACTTAATAATAATCCTGATGAACGCGACGACTCGAATGCAACGTATTTTGAAATATGTCATGAATGACTCCAAGTAATATCTCTAAAATGAGCAAATGCACAGCGGAAGATTTCTTTCATACCTGAGAATAAACATGCTTTCAAGTGTCAACCAAAAGGTTGGTGAGTTCATTAGTTTAACATAAATAATCATTTCATAATTTTAATAGACCACATGATTTCATATATTTCCATTTCACATAAACATACGTCCCATGCATAGAGACAAAAATATCATTCATATGGATTGAACACCTGGTAACCGATATTAACAAGATGCATATAGAATATCCTCATCATTCCGGGATCCTCCTTCGGACATGATATAAATTTCGAAGTACTAAAGCATCCGGTACTTTGGATGGGTTTGTTAGGCCCAATAGATCTATCTTTAGAGTTCACGTCAATTAGGGTGTCAGTTCCCTAATTCTTAGATTACCAGACTTAATAAAAAGAGGCATATTCGATTTCAATAATTCAACCATATAATGTAGTTTCGATTACTTGTGTCTATTTCGTAAAACATTTATAAAAATTGCGCATGTATTCTCAGCCCAAAAATATAAAGGGTAAAAAAGGCAAATGAAACTCACCTAATGTATTTTGTAGTAAAAATACATATAACATCAATGAACAAGTGTAAGGTTAGCCTCGGATTCACGAACCTATATCATTTATATATTTATTATTATACATAATTGTAATCGAACAAATATATATGTATTTATTATTAGTGATATACTTCTTTTATGTTAATAACTTATATACATTTCATTATTTAATTAAGTGTATTCATTTTGTATACTAATATAGTTAAGTTATATATTAAATATAATTTTATGTATTTACTCTTTTGTCTACCAAATGCTAGTTATAATAACACTAGAATAATTATACAGATAAAAATAATAATTTTTATAGTACTAATAATATTAATGATAGTATTAATAATAGTTTTTATAAAAAAAATAGATTTAAAGTTATGATACTTTTAGTAATAATTATATTAATTTTTAATAATAATTGTACTTGTTAATGATAATCATTTTAATGAAAATGATACTATTATTAATAATACTTATGATAATAACAATAGTTCTAATATTTATAAAATAACAATAATAATAATTTTAATCATACTAGTGATAATAATACTAAAGTGATAAAAATTATGTTTTTAGTAATACATATAATAATGCTAATGATAATATTAAGAATAATAATATTAACAGTAGTTATACCTACATATTCATAAAAGTATTGATAGGTGATGAATCATAATTATAATGCTAATAGATGACATTCATAATACTTGATAATAATAATAATACCAATAATAATACTAATACTTAATAATAATACTAATACTTAATAATAATACTAATAATAATAATAAAAATCAATAATAATAATAATAATAATAATAATCATAATAATAATAAAAGAACATGTGAATACCTCAAGTGAATGAATTTCCCAAAAAAAAAAAAAAACAGCCCTTGCCCGGGCTCGAACCCGTGACCTCCCGCTCACCCTTCACTCCCTCAAACCATCCCGCTGTTACTTATCTTTCTGATATATTCTACCAGTTAATTTTTATAACACGTATTAATCTTGCATCCACTTCTCCTTCCTCTTCACTGAAATTCGCCCCGTATCCAATTCAGATTCTAAAAACGTTTTACTTACTTAATTTCAAGGCACAGCTACGTTTATAAATTAGTTAGATAAATTAAAACTACAGAAAAAAAAAAAAAAAAAAACTCGCTGTGACAGGAGGTGGAACACGACATGAACACAATTTCAATTTCGAGATTAAAGTATGTTTTAGACAGAAATTAAAACATGAAAAAGGTGCTAAATTTCTATTAGAAACTTCCTGTATCCTCAATTGATCTTAAAACAAAAAATTGAAATCAAATTTTGTGATGAACAATAAAGTTGACTTTTAAATTCAAACACTTTGACTTCGAAATTAAACCTCGTTTTAAAGAATTAGAACATAGGCTTTTGCAGAAAGTTTGTTTAACGAATTCCTAACATGACTGCATTTTTGGTTTTTGAAATTTCAATCGAAATCGATTTATGGTGTTTTGAGTTTCAAGAACAGAGGAAACAGTTTTCTTAAATGAGTTTGGTTTTTATTTTTCTAATTGCAGTATAAACTCTTATTGTATATATATATGATAAAATCGAATATTTCCAGCAGTAAAATTGATTGTAATCTTATGGAGATAATCGACAGGAATATTATGCAGGTACAGAAAAAATAAATAAAATAGATAATAGTTGAAGTGATCACTAACTAATTTTGGTTATATCTGTTTGTTTTCAATCTTAGTACAGAATTTGGATAGAAAGCAAAATTTATAATAGCTTTAAGTTGACTGCATCAATCTTGAAATATTTATCTGTTTTCATAATTAATAATTATAATTATATTAATAATAATAATAATCTAATTAAATTAAATACTGATTATTTATATATCAGTGTGTACAGCGTATATGTAAGTAATCTATATATTTGTATATACATCTATATTTGGTATATGTATAAGTATTTAATTATAATTTGTAAATATACTTTCATATAACTGTTATTATCCGTATTTATATACAATTCAGTATTTTATTTAATTAACATTATTAATAATAAGGCATATTATATAATGGGTCTGTATGTATGTATATAACAATATATACGTGTATATATATATATACTCTGCATATGTGTTTATGTATGTATAATTGTTTGTCATATATGTATATGTATATATATTTGTAAGTGTATTAATAATATCACTAATACTAATAATAGGTATATAAATAACAATACATTTAATAATAATAATAGCAATAATAAAAGTGTATCAAATTTCCGTATTATGATTTTAATAATATTACTAATACTAATATTAATGCTAATAATAATATAGTATCTATAGTTAAATTTGTAATTACATTTAATATATTAATATTACAACTCATTAATCATGTAATATTTATTAATTATATTATATGTTACTTGGTAATAATTATTAATATAACAAATCCAATGTATCTAATTCCATATCTATATATTATGTATAGAAATCATATATATATATATATATATATATATATATATATATATATATATATATATATATATATATATATATATATATATACATATATATACATATATATACTTTCGAATTACAATATCTATAATTATATTTTAGTTATCAAGTTTTATTACATAGATTGATATATATTAATTTTATAAATAAACTCACTTAATACATTGTTGTCAAATTAGAATCATTTACATTCAATATACCATCTATAATTAACTAAACAGTTTCCTATGATGAATTTTAAATTATTATAAATTATCCTTTTATAATAACTAAATCACATAATAGTTCATTAATATATTTAACTTATTATATATAATTATTTACATATATATTTATTTATATTTACATTTCTAGTTACAATTAAAGGTTCGTGAATCGTCTGGAAATGGTCAAAGGTTAAACGAATATATTAAAACAGTTCAAAAATATTGAGACTCAACTTTACAGACTTTGCTTATCGTGTCGGAAAAATATTGAGATTAAAGTTTAAATTTGGTCGGAAATTCCCTGGTCATCACAAATTAGGCTGCATTGATGTCGTTACCTGAGTCAATTGGGTGAATTAGTGAGTCTAGTCTACAGCCCGACCTATAGCGTATTATTATATGTGGTTATTTGTATCCTATAAGTAGGTATATGATTACCATACATACATCTCTTCTATCTTCTGATTCCGGGAGGAACTCCTATTCCAATTAAATGAATTCTCCAACTCTTATGAGTGTTTATCTTTTATAAGAACACCTCGATTAGTGAAACTGAGGGATGTCATTCCTGACTTCTGAAATTCTCGACATTTCTATGTCATCTATTATGGTTATGTATAACGTTTTAGTTATATTATGCGAGATGTCATTCTTGACTTCTAGGGGCTCGGAATTTCAATGTCAGCTATTATGTTTAGGCATATAACATTCTTGTTATATTACGTGCCTTTGTGCCTTTGTGCCTTTGTGCTTTGGGTTGCGAACCAGAAATGTCATTCTTGACATTTAAAGATTCTTGATACTTCAAAGACATTTTTATGTCATCGTTACTGTTATTCATTACTTTTGATATTTTTGTCTCTTTGTGTTATCCTTAGCACACTGTTTAAGAAATCGTTCTAAAGGAAATTGTGTTGAAATTTGAGGTTGACCACGTGTCCTGACCTTATGTAGTGCTATTGAAATGGAACTATGAATTAGTGAAATATAATGGCGTCTGGCCAACGGGACTATATTACGTTAATTCATATAGAAATTCCAACATTCTGGCATGAGGAATAGAAAGCGAGTCAAAGAAAATTTTTACATCACTCATTCAGAAATTTCAATGTTACTACATGAGTAAGGAAAATACTCATTTTCCTATTTGTTGATAGATGAGAAACTCGTTTTAACCAAACTTCCTATCTCATGTTTTATCCTTCATACCTCACTTGTTAGCAACAGCTTCACAGGTGAACAGTTTTGGCCCAAGGACTTATGTCCTAATGGTAGTCAAAACAACATCTAATTCATTGGTTTTCATGACCTCGTAACATTTGTTGATCAAATGTCGCACGACGATCCAAGTCCTTCACTCGATCTTCTATGATCTTACCTCAACTCGTAACCTCTGAAATACGAATACTCTGTTTATCATCAGGATTTTTACACATTTGTTTAATTGGGCGGTCCTCGTGAGATTTTTAGACAAATAAAAGTAATAAAATGTAACATCCCGTCTTTTTCCGTTTTACTTTTCGTTTAATTATTTTAAAAGTCCGTTATATAATTATAACATCTTCCGTTAATACGCGTTTTTAAAATATTCCGTTTAGGTAATTCACGCACTCGCTTTTAAACTCGAGGGACTAATGTTGTCAAGTGGGCAAAGATGTTTCTAGGTCAAATGGTCAAACCACCATCTCTTCCACTCATTCACCTCCTCACTCCTTACTACTTTCACTTTATTCTCTCAAACACTAAATCAAAGAATCATCATCCATTTTGAATCTAGCAAGCATTCTTCAAAACAAATTATATATTTGGAATCCTTGCATCTTCCTCTTCGAATCCATACCAACTTCATCTCATTTGGGTAACTTTCTAAAAACACTAGATTTTATGTTCTTAATGTTTTTGACTTATAAAAGTGTTAGTTAGTGTCTATGGCTCAAGTATAACATGAATATATGATTTGCATGCTCGATCTTGTTGTTTTAGTGTAACTAGCTTGAACTTGAAAGGTGTGTGTTTAATCTTGAGTTTTGGATGATTAAATGTTGTTGTTATGTTAAAGTTCATGTATTAAATGTGTTACTAGCATCATTAGATTCAATTTGATGTGTAGGTTGATTAAGAAAACTTCACTAACATGATTATTGATTTTGTGATTTTGATTAGGGTTTGATAGACTTAAATATGAACTTTTGATGTATTGAATGCTATGAAATGTTGTTGGTAAGTGTTTAGTTGTATTGTATGCGTAATTACCTACGAAACGGCGTATTATATGTAAGTAGTAAGTTCACGAATTATCAATTTACATTTATGATCTTGAATGTAATAAATGATGAACATTTAATGGGGTTTTGGTTATTGTAAATGTTGGATTGATTGATGAAATATGCTTAGTTATTTTTCTTGTCAAAATACCTTTCCAACGGTGTAAGATACATGATTTAAGTGTTTACGGTTCACAATTTGTGTTTGTTTAAGTTTTGGTTCGAGACTTGTGAAATTTTAGCAAACTGCAACTGCCCAGGTGTTTGGACGCCGTCCCAACCTTTGGATGCCGTCCAGGCCTTCATTGCTGGACGCCGTCCAGCCAATCTGGACGCCGTCCAAATGAACTGCAGAATTCTGTTTTGATTGGTCGTTTACCGTTTAATTTTAACTATGATACGCACCTACGATTAACATGTAACTTATTCTAACATGTTCATATATGATTATATAACTCAGAATAATTGTCCGAGACCCGACCCGAACGTGTTGACTTTTTCGTTGACTTTGACTTGACCAAAGTTGACTTTTATTCAAACGTAATTGAATACTTATGCAATCCTTCTAGCGTGCTTTTATACTTGTATCTTGCATGAAACTTGACAATGTGACTCACATGCTATATTAATCGAGTCGTAACGAGCCATAGGACTAATTGAACAACTTTTACCGACTTCATGCTTTCCGATATTGATACAACCTATTGTTTAGGTCGAGACTAGCATTCTTTCTTGCACACGTTTACTTTGTGAAGTACATTTACATTCGTGCACTCAAGGTGAGATCATAGTCCCACTTTTACTCTTTTATACTTACATTTGGGATGAGAAAACATACATGTTTCATTTTATAAAGTGAACACAAGTACGAAAACAAATATTCTACGTACGAGTTAGAACAAAAATGCCTCAATTTTATTATCATTAGTTACACTTGTCGGGTGTAAGCGAGAACTTATGTTGTATGGCCATATGGGTTTGACAAACCCTCATTCGGACAGTTCGCTACCGTTATGCGGATGAAATATATTTTCGAGAATAAGTGTAGGTTCTAACACTATGTGTATGGGGTAACGTTAGTTAAGCCTTGATAATTGGGTGCTCGTGATAACAAATTTTAGAATGGTTTACTATTATTTCAACGTTATAAATCTTGTGGTTCAACTTACATACTCACTTACTAAACCTATGATTTCACCAACATTTTTCGTTGACAGTTTTCTATATGCTTTCTCAGGTCCTTGAACGCTAAGTGATACATGCTTCCGCACTCTATTTTTGATACTTGCTTGGATGTCGAGTATACATGCATACTTGGAGCGTCTTTTGACTTTACTTAAATTGTGTCGCATAGATTTCATTTGTACTTAAAACGTTGTGACTTATTTAGTCGGTGAACTACTTTGTAAACTTTGAAACATCCTTACATTTGAAATGAATGCGACATATTTTTGGTCAAACGTTATTTTAAAGACTTATGACCACGTAACGGGACCTAAGTAGACGGCGCCGTCAATGAAGATTTTGTCGGGTCGCTACATAAAATATTCTATCACGTATGCAATTTATAGAATCATATATGTACATATAAAATCAAATGAATAAATTTACCTTTACCTATTTTGGTTAGTACATACTAAATTATACCTTCAAACTTATTTTAAAACCACTCCTTTATTGAGTTGTTTAACTGAATCAATTTTTTTTATATAAAATGGTACACGTTGTACATACTTCTAAATTTACTAAGAACTTTGTTCCGTTTATGTTGTCAAATCAAACATTTAGAGCTTTTTCAAAACTTCATTGATTGGTTATATAAAAATTTTCGCAATTACTCTACAATGTGTTTGGGTCACAGTTCTTCTTGTCCTGTATTTAAGGATGAAATTTACCATTAAGTCAATTGATAAAAATTCTTACGCCACTTTGGATGGCGGTTTTATAAAATTGTTGGGAAGTCTTTGCGCTCATAAAATTTTCCCTCTTATGGTTGGACATGACCGAAACGCGGACCGATAAATCAGTTTTCTGAGGTACGTTCAGTGGTCACCCCGTTCTCAGGAAAGGCACTGGGTGGGTTTTTACCCCAACTGTTGTTATAGTTAGTATCACAGATAGATATTACACTAGACCATCTGAGAAGTTTCTACTCTCGATATTCACGGCTAACCGCAACACCCTCGTAAAACATCAATCCTATGATTCAATACTTTGAGGTGCACGAAATCATTTTTGGAGATTCATCTCACTTGGAGTCGGACATTCATCCGCACACAAATTTAAGAATAAGGATGAATCCTAGATTGACTCGATCATTATGCGAGGAAGTTCACTCTCATTGAAAGATCACACCTTTCGTACGTCTTCCTTTCGAAAATGTAATGAAAATTTACTTTGAAATCTATGATCCTCGTTATCCCCTTTGAAGGAATTGCCTTAAACATCTATACCACTGATGTGACTACTCTATATATTTCTTCCTTCGTTGGTTGCAACTGTATCTCATTCGTCCTAGTTCGTCCCCTATGGAAGCTCCTGTTTTGTTTGTTAAAGAAGAAAGATGGTTCGTTCTGATTGTGTATTGATTATCGTGATTTGAATAAGCTTACTATTAAGAATCGTTACCCTCTTCCGAGAATTGATGATCTATTCGATCAGCTTTAAGGTTCGTCCATTTATCCTAAGATTGATCTCTGTTCTGGTTATCATCAATTACGCGTTAAAGAAACTGGTATTCCGAAAACCGCTTTTCGTACTCGTTATGGTCATTACGAATTTCTGGTTATGCTGTTCGGATTGACTAACGCACTTGCAGTATTCATGGACCTCATGAACCGTGTGTAGTCCTTATCTGGACAAGTTCGTTATTGTTTTAATCGATGATATTCTTATTGATAATGCTAAAAACGAACATATATTTCATAGCATTATTCCTCAAGAAAGACAAGCTTTTAGTTGCAATTGTTCTATTTAAAAGTGATATTCGTTTAAATAATAAAAGGTGAAGACAAAAGACAGATTCGACGAATTGAAGACGCAAACGACCAAAAAGCTCAAAAGTACAAAATACAATCAAAGAGGTTCCAATTATTGATAAGAAACGTCTCGAAATTACAAGAGTACAAGATTCAAAATGCAAAGTACAAGATATTAAATTGTACGCGAGGACGTTCGAAAATCCGGAACCGGGACCAGAGTCAACTCTCAACGCTCGACGCAACGGACTAAAAATTACAAGTCAACTATGCACATAAATATAATATAATATTTAAATAATTCTTATAATTATTTAATATATTATATTTATTTATAAAACCGTCGGTAAACAAAGAGCCAAACTCGTGTGAGCTGTAAAAGCAAACTCCGCGACTCGCGGAGTTTGAAGGCCAAAAGGGCCGCGAGTCGCGGAGCCCCAAGTTTTGAAATTCCCTATAAAACAAACCGAATTCTGATCATTTTTATCATCTTTTTCTTCTTCTCTCATAATACTACGTAAATAATTATATTTATATTTTAATTTTAATTTTAATTTTAATTATAATTCTAATAATAAGGGTATGTTAGCGAATATTGTAAGGGTGTAAGTCGAAATTCTGTCCGTGTAACGCTACGCTATTTTTAAGCATTGTAAGTTATGTTCAACCTTTTTACATTAATGTCTCGTAGCTAAGTTATTATTATGCTTATTTAATCCGAAGTAATCATGATGTTGGGCTAATTACTAAAACTGGGTAATTGGGCTTTGTACCATAATTGGGGTTTGGACAAAAGAACGACACTTGTGGAAATTAGACTATGGGCTATTAATGGGCTTTATATTTGTTTAACTAAATGATAGTTTGTTAATGTTAATATAAAGATTTACAATTGGGCGTCCCTATAAATTACCTTATACACTCGATCGGACACGATGGGCAGGGTATTTATATGTACGAATAATCGTTCATTTAACCGGACACGGGAATGGATTAATAGCCACTAGAATAATTAAAACAGGGGTGAAATTATGTACAAGGACACTTGGTATAATTGATAACAAAATATTAAAACCTTGGATTACACTTATTCAACATCCTGGTGTAATTATTAAACAAAGTATTAAAATCTTGTTACAGTTTAAGTCCCCAATTAGTTGGAATATTTAACTTCGGGTATAAGGATAATTTGACGAGGATACTCGCACTTTATATTTATGACTGATGGACTGTTATGGACAAAAACCAGACGGACATATTAAATTATCCAGGACAAAGGACAATTAACCCATGGGCATAAAACTAAAATCAACACATCAAACATCATGATTACGGAAGTTTAAATAAGCATAATTCTTTTATTTCATATTTAATTTCCTTTATTTTATATTTAATTGCACTTCTAATTATCGCATTTTTATTATATTTAATTGCACTTTTAATTATCGTACTTTTTAATTATCGCAAGTTTATTTTATCGCACTTTTATTATTCGCAACTTCATTATCATTATTTACTTTACGCTTTAATTTAAGTCTTGTATTTATTTTTATTATTTTACATTTGGTTTTAACTGCGACTAAAGTTTTAAAATCGACAAACCGGTCATTAAACGGTAAAAACCCCCCTTTATAATAATAATATTACTTATATATATATTTGTATTTTTATAAAAGTAAACTAATATAGCGTTAAGCTTTGTTTAAAAAGATTCCCTGTGGAACGAACCGGACTTACTAAAAACTACACTACTGTACGATTAGGTACACTGCCTATAAGTGTTGTAGCAAGGTTTAAGTATATCCATTCTATAAAAAAATAAATATCTTGTGTAAAATTGTATCGTATTTAATAATATTTCCTGCTAAAATTAATAAGTATTTTATACCCCTTAGCTTTAACATCAAGTTATTTTTGGCGCCGCTGCCGGGGAACTACTCTTAAAAGCCGGAAGCGCAACGCTAATATAAAAAAAAAAAAATTTTAGTTTACTTTTATTAAAATTCATTTTTATAAAAATACGTTTTAAATATTCGAAAATATAAAAAGAAAAACAAAAATATGGGTATTTTTAAGATTTTGATAAATATTTAAGTTTTATAAAGTTTCTTTAGTTTGTAAAAATATAAGTTTTATTTAATTTATTTTATAAATATATTTTATAAATAAAAAAAAACCTAAAATATATATATATATATATATATATATATATATATATATATATATATATATATATATATATATATATATATATATATATATATATATATATATATATATATATATATATCTAGCTTTAAGATTTTTATTTATAAAATTATAAAGTAGTCTAAACTTTTTTTATTCTAGTTTTGTTTTAAATATAAGTTTTTATTATACACATATTTTTTTTTATATATAAACAGAAAAATATAAAAACAGAAAATAAAAAATAAAAAAAAAAACGCGTCGAATTTTAAACCTGTCAGTTGAAATTTGGAACCCCGCGAGTCGCGGGGTTTGATGCTTTGAATACCGCAAGTCGCGGAGATAACCTGACACGCCGACAGAACCCTAATCAGGCATTAATTACGAATAATTATTATAATTATTAATATAAAACCCTAATTAGGTTTTAATTAAATAATTATTTTAGTTTTTATTAATATTTTGTTTAATTAGTTTAATTAATTTGTAAAATTAGTAGTTTTAATAAATAAATAATATAAAAATAATATTTTTATAAAAATTGTACTTTTTACAACTTTTTGTATATTTTTATATTTTGTCCCTTTTCAATCGTTTTAACGTAATATTTGTATTTTTAGCTCATATTTAGTTTTAAACTTAGTTTTTGCCATAGTTATTTTTACTTCTAGATTTTTAGGCTTTGCCGTAAAATCCCTTAAGTGCTTTTTATTTAGACTAAGATTTAGGTGCTTTAGAATTTTGCGACGCCTTTTTAAGTTTTAGTTTCTTTTTAAGTTATTTCCATTTGGGATATAGTTTTTCCTATAAGCTTTAATATTTTTAGACACCTTTTACTATGTACCAATTATCATTCCAATTAGTAATCTCAATTTGCGATTATAATTTTAAGTTAGTTGTAGTAATAAGGTTAGGTTAGTCAAGTGTTTTTAAGTTTTATAAGTTTCTTTTATATTTCCGTCACCTTTTATTTTTCAACTATTTTTCTTTTTCGACCTTTTTCGACGAGCTCTTTTTCTTTCTTATTTCTCGCTATTCTAGTTTTAAGACAGATTTTTATTCTACTTCTTATCTAAATTTCTTAAAAATTACGAAAATTTATTTTAAGTGGTTAAATTGATAGACATCAAAATTTTCTGGTTCGTAGTAATAGTTGGATTTGTACGTGGACCGGGTTATTGGAGCCAAACAGTCCTCAATTATATTGAGACCAAACGAATCCTGCCCCTCTGCTTCATCTTTTGGCTATTCGAAACGTGGGCAAAATCAGAAAAGTCTATTGATTGGATAACTTATTATAATTTTTCTTTCCTTTTAAAAACTAATAGGATATTCAGTGAATGCACCGAGCAAGACGTTCACCACCTATAACTAGATCAAGACATTTAGCAAATATTACTGCCGTTGATTTTTCTTTAGAATCGTCATCCAGTCGACCAAGTACTTCAGTTCAAATTTCCAATAATCCATTTTTTGAACCCGACCTCACAATTGAGAATCCGGAGAATATTCAGGAACGATTCGTAGATCCTGAACCACTAAAATTTCCTCCGGAACCACCAATCATTCAAACAGAGATTGTTGAAGAACGAACCATTAAATCAGAATCCTCTAGTGATTCCGATTCAACAAATTCAATTATGGAGAATCTGGAACCTTTAAGTATGGAAGACCGAATGAGAGCTAAACGCACTGGCCAAGGTCACGCAATAACTCATCCAGACATTAATGCGCCAGATTATGAAATCAAAGGACAAATTCTACACATGGTGACTAATCAATGCCAATTTAGTGGTGCACCGAAGGAAGATCCAAATGAACATTTACGTACCTTTAATAGGATCTACACACTATTTAAAATCCGAGAAGTGGAGGATGAACAGATATATCTCATGTTATTTCCCTGGACTTTAAAGGGAGAAGCCAAAGATTGGTTGGAATCGTTACCTGAAGGGGCGATCGATATATGGGACGTTTTAGTTGACAAATTTCTTAAACAATTCTTTCCTGCATCTAAAGCCGTAAGACTTCAAGCAGAAATTGTTACGTTTACACAGAAACCGAATGAAACTCTATATGAGGCGTGGACTAGATTTGAAAAGTTATTAAGAGGATGTCCGCAACATGGTTTAGACACCTGTCAAATAGTACAAATATTCTACCAAGGATGCAACATCACTACAAGAAAAGACATAGATATAGCAGCTGGTGGTTCTATTATGAAGAAAACCAAAACTGATGCTTACAAAATTATTGATAACACTGCTTCCCACTCACATGAGTGGCACCAAGAAAAAGATATCGTTAGATCATCTAAAGCAGCTAGAGCCGATTCTAGCCATGACTTAGATTCCATTTCCTCAAAGATAGATGCTGTGGAAAGACGAATGGAAAAGATGACTAAAGATATTCACTCAATACGAATTAGTTGTGAGCAGTGTGGAGGACCACATTTGACAAAAGATTGTCTCAGTATTGAATTATCAATGGAACAAAGAGAGAATATTTCATACATAAACCAAAGGCCTGGAAATAATTATCAGAATAATTATCAACCGCCAAGACCGATTTACAATCAAAACCAGAATTATAACAGAAATATTCCATACAACAACCAACAAGGTCCTAGCAATCAACAAGTATCCAATAATACTTATAATCAGCAAAGACCTAATTTTCAAAACAAACCACCACAACAAACCGATGATAAAAAGCCGAATTTAGAAGATATGATGACGAAGCTAGTTGAAACTCAAACGCAGTTTTTCACATCTCAGAAACAAACTAATGAACAAAATGCTCAAGCATTTAGAAATCAACAAGCTTCTATTCAAAATCTGGAACAAGAAGTAAGTAACCTAGCAAGGTTAATAGGTGAAAGAAAACCGGGAAGTCTACCTAGTGGTACAAATGCTAACCCCCGGAATGAAACAGCTAAAGCTATTACCACAAGAAGTGGTACAACACTTAAACCACCGGAAATACCTGTAACTTCTGATGAAACTATTCCTACTCCACAAGAACCACAACCTGATCAAGATAAGAAAAAAGAACCGGTAGTTGAAAAGGTTAATGAAGATAACACAGTTAAGGCTAAACCTTATGTTAAACCATACCAACCACCACTTCCTTACCTGAGTAAAATGAAGAAAGAGAAACTTGAAGCCGAGCAATCCAAATTCTTGGATATGTTTAAACAGATAAATGTAAATCTTCCTTTCATTGATGTGATTTCAGGAATGCCTAGATATGCTAAATTCTTGAAAGATCTAATCTCAAATAGAAAGAAAATGGAAGAACTCTCGGCTGTTACCATGAATGCTAATTGTTCAGCAGTGCTGTTGAATAAGATACCAGAAAAATTATCTGATCCAGGAAGTTTCACAATTCCATGTTTTCTGGGTAGTCTTAGTTCAATAGAAGCATTGGCAGACTTAGGTGCTAGTATAAATCTAATGCCGTATTCACTATACACTAAACTAGACCTTGGAGAATTGAAACCAACAAGAATAAGCATACAACTAGCCGATAGATCAATAAAATATCCTAGAGGGATAATGGAAAACATGCTAGTTAAAGTTGGTACTTTAGTATTTCCAGTAGATTTTGTTGTTCTGGACATGGAAGAAGATTCTCAAGTTCCTCTCATATTAGGAAGACCATTCTTAAACACGGCTAAAGCAATGATAGACGTGTTCGGTAAGAAACTGACCCTAAGTATAGAGGACGAGAGTGTTACCTTTTCAGTTGATAGAGCAATGCAACAACCACAATCTGCAGATGATACATGTTATTATATTCAAACTATAGATGCACATGCAGAATTATTAGAAGAATTTCCAGAATTACAAGGAACAGGAGAATGTTCTTTAGGAGAAGGTAATGAACCAATTGATGAAGCTGAAATGTTAGCTACACTTATAGCTAATGGATATGAACCAACAACAGAAGAAATTCAAATGCTAAAAGAAGAAGATAGATATCGATATAAATCATCGATAGAAGAACCTCCGAAATTAGAATTAAAGCCACTTCCAAACCATTTGGAATACGCTTATTTACATGGTGAATCTGAATTACCTGTAATAATATCGTCTTCTCTTACTGAAAATGAGAAATCACAACTCATTTCTGTGTTGAAAGCTCATAAACCAGCCATTGCATGGAAGATTCATGATATTAAAGGAATAAGTCCTTCGTATTGCACACATAAAATTCTTATGGAAGAAGGTCATAAAACGTATGTGCAACGCCAACGAAGACTAAATCCTAATATGCAAGATGTAGTTAATAAAGAGATTATTAAACTGCTAGACGCAGGTTTAATTTATCCAATTTCTGATAGTCCATGGGTAAGCCCAGTTCAATGCGTACCTAAGAAGGGTGGCATGACTGTCATTACAAATGAGAAAAATGAGCTTATTCCTAATAGGACTGTAACAGGATGGCGTGTATGTATTGATTATAGAAAATTAAATGACGCCACCAGAAAAGATCACTTTCCCTTACCTTTCATAGATCAAATGTTGGAAAGATTAGCCGGAAATAGTTACTATTGTTTTCTAGATGGATTTTCCGGATATTTTCAAATTCCAATAGCACCCGAAGATCAAGAGAAAACCACATTCACGTGCCCTTATGGTACTTTTGCTTACAAACGCATGCCATTTGGACTTTGCAACACCCCTGCAACCTTTCAAAGGTGTATGATGGCGATTTTTCACGACATGATAGAAGAATGCATGGAAGTATTCATGGATGACTTTTCAGTCTTCGGTGATACATTTGAATCATGTCTAGTTAATCTTGAACGAATGCTAATTAGATGCGAAAAATCAAATCTAGTACTTAATTGGGAAAAATGCCATTTCATGATTAAAGAAGGCATCGTTCTTGGTCATAAAATTTCAAAAAAAGGAATTGAAGTGGATAGAGCTAAAGTAGATGTAATTGCTAAACTTCCACATCCCACCAATGTTAGAGGAGTTAGGAGTTTTCTAGGGCATGCCGGTTTTTACCGACGTTTCATAAAAGATTTTTCTAAAATTGCCACTCCTATGAATAAACTCCTAGAAAAAGATGCTCCATTCATCTTTTCAGATGAGTGTATCAAATCTTTTAATATTCTTAAAGAGAAAATCACTAATGCGCCGATCATGATAACACCAAATTGGAATCTACCATTTGAACTAATGTGCGATGCAAGTGATTTTGCAATGGGAGCCGTTTTAGGACAAAGGATTGAAAAACTATTTTAACCTATATATTATGCTAGTAAGACGTTACAAGGAGCACAATCGAACTATACAACTACTGAAAAAGAACTCCTTGCTATTGTCTTTGCTTTTTGACAAATTTCGATCATATCTCGTTCTAGCAAAAACGGTGGTCTATACCGACCATTCTGCTCTTAGATACCTATTTTCAAAACAAGATGCTAAACCAAGATTAATCCGTTGGATCTTACTCTTACAAGAGTTTGATATTGAAATCCGAGATAAAAGAGGAGCAGAAAATCTCGCCGCTGATCATCTTTCTCGTCTTGAAAATCCCGAATTAGAAGTTCTAAATGAATCGGCCATACAAGACAACTTTCCTGATGAATATCTATTGAAGATAGATTATAAAGAAATTCCATGGTTTGCAGACTATGCAAACTATTTAGTATGTGGATTCCTTGAAAAAGGATTATCGTACCAAAGACGAAAGAAATTCTTCAGTGATATAAAACACTATTTCTGGGAAGATCCACATCTGTTTAAAAGTTGTCCCGATGGAATAATACGCCGATGTGTATTTGGAGATGAAGCTAGTAAAATATTAAACCATTGTCACACAGGACCAACAGGAGGGCATTATGGGCCTCAACTAACAGCAAGAAAAGTTTATGATGCTGGATTCTATTGGCCTACAATTTACAAAGACGCACACCTTCTTTGCAAATCCTGTAATGCATGTCAAAGGGCCGGAAAATTAGGTCAACGTGATGAAATGCCACAAAATGTCATCCAAGTATGTGAAGTATTTGACATTTGGGGTATAGACTTTATGGGTCCATTTCCAAAATCTCATAATAATCTATATATACTCGTAGCCATTGATTATGTATCTAAATGGGCGGAAGCACAAGCTCTCCCAACTAACGATGCACGAGTTGTAGTCAACTTTTTAAAACGTCTTTTTGCAAGGTTTGGAACACCGAAAGCTTTAATAAGTGATCGGGGTACTCATTTATGTAATAATCAACTTGAGAAAGTTCTTAAAAGATATGGAGTAACTCATAAAATCTCCACCGCATATCATCCACAAATAAGTGGACAAGTTGAAAATACCAACCGAGCTTTAAAACGTATTCTAGAGAAAACCGTAGGATCAAATCCGAAGGAATGGTCCATTAAATTGGAGGATGCACTCTGGGCTTTTAGAACAGCCTACAAAACTCCAATTGGAACCACTCCTTTTAGACTTGTTTATGGAAAAGCATGTCATCTTCCAGTAGAAATTGAACACAAAGCATTTTGGGCTTTGAAGACATGTAATCTTGATTTACATGTAGCCGGACGTTTACGATTAAGTCAACTAAACGAATTAGAAGAATTAAGACATGAAGCATACGAAAATTCGTTAATCTATAAAGAAAGAACGAAGAAATGGCATGATAAAAGAATCAGAAGTTCAAAAGAATTTAAAGAAGGAGACAGAGTTCTTCTTTTCAATTCACGATTCAAGCCATTTCCTGGAAAATTGAAATCAAGATGGTCTGGACCATTCATAGTCAAAAGAGTTTTTCCATACGGAACGATAGAATTAATAAATTCAAATGGGATTGAATTTAAAGTTAATGGTCACAGAGTTAAACATTACATACATGGTCCGATGGAAGTCGACAACGAAGTTAATCACAATTTCGACACCACAGCTAACTAAGTGTGGGGAGAATCAAGTCTTTAAAGGATAATATGTATTTCTGTTAGAGTTAGATTGTCTATTTTCATGTAGTTCTCGAAAATGGAACCCGAATGGTCTTTCCCTAGCAGACCCTAAAGAACTAGTCTTCTCCCCCCATTCTGAATTTTTATTTTTTTAGGTTTTTACAAAATGAAGACTGCCTGTGAACTAAACCATGATCTAATGCTACACGCTTTGATCACTAAACGTAATAATGACATACTACCGAGTGAACTAGTATCAGTAATCAGAGAAAGAATGGACGGAGTTAGAAAAGAATCCAGATGCGAAGATAATAAGTTACAATTTGGTAAAGGAAAATCAAAATCCGCAGCGAAAAGAAGAGCACGACACCTAGAAAGATGTCACAAATGCGGAAAATGGTCACATGGAGGTAAATGTTCAAATAATCAAACCTATTCAAATACCGAATTTGTTACTTTATGCAGAGACGGACCGTTCATATGTTTAGAAGAAAAGACACTGAATGCTCGAGGTTACGCCTATGTAGCTATGGAAAACCAATTAAACCGACTATCTTATGAATGGGATAGATCATATAACTAAGAAATCTATTTCACAGGTATGTCTGTACAGTTTTTATTTTATTTTTTTTTTATTTTTAACCTTTTGATAATAAACGCTAATTTGTTCGCTAAAAAGTATTAAATTGGTATTGAATAAAATTAGGTTTGGCGACCGAAATTATTGATATCATACAAAAATTTATTACATCACTGCGAAATTTAACGTTTATTCTTAAGGTATAAATATCTTTAATCAATCAACCCAAAATATTTCAAAAATTCGTCATGAGTTAAATTAGGTTTTGGAACCGAAATTACTTTACCGAAAAGAGGGGCGCATATTTTTGATAATATTTAATTGATTAAAGTGGGATAAAAAGCCAAAAAGATTTTTAATTTTATTTTTACCATGTTTTTTAAAATTAATATTTAAATCTTAAATTAATATTGTAAACTTTGTAAAAACAATATATTTAAAATTGTAAATATTTGAAAAATTAATATAAGTTTGGTGTGAATTTATAATATGAATTTTTAAATTAAGATTGGTGTGAATTTTTTTTATTTTTGAAATATGAATTTTTAATTTTATGCATTTTAAATTTTAAGTTTGGTGTGAATTTTTAATATTAATTTTGAATTTCATATTTAAATTGTGTAAATTTAAAAACAAAAATTTACTTTATCTCATTAAGTTAAAAATATGATTTTTAAAATTCGTCGTAAGTTGAAGACTAGGTCTTTGAACCGAAATTACTTTACCCGAGGGAGGGACGAGAACTTTTATTATCATTATTTTTAATCTTATTGAATTAAAGTATGCCAAAAACATTAAAAAAAAAAAACTCAAAAATCTTAGCCTTTAAAACAATCGCTACAAAAAGACAAATTTTAAAATTTTTGTCGAAGGACGGACTAGGTCATCGATCCGAAATGACCTCGTCCTAAATAACAAGGGAAACAAAATTTTAAAATTAATTACTTAATTGTTTTATAAGTTAAAGATTATAAAAAAAAAATAAAAATTAGCAAACTCCGCGACTCGCGGAGTTTGAAGGGGAAATCTCCGCGAGTCGCGGGAGGACCGAAATATAGAAAAAAAAATATAACGCAAAAACTGATCAGTTCACTCCCCACAAAAACACACTGCGAAGAACACAGCGAAAAAACCCCGAAAATACACGCAAAAACACCCCCAAAATCACAATTTTAACCGTTAATCACCAAATCTTTTACTAAAATCATGTTGAGAAGGATGCTATCTAGGAATTACTCAAGAAAAACTGTAAATTTCTACACCTAAACACCATTTAATCTGAAATTTGGTGTTCTTGAGCAATTTTTTCCCCAATTTGATTTTGATGCTTTTTAGTGTAATTAGGCTTAAATTGTTTATGTATTATGCTTGTATAACCTAGATTGATGCTATTTAACATGATTAGAAGCCTTAAACTTCAAATTTTGAGTAATCTAGGGTTTGTGTTCTTGAGCAAATTTGGGGCTTTTTGATATAAACAGGTTATGGCCGATTTTTGTCATGAATTGCTGTTAAATTAAGTAGTGTAACATATTTAGGTAGTTAAATGATCCAAACTTTGAGCCTAAACATGATTTTGAGAATTAAAGTGGACTTTTTCAAGTCTAAAATTCATGAACTTGATTTTTGAAAGATAATGCCATTTGAAACTTGTTTAATTGCTAGTAATGATTAATTTGACATGTTATTTGAGTTGAATGTTTATGAACTTGGCAAACATTTTCGTATATGCTTATTTGAAAAAGTGTAGATTTGATAAAAATGTGAAAATGAGCTTAAGTTTGATATAAATTGATCATGTCATTGTAATTATTTTGATTAATGATTTTGCTGACACTAATGCATATTTGGATGCACAAAAATTGTGTTTGCTGTGTTTTGCAGACTGAAAGGGGTGAATCTTCATCCCAAGCTCGCAATGCTCCTGCTGAGAATGCGGAACAACAGGAGGTGGATAACTACTACAAGCAGGATATACCTCATCCAGTCATGACCTTTTCTGATATGCACTTGGAAGAGTTGCACCCGAACCTGAGATTTGACAGACTTTGGATAGATTATCCAAAATACCAAAGGGGTTTGCATACTCTACATTCTAAGGTTGTTGAGGTACCGAGGGTCATAGAATGGGGACCCTTAGAAGCTGTAGAATTGGCCGGGCCAATTAGGGAATTGCTTGTACAGAGGTATGGTAATTCTACTTTTAATGACTGGGTACATTTATTCACCATGCGTAGACCTGTATATAAAGTATGGTGTGAAGAATTGTTATGTAGTATAGAATTAAATGATCGGGTAGCTAGTTTAACCGACCGATCATTTATTAGATTTTTGTTAGGAGGTTCGATGCGCCACATGTCTTTACTAGACATGGCTCAGGCTTTACGTATATATACGCCTGAGGAGTTAGCATCTGCCGATTGTAGAGGGTTGATACTAAACGGTAGAAAGATAGATGAAAATTTTGATACACACGGTGTGTGGAGTCAAATGACAAGCCATCACCGTTTCAAAGGGGGAAATTACTCTTATTTGGATATAGATAGAGCCGAATTAAGAGTGATTCATAGGTTTTTAGCTAATTCGATTACACAAAGAGGTAAGAACAAGGAAAAGGTAAATGAACAGGATTTGTTTTACCATATGTGTATTCGAGACCCACAAAGCGCTGTAAGTATACCTTATTGTGTGGGTTATTATTTATCAGCTATGGTTAGGGGGATGCGACCGCATAGCATAATAGGAGGTGGTATTTTTATTACTTTGATTGGTGAATATCTCGGTGTGGATATAAGTCGGGGGGGATTATTAGTAGAAGAACCAGAACCCCGCGATACTATAGGTTTAAATGTATACCATGGTGCGAAAGTTTTGAAGAGGCGAAATAACGCCGCAGTACAATACCATGATAGACATCCACAGGTTGAGAGAAACCAACAGCAAGGTAATGTAGGAGGGGGAAATGAAATGCAAGAAATGCAAAGGTTTATAGCTTCACAGGAGTACGAAAATGCTAGACAGAGAGCATTTGAAGATTGGCAAGTTCATCAGAACCAAATCATAGCTCATTGCCAACATATAGGTAGAAACTATATTCCTACACCGAAACCCATCTTCCCTCCCTGGTCTATAGAGATGCAACCACCGTATCCTACGTATAACCCTGCCGAAGCATTCTATAGCACCTATGGTTATGCCTGGAACCCCTATTGGTACCAGTATCATCCCTAGTCTACTTAGTTTTTTTTATTTTGTAATTTGTAATGTTGATACGTTTAATACTTATGTTAATATTGTAATAGTTTTTATAATTTTCTAACTTTTATTCCTAGATTTTAATAATTTTTGAATGTGGGGTAATATACCAAACTTCAAAAATATGTATATATGTTTGCAGTTTATCTTATGTACACAACAGGGTAAAACAACGCATTTTCAAAGACTGGCATTAAGTTCAGCAAAAGCAACTAATTTTGACGACAAGATGAAAAATATATGTGAAATAACAACAAGACGGAATGAACAAATGATGTGCACCATTTATCATTCAGCAAACAAACGCCAATATATTTGGAAACTTTGGTAAAAATTTAATCATTTTCACACAAATCACCCTCAATAATTTAAATTGTTACTGATTTCTTGCAAATGAGGGCATTGCAAGATCTTAAGTGTGGGAAGGGGTTAAATTCTTTCGGATTTTAAAATTTTTACTTTATACACTTGGTTACCATTAAAAATACTAGTAAAGCAGTAGTTGTATTAGAATCTAGTGCTCTCTGATAATAAAGAACAGCCCTAGTCTTATATACTGACTACCCAATTCTAGTAAAATTTTTAAAAATTTTCAATTAAATGAACTCAAAATCATGTTTATACATATTTATGAACGATAAAACTAGGTTTTAACACCGAAATTATTGTAACCTCAGAAAGGACATAAATTGAAAAACAAACCAAAATGTTAAAATTCATTTAAAATGGAATAGAGGACGATAAAAAGGAAAATAAAAGCCAAGTGTGGGAAAATTTACCAAGCTATTCAAAACATATATCACATATTTTTGTACAAATAACTGAAAATACTTTTGCTTTGGACTAAACTAAAAAGTTTTTACCTGATTTACTGTAAGAAAGATGGATCTACACGATGAATCAATTCCATCATTAAAAGGAAGTAAAGTCTTCCGAAAAAGACACGCGCTTCTTGATTTAGGTCATGAAGTTGTCGTCCAGACCAGCTGTAGGTTGACGAAAAATCTAGAAAAGTCATCACTAAAATCAGCAGGAAATCCACGGACCTCAGCATTAAACAGGGTCGCCAAGTGGTCAGATTTATCCTAACCATGAGAAGGATTTATCTCGTAAAATGGGGGGGCACCATGCAAATTAGCTGGATAAGACTAATGAATCAGATCCCCAGAAAGGATAATCTCCTTAAAGATTAAAAATCAGCTTTTAAGCCTGATATTACTCAATCCTAGAGATTGACCTTAAAGATTGAGAATTCAAACTCATGGAATTCAATGATATCTAAACTCGAGCTTGAACGAGAAAATATTTTGATCAAAATTACAAACCAATTTGTTTTCTGAAAACCCTATTTTCAATGCATTCATTACCATTGAACGTAAAATCCTAGGAATTCACCTGGAATTCATTAGGTCACCTAAACCAAATCGGGTGTCAACCATAAGAACGGTGGTTGCATAGCATGGTCAAAGACAGGACCTTGTGCCAGACCGAAAAATCATAAGGGTGAGCTTTACTATTGCTCCTACAAAGGATAGTAATTGCGTCCAACACGTTATAGACCATAATTAAAAGCATGTCAGGGGACATTGCCTTAACAGTTGCTTGTTCAACGCTTTCCTTTACAACCGGACGGTAGTTTACCAAAAGGTAATATACGGGACAAGTAAACTGGATGTGTTGCTTTCCAAATACAAGGTTAGCAAGTGGGTGACACAAAACCACAAGTTTTGAGCTAAAAGTTTCAAATCTGAAACCCACCAAACCCACAAAAATATTTTGCAAACACCGGTGAAGGGTTATTCCGGAAAACTTATCTAGGGTAAAAACTAGATTTAATTTTCAAAAGATCAAATGTTTTCATAAAGATCCAATTTCCTTAATGGATCTAAATTTTTATAGTCATGTGGGACTGTAAACCATATCGTTACTACCATTGTTTATACCGCCGTATAGAAATCACTGATGTACAAAGTGTGAAGAATAAAGAAGTGATTCTAGTATTTCAAGACGATATTGCTCTACAATGTTGGACGCAATTACTCTACAATGTGTTTGGGTCACAGTTCTTCTTGTCCTGTATTTAAGGATGAAATTTACCATTAAGTCAATTGATAAAAATTCTTACGCCACTTTGGATGGCGGTTTTATAAAATTGTTGGGAAGTCTTTGCGCTCATAAAATTTTCCCTCTTATGGTTGGACATGACCGAAACGCGGACCGATAAATCAGTTTTCTGAGGTACGTTCAGTGGTCACCCCGTTCTCAGGAAAGGCACTGGGTGGGTTTTTACCCCAACTGTTGTTATAGTTAGTATCACAGATAGATATTACACTAGACCATCTGAGAAGTTTCTACTCTCGATATTCACGGCTAACCGCAACACCCTTGTAAAACATCAATCCTATGATTCAATACTTTGAGGTGCACGAAATCATTTTTGGAGATTCATCTCACTTGGAGTCGGACATTCATCCGCACATAAATTTAAGAATAAGGATGAATCCTAGATTGACTCGCTCATTATGCGAGGAAGTTCACTCTCATTGAAAGATCACACCTTTCGTACGTCTTCCTTTCGAAAATGTAATGAAAATTTACTTTGAAATCTATGATCCTCGTTATCCCCTTTGAAGGAATTGCCTTAAACATCTATACCACTGATGTGACTACTCTATATATTTCTTCCTTCGTTGGTTGCAACTGTATCTCATTCGTCCTAGTTCGTCCCCTATGGAAGCTCCTGTTTTGTTTGTTAAAGAAGAAAGATGGTTCGTTCTGATTGTGTATTGATTATCGTGATTTGAATAAGCTTACTATTAAGAATCGTTACCCTCTTCCGAGAATTGATGATCTATTCGATCAGCTTTAAGGTTCGTCCATTTATCCTAAGATTGATCTCTGTTCTGGTTATCATCAATTACGCGTTAAAGAAACTGGTATTCCGAAAACCGCTTTTCGTACTCGTTATGGTCATTACGAATTTCTGGTTATGCTGTTCGGATTGACTAACGCACTTGCAGTATTCATGGACCTCATGAACCGTGTGTAGTCCTTATCTGGAGAAGTTCGTTATTGTTTTAATCGATGATATTCTTATTGATAATGCTAAAAACGAACATATATTTCATAGCATTATTCCTCAAGAAAGACAAGCTTTTAGTTGCAATTGTTCTATTTAAAAGTGATATTCGTTTAAATAATAAAAGGTGAAGACAAAAGACAGATTCGACGAATTGAAGACGCAAACGACCAAAAAGCTCAAAAGTACAAAATACAATCAAAGAGGTTCCAATTATTGATAAGAAAAGTCTCGAAATTACAAGAGTACAAGATTCAAAACGCAAAGTACAAGATATTAAATTGTACGCGAGGACGTTCGAAAATCCGGAACCGGGACCAGAGTCAACTCTCAACGCTCGACGCAACGGACTAAAAATTACAAGTCAACTATGCACATAAATATAATATAATATTTAAATAATTCTTATAATTATTTAATATATTATATTTATTTATAAAACCGTCGGTAAACAAAGAGCCAAACTCGTGTGAGCTGTAAAAGCAAACTCCGCGACTCGCGGAGTTTGAAGGCCAAAAGGGCCGCGAGTCGCGGAGCCCCAAGTTTTGAAATTCCCTATAAAGCAAACCGAATTCTGATCATTTTTATCATCTTTTTCTTCTTCTCTCATAATACTACGTAAATATTTATATTTATATTTTAATTTTAATTTTAATTTTAATTATAATTCTAATAATAAGGGTATGTTAGCGAATATTGTAAGGGTGTAAGTCAAAATTCTGTCCGTGTAACGCTACGCTATTTTTAAGCATTGTAAGTTATGTTCAACCTTTTTACATTAATGTCTCGTAGCTAAGTTATTATTATGCTTATTTAATCCGAAGTAATCATGATGTTGGGCTAATTACTAAAACTGGGTAATTGGGCTTTGTACCATAATTGGGGTTTGGACAAAAGAACGACACTTGTGGAAATTAGACTATGGGCTATTAATGGGCTTTATATTTGTTTAACTAAATGACAGTTTGTTAATGTTAATATAAAGATTTACAATTGGGCGTCCCTATAAATTACCATATACACTCGATCGGACACGATGGGCAGGGTATTTATATGTACGAATAATCGTTCATTTAACCGGACACGGGAATGGATTAATAGCCATTAGAATAATTAAAACAGGGGTGAAATTATGTACAAGGACACTTGGTATAATTGATAACAAAATATTAAAACCTTGGATTACACTTATTCAACATCCTGGTGTAATTATTAAACAAAGTATTAAAATCTTGTTACAGTTTAAGTCCCCAATTAGTTGGAATATTTAACTTCGGGTATAAGGATAATTTGACGAGGATACTCGCACTTTATATTTATGACTGATGGACTGTTATGGACAAAAACCAGACGGACATATTAAATTATCCAGGACAAAGGACAATTAACCCATGGGCATAAAACTAAAATCAACACGTCAAACATCATGATTACGGAAGTTTAAATAAGCATAATTCTTTTATTTAATATTTAATTTCCTTTATTTTATATTTAATTGCACTTCTAATTATCGCATTTTTATTATATTTAATTGCACTTTTAATTATCGTACTTTTTAATTATCGCAAGTTTATTTTATCGCACTTTTATTATTCGCAATTTCAGTATCGTTATTTACTTTACGCTTTAATTTAAGTCTTGTATTTATTTTTATTATTTTACATTTGGTTTTAACTGCGACTAAAGTTTTAAAATCGACAAACCGGTCATTAAACGGTAAAAACCCCCCTTTATAATAATAATATTACTTATATATATATTTGTATTTTTATAAAAGTAAACTAATATAGCGTTAAGCTTTGTTTAAAAAGATTCCCTGTGGAATGAACCGGACTTACTAAAAACTACATTACTGTACGATTAGGTACACTGCCTATAAGTGTTGTAGCAAGTTTTAAGTATATCCATTCTATAAATAAATAAATATCTTGTGTAAAATTGTATCGTATTTAATAGTATTTCCTGCTAAAATTAATAAGTATTTTATACCCCTTAGCTTTAACATCACTTATCTACACCTTGAGTGATCAAGAGCACGCAGAGCATCTGAGATTAGTGCTTGATTTGTTAAGAAAAGAAGTGATGTATGCTAAGTTTTCAAAGTGTGCGTTATGGTTGAAAGAAGTTCAATTCCTTGGGCACATTGTTAGTAAACAGGGAATTCAAGTTGATCCTGCTAAGATTGGGGCAATTGAGAAGTGGAAAATTCCGAAGACTCCTACTCAGGTTCGCCAGTTTCTAGGTTTGGCAGGCTATTATAGAAGGTTCATTCAAGATTTTCCACGAGTAGCGAAACCTCTGACTGCTTTAACGCATAAGGGGAAGAAGTGTGAGTAGAAGAGTGAACAAGAGTCTGCTTTCCAAACTCTGAAGAAGAAGTTAACTTCTGCACCGATATTATCACTACCTGAGGGTAATGATGATTTTGTTATCTATTGTAACGCATCGCGTCAGGGCTTTGGTTGTGTTTTGATGCAGTGAAAGAAAGTCATTGCTTACGCGCCACGTCAGTTGAAGATTCATGAACAGAATTACACGACTCATGATTTAGAATTGGGAGCTATTATGTTTGCACTTAAGATTTGGAGACATTATTTGTATGGGGTCAAAAGTACAGTGTACACTGATTACAAAAGTCTTCAACACATCCTTGATAAAAAACAGTTGAATATGAGACAGCGAAGATGGGTTAAGTTATTGAACGATTATGATTGTGAACTCCTTTATCATCTAGGAAAGGCCAATGTTATGGCTGATGCGTTAAGTCGAAAGGAAAGAGTTGAACCTCGTACGTTTCGAGCCTTGAATATGACTATTCGGACAAACCTCGCAAGGCAGACTCTTGCGGCACAACAAGAAGCCTTGAAAGAGGAGAATGTTGTGAACAAAAGATGAAAGGCTTGAGTAAACAGTTAGAGGTACGAGCAGATGGTACTCGGTAATTTTGCGGGACGTCTTTGGGTTCCGAAATTTGGTGATTTGCGACAACTTGTTTTAGATGAAGCTCATAAGTCTAGATACTCTATTCATCCTGGTTCAGGAAAGATGTATCATGATCTTAAGGAGTTATATTGGTGGCCTAATTTGAAGGCTGATGTGGCTACTTATGTGGCTAAGTATTTGACATGTGCCAAGGTTAAAGCTGAACACCAAAACTGTCCGGACTTTTGGTGCAACCTGAGATTCCCGAGTGGAAGTGGGAAGGTGTTACAATGGATTTTATTACAAGGTTACCTACCATTTGGGTGATTGTTGACCGACTCACAAAGTCAGCTCATTTCTTGCCGATTAAGGAAACAGATTCGATGGAGAAACTTACTCGTTTGTATTTGAAGGAAATCGTTTCAAGACATGGTGTTCCCGTGTCTATTATTTCAGATCGAGACAGTCGATTCACATCGAGGTTTTGGTAATCTCTACAGGAAGCTTTGGAAACAAAGTTGGATATGAGCACTGCTTATCATCCACAGACGGATGGTCAGAGTGAAAGGACCATTCAAACGTTGGAAGACATGTTACGAGCGTGCGTCATTGATTTTGGTAATGGCTGGGATAGATATTTGCCATTAGCTGAATTTTTTATAAAAAAAGCTATCATGCAAGTATTAAAGCCGCACCGTTTGAGGCACTATATGGTAGAAAGTGTAGGTTTGCTATCTGTTGGAATGAGATTGGGGATGCCCAACTCACGGACAACATTCTTCATCTTCCTCTGATCTTAGATATTCTAAGATATCATCGTATCTTTCATTATAAATATCTTCGATGTTTTTGAAGATATCTTCATAACTATTGTTATCCGAAATCATTTACCTATTCGCGCTATCTATGTTATATTATAAAAGAACCTATTTTAGTTTCTAAATTCTGAAACTTTCGAGTTTAAAGTATGAATGTTTTAGAAGTAGTGTTGGGAACTGAAGCATGAATTAGTATAATATAATGACACTTGATCAACGTGATTATATTACAGTAAGTCATGCTGAGTTTCTAAATGGAACGTGATGATTCACAGATCATAACATCATCATGTGCCATGTTACACGACTCTTGTATTCTATTTAACCTCTGAAATATCTAGAAAATTTCTTCATGATTCGGTCTTTTCCAGGGTATTCTGGTAATTTAACAAATCAAGACCGTGCCATTACCATTTCCTTCTTAGAACATTAACAATGTTCATTCCGAAATTTATATCTGCGAGTTATGGAACATTACAAGCGATGCTTAATCACGAGAAGAAGAAACGAAAGGACAAAGCTCCAAAATAGAAATTGGAGTATAAATCGCAGCAAATAGGAGGGAGTATTAACTGTGAATGACAATGATTATAGAAGACAGAAGCAGGGACTTTGAAGTATAAGGGAAGATATAAAACCCAACAATAACCCAGAAATTACAAACCATATATATCAATGCATATAGCAATATAAAGACACGAGAGAACTAAAAACACTATAAAACCAAGAGTATAGTAGAAGTAAATAGATTCTTCCGGCGGCAGATGATGTGTGCGAGGCGTACTAGGAAATAGTTATATTTTTGCTACAAAATACTATTAAATACGATACAATTTTACACAAAATATTTATTTATTTATAGAATGGATATATCTAAACCTTTCTACAACACTTATAGGCAGTGTACCTAATCGTACAGTAGTGTAGTTTTTAGTAAGTCCGGTTCATTCCACAGGGAACTTAGCCAAGTTTAACGCTATATTTTTAACTTATAATTGTAAAAATACAAAAATATATATAAGTAGTATTATTATTATAAAAGGGGGTTTTTACCGTTTAATGGCCGGTTTGTCAATTTTAAAACTTTAGTCGCAGTTAAAACCTAATGTAAAATATTAAAAATAAATATAACTTAAATTAAAGCGTAAATTAAATAACGATAATGAAATTGCGATAAATAAAAGTGCGATAAATAAAAGTGCAATAATAAAAAAGTACGATAATTAAAAGTGCAATTAAATACAATGACAATAAATAAAAGTGCGATAATTAAAAGTGCAATTAAATATGAAAAAAAGGAATTATGCTTATTTAAACTTCCGTAATCATGATGTTCGACGCGTTGTTTTTAGTTTATTCCCATGGGTTAATTGTCCTTTGTCCTGGATTATTTGATATGTCCATACGGATTTATCCATAATAGTTCATCAGTCATAATCATAAAGTGCGGAAGTCTTCGTCAAATTATTCTTGTTCCCGAAGTCAAATATTTCAACTAATTGGGGATTCGAATTGTAACAACGTCTTAATACTTTGTTTAATGAATACACCAGGTTATCGACTACGTGTAAACCAAGGTTTTAATACTTTGTTAACAATTACACCAATTACCCTAGAATGTAATCCACCCTTGTTTCAACAAGTCTATTAACTATTAATCCAGTTCCGTGTCCGGTAAAATGAACAATTATTGGTATTTATAGATATCCCGCCCACCTTGCCCAGTCAAGCGTATGTGGTTATATATAAATACGTCAAATTATAAGTCTATATATTAAATTAACGAGGTATCATTTAGTTAATATAAATCCCATTAATAGCTCATAGTCTAATTTTCACAAGTGTCGTTCTTTTATCCAAGCCCCAATTATGGTCCAAAGCCCAATTACCCAATTTTAATATTTTTAGCCCACGGACAGAGTTTCAACTTGCAAAACCTTAAGACATTCGACTAACCTAACCTTATTATTATCACTAACTTAAAATTAAAATTACAAATTGAGATTAATATTTGGAGTGATATTTGATACATAGGATAAGAGAAAAGAAAAAGATATATATATATATATATATATATATATATATATATATATATATATATATATAACTCTGGCCGAATTCGTTGCAATTTATAGATGTGGCCAGTATTCTGGGCTCATGCGATCGCGTGAGAATCGTGCTTCCAGGCCATGCGATCGCATGGCCATCTGGGACAGCTCACATTGCTTTGTTTTCTTGCTTGTCGACATTATTTTTAAATATATATAATATATAAATAATTTATATAATTATTTAAATATTATATTATATTCTTGTGCATAGTTGACTCATAATTTTTAGTCCGTTGCGTCGAGCGTTGAGAGTTGACTTTGGTCCTGGTTCCGGATTTTCGAACGTCCTTGCGTATAATTTTATATCTTGTACTTTGCGTTTTTCGTCTTGTACTCTTGTAATTTCGAGACGTTTCTCATCAATATTTTGAACCACTTTGATTGTACTTTGTACTTTTTAGCTTTTTGGTCGTTTGTGTCTTCAATTCGTCGAATCTGTCTGTTGTCTTCACCTTTTATTATTTAAACGAATATCACTTGTAAATAGAACAATTGCAACTAAAAGCTTTTCTTTCTTGAGGGATAATGCTATGAAATATATGTTCGTTTTTAGCATTATCAAATATTCCCACACTTGAGCGTTGCTTGTCCTCAAACAATATAGTCTTGAAATAAAAACATACTAGAATCACTTCTTTATTCTTCTCACTTTGTACATCAGTGATTTCTATACGGCGGTATGAACAATGGTAGTAACGTTGTGGTTTACAATCCCACATGACTATAAAAATTTAGATCCTTTAGGAAATTGGATCTTTATGAAAACATTTGATCTTTGCGAAATTGTTTTTGTGGGTTTGGTGGGTTTCAGATTTGAAAATTTTAGCTCAAAACTTGCGGTTTTGTGTCACCCACTTGCTAGCCTTGTATTGGGAAAGCAACACGTCCAGTATACTTGCTCCGTATATTACCTTTCGGTAAACTACCGTCCGGTTGTAAAGGAAAGCGTTGAACAAGCAACTGTTAAGGCAATGTCCCCTGACATGCTTTTAATTATGGTCTATAACGTGTCGGATGCAATTACTATCCTTGGTAGGAGCAATAGTAAAGCTCACCCTATAGTTTTTCGGTCTGGCACAAGGTCGTGTCTTCGACCATGCTATGCAACCACCGTTCTTACGGTTGACACCCGATTTGGTTCAGGTGACCTAATGAATTCCAGGTGAATTCCTAGGATTTTACGTTCAATGGTAATGAACGCATTAAAAATGGGGTTTTCAGAAAACAAATCGGTTTGTAATTTTGATCAAAATATTTTATCGTTCAAGCTCGAGTTTAGATATCATCGAATTCCATGAGTTTGTAATTCTCAATCTTTAAAGTCAATCTCAAAGATTGAGTAATATCAGGCTTAAAAGCTGATTTTTAATCTTTAAGGAGATTATCCTTTTCTGGGGGTCTGATTCATTAGTCTTATCAAGCTAATTTGCACGGCGTCCTCCCCATTTTACGAGACAGATCCTCTCATGGTTAGGATAAGTCTGACCACTTGGCAACCCTGTTTGATGCTGAGGTCCGTGGATTTCCTGCTGATTTTCGTGATGACTTTTCTAGATTTTTTTGTCAACCTACAACTGGTCTGGACGACAACTTCCTGACCTAAATCAAGAAGCGCGTGTCTTTTTTGGAAGACTTTACTTCCTTTTAATGATGGAATTGATTCATCGTGTAGATCCATTTTTCTTTCAAATATATTACAATTTACCGGGTAAAACGGTTAATTTTGTCCAAAACAAAAGTATCTTCAATTATTTGTACAAAAATATGTGATATATGTTTTTAAATAACTTGTTAAATTTTTCCCACACTTGGCTTTTATTTTCCTTTCTTTGTCTTTTTATTGTCCTCTATTCCATTTTAAATGAATTCTAACATTTTGGTTTGTTTCTCAATTTATGTCCTTTCTGAGGTAACAATAATTTCGGTGTTAACACCTAGTTTTATCGTTCATAAATATGTATAAACATGATTTTGAATTCATTTATTTGAAAATTTTGAAAAATTTTACTAGAATTTGGTAGTCAGTATATAAGACTAGGGCTGTTCTTTATTATCAGAGAGCACTAGATTCTAATACAACTACTGCGTTACTAGTATTTTTTTTAATGGTAACCAAGTGTTTAAATTAAAAAATTTTAAAAATCCGAAAGAATTTAACCTCTTCCCACACTTAAGATCTTGCAATGCCCTCATTTGCAAGAAATCAGTAACAATTTAAATTATTGAGGGTGATTAGCGTAGAAAAATGATTAAATTTTACCATAGTTTCCAAATATATTGGCGTTTGTTTGCTGAATGATAAATGGTGCATATCATTTGTTCATTCCGTCTTGTTGTTACATTACATTTGTTTTTCGTTTTGTCGTCAAAATCAGTAGCTTTTGCTGAACTTAATGCCAGTCTTTGAAAATGCGCCGTTTTACCCTGTTGTGTATATGAAATAAAATACATACAATACAAATATAAACATGCATGGTAATTTGAAATGGGACTTAAAATCCCACTTTCAAATCAAATATGAAATATTAGTACAAAATAATAAAAATATAAAACAATACATTAATTATCACAATATCGTATGTTTAAACATAAATAAATAAAAAGATAAAAATCATAGAAATCACCAACTGGAACTATATCAATCTGGATAGGGGTTCCAGTTCATGTTGTTGTCCGGGTTCCATGGTTGGTGATAGGTGTACTGGTAGGCCTGGTTAGGGTCGTAGAGAGTATATGGTGGTCTCATCTCGGGCTGGTGTAGAGGATAGTAAGCGGGTCTGGTCGGTACGTAGTGATCCTGAGGTAACAGCCGGCTCATGATCTGACGCTGATGATAGTCCCATCTATCATGCTGTCATTGCCTGAAATGCTCGTAATCATTCCGGGCTTGCCACTGCTCCATCCGACTAAATCTCTCCTCGTTTGTCATATCTACCTCATCTACACGCTGGTAGACGTCAGTCATTGCCTCCCTAATCACATCCCTAATGTCATCCGCTTCCTCCATTTCCTCATCTGATCCTCTCTCTACATATGGATGACGACCTTCATAGGTTACTGCCTGGTTTCGTCTGCTCTTTAATACCTTAGCACCTTGATAGACCTTCAATCCTAAAAGCTCAACCTGTTCCCTACATTCCAAAAGTGGACCCCCTTGGTCCCTATCTACACCCAAATACTCTTCAATGAGAGTAACAAAAATACCTCCTCCTATTATCCCCCCTTCCTGTATTCCTTCTACCATATTAGCCAAATAAAAACCAACACAGTAAGGGATATTAACAAAGCCTCTTGGGTCTCGAATACACTTTAGGTAAAATAAATCATGTAAGATCATTTTCTCCTTGTTGTGACCTCTCTGTGTAATCGAGTTAGCCAAAAATCTATGAATTATACGAAGCTCGGCTTTGTTAATATGTAAGTAGGAGTGTTTTCCTCCCAGCGTAAAAACATTATAATCTGACATACGCCTCCAGATGACGTTTGCGTCAAAATTCCTATCTACCCTTTCACCACGATAAATCAAATTCATACAATCGGGTAGTAGTAATTCACTAGGAGTATATATCTGCAAAGCCCTGGCCATGTCCAGCATGGACATCCTGTACATCCTACGGCCAAGTATAAATCTAAGAAAACTTCTATCATCTAATCTATCTATATCTGCATTTAACGAAATAGTACTCATAAGCTTAATACACCATTCCTTATATACAGGTCTACGAATGGTGAATAGACGTTCCTAATCGTGAAAAGAAGAACTGCCATACCTTTGGATCAAATGCTCCCTAACTGAGTTAGCAAGTTGGACCCTTTCTAAAGGCTCCCAATCGATTACCCTTGGCAATTCTACATTTTTCGGTATCAGTTTGAATTTGTTACTTTGATATGTCGGGTAATCTCTCCAGCTTCTTTCAAATCTCAGATTAGAATGCAACGTGTGTTCAGGAATTGTTGGGTATTCTACTGGCGGATGCATCGGAAATATTATAAAGGCATCAACAAATTGTAGCAGATCATAATAAGGTATGTGTTGATCAGGCTGTTGTTGTGGTTCCTGTTGTTGTTCCGATTTAGGTTCATATTGCATTTCAGGTTCAGGTTCTGGAGCAGGTTGCCTGGATGATGATGTTGCACCATCAGTATCTGTAAATCTCTGCAAAACACATTAAACACAAAATTTGTGCATCCAAATATGCATTAGTGTTAGCAAAATAACAAATTGAAACAATTACAATAACATGTTAAATCAAAATTAAACTTATACACATTTTCACAATTTTTACAATTCTACACTTTTTCAAATAAGCATATATGAAAATGTTTACAAAGTTCATAAGCATTTAACTCAAATAACATGTCAAAATAGTCATTACTAGCAATTAAACAAGTCTCAAATGGCATTTACATCAATTTAATCAAGTTCATGAATTTTAGACTTAAAAAGTCCACTTTAATTCTAAAAAATCATGTTTAGGATCAAAGTTTGGATCATTTAGCTACCTAAACATGTTACACTACTTAATTTAGCAATAATTCATGACAAAAATCGGCCATAACCTGTTTATATCAAAAAGCCCCAAATTGCTCAAGAACACAAACCCTAGATTTCTAAAAATTTTGAAGTTTTTGGCTTCAAATCATGTTAAATAGCATCAATCTAGGTTATACATGCATAATATACTAACAATTTAACTCTAATTACACTAGAAATTAACAAAATCAAATTAGGAAAAATATAGCTCAAGAACACTAAAAATCAAATTTAAAGAGGTTTAGGGATGTAATTGTTACCCTTCTTGATAAACTTCTTATCAAATTCATGTTTAGAGCGGATTATAGCGAGAAATTTGGTTGAATTTGGTGAAAAAATGGTGATTTTAGGGTGAGATGTGTGTGTGTTTTCGTATGTGTGTGTGAGTATGGAATGGGACAGAGAGCAGCTCGCTGCCCTTTTTGTTTCTGGCCTAATTTTCAGCCTCATGCGATCGCATGAGGTTACAGGGTAAATCTCATGCGATCGCATGAGGTCCCTTTTTTTTTTTTAATAAAAACCTTATACTAATAAAACATAAATTAATAAAATTTTAAAATTTTGTTTCTTTCTAGGAGTGATGGTGTTTCGGATCGTTGTCCTAGTCCGTCCCTCGACAAAATTTTAAAATTTGTTAATTCAAAGCGCGGTTTTAAAAGTAAAGATTTTTGGGTTTTTTTTTAATTGTTTTTGGCTTACTTTAATTCAATAAGATTAAAAATAATGATAATAAAAGTTCTCGTCCCTCCCTTGGGTAGAGCAATTTCAGTTCAACGACCTAGTTTTCAACTCACGACGAATTTTAAAAATCAATTTTTAACTTAGTGAAATAAAGTAATTTTTTGTTTTTAAATTCACACCAAACTTAAATTTAAAATGCATAAAATTAAAAATTCATATTTAAAATTTTAAAAATTCACACCAAACTAATATTATATTTTTGTTTTTATACATACAAACTTATATTAAAAATATTAATTTTTTAAATATTTACAAACTTAAATATATTGATTTTAAAAAGTTTATAATGATGATTTAATGTTAATTTTAAAAACAAGTAAAAATAAAATTAAAAATCTTTTTGGTCTTTTATCCCACTTTAATCAATCAAATATTATCAAAAATATACGCCCCTCTTTTTCGGTAAAGTAATTTCGGCTATAATACCTAGTTTTACTCCTGACGAATTTTTGAAATATTTTGGGTTGATTGATTAAAGATATTTATATCTTAAGAATAAACGGTAAATTTCGCAGTGATGTAATAAATTTTTGTATGATATCAATAATTTCAGTTGCAAAACCTAATTTTATTGAGTATCAATTTAATACTTTATAGCGAACAATTTAGCGTTTATTATCAAAAGGTTAAAAGCAATAAAAATAAAAATAAAAACTGTACAAACTCACCTGTGAGATAGAATTCTCAGTGACCTGCTTTAGCCCACTCATAAGATAGTCGGACTAATTGGTTTTCCATAGCTACATAGGCATAACCTCGAGCATTCAACGATTTTTCTTCGAAACATATGAACGGTCCTTCTCTGCATAAAATAATGAACTCGATATTGGAATATGTTTGATTTGTCGAGCATTTTCCTTCGTGTGACCATTTTCCACATTTGTGACATCTTTCAAGGTGTCGTGCTCTTCTTTTCGTTGTGGATTTTGATTTTCCTTTACCAAAATGTAACTTATTATGATCGTTCTTGAGTTCTTTTCTTACTCCATCCAATTTGGCTCTTATTACTGATACCAGGTCACTCGGGAGTGTGTCATTATTACGTTTAGTGATCAAAGCGTGTAGCATTAGACTATGGTTTAGTTCACAGGAATTCTTCATCTCGTAAAACCTAAAAAAAAAAATTCAGAATGGGGGGAGAAGACTAGTTCTTTAGGGTCTGCTAGGGAAAGACCATTTGGATTCCATTCTCGAGAACTACACAAAAACAGAACATCTAACTCTAACAGAAATTCATATTATCCTTAAAAATACTTGACTCTCCCCACACTTAGTTAGCTGTGGTATCAAAATTGTGATTGACTTCATTGATTTCAATTGGACTATCAACAACTTGCATATCACTGACTTTTGCTTTAAGCCATTTACTGATTTCCTCTATAACATTCACAAATTCTACTAACATCGCTTTTTCTTTAGGCGACAAATTGGATACTAATCGGTTACATAACTTAAAGTTCCCCTTATTTCTAGCATCTTGAATCCGTTTATACAGTTTCTTCGTTGAACTGTTAAAAACGGGTTCATCTAATTTTGTATCAACAACGGAGTTCTTTGTTATCAGTTCATCATTAGGTGTTTCTTTATCTTCCCCACACTTAGGCATTTTTATTGGTTCAACAGTTTTGGTTGGTGGAGATCTAAACTTTCGGCTCACAAAGGTGACTGATTTGTTACCATCCCTAAGTGTCATTCTACCTTTTCTTACATCAATGAATGCTTTGCTGGTTGCTAAAAATGGACGACCTAAAATTAGAGGAATATCAAGGTCTTCCTCCATATTAATAACCATGAAGTTTGCAACAAAGGTCAAACTTCCCACTTTAACAAGTAAATTGTTTGCTATTCCAACCGGATGTTTAATGGTTTGGTCAAATAATTGAACACCTATTTTGGTTGATCTTAATTTACCCACACCTAATCTTTTGTGTAAGGAAAGAGGCATAACATTTGCACTGACTCCTAAATCTGCGAGTCCATTATACATAGCACCATCATTAAGTAAACAAGAAATGATAAATTCACCTGGATCTCCCACTTTAGTAAGTAGATTTGGTTTGTTAACCTTATCTGGGTGATCTTTTCTTGGTTCTTCCACTTCTTGTTCACATTTTTCTTCATTTCTTAGAATGGGAGGTTTGTATAAAAATTCTTCTTCATCACTCCAGTTTGAAGATTCTCCATCTTTCAATTTTTGTTTTTCATATGTTGTTGATAACATATTTATGTTTTCATTCTGAGGGTTTTCTTTGGTGATGAAATTATGATTAACTTCATTGTCAACTTCCATCAGATTATGTACGCAATGTTTAACTCTGTGATCATTAACTTTAAATTCAATCTCATTTGAATTTATCAACTCTATTGTTCCATATGGGAAAACTCTTTTGACTATGAATGGTCCAGACCATCTTGATTTCAATTTTCCAGGAAATAGCTTGAATCGTGAATTGAAAAGAAGAACTCGGTCTCCTTCTTTAAATTCTTTTGAACTTCTAATTCTTTTATCATGCCATTTCTTCGTTCTTTCTTTATAGATTAATGAATTTTCATATGCTTCATGTCTTAATTCTTCTAATTCGTTTAGTTGACTTAACCTTAAACATCCGGCTTCATGTAAATCAAGATTACATGTTTTTAAAGCCCAAAATGCTTTATGCTCAATTTCTACTGGAAGATGACATGCTTTTCCGTAAATGAGTTTAAAAGGTGTGGTTCCAATTGGAGTTTTGTAGGCTGTTCTAAAAGCCCAGAGTGCATCCTCCAATTTCATGGACCATTCCTTCGGATTTGATCCTACGGTTTTCTCTAGAATACGTTTTAATGCTCGGTTGGTATTTTCAACTTGTCCACTTGTTTGTGGATGATAAGCGGTAGAGATTTTATGAGTTACTCCATATCTTTTGAGAACTTTCTCAAGTTGATTATTACAAAAATGAGTACCCCGATCACTTATTAAAGTTTTCGGTGTTCCAAACCTAGCAAAAAGACGTTTTAAGAAGTTGACTACAACTCGTGCATCGTTAGTCGGGAGAGCTTGTGCTTCCGCCCATTTAGATACATAATCAATGGCAACGAGAATGTAGAGATTATTATGTGATTTTGGAAATGGACCCATAAAGTCAATACCCCAAATGTCAAATACTTCACATACTTGAATGACATTTTGTGGCATTTCATTACGTTGACTTATTTTTCCGGCCCTTTGACAAGCATTACAGGATTTGCAAAGAAGGTGTGCGTCTTTGAAAATTGTAGGCCAATAGAATCCAGCATCGTAAACTTTTCTTGCTGTGAGCTGAGGCCCATAATGCCCTACTGTTGGTCCTGTGTGACAATGGTTTAAGATTTGACTAGCTTCATCTCTGAATACACATCGGTGTATTATTCCATCAGGACAACTTTTAAACAAATGTGGATCTTCCTAGAAATAGTGTTTTAAATCACTAAAGAATTTCTTTCATTTTTGGTACGATAATCCTTTTTCAAGGAATCCACATACTAAGTAGTTTGCATAGTCTGCAAACCATGGAATTTCATTATAATCTATCTTCAATAGATATTCATCAGGAAAGTTGTCTTGTATGGCCGATTCATTTAGAACTTCTAATTCAGGATTTTCAAGACGAGAAAGATGATCAGCGGCGAGATTTTCTGCTCCCTTTTTATCTCGGATTTCAATATCGAACTCTTATAAGAGTAAGATCTAACGGATTAATCGTGGTTTAGCATCTTGTTTCGAAAATAGGTATCTAAGAGCAGAATGGTCGGTATAGACCACCGTTTTAGCTAGAACGAGATATGAACGAAATTTGTCAAAAGCAAAGACAATAGCAAGGAGTTCTTTTTCAGTAGTTGTGTAATTCGTTTATGCTCCTTGTAACGTCTTACTAGCATAATATATAGGTTGAAATCGTTTTTCAATCCTTTGTCCTAAAAGGCTCCCATTGCAAAATCACTTGCATCGCACATAAGTTCAAACGGTAGATTCCAATTTGGAGTTATCATGATCGGCGCATTAGTGAGTTTTTCTTTAAGAATATTAAAAGATTTGATACATTCATCTGAAAAGATGAATGGAGCATCCTTTTCTAGGAGTTTATTCATAGGAGTGGCAATTTTAGAAAAATCTTTTATGAAACGTCGGTAAAAACTGGCATGCCCTAGAAAACTCCTAACTCCTCTAACATTGGTGGGATGTGGAAGTTTAGCAATTACATCTACTTTAGCTCTATCCACTTCAATTCCTTCCTTTGAAATTTTATGACCAAGAACGATGCCTTCTTTAATCATGAAATGACATTTCTCCCAATTAAGTACTAGGTTTGATTGTTCACATCTAATAAGCATTTGTTCAAGATTAACTAGACATGATTTAAACGTATCACCGTAGACTGTAAAGTCATCCATGAAAACTTCCATGCATTCTTCTATCATGTCGTGAAAAATTGCCATCATGCACCTTTGAAAGGTTGCAGGGGCATTGCAAAGTCCAAATGGCATGCGTTTGTAAGCAAAAGTACCATAAGGGCACGTGAATGTGGTTTTCTCTTGGTCCTCGGGTGCTATTGGAAATTGAAAATATCCGGAAAAACCGTCAAGAAAACAATAGTAACTATTTTCGGCTAATCATTCCAACATTTGATCAATGAAAGGTAAGGGAAAGTGATCTTTTCTGGTGGCGTCATTTAATTTTCTATAATTAATACAAACACGCCATCCTGTTACAGTCCTAGTAAGAATAAGCTCATTTTTCTCATTTGTGATGACAATCATGCCACCCTTCTTAGGTACGCATTGAACTGGGCTTACCCATGGACTATCAGAGATTAGATAAATTAAACCTGCATCTAGCAGTTTAATAATTTCTTTCTTAACAACATCTTGCATATTAGGATTTAGTCTTCGTTGGTGTTGCACATACGTTTTATGACCTTCTTCCATAAGGATTTTATGTGTGCAATACGAAGGACTTATTCCTTTAATATCATGAATCTTCCATGCAATAGCTGTTTATGAGCTTTTAGCACAGAAATGAGTTTAGATTTTTCATTTTCAGTAAGAAAAGACGATATTATTACAGGTAATTCAGATTCACCATGTAAATAAGCGTATTCCAAATGATTTGTAAGTGGCTTTAACTCTAATGTCGGTGGTTCTTCTATCGATGATTTATATCGATATCTGTCTTCCTCTTTTAGCATTTGAATTTCTTCTGTTGTTGGTTCATATCCATTAGCCATAAGTGTAGCTAACATTTTAGTTTCATCAATTGGTTCAGTTCCTTCTCCTAAAGAACATTCTCCTGTTCCTTGTAATTCTGGAAATTCTTCTAACAATTCTGCATGTGAATCTATAGTTTGAATATAATAACATGTATCATCTGTAGATTGCGGTTGTTGCATGGCTCTATCCACTGAAAAGGTAACACTCTTGTCCTCTATACTTAGGGTTAGTTTCTTACCAAACACGTCTATTATTTCTTTGGCCGTGTTTATGAATGGTCTTCCTAATATGAGAGGAACTCGAGAATCTTCTTCCATGTCCAGAATAATAAAATCTACTGGAAATACTAAAGTACCAACTTTAACTAGCATGTTCTCCATTATCCCTCTAGGATATTTTACTGATCGATCGGCTAGTTGTATGCTTATTCGTGTTGGTTTTAATTCTCCAAGGTCTAGTTTAGCGTATAGTGAATACGGCATTAAATTTATACTAGCACCTAAATCTGCCAATGCTTCTATTGAACTAAGACTACCCAGAAAACATGGAATCGTGAAACTTCCTGGATCAGATAATTTTTCTAGTATCTTATTCAATAGTACTGCAGAGCAATTAGCATTCATAGTAACAGTCGAGAGTTCTTCCATTTTCTTTCTATTTGTGATTAGATCTTTCGAAAATTTAGCATATCTAGGCATTCCTGAAATCACATCAATGAAAGGAAGATTAACATTTATCTGTTTAAACATATCCAAGAATTTGGATTGCTCGGCTTCAAGTCTCTCTTTTCTCATTTTACTCGGGTAAGGAAGTGGTGGTTGGTATGGTTTAACATAAGGTTTTGCCTTAACTGTGTTATCTTCATTAACATTTTCAACTACTGGTTCTGTTTCCTTATCTTGCTCAGGTTGTGGTTCTTGTGGAGTAGGAATAGAGTCATCAGAGATTACAGGCATTTCAGGTGGTTTAAGTGTAATACCACTTCTTGTGGTAATGGCTTTAGCTGTTTCATTTCGGTGGTTAGCATTTGTATCACTAGGTAAACTTCCCGGTTTTCTTTCACCTATTAACCTTGCTAGGTTGCTTACTTCTTGTTCTAAATTTTGATTCGAAGCTTGTTGATTTCTAAATGCTTGAGCATTTTGTTCATTGGTTTGTTTCTGAGATGTGAAAAATTGCGTTTGAGATTCAACTAGCTTTGACATCATATCTTCTAAATTTGGCCTTTTATCATCGGTTTGTGGTGGTTTGTTTTGAAAAATAGGTCTTTGCTGATTGTAAGTATTATTGGATACTTGTTGATTGCTAGGACCTTGTTGGTTGTTGTATGGAACATTTCGATTATAATTCTGATTTTGATTGTAGATTGGTCTTGGCGGTTGATAATTATTCTGATAATTATTTCCAGGCCTTTGGTTTATGTATGAAACATTCTCTCTTTGTTCCATTGTTAGTTCAATACTGAGACAATCTTTTGTCAAATGTGGTCCTCCACACTGCTCACAACTAATTCGTATTGAGTGAATATCTTTAGTCATCTTTTCCATTCGTCTCTCGACAGCATCTATCTTTGCAGAAATGGAATCAAAGTCATGGCTAGAATCGGCTCTAGCTGCTTTAGATGATCTAACGATATCTTTTTCTTGATGCCACTCATGTGAGTGGGAAGCAGTGTTATCAATAATTTTGTAAGCGTCAGTTGCGGTTTTCTTCATAATGGAACCACCAGCTGCTATATCGATGTCTTTTCTTATAGTGATGTCGCATCCTTGGTAGAATATTTGTACTATTTGACAAGTGTCTAAACCATGTTGCGGACATCCTCTTAATAACTTTCCAAATCTTGTCCACGCCTCATATAGAGTTTCATTTGGCTTTTGCGTGAACGTAACAATTTCTCCTTGAAGTCTCACGGCTTTAGATGCCGGAAAGAATTGTTTAAGAAATTTTTCAACTAAAACATCTCATGTATCAATCGCCCCTTCAGGTAACGATTCTAACCAATCTTTGGCTTCTCCCTTTAAAGTCCAGGGAAATAACATAAGATATATCTGTTAATCCTCCACTTCTCTTATTTTAAATAGAGTGCAGATCCTATTAAATGTACGAAGATGTTCGTTTGGATCTTTCTTCGGCGCACCACTAAATTGGCATTGATTAGTTATCATGTGTAGGATTTGTCCTTTGATTTCATAATCTGGTGCATTAATGTCTGGTTGAGTAATTGCGTGACCTTGGCCAGTGCGTTTAGCTCGCATTCGGTCTTCCATACTTAGAGGTTTCAGATTCTCCATAATTGAATTTGTTGAATCTGAATCACTAGAGGATTCTGATTTAATGGTTGGTTCCTCTACAATCTCTGTTTGAATGATTGGTGGTTCCGGAGGAAAGATTAATGGTTCAGGATCTCTGAATTGTCCCTGAATATCTTTCGGATTCTCAATTGTGAGGTCGGGTTCAAAAAATGGATTATCGGAAATTTGAATTGGAGTACTTGGTCGACTGGATGGCGTTTCTAAAGAAAAATCAACGGCGACAATATTGGCTAGATGTCTTGATCGAGTTACAGGTGGTGAACGTACAAAAGGTGGTGAACGTTTTGCTCGGTGCATTCACTGAATATCCTATTAGTTATAAAAAATAAAAATTATATAAGTTATCAAATTAATAGACTTTTCTGCTTTTGCCCACGCTTCGAATAGCCAATAGATGCAGCAGGGAGCCAGAACCCTTTAAATCGGAAGCTCACAACTCAGCCACTAACAAATTCAACTATTACTACGAAACAGAAAATTTGGATGTCTATCAATTTAACTGCTTAAAATAATTTTTCGTTGAAATTTAAAGAAATTTTAGAGAAGAAATAGAAAATTCTATGTCCTAAAAACTAGAGCGGCGAAAAAAAAAAGCGCGTCGGAAAAACGTCGAAAAATAAAAGGTCGAAAAATAATAAATAAAACGTATCGCGTCGAAACTTAAAAGGAACTAAAAACTAAGAATTAAAAGTTGCGTCTAAAGATATTAAAGCTTAAAAGAAAAACTATATCCCAAATGGCAATAACTTAAAAAGGTACTAAAAACTTAAAACGGCGTCGCAAAATTCTAAAGCACTTAAATCTTAGTCTAAAGAAAAAGCACTTAAGGGATTTTACGGCAAAGCCTAAAAATCTAGAAATAAAAATAACTATGGCAAAAACTATGACTTAAAACTAATTACGAGCGAAAAATACAAAAATTTCGCTAAAACAAATAAAAAGATACAAAATATAAAAATATACTTAAAGTTGTAAAAAGTACAATTTTTATAAAAATATTATTTTTATATTATTTATTTTATAAAAGTATTAATTTTATAATTTATAAAAACTAATTAAACTAAAAATACAAATTAAATAAAACTAAAACAAATTATTATTAAATATAACCCTAATTAGGGTTTTAAATAAATAATAATAATAATAATTACGTAATTATTGCAGCAGGAAGTCAAATGTGGCGTGTCAGAAACGTTCATGCGGTCGCATGGATTTTTGTCTTCGGGTTCATGCGATCGCATGGGCTAGGGTTTCGGGCCAAAGTTGGGCTGCTACAGTACCGGGCCTCATGTTTTTACTTTTTTTTTTTTCTGTTTTCTGTTTTAGATTAAATAAAATATAAATAACTTATATAAAAATTTAATTTTAAAAACTAAAATAAAAATACTTCTATAAATTTTTAACAACTCTTAACAACAAATATATAGATTTTTTTATATATATAGCGTTGCGCTTTCGGCGTTTTAGTGTCCCCGGCAGCGGCGCCAAAAATACTTGATGTGTGCGAGGCGTACTAGGAAATAGTTATATTTTTGCTACAAAATACTATTAAATACGATACAATTTTACACAAGATATTTATTTATTTTTAGAATGGATATACCTAAACCTTGCTACAACACTTATAGACAGTGTACCTAATCGTACAGTAGTGTAGTTTTTGGTAAGTCCGGTTCGTTCCACAGGGAACTTAGCCAAGTTTAACGCTATATTTTTAACTTATAATTATAAAAATACAAAAATATATATAAGTAGTATTATTATTATTATAAAAGGGGGGTTTTTACCGTTTAATGACCGGTTTATCGATTTTAAAACTTTAGTCGCAGTTAAAACCTAATGTAAAATATTAAAAATAAATATAACTTAAATTAAAGCGTAAATTAAATAACGATAATGAAATTGCGATAAATAAAAGTGCTATAAATAAAAGTGCAATATTAAAAAAGTACGATAATTAAAAGTGCAATTAAATACAATGACAATAAATAAAAGTGCGATAATTAAAAGTGCAATTAAATATGAAATAAAGGAATTATGCTTATTTAAACTTCCGTAATCATGATGTTCGACGCGTTGTTTTTAGTTTATTCACATGGGTTAATTGTCCTTTGTCCTGGATTATTTGATATGTCCATACAGATTTGTCCATAATAGTCCATTAGTCATAATCATTAAGTGCGGAAGTCTTCGTCAAATTATTCTTGTTCCCGAAGTCAAATATTCCAACTAATTAGGGATTCGAATTGTAACAAGGTCTTAATACTTTGTTTAATGAATACACCAGGTTATCGACTGCGTGTAAACCAAGGTTTTAATACTTTGTTAACAATTACTGTGACGCCCCGTACTAAATCATCATGTACGGACCATCAACAACAGGATCATTACAAGGTTAAGTACTATATGCGTTTTCAAAACAGAGTTTGCATTCATTAATAAAAGGTGACGTCATAACTAACGTCAAATGTTTTACAATCCAAAAGCATGCTTCGCTAAGTAGAAGCAATAAATAAGTGTACGTGGCCACAATGGTCGTTACAAGTCATAGTTCAAAAGTACGAATGTTTGAATGCAAAATAAAGTAGTTCATGCGATGACAACTCTAAGCAGCGGGTGTCTACAGCACGACTAGTACACAGCGGAAGCTAACCTCAAGCACCTGAGAAAAACATGCTTAAAAACGTCAACACAAAGGTTGGTGAGCTATAGTTTAAGTATAACAGTATGTAAGGTAGGCCACGAGATTTCAGTGCTACAAAGAGCGTTTCAAAACAGTATGATAAAGTATATGTTAACCGTGGGCACTTGGTAACTAACTTAACGTTTATACCCCCTGAAAGTACACTTGACAAGTGAGTATGTCAATGAAGTATTAAACACTCGTTAAATGCTAGCGCTACTAGCCCGAGTGGGGATGTCAAACCCTATGGTTCTATATCTAAGATTCGCGTTCACCGGTTCATAAACCAATGATTAAACGTTACCGAGCTAAAGGGAATGTTTCTTCCGTTGTATAACCCACACATATAAAAGTTTAAGTACTCGTGCCTAGTATGTAAAACATAAAATCCGCATGTATTCTCAGTTCCCAAAATAAGTTAAAGTAAAAAGGGAATGCTATAACTCACAATGATAATATAGTCGTAAAGTCGGTTCGGAAAAGGTGTGCAAGTAATCGGTCCGAAGGTCCTCAACCTAAGTCAAATAGTACTAAGTCAGTAAATTGTCTTAATAGGTTTAAAAGTATGTAATTAAGGTCTTAAGGGTCATCATCATTCATCATTAAACAAAAGGCGTAAAGTAGGTTTCGTTTATGAAAGTAGTTTAAAACAAAGTCTGACTTCAGTCAGTCACCATGGCCTCTACCCTTACTGAATTAAGGTGAGACCAGTGGCCATGGCTCCGTCTATGAGTCCCTTAAGTGTGGTAAAAATTCCAGAAGCAAACTCGTCTTCGTTTGACCGTGGCGACGGTCTAAGTGCGAGTAGATCAGAAATTTCTGCACAACGTTAAAGGACATAGTGACGATCGGAGGGCCATAAATCCTAAACCGTAACTCGGATTAAGACGAGTCCTATATGAAAAGTTATCTAATCGAAAAGTTCTATCTAAAAATCAAAGTTAGAACAGACCAGGTCTATTGGTCTGTTACAGAAACATCAGATCAGTAGCTTTTGGACAGAAACAGTTAGTTTAAAAGGGTTCCGGTGGTCTTGGTGCTTGATGTTCATCATGGTTCTCATCCTTGATGCATATAGCTTCAAGTGTACAACTCATGGGTGTGTTTACGTCATCTTAACCAAGTCTTGACCATCATAACACTAGTGCAAGTCTAAGACATGAAGCACAACTCACTTAAGAGTTGCATGTAGTTTGATGAACCAAAGTTACATCAAAGTCTTAGGTTTGACACTTACATGAACTATAATAGAAATATTGAACTCTAAACTTGAAAATAAACTAACTAATCAAGATCTTAAGATGTAGAACATAGTTCTTTAATTAGATCTTGAAGATCCAAGACCCAAAAGTCTAGATCAAGCATAAGTATACAAAGTTGTTTTTAAAGAAAACTTATTTGTGTGTTCTTGAACTTTCAAAGTTAACTTTTAGTTCAAGATTAATGAGATCAAAGTTAACTAGTAACATTTGACCAATAATAACATAAATCATGAAATTAAGGTGCAAGTAAATGAAGTAAATAGCTAAGTAAACAAGTAATTAAGTTCATGGTTTGCATACTTTAAAGATTTAGAAAGTAAACCTTAAGTTCACTTCATGTACTTCAAGCATGAGTTACAACACAAGAACTTTAAATCTTTTGACATAATGTATGTAGAACATAACTAGGTAGTTAGTTCTTGTATGTTCTTGAAAATACAAGATTAATATGAAGAATCAAACTAGAAAGTTTATTCTTGTAACATGAAAGTAAGTAACAACAATTACTAGTAACTACAAGTAATCAAACATTAAATAAGAATAAGTAATAACAAGTAAATGATGATGATTGAAGGGTGCTTTGGTTCGGTTTGTAACAAGAAAAGAAGAAGAGAAAAATGCTCATAATACTTACAAGTATTGGAGAGAAAGAGAGAAAAAGTTGGAAGCAAGTAAAGTGTGTGTAAATGAAAGAGTAAATGTGAATGAAGTAAGTAATGAAATTTGAAAACCAAAAACTCCCATCCAAGGCCCTAAGGCCACATTTTTTTCTGCAGAAAATAAGGGGGAGGGAAATGTTTGTTGGGTTCTTGCAAGCTAAAGCTAAAAAGGGTGGATAAAAGAGATGGTTACATGGGGATTAAGAGCAAACTAGATTCCATTTGATCTAACCAACTAGTTACATATTCTAAGTAATACTTACAAGGAAGAGTGGGCTAACTAAGTCCACTAATAATGTAGGGTGGGCTTATAAGCCCAAGGTCATAAGTCCATAACACTAATAAAGCTCAAGTTCACTTAATTAACAAATAAACCCAATTAAAGCCCAAGTAACTAACTAATCACCATAGTTAATTAAAATGATTAATAAAATTAATCATGAATGTAAATAATACTTGAAAATATTATTCGTGCAAGTTTCGTGTGTCACAAAGACGTTTCGGGCACTTAAAATTCAAGTTCGGGTAATCATGGCAACATGTAAATGTAATAACATACATTCGTTATATCACACGTATTAATAATAATAATTATTAATAAATAAACGTTGGAAAATCCAGGGTCGTTACATTACCCACCTGTTAAAGAAAATTTCGTCCCGAAATTTAATCTGAGGTAGATGGAGGAGTCGAGAAAAGGTGAGGATTCTTCCGCATCATTTGATCCTCTCGTTCCCAAGTAAACTCGGGTCCTCGTTTAGCATTCCATCGTACTCGGACGATCGGAATCTTGTTGCGTTTCAAAGTTTTGATCTCACGATCCATAATTTCAACAGGTTCATCCACAAAGTGGAGTTTGTCATCAATTGTAAGTTCTTCCAGTGGTATGATAAGTTCTGGTTCAGTAAGACACTTCTTCAAGTTTGATACGTGGAAGGTAGGATGAACTGAGCTCAATTGTGCTGATAGATCCAAACGATAAGCAACGGGTCCAACACGTTCCAAGATCTCAAAAGGACCAATGTATCGTGGGTTTAACTTCCCACGTTTTCCAAAACGGATCACACCTTTCCAAGGTGCAACCTTTAGCATTACACGGTCACCGACGTTGAATTCAAAGTCTTTACGTTTAAGATCGGTATAACTCTTCAGACGATCACGGGCAGTCTTAAGTCTAGCTTAGATCTGAGCAATCTTCTTCGTGGTTTCGTGGACTACCTCGGGTCCGGTGATTTGCTTTTCGACTACTTCAGCCCAACAAATAGGAGATCGGCACTTACGGCCATACAATGCTTCAAAAGGTGCGGCATTAATGCTCGAGTGATAACTGTTGTTGTACGAGAATTCGGCTAGTGGCAGATGCCTTTCCCAGGCCTTTCCAAAATCAATGACACATGCACGTAACATGTCTTACAACATCTGAATCGTTCGTTCACTTTGCCCGTCAGTCTGAGGATGATAAGCAGTACTCATGTCAAGACGGGTTCCCATGGCTTCTTGCAAAGAACGCCAAAATCTAGAAGCAAAACGGGGATTGCGATCGGAGATGATCGATAAAGGTACACCATGACGAGATACAACCTCCTTGATGTATAATTGAGCAAGTCTCTCCATTGTATCCGTTTCCTTCATCGCTAGAAAGTGTGCAGATTTGGTAAGGCGGTCAACAATAACCCAAATGGTATCGTATCCGCCCACCGTATTTGGTAGCTTGGTGATGAAATCCATTGTTATCCGTTCCCACTTCCATTGTGGGATTTTTGGTTGTTGAAGTAACCCAGAAGGTCTCTGATGCTCGGCTTTAACCTTCGAGCAAGTCAAACACTTACCAACATAAGTCGCAACGTCCTTCTTAAGGTTCGGCCACCAATACTGTTCCTTAAGGTCGTGGTACATTTTGCCCACTCCAGGATGAATCAAATATCTCGATTTATGTGCTTCATCAAGTATAAGGTTCCGTAGATCTCCATAAAGAGGTACCCAAATTCTTCTAGCATAACATCGGAGTCCAGACTCCCTAACCTCGAATCGAGAGACATGTATGTTCAAATGTTCATGAGATATATTCTCCTCCTTGAGATCCTCATCTTGGGCTACTCTGATCTGGCTGTTGAGGTTCAAATGGATGGTGATGTTCAGAGCCCTAACACGAAGAGGTGCCGTCCTCTCCTTTCGGCTTAAAGCGTCAGCTACAACATTGGCCTTGCCAGGGTGATAACGGAGTTCACAATCGTAGTCGTTGAGCGTCTCGATCCATCGACGCTGTCTCATATTCAGTTGCTTCTAATCAAAGATGTGCTGGAGACTCTTGTGATCGGTGAAAATAGTGCTCTTAGTTCCATACAAATAGTGTCTCCACAATTTAAGCGCAAAGACAACGGCTCCAAGTTCAAGATCATGCGTAGTGTAGTTCTGCTCGTGGATCTTCAGTTGTCGGGAGGCATAGGCGATAACCTTTGATCGTTGCATCAGTACACAACCAAAACCACTCTTCGATGCATCACAATAAACAACAAAGTCGTCACTGCCTTCAGGAAGTGATAGGATAGGTGCGGTGGTCAACTTCTTCTTCAAAGTTTGGAATGCTGATTCGTTTGCGGGTTCCCAGATGAACTTCTTCCCTTTGTGAGTCAGCGCGGTCAAAGGACGCGCAATCAGAGAAAATCCTTCGATGAATCTTCGGTAGTAACCGGCGAGACCTAGGAATTGGCGAATATGCGTCGGAGTAGTGGTGGTCTCCCACTTGCTGATGGCTTCAATCTTGGCGGGATCAACTTTGATACCCTGGTCGCTTACAACATGACCCAAAAATTGTACTTCCTTTAACCAAAATTCACACTTGGAGAATTTGGCGTAAAGTTGCTCTTGTCTTAAGAGTTCAAGCACTAATCGGAGGTGTTGCTCATGTTCTTCTTCGCTCTTAGAGTAGATGAGGATATCATCTATGAAGACGATAACAAACTTATCCAAGTAAGGCTTGCAGACACGATTCATGAGGTCCATGAACACGGCAGGTGCATTTGTTAAACCGAACGGCATCACGAGAAACTCATAATGACCATAACGAGTCCTGAATGCAGTTTTCATCACGTCACTTTCCTTCACCCTCAGCTGGTGATATCCGGATCGTAAATCGATCTTTGAATAAACGCTCGATCCTAGTAGTTGATCAAAAAGATCGTCAATTCATGGAAGAGGATACCGATTTTTGATAGTCAATTTGTTGAGTTCACGGTAGTCGATACACATACGGAAGGATCTATCCTTCTTCTTTACAAACAACACAGGTGCGCCCCAAGGTGAGAAGCTTGGTTGAATAAATCCTCGATCAAGTAGTTCTTGTAGTTGACTCTGTAATTCTTGCATCTCGGAAGGTGCGAGTCTATAAGTTGCACGAGCTACAGGTGCAGCTCCTGGCACTAAGTCAATCTGAAACTCTACGGCTCTCTGCGGTGGCAATCCAGGAAATTCCTCTAGGAAGACATCGGAAAATTCGTTCACAATTCAAACTTCGTTCACGCTCTTCACCTCAGTTTCTACCGCTTTCACATGTACTAGGACAGCAAAACGTCCCTTCTTCATAATATTTTGCGCTTTCACGCAACTAATGAGGTTCAACTTCGAGGTACATCTCTCTCCATAGATAACCAGTGGTTCGCCATCTCCTTGTGGTATGCGAAGTGCTTTATCTCCACAGATAATATCGGCCTTTATCTTGCTCAACCAATCCATACCAACGATCACGTCAAAGCTTCCCAGTTTGATAGGTATCAAATCAATTTCGAAATCTGCACCAGCTATGTTGATAATAGCTCCTCGACTAATATGGTCAACCTTTTCAAGTTTTCCATTGGCGACCTCGACAAGCGTACTTTCTTTTAACTGGACTAATGACCAATTAATCTTATCGCAAAAATGTCTACATACATAACTTCTATCCGCACCAGTATCAAACAAGACAGAAGCTAAAAGATTGTTGATTGTGAATATACCTGTCACCAAGTCGGGGTTATCGCGTGAATCCCTTGCATTAACATTGAAGGCTCTACCTCGGGGTGGTCCTCCGTCTTTTCACTTGTTTGGGCACGCATTTCTGAAATGGCCCGTCTGTCCACATTCGTAGGTCTTCTTAGGTCCATTGGTGTTCGGCTTCCCATTCAAAGTGGTGACCTTGCAGTCTTTCCCGATATGCCCAGCCCGTTGGCACTTCTTGCAGACAACATTGCAATACCCAGTGTGGTGTTTGTAGCACCGTTTGCATTGTGGTAAGGTTCCTTTGTAGTTCGGGTTGGTGTTGGTGTTGGGATTAGGGTTTCCACCGTTGTTGTGCCTCTTGGCGGGGGTTTGATCGTAGTTTCTCCCCCTGTTGTTGTTGTTGTGGTTGTGGGGGTTGTTGTGGTTGTTGTCCCATTTCCTCTTTTCACTACTACCGGCTTCAAACTTAGCCTTCTCCGGCTCGTCAAGGATGATTTGATTTAGGAGAGTATGCGCCATGCGCATTGCTTCGGGGACATTCGGTGGCTTGGATGAGGTGACATTACCCTTGATGGACTTAGGAAGTCCCGAGAAGTATTTCTCCATGCGCTTGAATTCGGGGGTGACCATGGTCGGACACATTAATGCTAACTCCAAAAACCTACGATTGTAACTGTTAAGATCGTTTCCCACGGCTTTCAATTGCATAAATTCGATCTCCATCTTTTATATTTCGGTCCTTGGACAGTATTCCTCAATCATAGCACACTTAAACTCTTCCCAAGGCGTAGCATACGCCTCATCAATCCCTTTTGCTTGAGCTAACGTGTTCCACCACGTTAGCGCGCCGTCAGATAGCGTGCAAGATGCAAACTTGGTCTTATTGTCCTCCGAACAGTTGCTAACTCAGAATACTGATTCAAGTTTCTCGAACCATCTGGTGAGACCAACTGGTCCCTCGATGCTGCTGAAGTTATACAGTTTGCAGCTCTGGAATTCCTTGTATGTACACCCATTTCGAACGGGTGGAATAACCGGTGGTGGTGGCGGTGGAGCTTGGAGATTTCTTTCTGCTAGGGCTGCAGCAACCCGTTCGTTGATCATGTCCTCAATCTGGGCGGCGGTAGGTGTGGATCTTCCGTTAGCCATGATATTCTAAACAAAAATTTTGACTCAAGTCAAAATCCAGTATGCAAGTAGTAATAATACAGTATATAGTGACCAACATGGAATCAAAACATCACATGTTATTAAATAATGCATCTAGGTACAAATACCACAGAATCATCGTACAGCAATGTAAATAGAACATCGTGCAAGAATTAAATAACGCAAAGTTCCATTCATTAATAATAATAAGTTTCATACATCTGAATAAGTTCGTACAATACATATGAAATACATGAAACTATATCTAGATTACATCATGAAATCTAAATACAAGGTCCTACGGTGAAGGCGGGTGAACTGCTCCTCGAGCCAACTGCTCCTCGAGCTCAGTGACTCGAGCTCGGAGAGTCTCAATCTCCCTCATCAGTTCCTTGTTAGAGGGAGCTGGTGGGGCAGGCGGTGCAGGTGGGGCGGGTGGTGCGGGTGGTGCTGATGTAGATGGTCCGGCTCCGGATGTAGACGGTACGTCCCTAGATGTAAGTGGTCCGTATCTAAATCTAGGTGGTACGGTTCCTGGAATAGTCAATACGTAACGGGGAACCTTACGTATCTGTGGGTCGGCAGGGTATGGCACAACTCGTTTACGAGCAGTAACCCTACGACGATGGCCAAATGCGTCAGTAAAAGCACGACCTCCATTCACCCCTGGAATGACGGTGCCGTCGAAACGGTACCGCTTCTTCGGCGGGGTGGAGGGTGCCTGAATAGGTCTATCAGCAGGATCCTCATCATTGCTGGAGTTGTCTGATGATGAAGAATCAACGGATGATGAGTGATCCGAATCGTGTGGTGGTGACACTGGTGGCTGAGCTGGTAATCCGAAGCGTCCGAAGGCGGCCAACATCTGTCTGTGTCTTCCTGGCGGAATCACGACTAAACGTCCGTCGGGAGTGCGTCGGCAAGGCGTGCGCATGTGGTTACGAAACGGCCCTTCCCCGAACTCCGCGGGAATCTCAATCCCACCGATTCGGGGCTGTGACCCCGAGGGTCCGGGAGCAGACGGAGCTGGAATCTCCGTAGGGTCAAAAGTGGTCACAGGTGCCGGCACACTACTACTCGCTCCGAAAGACGAAGCGCTGGGATCACTAGTGGGTAACGGGACTGGTGTATCAGCAACAGTAGCAGGTGGTGTGGTGGAGTCTGAGTCTGAACTGCCCAAAACGCTAGCAGGTGGTACATCCGACATCTGAACAAGGAAAAATAAATTTTCCATGTCAGTAAGTCATAAGCAAGCACGTATCAGGCCAACAGTTTAAATCATGTATAACAGTAACTATCATGGCAATAACAGCAATTCGTATGAAAGTAGCATGCAATCAAAAGCAAGTAGCATCATGCAGTAGTGATATCATGTAGTAGCATATGGCATATAGCAGTAAAAGTAAGCAGCAGCATGCAGTAAGTTCAGCGGAAACAAGTAAACTAGCAAGTTGTAGATTAGTCCTATTAGTGAATCCTACTCGGGTCGGTCTTAGACTCACTAATGCAACCTAATTCCCTACAACCAATGCTCTGATACCAAATGTGATGCCCCGTACTAAATCATCATGTACGGACCATCAACAACGGGATCATTACAAGGTTAAGTACTATATGCGTTTTCAAAATAGAGTTTGCATTCATTAATAAAAGGTGACGTCATAACTAACGTCAAATGTTTTACAATCCAAAAGCATGCTTCGCTAAGTAGAAGCAATAAATAAGTGTACGTGGCCACAATGGTTGTTACAAGTCATAGTTCAAAAGTACGAATGTTTGAATGCAAAATAAAGTAGTTCATGCGATGACAACTCTAAGAAGCGGGTGTCTACAGCACGACTAGTACACAGCGGAAGCTAACCTCAAGCACCTGAGAAAAACATGCTTAAAAACGTCAACACAAAGGTTGGTGAGCTATAGTTTAAGTATAACAGTATGTAAGGTAGGACACATGATTTCAGTGCTACAAAGAGCGTTTCAAAACAGTATGATAAAGTATATGTTAACCGTGGGCACTTGGTAACTAACTTAACGTTTATACCCCCTGAAAGTACACTTGGCAAGTGCGTATGTCTACGAAGTATTAAACACTCATTAAATGCTAGCGCTACTAGCCCGAGTGGGGATGTCAAACCCTATGGATCCATATCTAAGATTCGCGTTCACCGGTTCATAAACCAATGATTAAACGTTACCGAGCTAAAGAAAATGTTTATGCCGTTGTATAACCCACACATATATAAGTTTAAGTACTCGTGCCTAGTATGTAAAACATAAAATCCGCATGTATTCTCAGTTCCCAAAATAAGTTAAAGTAAAAAGGAAATGCTATAACTCACAATGATAATGTAGTCGTAAAGTCGGTTCGGAAAAGGTGTGCAAGTAATCGGTCTGAAGGTCCTCAACCTAAGTCAAATAGTACTAAGTCAGTAAATCATCTTAATAGGTTTAAAATTATGTAATTAAGGTCTTAAGGGTCATCATCATTCATCATTAACCAAAAGGCGTAAAGTAGGTTTCGTTTATGAAAGTAGTTTAAAACAAAGTCTGACTTCAGTCAGTCACCACGGCCTCTACCCTTACTGAATTAAGGTGAGACCAGTGGCCATGGCTCCGTCTATGAGTCTCTTAAGTGTGGTAAAAATTCCAGAAGCAAACTCGTCTTCGTTTGACCGTGGCGACGGTCTAAGTGCGAGTAGGTCAGAAATTTCTGCACAACGTTAAAGGACATAGTGACGATCGGAGGGCCATAAATCCTAAACCGTAACTCGGATTAAGACGAGTCCTATATGAAAAGTTATCTAATCAAAAAGTTCTATCTAAAAATCAAGGTTAGAATAGACCAGGTCTACTGGTATGTTACAGAAACATCAGATCAGTAGCTTTTGGACAGAAACATTAAGTTTAAAAGGGTTCCGGTGGTCTTGGTGCTTGATGTTCATCATGGTTCTCATCCTTGATGCATATAGCTTCAAGTGTACAACTCATGGGTGTGTTTACGTCATCTTAACCAAGTCTTGACCATCATAACACTAGTGCAAGTCTAAGACATGAAGCACAACTCACTTAAGAGTTGCATGTAGTTTGATGAACCAAAGTTACATCAAAGTCTTAGGTTTGACACTTACATGAACTATAATAGAAATATTGAACTCTAAACTTGAAAATAAACTAACTAATCAAGATCTTAAGATGTAGAACATAGTTCTTTAATTAGATCTTGAAGATCCAAGACCCAAAAGTCTAGATCAAGCATAAGTATACAAAGTTGTTTTTAAAGAAAACTTATTTATGTGTTCTTGAACTTTCAAAGTTAACTTTTAGTTCAAGATTAATGAGATCAAAGTTAACTAGTAACATTTGACTAATAATAACATAAATCATGAAATTAAGGTGCAAGTAAATGAAGTAAATAGCTAAGTAAACAAGTAATTAAGTTCATGGTTTGCATACTTTAAAGATTTAGAAAGTAAACCTTAAGTTCACTTCATGTACTTCAAGCATGAGTTACAACACAAGAACTTTAAATCTTTTGACATAATGTATGTAGAACATAACTAGGTAGTTAGTTCTTGTATGTTCTTGAAAATACAAGATTAATATGAAGAATCAAACTAGAAAGTTTATTCTTGTAACATGAAAGTAAGTAACAACAATTACTAGTAACTACAAGTAATCAAACATTAAACAAGAATAAGTAATAACAAGTAAATGATGATGATTTAAGGGTGCTTTGGTTCGGTTTGTAACAAGAAAAGAAGAAGAGAAAAATGCTCATAATACTTACAAGTATTGGAGAGAAAGAGAGAAAAAGTTGGAAGCAAGTAAAGTGTGTGTAAATGAAAGAGTAAATGTGAATGAAGTAAGAAATGAAATTTGAAAACCAAAAACTCCCATCCAAGGCCCTAAGGCCACGTTTTTTTCTGCAGAAAATAAGGGGGAGGGAAATATTTGTTGGGTTCTTGCAAGCTAAAGCTAAAAAGGGTGGATAAAAGAGATGGTTACATGGGGATTAAGAACAAACTAGATTCCATTTGATCTAACCAACTAGTTACATATTCTAAGTAATACTTACAAGGAAGAGTGGGCTATCTAAGTCCACTAATAATGTAGGGTGGGCTTATAAGCCCAAGGTCATAAGTCCATAACACTAATAAAGCCCAAGTTCACTTAATTAACAAATAAACCCAATTAAAGCCCAAGTAACTAACTAATCACCATAGTTAATTAAAATGATTAATAAAATTAATCATGAATGTAAATAATACTTGAAAATATTATTCGTGCAAGTTTCGTGTGTCACAAAGACGTTTCGGGCACTTAAAAGTCAAGTTCGGGCAATCATGGCAACATGTAAATGTAATAACATACATTCGTTATATCACACGTGTTAATAATAATAATTATTAATAAATAAACGTTGGAAAATCCAGGGTCGTTACAATTACACCAATTACCCTTGAATGTAATCCACCCCTGTTTCAACAAGTCTATTAACTATTAATCCAGTTCCGTGTCCGGTAAAATGAACAATTATTGGTATTTATAGATATCCCGCCCACCGTGCCCAGTCAAGCGTATGTGGTTATATATAAATACGTCAAATTATAAGTCTATATATTAAATTAACGAGGTATCATTTAGTTAATATAAAGCCCATTAATAGCCCATTGTCTAATTTCCACAAGTGTCGTTCTTTTATCCAAGCCCCAATTATGGTCCAAAGCCCAATTACCCAATTTTAATATTTTTAGCCCAACATCACCATTACTTCAATTTAAATAAACATAATAATAACTTAGCTACGAGACATTAATTTAACAATAAAATTAAACATAACTTACAGTGGATATTAATAGCGTAGTGGTACACGGACAGAGTTTCAACTTGCAAAACCTTAAGACATTCGACTAACCTAACCTTATTATTATCACTAACTTAAAATTAAAATTACAAATTGAGATTAATATTTGGAGTGATATTTGATACATAGGATAAGAGAAAAGAAAATGATACATACATATATATATATATATATATATATATATATATATATACATATATATATATATACATATATATATATACATATATATATATACATATATATATATATATACATATATATATATATACATATATATATACATATATATATATATATATATATAACTCTGGCCGAATTCGTTGCAATTTATAGATGTGGCCAGTATTCTGGGCTCATGCTGATGGAATTCAATATAACAACAAATTCATATGTTTAATTTGATCACAAAACCAATTTATGAAAATTAAGACAAGCGGAAGCATAATGTTATTTATAAACAAGTGTATATGTTAAACCCTTTTTAGATGAATTCCATTTTATGTTATCAAGCCTTGAACATATACTTACAAACTAAAAGAGGGAACAAGAATTTACCTCCTCAATATAGATTGAGTGCTGAAAATGGACAACAGTAAGTTTGGAAGATGATGATGAATGTAAGCTCCAAAACTTTGAAACCTCAAGAGATAATACCCCAAGCCAACTTCCAACACCTAGTACTTTAGTTAGGATTTAATTAGACACTTAATGTGAGCTTGAAAATCAAACTTGGAACCTCCTTTGATGTATAAAACCCCATTGTTTTGGATAGCAGCAGGAGCTGAAAAATAGTTTTTTTTTTTCAAGCTTTGAAATGCTAGTTACACTTGAGAGAAAGAGTCTAGCTTTGGTCCAAGAGTTCCCCATGCTTATATGGACTTTTTATGTTCTTAAAAGTAACAATAACATGGCATGCATATGAGTCTTGGAGACCCAAAATCTGCCACCATATATTTTATATAACAATGTCTTTCCATATATATAAACTTGATATATATATATATATATATATATATATATATATATATATATATATAACATGTATATTTTTATGTTACTTTCATATTTTATAAACCTTTTATAAAATATAACACAATATAATCATTTAAAACTTATAAACAATTATATATAAATTATCCAAATAATTTATCTCAAGTGATAACATTTTAGAAAACCTATTTTTCTAAAATCCAAGTGTCGCTTATTTACTTAATGATTTAATCATTAAGCTTGAATACATTTAGGGTGTCGGTAAGCTTGTTATTGGGTATGACCTGACTTGGATCATAACATATTAGCCACATTAAATTGATATGTCTCTCGGGCATACGAAAAACCTTCAATCTCCCACTTGCACGAGAAACATAAGAAATTAATGCAAGTGATGGATACCACCTAACGACCGTCCACCACCCCCAATATGTTATGACTTTGTGCCATTCAATAACATCATCCTTTTCGAGTTCCCATCTCGAATATGAATAGGTGAATCTTTCATTATATCCTTTCGTCCTAGATGTCATGTTAAATCCAGGAGATACAGAGTGATCACTCTCTTTTAGATTTAACTTTATCAGGCCTTAGGCATCTGACTCTCAACGAATAAGAGGGACAAATTCCATCTTGACTACATACGTCTTAAATATGTACCTTGCATTATGTATGAGCTCTTCCTTGTGAACTACCATATTTCAGAATAGCGAAGGAAAGAATCAAGGCACAATACTTGGTAAATATCTGAACCCAATATGCATCTCAGGTCAGAGGATACAATGATATTCGCCTTTACTCAAGACTACATGTGATCAACCACAAAGGCTCCATTTAGTAAATCTTGAAGGCGGGTCTTCCAATATTTGTATCCCACAAATATCTATGCACCTTGGTCGCAACCTTGCCCCACATTCATCCCGTGAATGTATACCAATCCAAGTTCATAATAGTCTAAGCCTCACACTTGTTCCCACAACTGTGATCGACTACGGAATTTAGAATAATTACTTATTCATGGATAAAATATGCAAAATAGGAACATAACTCAAAATAAATTAATACCATAATTAGATCAATGAGTTTGAACAATTTCATTCCTTTACAATACTTAAAACAGATCACAACCAATCACTAGAATATCGAAGCCCTAATGCACTAACATGCCCTTGATGTTTTGCACCATGTAAGAGTTTCGTGAGTGGATCCGCTATATTAAGATCTGTGTGAACTTTGCGAATACATATCTTTCCCTTTTCAACTTCATCCCTTACGTAGTTGAATCTCCGCTCAATGTGACGGGTCTTTTGGTGAGCACGAGGTTCCTTGATTTGATCAATCGCACCCTCATTGTCACAAAAGATCTCAAGAGGGTCCTGAATGGAAGGGACTACTCCAAAGTCATCGATGAATTTCTTCATCCATGCAGCTTCCTGAGCTGCCAATGATGCGGCGATGTACTCTGACTCTGTAGTGGATAAAGCAACAACATCCTGTTTTGAACTCTTCCAAGAGACCGTACCTCCATTTAACATGAAGACATAATCGGATTGTGATCGAGAATCATCTCAATCAGTTTGGAAACTCGTGTCCACGTAACCCTTTACTGCGAGTTCCTCCTCACCAGACCCATATATTAGAAACATATCCTTAGTCCTCCTAAGGTATTTCAATATACTTTTAACAGCAATCCAATGACTGTTACCTGGGTTATTCTGGTATCTACTTGTCAGGCTAAGAGCGCATGACACATCCGGTCTAGTGCATATCATTGCATACATGATTGACCCAATGGCAGACGCATATGGGACTTTCTTCATTCTCTCCTGTTCATCTTTCGTGGTGGGGCACTGAGATGAACTGAGAAGTGTTCCCTTTTGAATAGGTATCAAACCTTTCTTAGAGTTCTCCATCTTGAACCTTTTCAAGATCTTTTCAATGTATGCACTTTGATTCAAATCTATCAGTTTCTTGGATCTATCCCTGTAGATCCCAATCCCCAAAACGTATTGTGCTTCTCCAAGATCCTTAATGGAGAAGCACTTACTTAGCCAAGTTTTAACACCTTGCATTGCCGGAATATCATTTCCAAATAACAATATATCATCCACATATAGTACAAGGAATATGATAGTGCTGCTCCCACTAGCTTTCTTATATACACAAGCTTCATCACCATTTTTAATGAAGCCAAATTTCTTGGCCTCCTCATTAAAACGATGATTCCACATTCCAGATGCTTGTTTCAATCCGTAGATTGACTTCTTTAACTTGCATACCTTTTTAGGATATTTCGGATCAACAAAACCTTCAGGCTGAACCATATAGACATCTTCCTCAAGATGTCCATTTAAGAAAGCGGTCTTGACATCCATTTGCCATATTTCATAATCATAATGAGCAGCAATGGCAAGTAATATCCTAATAGACTTTAGCATTGCCACAGGCGAAAAAGTTTCATCATAGTCAACCCCTTGAGTTTGAGTGAAACCTTTTGCTACAAGTCTAGCTTTATATGTATCCAAGTTTCCATGTATGTCGGTTTTCATTTTGAAAATCCATTTATAATCAACTAGCCTTGAGCCAATAGGTTGTTCAACAAGTTCCCAAACTTGGTTGTCATACATGAATTGCATCTCAGCGTTCATGGCTTCCTGTCATTTATCCTTATCAATCCTTGATAAAGCATCTTGGTAGTTTGTTGGTTCATCCAAATCAACCACATAGCAACCATCCATGAGAAACCCATATCTCTCAGGAGGATTACTAATCCTACCAGATCGGCGAACGTCTTGTGTATTTTGATCATCCATTTGATCACTCTCAACATTTTCATGTTGAGTGCTAGTGTCAGCCAATTGTGTATCATCTACTTGATCTTGAACCTCTTTAAGATCTATCTTCCTTTCACTATTTTCTTCCATTAGGAACTTAGTTTCAAGGAATTTCGCCTTCCGAGCAACAAAAACATTCTGCTCAAAAGGATCATAGAAATAATATCCCATATTATCCTTGGGATATCCTATGAAGATACACTTCGTGGATCGAGCATTTAACTTATTAGGGACGTAACGCTTAGGATAAGCTTCACATCCCCATACCTTTAAGTATGATAGAGATGGAGGTTTTCCAAACCACATCTCATGAGGAGTTCGTTCCACTTTCTTGGTTGGGGCCATATTTAAAATACGAGCCGCGGAGCATAGACAATAACCCCAAAATGATAGAGGTAACGAGCTTCTAGCCATCATAGATCGAACCATATCCATTAGGGTTCGGTTCCTCCTTTCGGAAACTCCATTCAGTTGGGGTGTTCCAGGAGGAGTGAATTGCGAGATAATCCCACAACTTCTAAGATGATCTTGGAAAGCATCGCTTAGGTATTCACCTCCTCTATCGGTACGAAGTACCTTGATTGTCTTATTGAATTGATTTTGTACTTCGTTTTGATACTCTTTGAATGCTTCAAAAGTTTCATCCTTATGTCTTAACAAGTAGACATATCCGAAATGACTGAAGTCATCAATGAAGGTAACGAAGTATCTTTCACCATTCCTAGTTATGGGCTTAAAGGGTCCACATACATCCGAATGTATTAATCCCAATAAGTCCTTAGCCCTTTCATATGTCCCTTTGAAAGGTGCTATAGTCATTTTGCCTTGTAAACAAGACTCACATACATCAAACGAGTCCAGTTCATTTAATTTAAAAAGTCCATTCTTTTGAAGTGTATGCATTCGATTCTTGTTTATGTGACCAAGTCGACAATGCCATAAGTAGGAATCACTCAAATCCCTTTTGAGTTTCTTGGTGTTTGCATGGAACATTGAGCTATTGTATGATGTGTCATCATGAACCAATTCATAAATACCATTCGAAGGCGAAGCCTTAAAATAGAACACATTATCTAAAGAAACATGGATATCATCATTAATGAAATTAAGATTAAAACCATATTGTTTCAAACGGGATACAGAAATAATGTTTCGTGACAAATCCGGTGCATACAAAACATTTTTCAAAATAAGCTCCAAACCACTTGGAAGCTCTAAAACAAAGTCTCCATGAGCTTTCACTTGCACCCTTGCTCCATTTCCCATGAAGAGACTTGTTGTTCCCGCATCTTGATCACTTCTTTTGAACCCCTGCAAAGAATTGCAAATATGAGTTCCACATCCTATGTCTAATACCCATGTATTAGAAGAAGTAATACTAAGCTCAATGTATACCATATATACATTACCTGAGGTTTGCCCTGCATCCCTCTTTTCCTTCAACTCCTTAAGGTAGACCGGGCAGTTGCGTTTCCAGTGACCCATTTCACCACAACCGAACCACGGATCTTCCTTGGGATTAGCCTTTCCGGCAACCTTTTGCTTCTTGTTGTTGTTGGTTGGGGTTACCACCTTCCCTTTTCCCTTGCCCTTGCCTTGGTAGGCGGGTCCTTTCCTCTTAGCTGCCTTTGGCTTAGAAGTGTTATTGTTTCTGGACCCGCCTTCATTGATCGCAAACACGGGTGAAGCCCTTTTACCCATGCTTGCTTCTGCCGTCTTAAGCATGGCATGTAATTTGCCAATGCTTTTATCCCAACCATTCATGTTGTAATTCATTACAAATGTGTCAAACCTTTTTGACAATGAGTTGAGAATGAGGTACGTGGCTAATTCATTAGACACGTTGCAATTTAGACGGTTTGCTCGATCAATAAGGCTTTTCATCTTAAGGACATAAGATGAAACAGATTGGAAGTCGTCCATCCGACATGCATGTAGCGCTCGGATGGTTTCAAAGCGCTCGACACGAGCTTGTTGAAGGAACATCTCCTTAAACTGTGTGATCATGTCGTATGCACTATGATGCTCGAAATCCTTTTAGAGTTCGGGTATCATATTCCCAAGCATGAGGCAAGAAACTTGCAACGAATCAGTGTAATATTTCTCCCAATAAGCCATGCCTTCCGTATCATCCTCGTCCGGTTGATCGGGAATGGGGTCTTCCAACACATACGCCCTATCCTCAAGTTTGAGGACAATTCTTAGATTGCGGAACCAATCCATGAAGTTCGTATGGTTGAGTTTTTCCTTTTCGAGGATAGACCTCAATGATAGGTTGTTAAAGTTGATTGGTGCGTTTGGAATGTTGTTGTTATTGGCGGCCATCTACAAAATTTAACAAAGTTGTTTAAGTATCAATTTTAATTTAACAATCAATACCCTTTAAATTCAATTGATATTTATTAAATTTTAGAATCCAACGGTAAACCAAATTTCGGTTAGGTGACCTTTATCCCGTCATTTGATTTAGCTAGGTAGTCATTATATGACAATTGCAATCCTTTTGCAACTTCTAAGTTATGGGATCATGCAATCCTTTTGCATGGCATATTATCCCATCAACGCCTATTTGTTCTTCATGCTTCGGTGACCCTAAGTTCATGATTCCCAAATCAAGTCGCCCTACTTATGTGAACGTGTAAATTTAACATACAAGTGGTTAGGTGACCTTTATCCCACAAGTGTGCGAAATTCACCTTAATCATATTAGTTTGCTCATAACGGTTAGGTGACCTTTATCCCATTATGAGTTCCCTAATATTTTTAAGTGTTGCACAAAAGGATGGCGTTTAACTTGTTTGCCTTGTTAATAAGGGATTTTAAGTTTTCATAAATTCTAGTTTGAGAAAACTTTTAAGTCATACACCAACATGCATTTAGTGTATGGTTCATATGAAATCCATTTTCATGTCATGTAATTAAGCCAATTACTTGATATAAACCATTTTATATATATGATCCTTATCATGTTATTAATAACCGTTTATTAATGTCCTTTTAGCCATTTTTAATTTAACCACTTAAATTGTCGTTTTGCATGTCGTTAATAATGTTTAATTTAACCAATTAAATTGTCATTTTACTTGTTGTTAACTTGTGATTTACTTGTAGCAACCAAACATACAAACACAATAAACAACCATGCATGCAAAACAAATGTGTTCACAATCAAGCCATTTTGTTAGACATTTGTTTAGCCGAAAACAAATGTCACCGGTTAAGGGTTAATACACTAAGTAGAAGATTTCAAAATCTCCCACTTAATCTTGCATCCAAATGCATCTTCCAAGTCTTCATCTTGTATCTTCATTTTTACAAAAAATATATCCTAATACATTTTGTCTAAAAAATGAAATTACAACCTAATCTATTTTACATACCAAATATAAAATAAATTACATAACCATATGAATGAATATTACAACCAAATGAATGAATTAATTATTACATACCAAATGAATAATACAAATCATTCAAACACACATGCATTCAATCACAAGGTCTTGGCTATGATTGTGAACAACAACATATGAACAAAATATGAACCAAATGGCAAACCAAAACCACATTTGGAGCCCCAAACAATTCGGCACATAGATTAACCCACCCAAAACCAATAATATTTGCATTCTATTTTCATGCATGTACATAAAATGCAAAGTTATGGTGAGTTCAAAAACCATCTCGAAGCATATTTCAAGACTTCGGCTTTAGATACCATTGATGGAATTCAACATAACAACAAATTCATATGTTTAATTTGATCACAAAACCAATTTATGAAAATTAAGACAAGCGGAAGCATAATGTTATTTATAAACAAGTGTATATGTTAAACCCTTTTTAGATGAATTCAATTTTGTGTTATCAAGCCTTGAACATATACTTACAAACTAAAAGAGGGAACAAGAATTTACCTCCTCAATATAGATTGAGTGCTGAAAATGGACAGCAGTAAGTTTGGAAGATGATGATGATGAATGTAAGCTCCAAAACTTTGAAACCTCAAGAGATAATACCCCAAGCCAACTTCCAACACCTAGTACTTTAGTTAGGATTTAATTAGACACTTAATGTGAGCTTGAAAATCAAACTTGGAACCTCCTTTGATGTACAAAACCCCACGGTTTTGGACAGCAGCAGGAGCTGAAAAACAGTTTTTTTTTCAAGCTTTGAAATGCTAGCTACACTTGAGAGAAAGAGTCTAGCTTTGGTCCAAGAGTTCCCCATGCTTATATGGACTTTTTATGTTCTTAAAAGTAACAATAACATGGCATGCATATGAGTCTTGGAGACCCAAAATCTGCCACCATATATTTTATATAACAATGTCTTTCCATATATATAAACTTGATATATATATAAATAAAACATGTATATTTTTATGTTACTTTCATATTTTATAAACCTTTTATAAAATATAACACAATATATTTATTTAAAACTTATAAACAATTATATATAAATTATCCAAATAATTTATCTCAAGTGATAACATTTTAGAAAACCGATTTTTCTAAAATCCAAGTGTCGCGTATTTACTTAATGATTTAATCGTTAAGCTTGAATACGTTTAGGGTGTCGGTAAGCTTGTTATTGGGTATGACCCCACTTGGATCATAACATATTAGCCACATTAAATTGATATGTCTCTCGGGCATACGAAAAACCTTCACATGCGATCGCATGAGAATCGTACTTCCAGGCCATGCGATCGCATGGCCATCCGGGACAACTCACGTTGCTTTGTTTTCTTGCTTGTCGACGTTATTTTTAAATATATATAATATATAAATAACTTATATAATTATTTAAATATTATATTATATTCTTGTGCATAGTTGACTCATAATTTTTAGTCCGTTGCGTCGAGCGTTGAGAGTTGACTTTGGTTCTGGTTCCGGATTTTCGAACGTCCTTGCGTATAATTTAATATCTTGTACTTTGCGTTTTGCGTTTTATACTCTTGTAATTTCGAGACATTTTGTAACACCCTGTTTTTTTTTTTTTTAGTCACAGCGAAAGTCCTGCTTATAAAATATGACACGTAATACAAACGACACCTGTATTACATTACCTTAATATCATATCAAATATTAAAAGTCTGTTACATATATAAAAACCATGTGTTACGTTAAGCAAAGACACCAGTAACAAAATACACGACATCAGAGTTTCGACTTGTCAAACATATCATCCCGCATCCCATCTTCACCCTGGTATCTAACAAGCAATCGTACTGAACCTGCAAGGGTGGAAATGTGGGGATTAGCACAACTGCTAAGTGAATGGAACTATCTAACAGCTAAGCATACAGTATCAAACATGCCAGGTCATCTATTGCTACATGAGTCAGCAAACAACTAATAGCAACACAAGGATCGGCGGCTTGTACGGGCACACGACTCGTAGCTGATCGGGCTACAGTCTACCGATAGTCCCTTCTACCGGATCACCTGCATAACCGTCCAGACGCAATGCGTGCGTCCTTCTATGCTATACTGAACATCCGTAGGACTTGGACCCAACCTAGCCTGGCCTCGGTTGACCTCGTGCGGACCCCACCTAGCCTAGCCTCAGTAGAATCCTCAGCTAGCCTAGCCTCACTGGTGCTCACAAAATAGTGCACAAAGATCACACAACATCAAGGCAAACTATCTAGTGCATATAGGCATACAACGCTAACTATGCATGGCACTCGGCTATCAACAGTATAAACTAATAGTAGTATTGTTTGCTACTCTATACTATAATCGGGGATAGTCCCACTCACCGATACCCACAAACTCGGTAGTCTAATGTCACCGAGTCTTCTCCTCGTTTGTATCATCTAAGAACAAATCAAATACTGAACAAGTTAGTAAATCGCACCACATTTACTAACAATATTGCATTATATATATACACCATATATATAAACACTAAACATATATACATATATACACTAAACATATATACATATATACACTATATATATATATATATATATTCGCACACATATATATGTAATACACATATGTATATATAAGCACACACGCACATATATATAATTATACAATTCACACCATCACATAACCATATGCGTATATATATCCACATAACCATCACGTGTGTATATATATATATATATATATATATATATATATATATATATATATATAGTATGTAATGATTTTGTATATTATATATACGTGCATTAAGTTTTGTGTACATATCTATACATGTATGTATAGATATTATGGTGTATATATATATATATATTTTATATATATATATATATATATATATATATATATATATATACCGCAACAATATAATAATATTTGTACATAAATAAATTCATGTATATATATTAACTACACAATATATATAACAATACAAAAGCGCATGTCCAAACGGGCGGGTCGCCACTCATTCGCACAATATAAAACCAACACAATAATACAATGTTACACAACTAGCCATACAATCTCATAAGCATATACATCTATATTTAATCCAACACTATATTAATTTGTACTAATTAAAAATCCCAATTTATGTAAACGGTTCAAAAATTCATTTGGGTGAAACGTGTAACTCAAACCGAACAATCGAGTCGAGGTTTAAATGAACAAATAATTCAACACACGGACCACAAAACGGCAGCCACCGCCAACCAGCGGCAACCACCGCTCACCAACAGCCGTACACCGGCAGCAGCAGCTGCCGAAAACAGACAGAAACAGCAGCGGCAGCAGCATGTGCAGCTGCACCTGCAGAAACAGAACAGCATAGCAGCGGCAACAGTCACCATCGCAGACCGCCAACCGCCACCACAAGCCGCCAGCAGCAGCGGCAGCAGCCACCACCACCGGAAGCTACAGTAGCAGCTGGTGGCTGCGTTTTTACTGAAACGGAAATAGCAGCAGCAGCGAAAGCTGCTTCCCTTCCTTGGTTCAAACCCAAATTTTATGTTTCTTGTAGTTTTTTGTCAAAGTACAAACATGCAATTAACCACTATCATGTATGTAGCAACAATCAAGCACAAAATCGAGTTTAACAACACAATTAGAACATGATTCAAGCAAAAATTACATTTTTATCATTTTTATTATTTTCTTGCATAAACCCTAATTTTTAAGAATCAAACACAAGATTAAGGCAAGCAAACCTGATTGTAGGATGTCATGAAGGCACAATTTCGGATTTAGACTTGCATTTTAATCATAATCTTCAAAGATAAGGAGCTAGGTTATGGTGTGTGTGTCGTGGATGAAACAGGAAGAAGGAGAAGAAAAAAAAACCACGTACAGTAATATAAAACAAGGGGTGGGCGGTTTTGAGTTATAAAAAGGTATTTAATCCCATACCTGATAAAACACGGGTATTTACCTGATTTCATAAACGCAACCCACCACAGTCGGGAGCCCAAATGAAGTCCAAATTTAATAATTAAAATATCTTTGTGACCCTTGTCACAAAACGCACTTATTGAACTAATAATTAATTAAATACACCCAATAATTAATTAATTCACTAAAACACATTTTAATATGCAAAAAGGACAAATACGTAATTTCACCTAGGCCCGACACTAGGATGTTACACATTTCTCATCAATAATTTGAACCACTTTGATTGTACTTTGTACTTTTTAGCTTTTTGGTCGTTTGCGTCTTCAATTCGTCGAATCTGTCTTTTATCTTCACCTTTTATTATTTAAATGAATATCACTTGTAAATAGAACAATTGCAACTAAAAGCTTGTCTTTCTTGAGGGATAATGCTATGAAATATATGTTCGTTTTTAGCATTATCAGCAGATGAAAAAGAAGAATGACAGATATGAAAGTTAGGAGTATATCAAGAATCAGAACTGGATGGAGAATATTAGAGAATGCTATAAAGTATGAATTGAGGGAGAAAGAATAAAAGGTGTGAGTTGTGGAAATAAGGAAACGAAGGGGGTGGATATAGAGTAAAATATCTGACAGAGCAATCAAAACAGATTATAGCATTTAATCAAAGCAGATCCTAACTTCCTTAATTACCGAAGAACCAAATCTTATTACGAAGATTTTCTCTAAATTCCTTAAATTCCGGAAATCAACCGTGACTATGTCATTGGTTAAAAAGAACGTGCATTTATTCAATTCATTCTTTTGTGATAACTTCACTCGTACTCTTCACAAAAATCAAATTGCTTTATCTATATTACTTGATGATAATAAAACTCTAATTTTCAACTCGTATACGTCATGAAAACATATTTATTGTCAGCCATGACCATCCCATTCAAATTTCGGGACGAAATTTCTTTAACGGGTAGGTACTGTAACAACCCGGAAATTTCCATCCAAATTTAAACTTTATCTTTATATTATTCCGACACGATAAGCAAAGTTTGTTAAGTTAAATCTCAAGAATTTTAAACTGTGTTCATACATTCATTATAACCTCGACCAAATTCCGACGATTCACGAACCGTTATATATAAATAGATATGTATATATATGTATATATATATATATATATATATATATATATATATATATATATATATATATATATATATATATTATAACTTGAGAATATTAATAAAGTATTAAACGTATAATACTTTACACGAACGTATTTGTTTCAATATGTTTATCGATGGAATTAGAAGATAATATCAAATGATTGATTTATCAGATACATTGTGATATGATTACGGGTCTATGTTATGAGGTCCACTGTGATTTAAGAAATCTATTCTTTTTGACAACATTCGGAAAATGGTAAAGTGATTTATAAGTAAGAACGTGGAGTATAAATAACTTAGATGTTGGATATCGACAAGTTAAGTAACTCGATATTTTTCATTAAGATGATTTCATACGTTTATTTAACCTTTGGACTTTATCTCATGCTTCACCAACAGACTGTAATTTAAAAACTTGAAACCTATTACGAATATATATGATTCTACTTTTCTAAAACGTTTTATGATATAACGATTTCCATTATTTTAACCTTTAAACAAAATGATTCTTAAATATATTTATTTTTGGAAAACAAAATTATCATATTTATTTAATTTAGTTTCAAACGTACAAAAACGTTTTCAGTTTAAAAAGAACTTTATTATTAAAACGTATATAACTTTTATAAATATTTAGAACCACTTTTGACAACTCATGACTTAACCAGTATGATAAAGATAACGATATTTATATTTTATTTTAATAAATATATATAACGATTTAAATTAATATTATATATATTTATACGCATATTATACGTACATAGTTTTATACTTTTACTATATACTTAAACTTTACCTTTACTTTACTTTAACTTTAATAATTCACTTTAATAATTCATACTTTAATAATTCACTTTAATAATTCATACTTTAATAATTCACTTTAATAATTCATACTTTAATAATTCACATTAATAATTCAAAATTTTATTATAAATAGAATTCAATAGGTTTCATTATTTCATAGAAACTTGAAAATATTTTTCTCTAAACTCTCTCAATCGATTTACATATATATATTTACTCCGTATTATTTCAAGATATTATTAGTATACATAAAATATTACGACGGAGTGCTGTCCGAGTGATTTCGAAATTGTTTTTCGAGCGAGATAGAGCTAAGGAAATTATGGGTTATAGCTTTGGAGGTTATGGGTATGGTTCGGGAGTATTGCTCGTGAGTCAGACTAGTGTTTATCATCTCCGTTGCATCTACGTACTTTTCCTGCAATATTGAATCTCAATATTGATACGTGAGCACTCATAACTTAACTTTTATATATTATTAGTGTATCCCTGACTAGTGCTCGAGTATATAGGATTATGCATGCTTATACGTTCGTTATTGTCGTTAGATAGGTTATGTCGAATCTTGAATTAAATACATATGCTATTCAGATAAGGTATATGATATGCATGGCGTTGGAAAGCTAGCAAAAAATTGAGAACTTTTCATTTAGATATCGAATGATTTCGATGAACGGTTTAGAAGTTATAGTCAATTGAATTTTTGTATTATTATTAAAAATGATTATTATTATCGTCGTTATTATCTAATTATTATTATTATTATTATTATTATTATTATTATTATTATTATTATTATTATCATTATTATTATTATTATTATTATTATTATTATTGTCGTTATTAATAAAAGGTATTATTGTTATTTTTATTATTATTACTATCGTTATTATCGTTAAGGTTATAATTATTATTATTATTATTATTATTATTATTATTATTATTATTATTATTATTATTATCATCATTCAAATAGTTATTAGTATTATCATTAATATTATTAGTATTAGTATTATTATAATTAAAACTAATATTAGTAACATCTAATTATTATGATTACTATTATTATTATTATTATTATTATTATTATTATGAACGCGATATAAAAGACGACAAAAAGCTATTAAATGAAGCGATTAGGAAATAATGAGTATGAGTATCATGATGAAATTAAGATATTGTAAGATATTGATTTAAACGAAAAAAATATCGTTTTCATTATTTTACTATTATTATTATTAAAAGTATTATTAATATTAAAACTATCATTTTTACTAAAATTTTGATTTTAATAAAAATATCATTATTAATATGAAACATCATTATTATTATCATTTTAGTACTATTATTAATAAGAATTATCATTTTATCATTTTTAGAAAATATAATTATTGTTATTTTTATTAGTAGAATAATAATTACAAAATAATACAACTTTTACTTATTATTATTATTATCAATATTATTTTATCAAATAAATATGTGATACAAAGATATTTTACTATGTATAATATAATTACATTAATAATACCTATCATATTATTTTTATGATATTAAATGAACTTTATAAATTTTATTACTTAAGATATATAAAAGTATATTTTTATTATATAAATTTTAATATAAAATTTTATTTATTAATAAAAGAACTGTATTATTTACTTTAATAAAATCTGTTAAAAATATTTAAATATATAAAACGACTATATTTAAACTTTATAATAATCATGTATAAATTTTGGAAGACATTTTGGTCAATATGACTTTTGTTGACTTTTGCATATTTAGTCTTGAGCATTAGGATTGTGATACACTACGACTTGATCTAAGTTGTTAGACAGATATTGATCAAACATATAAATATATATAATTAATATAGGTTCGTGAATCCAAGGCCAACTTTGCACTTGTTCAATGACGTCATATGTATTTTTACTACAAAATATAGTATTGTGAGTTTCATTAATCCCTTTTTAAATGCTTTTGCAATATATATTTTTGGGACTGAGAATACATGCGCTGCTTTTATAAATGCTTTACGAAATAGACAGAAGTAATCGAAACTACATTCTACGGTTGGATTATCGAAATCGAATATGCCCCTTTTAGCTTGGTAGCCTAAGAAATATGGAACTGGCCCCTAATTGACGCGAATCCTAAAGGTAGATCTACGGGAACTAACAACCCCCATTCTGAAATTTGGAATGCTTTAGTACTTCGAGTTTATCATGTTCGATGGGTGTCGCGAAATGATGGGGATATTCTATATGCATCTTGTTAATGTCGGTTACCAGGTGTTCACCATATGAATGATTTTTATCTCTATGCAGTTTGCGAAATGCCTGATATGAGATGGATGTTTATATAAATGAAATCTTGTGGTCTATTAAAATTAAGGAATTGATGGATTATGATAAACTAATGAACTCACCAACCTTTTGGTTGACACTTTAAAGCATGTTTATTCTCAGGTATTAAAGAAATCTTCCGCTGTGCATTAGCACATTTTAATGATATTACTTGGAGTCATTCATGGCATATTTTGAAAGACGTTGCATTCGAGTCATTGAGTTCATCAAGATTATTATTAAGTCAATTATAGTTGGATGTATTATGAAATGGTATGCATGCCGTCAACTTTAGATGTAAAGAAAGTTTGTCTTTTAAAAACGAATGCAATGTTTGTAAAATGTATCATATAAAGGTCAAATACCTCGCGATGTAATCAACTATTGTGAATCGTTTATAATGTATATGAATGGGTCCTTTCAGTTCGTATCAGAGCGGTGATCTTAGCGAACCAGGTCTGCATTAGTGTGTCTAACTGATAGTCATTAGGATACATTAGTGAGCCTGGACTTCGACCGTGTCTGCATGTCAAAAGTTTTGCTTATCATTTTTATCGAAAATTGCCTGCTTATCATTCTTAGTCTAGACACATCTTACTGCATTGATTGCATGAATAGTGTATAGATAAAATTCATATCTTAACGTATCTGTTACTGTAAACTTTGCCTGACATATCCCGTAAATTCCTCCGTAATCTAAGAAATCATTTGCGCTATATATATAGATATTCTATGTAATTAGAATACCACCCGATAGCCAGAAAATCATTTCATATCGAAATATCCTTTATTCAATCGAACGAAATAGAATTCGTCATTAGTTCAAGTCCCTCGAATTCCGATATGGAATCCCACTCAAGCTCCGAAAGCAGTGTGACTGGAATGGATCAACCAATCAGCCATCATCTATTTTGGATGAATTGGGGATTGGTTCGTAGCCTCCTTAATTATTGGAGACAAGAAGAAGGTGATCCCTTTTATCCACCATATTGCCCTCTTGGTGAAGAACCTGAAGCACTTACCGGTGAACCTTTTCGAGACACCATTTTCTCTCTCATTTCCAGAGTATCTCGGCATGATTATATACTATCTCACATTCTAGATCTTATTCACCCGCTCGTCCGAACCACCGATCATCCCGGTGTAATAGAAGAAGTCAACGAGCTTCACGCTCGGGTAGTGGCTTTGGAGAATAAGGTGCAAAGGTTACAAACACCAGCAGCAGCACCAGCAGCATAACCAGTACCACCAACATCAACGCCAACAGTACCATTACCACCCCCAGCCACAACTTGCGCCGTAAACCTCAACTTTACAATCTGTACCTCGAGCCTCAACGTCATACACACCATAGAGTACCAACAACAATAACCGATGAAGTATTAATCCATCACTTCATTGGAGAAACCTTCTACGGCGAATACGTAATCTCTAAAGTCTTAGAGATTATCTATTCAAGCCTTAGTCATAAATCAGATGTGTGGACCGAGATGACAAAAGGAAGAGTAAAAACCCTGACAAGGATGGTGCGTGATTTACAAGCTAGACTCGTTTTACCAACAGTATCGTCAACATCACCAACACCGTCAGTACCAACAGCATCTATAACATCACAAGCTCCGACAGTTCAAGAATCACCGTGGACATCATTACGAATCAACAACGAGTATATTGTACCAACAAGTTATGAAGTACTAACTCAATTCGTCTGAAGAATTTATATGTATATCTTATATATAAATTTTGAAATCATCATACATCTTTTCGCATCAAGCTATTATGTATGAATAGAAAAAGGGTAGATACTACCCAGCTAAATTCATATTACTAATATGCTATAATCCTTCGATTAATGACTTAACTATCGTTAACCACAATCTCTGTTTCAACTCAATGAATTCCGTTTCATAATAATCCAAGTGTATTATTCAATTACATGTTTGATTTTACACTTTCGATGTACCTGAAACTTTCTACGAAACCATAATTCGTACTCTACAAAGTTCATAAGAATTCCACGAACACCAACATCATGCATCAACAAATAACGAAGTATTGATTCATAATTTCAATTTCATTGAAGAAATATTTCGTAAAATTTATGTAATTTTAGGGATTATTCAATTCTAGTTTCAACCGTAAATCAAATGAGTTTAAATTAATATTAACTCATTAAATCTATACTATATCTGAAGAAAATATACATACATATATATTTTTATAGGGACTGTAATAAAATTATTTTGTACAAAATTTTAATTGTGAAAATTTTTAACAGGTAGGTAATACCCGAGAGATATATAAATTCACAATTAATATGTTACATACTTCGATTTCGATTCAACAATTCATCCACTATACTCCCTACTTTCACAACTATATACATTTGTTTATAGAAATCAAAACAACCATACTCATTCAAACCCAGTTACATATTCTGATTTTGAAATCTTAAAATTCAATTCGAGATATAACCAGTGTCACCACTCTTAGATTCCTACATCTTTCAAAGCTATACTTTGACTTCAAAACTGTGATAAAACAACATTTCTATTCATAAAATACGTGTATCATTCAAACTTCTAGAACATCGTATGATTACAAACTGTGTTTAAACCCTTCAAAATTCCTGAAGACACTTCAAATAAAGTACAATCGAGATGATGATCCAACCACATATTACCCACAGTTATGTACCTGAAAAACTCTTGAAACCAAAGTAAAAGTTTAAACATGTATCCGCGTCAGATTCTTTGGCATTTATTAGCAAAAATAACCTTACGATTCCTTTTCAAAGTAGCCAGTTTTGTCACAGCTCCAGCAAGTCAACTCCGACTTTTCAGTTGAAACATCTTATTATAACCTCGATATATACGTTGCCCTTTCGCCATTGTTATCAGGGAACCGTTTATGTTCCACCACATTAGCAATAAACTTACCAACAACTCCACTGATCTTTGATTTTACCGAAAAATCACTATATTTATCAAGACCCCATCATTTACTCATCTACATCTTGTAACGAGAATTGCCATACGAATCATCAAGAATTAGCAATTAGTATTTTAAAATCTCGCAGCATGTCTACGCCAACAGTTATATGTGTACATATAATGTCTATCTTCTGGACTTACATACTTCGAATGTGAAGAACACCCCGAACTGCGAACTAGTTCTCGAAATGCTAATGAAACAGCAAAAACTATAAATGACTTTAACAGTAAAAAGTTTGATGATAAAGAGAAGTGTGTTGGCAAATCTCAGAAAAAGAGAAATTTTGGTACTGAAAAACGGATTGAGCAAACCATGAAAGAGGCTGTGGACAAATCACAAGGACGAAACCTGCCTTCAAAGAATCCAAATGATTCAGTATCTGCTGAAGCCATCAATGAATACCTTACTCCTTACTCTAAAACCCTTGCGGACAACAGTCTTCATCATCCTCTGATCTTAGATATTCTAATATATCATCGTATCTTTCATTATAAATATCTTCGATGTTTTTGAAGATATCTTCATAACTATTGTTATCCGAAATCATTTACCTCTTCGCGCTATCTATGTTATATCATAAAAGAAACTATTTTAGTTTCTAAATTCTGAAACCTTCGATTTAAAGTATGAATGTTTTAGAAGTAGTGTTGGGAACTGAAGCATGAGTTAGTATAATATAATGACACTTGATCAACGTGATTATATTACAGTAAGTCATGCTGAGTTTCTAAATGGAACGTGATGATTCAAAGATCATAACATCATCATGTGCCATGTTACACGACTCTTGTATTCTATTTAACCTCTAAAATATCAAGAAAATATTTCTTGATGATTCGGTCTTTTCCAGGGTATTCTGGTAATTTAACAAATCAAGACCGTGCCATTACCATTTCCTTATTAGAACATTAACAATGTTCATTCCGAAATTTATATCTGCGAGTTCTGGAACATTACAAGCGATGCTTAATCGCAAGAAGAAGAAACGAAAGGACAAAGCTCCAAAATAGAAATTGGAGTATAAATCGCAGCAAATAGGAGGGAGTATTAACTGTGGATGACAATGATTATAAAAGACAGAAGCAGGGACTTTGAAGTATAAGGGAAGATATAAAACCCAACAATAACCCAGAAATTACAAACCATATATATCGATGTATATAGCAATATAAAGACACGAGAGAACTAAAAACACTATAAAACCAAGAGTATAGTAGAAGTAAATAGATTCTTCCGGCGGCAGATGAAAAAGAAGAATGACAAATATGAAAGTTAGGAGTATATCAAGAATCAGAACTGGATGGAGAATATTAGAGAATGCTATAAAGTATGAATTGAGGGAGAAAGAATAAAAGGTGTGAGTTATGGAAATAAGGAAACGAAGGGGGTGAAAATATAGTAAAATATCCGACAGAGCAATCAAAACAGATTATCGCATTTAATCAAAGCTGATCCTAACTTCCTTAATTACTGAAGAACCAAATCTTATTACGAAGATTTTTTCTAAATTCCTTAAATTCCATAAATCAACCGTGACTATGTCATTGGTTAAAAAGAACGTGCATTTACTCATTTCATTCTTTTGTGATAACTTCACTCGTACTCTTCACAAAAATCAAATTGCTTTATCTATATTACTTGATGATAATAAAACTCTAATTTCCAACTCGTATACATCATGAAAACATACATATTGTCAGCCATGACCATCCCATTCAAATTTCGGGACGAAATTTCTTTAACGGGTAGGTACTGTGACAACCCGAAAATTTCCAACCAAATTTAAACTTTATCTTTATATTATTCTTGTAACGACCCTGGAATTTCCAATATTTATTTATTAATAATTATTATTATTAATAAGTGTGATAAAACGAATGTATGTTATTACATTTACATGTTGTCATGATTGCGCGAACTTGACTTTAATTGCCCGAAACGTCTTTGTAACACACGAAACTTGCACGAATAATATTTTCAGGTATTATTTACATTCATGATTAAGGATTATTAATCATTTTGATTAACTATGGCTATTAGTTAATTACTTGGGCTTTAATTGGGTTTATTTGTTAATTAAGTGAACTTGGGCTTTATTAGTGTTATGGACTTGTGACTTTGGGCTTATAAGCCCACCCTACCTTTTAAGTGAACTACTTAGCCCATGTCTTTCAAAGTGTAAGTATCATTTAGTGACATAACTAGCTAGTTGGTTCATTTGGAATCTAGTTAACTCTTAATCCCCATGCAACTACACCTTTTATCCACACTTTTAAGGCTTTACATGCAAGGACCCAAAGAACAAATCCCTCCCCCTTTTGCTCAACCAAACCGTCGGTTTAGGGACACCCATAAGGGGTTTGATTTCATTTTTTTTTCTCTTAACTCTCACACTTGTATGCTCTCTCAAAAACACACACAAGACTTGCTTTCATTTTTCCTCTCTTTTCTCTCTAGTTGTTGTAAGTAACTTGAACAACTTCTTCTTCTTTTCTTCTTGCTTAAAACCGAAACTAGAACACCCTTTAATCATCATCATCACTTGTTCTTTGATTATTGTGTTGTTACTTGATTATTGTTGTTACTTACTTTCATGTTACAAGAATAAACTTTCTAGTTTGATTCTTCATATTAATCTTGTATTTTCAAGAACATACAAGAACTAACTTCCTAGTTATGTTCTACATACATTATGTCAAAAGATTTAAAGTTCTTATGTTGTAACTCATACTTGAAGTACATGAAGTGAACTTAATGTTTACTTTCTAAATCTTTAAAGTATGAAACTCATGAACTTAATTACTTGTTTACTTAGCTATTTACTTCATTTACTTGCACTTTAATTTCATGATTTATGTTATTATTGGTCAAATGTTACTAGTTAACTTTGATCTCATTAATCTTGAACTAAAAGTTAACTTAAAAGTTCAAGAACATGTAAATAAGTTTTCTTTAAATATAACTTTGTACACTTATGTTAGATCTAGACTTTTGAGTCTTGGATCTTCAAGATCAAACTAAGAACTATGTTCTACATCTTAAGATCTTGATTAGTTAGTTTACTTTCAAGTTTGTAACTTGTTATTAGCTTTAAAGTCCATGTATGTGTTAGATCTAAGACTTTGATGTAACTTTGGTTCATCAAACTTCATACAACTCTTAAGTGAGTTGTGCTTCATGTCTTAGACTTGCACTTGGGTTATGATGGTTAAATCTTAGTCAAGATGATGCAAACACGTCAACGAGTTGTACACTTGAAGCTATATGCATCAAGGATGAGAACCGTGATAAGCATCGAGCATCGGAACCCATTATTTTACTGCTTTCTGTCTTATACCTACTGTTTTGGTGATTCTGTAACATACCAATAGACCTGCGCTGTTGTGGTTATGATTTTCAAATAGATCTTTTCAAGTAGATAACTTTTCATTTAAGACTCTTCTTCATCCGAGTTACAGTTTAGGATTTATGGCCCTCCGATCGTCACTAGGTCCTTTTAACGTTGTGCAGAAATTTCAGACCTACTCGCACTTAAACCGTCACCACGGTTAAACGAAGATGAGTTTGCTTCTGTAAATTTTACCACACTTAAAGGACTCATATACGGATCCATGGCCACTGGTCTCACCTTAATTCAGTAAGGGTAGAGGCCGTGGTGACTGATCAAAGTTATCTTTTGTTTTAAACTACTTTCATAAACAAAACTTAATTTACGCCTTTTGTTTGATGATGAATGATGATGACCCTTAAGACCTTATTTACATACTTTTAAACCTATTAAGACAATTTACTGACTTAGTACTATTTGCCTTAGGTTGAGGACCTTCGGACCGATTACTTGCACACCTTTTCCGAACCGACTTTACGACTACATTATCATTGTGAGTTATAGCATTCCCTTTTTACTTTAACTTATTTTGGGAACTGAGAATGCATGTGGCTTTTATATTTTACATACTAGGCACGAGTACTTAAACTTATATATTTGTGGGTTATATAACGGCAGAAACATTCCCTTTAGCTCGGTAACGTTTAGTCATTGGTTTTTGAACCGGTGAACGCGAATCTTAGATATGGATCCATAGGGTTTGACATCCCCACTCGGGCTAGTAGCGCTAGCATTTAACGAGTGTTTAATACTTCGTAGACATACGCACTTGCCAAGTGTACTTTCAGGGGGTATAAACATTAAGTTAGTTACCAAGTGCCCACGGTTAACATATACTTTATCATACTGTTTTGAAACGCTCTTTGTAGCACTGAAATCTCGTGGCCTACCTTACATACTGTTATACTTAAACTATAGCTCACCAACCTTTGTGTTGACGTTTTTAAGCATGTTTTTCTCAGGTGCTTGTGGTTAGCTTCCGCTGTGTACTAGTCGTGCTGTAGACACCCGCTGCTTAGAGTTGTCATCGCATGAACTACTTTACCTTGCATTCAAACTTTAGTACTTTTGAATTATCACTTGTAACGACCATTGTGGTCACATACACTTATTATTTGCTTCTACTTAGTGAAGCATGCTTTTGGATTGTAAAACATTCGATGTTGGTTTAGACATCACTTTATTTATGAATGCAAACTCTTTTTGAAATCGCATATAGTACTTAACGTTGTAATGATCATGTTGTTGATGATTCGTACACGATGGTTTTGTACGGGGCATCACATTTGGTATCAGAGCATTGGTTGTAGGGAATTAGGTTGCATTAGTGAGTCTAAGACCGACCTGAGTAGGATTCATTAATAGGACTAATCTACAACTTGCTAGTTTACTTGTTTTCGCTGAACTTACTACATGCTGCTGCTTACTGTTACTGCTATATGCCACATGTTACTACATGATTTCACTACTGTATGATATTAATTGCTTCCGATTGCATGCTACTTCTATATGATTCGTTATTATTACCATGCTACTGATTGTTATACATGATTTAAACTGTTGGCCTAATACCTGCTTGCTTTATGACTTACTGACATGGAAAATTTATTTTTCCTTGTTCAGATGTCGGATGTACCACCTGCTAGCGTTTTGGGCAGTTTATACTCTTCAGCTACCCCACCTACCATCGTTGCCGATCTACCGATCCCGATACGCACGAGTGACCCCGGCGCTTCATCTTCCGGGACTAGCAGCCAGCCGCCTGCACCAGTGGCTACTATTGATGGACATGTGGATCCTACGGAGATTCCAGCTCCGTCTGCTCCCGGACCCTCGGATTCGCAGCCCCGCATCGGTGGTGTTGTGATCCCCGCGGAGTTCGGGGAAGGGCCATTCCGTAATCATATGCGCATGCCGTGCCGACGCACTCCAGATGGACGTTTAGTGCCGATTCCGCCAGGCAGACACAGAGAGATGTTGGCCGCCTTCAGACTGCCAGTTCAGCCACCCGCGCCACAACCGCATGATTCGGATGACTCATCATCCGCCGATTCTTCATTAGATGATTCTTCATCAGACTCCAGTGACGACGAAGACCCGGCTGAAGTACCTATACAGGCACCCTCCACCCCGCCGAAGAAGCGGTACCGTCCTGACGGCACCGTCATTCCAGGGGTGAATGGAGGTCGTGCTTTCACTGACGCTTTTGGTCGGCGTTGGAGGGTTACTGCCCGTAAGCGGCTTGTGCCGTACCCTGCCGACCCACTCATACGTAAGGCACCTCGTTACGTGCTGACTATTTCTGGAGCCGGGACATCTGCACCCCGTTTCGTGCGGTCTGCACCACCCGCTCCACCAGCACCACCCGCTCCACCAGCACCATCCGCTCCACCGGCCCCACCTGCACCACCAGCACTGCTTGCCCCACCCACTCCCACTATCGAGGAATTGACAAGGGAGGTGGGAATCCTCCGAGCTCGGGTTACTGAGCTCGAGGAGCAGTTGGCTCAGGTTTTAGACATCCTACACCCACCTCCACCGTAGGACTTTTGTATATAGATTTCGTTATGTAATCTAGTTGTAGTTTATTGTATTACTCATGTATTGCACGAACTTATTCAGATGTATGAAACTTATTATTATTAATGAATGGAACTTTACGTTATTTAATTCTTGCACGATGCTCTATTTACATTACTGTACGATGATTCTGTGGTATTTGTACCTAGATGCGTTATTTAATAACATGTGATGTTTTGATTCCATGTTGGTTGTTATATACTATATTATTACATATTGAATGCTGGATTTTGACTTAAGTCAAAACTTTTGTTTAGAATACCATGGCTAACGGTCGATCCACACCTACTGCTGCTCAAATTGAAGAGATGATCCAAGAACGTGTAGCCGCAGCCCTAGCAGAAAGAAACCTCCAAGCTCCACCACCACCACCACCAGTTATCCCACCCGTTCAAAATGGGTGTACTTACAAGGAATTCCAGAGCTGCAAACCACATAACTTCAATGGAACCGAGGGACCGGTTGGTCTCACCAGATGGTTCGAGAAACTTGAATCAGTATTCCGAGTTAGCAACTGTTCGGAGAATAATAAGACCAAGTTTGCATCTTGCACGCTATCTGACGGTGCACTAACGTGGTGGAACACGTTAGCTCAAGCGAAAGGTATCGATGAGGCGTATGCTACGCCATGGAAGGAATTCAAAGCGGCTATGATTGAGGAGTATTGTCCGAGAACCGAAATACAAAAGATGGAGATGGAATTCATGCAGCTAAAGGCCGTTGGGAACGACCTTGATGGTTACAACAGGAGATTTTTGGAACTAGCTCTTATGTGTCCGACAATGGTCACCCCGGAATTCAAGCGTATGGAGAGATACTTCTGGGGACTCCCTAAGTCTATCAAAGGAAACGTCACATCGTCCAAACCACCGAATGTTCCCGAAGCAATGCGCATGGCGCATACCCTCATGAACCAGATTCTTATTGATGAGTCGGAGAAGGCTAAGTTTAAGGCTGGTAGTAGCGAAAAGCGAAAGTGGGATAATAACAACAACAACAACAACAACAACCACCACAACAACAGGGGGAGAACTTATGACCAGACCCCCCGCCAAGAGGCACAACAATGGTGGAAACCCCAACCCCAACAATAACACCAACTCCAACCCGAACTACAAGGGAACCTTACCACAATGCAAGAGGTGTTACAAACATCACACTGGGTATTGCAATGTTGTCTGCGAGAAATGCCAGCGGGCTGGGCATATCGGAAAAGACTGCAAGGTCACCACTTTGAATGGGAAGCCGAACCCCACAGGGCCGAAGAAGTGTTATGAATGCAGGCAGACGGGCCATTTCAGAAATACGTGCCCAAACAAGCGAAAAGACGACGGACCACCTCGTAGACGAGCTTTTAATGTTAATGCAAGGGATGCACGCGATAACCCCGACTTGGTGACAGGTATATTCAAAAATCAACAATCTTTTAGCTTCTGTCTTGTTTGATACTGGTGCGGATAGAAGTTATGTATGTAGACATTTTTGCGATAAGATTAATTGGTCATTAGTCCAGTTAAAAGAGAGTATGCTTGTCGAGGTCGCCAATGGAAAACTTGAAAAAGTGACCACATTAGTCGAGGAGCTATTATCAATATAGCTGGTGCAAATTTCGAAATTGATTTGATACCAATCAAACTGGGAAGTTTTGACGTGATCGTCGGTATGGATTGGTTGAGCAAGATAAGGGCCGATATTATTTGTGGAGATAAAGCACTTCACATACCACAAGGAGATGGCGAACCACTGGTTATCTATGGAGAAAGATGTACCTCGAAGTTGAACCTCATTAGTTGCATGAAAGCGCAAAAGATTATGAAGAAGGGACATTTTGCTGTTCTAGCACATGTGAAAGCGGTAGAAACTGAGGTGAAGAGCGTGAATGACGTTCGAATTGTGAACGAATTTTCTGATGTCTTCCCAGAGGAATTGCCTGGATTGCCACCGCAAAGATCAGTAGAGTTTCAGATTGATTTAGTGCCAGGAGCTGCACCTGTAGCTCGAGCACCTTATAGACTCGCACCTTCTGAGATGCAAGAATTACAGAGTCAACTACAAGAGCTGTTAGATCGAGGGTTTATCCAACCAAGTTTCTCGCCTTGGGGCGCACCTGTTCTGTTTGTGAAGAAGAAGGATGGATTCTTCCGTATGTGTATCGACTACCGTGAACTCAACAAATTGACTTTCAAGAATCGGTATCCTCTTCCACGAATTGACTATCTTTTTGATCAACTACAAGGATCGAGCATTTACTCAAAGATCGATTTGCGATTCGGCTATCACCAGTTGAGGGTGAAGGAAAGTGACGTGATAAAAAATGCATTCAGGACCCGTTATGGTCATTATGAGTTTCTCGTGATGCCATTTGGTTTGACAAATGCACCTGCCGTGTCCATGGACCTTATGAATCGTGTCTGCAAGCTGTACTTGGATAACTTTGTTATCGTCTTCATAGATGATATCCTCATCTACTCTAAGAGCGAAGAAGAACATGAGCAACACCTCCGACTAGTACTTGAACTCTTGAGACAAGAGCAACTTTACGCCAAATTCTCCAAGTGTGAATTTTGGTTGAAGGAAGTTCAATTTCTGGGTGATGTTGTGAGTGACCAGGGTATCAAAGTTGACCCCACCAAGATTGAAGCTATCAGCAAGTGGGAGACCCCCACTACTCCAACTCACATTCGCCAATTCCTAGGTCTCGCCGGTTATTACCGAGGGTTTATCGAAGGATTTTCTCTGATTGCGCGTCCTTTGACCGCGCCGACTCACAAGGGCAAGAAGTTCATTTGGGAACCAGCACACGAATCAGCATTCCAAACTTTGAAGAAGAAGTTAACCTCCGCACCTATTCTATCGCTTCCCGAAGGCAGTGATGATTTCGTTGTTTATTGTGATGCATCGAAGAGTGGTTTTGGTTGTGTACTGATGCAACGATCAAAGGTTATTGCCTATGCCTCCCGCCAATTGAAGATTCACGAGCGGAACTACACTACTCACGATCTTGAACTTGGAGCCGTTGTCTTTGCGCTTAAATTATGGAGACACTATTTGAATGGAACTAAGAGCACTATCTTCACCGATCACAAGAGTCTCCAGCACATCTTTGATCAAAAGCAATTGAATATGAGACAGCGTCGATGGATCGAGACGCTCAACGACTACGATTGTGAACTCTGTTATCATCCTGGCAAGGCTAATGTTGTAGCTGACGCTTTAAGCTGAAAGGAAAGGACGGCACCTCTTCGTGTTAGGGCTCTAAACATCAACATCCATTCGAACCTCAACAGCCAGATCAGAGTCGCCCAAGATGAGGCTCTCAAGGAGGAGAACATAACTCTCGAATATTTGAACATACTTGTCTCTCGATTCAAGGTTAAGGAGTCTGGACTCCGATGTTATGCCGGAAGAATTTGGGTACCTTATTATGGAGATCTACGGAACCTGATACTTGATGAAGCGCACAAATCGAGATATTCGATTCACCCTGGAGCGGGCAAAATGTACCACGACCTTAAAGAACAGTATTGGTGGCCGAATCTTAAGAAGGACGTTGCGACTTATGTTAGTAAGTGTTTGACCTGCTCGAAGGTTAAAGCCGAGCATCAGAGACCTTCTGGTTTACTTCAACAGCCGGAGATCCCACAATGGAAGTGGGAAAGGATCACAATGGATTTTATCACCAAGCTGCCAAAGACGGTGGGCGGATACGATACTATTTGGGTTATTGTTGACCGCCTCACCAAATCTGCACACCTTTTCCGAACCGACTTTACGACTACTTTATCATTGTGAGTTATAGCATTTCCTTTTTTACTTTAACTTATTTTGGGAACTGAGAATACATGCGGATTTTATGTTTTACATACTAGGCACGAGTACTTAAACTTATATATGTGTGGGTTATACAATGACATAAACATTCCCTTTAGCTCGGTAACGTTTAATCATTGGTTTTTGAACCGTGAACACGAATCTTAGATATGGATCCATAGGGTTTGACATCCCCACTCGGGCTAGTCACGCTAGCATTTAACGAGTGTTTAATACTTCGTAAATATACGCACTTGCCAAGTGTACTTTCAGGGGGTATAAACGTTAAGTTAGTTACCAAGTGCCCACGGTTAACATATACTTTATCATACTGTTTTGAAACGCTCTTTGTAGCACTGAAATCTCGTGGCCTACCTTACATACTGTTATACTTAAACTATAGCTCACCAACCTTTGTGTTGACGTTTTAAGCATGTTTTTCTCAGGTGCTTGAGGTTAGCTTCCGCTATGTACTAGTCGTGCCGTAGACACCCGCTGCTTAGAGTTGCTATCGCATGAACTACTTTATTTTGCATTCAAACATTCGTACTTTCGAACTATGACTTGTAATGACCGTTGTGGTCATATACACTTATTATTTGCTTCTACTTAGTAAAGCATGCTTTTGGATTGTAAAACATTCGATGTTGGTTTAGACATCACTTTATTATTGAATGCAAACTCTTTTTGAAAATGCATATAGTACTTAACCTAGTAATGATCCTGTTGTTGATGATTCGTACACGATGGTTTTGTACGGGGCATCACATTTGGTATCAGAGCGCGATGAAGGAAACTGATACAATGGAAAGACTTGATCAGGTATACATCAAGGAGGTTGTATCATGACACGGTGTACCTTTATCGATCATCTCTGACCGCGATCCCCGATTTGCTTCTAGATTTTGGCGTTCTTTGCAAGAAGCCATGGGAACTCGTCTAGACATGAGTACTGCTTATCATCCTCAGACTGACGGGCAAAGTGAACGAACGATTCAGACGTTGGAAGACATGTTGCGTGCATGTGTCATTGATTTTGGAAAAGCCTGGGAAAGGCATTTGCCACTAGCCGAATTCTCGTACAACAACAGTTATCACTCGAGCATTAATGCTGCTCCTTTCGAAGCATTGTATAGCCGTAAGTGCCGATCTCCTATTTGTTGGGCCGAAGTAGGCTAAAAGCAAATCACCGGACCCGAGGTAGTCCACGAAACGACGGAGAAGATTGCTCAGATTCAAGCTAGGCTTAAGACTGCCCGTGATCGCCAAAAGAGTTATGCCGATCTTAAACGTAAAGACTTTGAATTCAACGTTGGTGATCGTGTAATGTTGAAGGTTGCACCTTGGAAAGGTGTGATCCGTTTTGGAAAACGTGGAAAGTTAAACCCACGATACATTGGTCCTTTTGAAATCTTGGAACGTGTTGGACCCGTTGCATACCGTTTGGATCTACTAGCACAATTGAGCTCAGTTCATCCTACCTTCCACGTGTCAAACCTGAAAAAGTGTCTTGCTGCACCCGAACTTATCATACCATTGGAAGAACTTACAATTGACGACAAACTCCACTTTGTGGAAGAACCTGTTGAAATTATGGATCGTGAGATCAAAACTTTGAAACGCAACAAGATTCCGATCGTCTGAGTACGATGGAATGCCAAACGAGGACCTGAGTTTACTTGGGAGCGAGAGGATCAAATGATGCGGAAGTATCCTCACCTTTTCCCGACTCCTCCATCTACCTCAGCTTAAAATTTCGGGATGAAATTTTCTTTAACAGGTGGTTAATGTAACGACCCTGGAATTTCCAACGTTTATTTATTAATAATTATTATTATTAATACGTGTGATAAAACGAATGTATGTTATTACATTTACATGTTGCCATGATTGCCCGAACTTGACTTTAATTGCCCGAAACGTCTTTGTGACACACGAAACTTACACGAATAATATTTTCAAGTATTATTTACATTCATGATTAAGGATTATTAATCATTTTGATTAACTATGGCTATTAGTTAATTACTTGGGCTTTAATTGGGTTTATTTGTTAATTAAGTGAACTTGGGCTTTATTAGTGTTATGGACTTGTGACTTTGGGCTTATAAGCCCACCCTACCTTTTAAGTGAACTACTTAGCCCATGTCTTTCAAAGTGTAAGTATCATTTAGTGACATAACTAGCTAGTTGGTTCATTTGGAATCTAGTTAACTATTAATCCCCATGCAACTATACCTTTTATCCACACTTTTAAGGCTTTACATGCAAGGACCCAAAGAACAAATCCCTCCCCCTTTTGCTCAACCAAACCGTCGGTTTAGGGACACCCATAAGGGGTTTGATTTCATTTTTTTTTCCTCTTAACTCTCACACTTGTATGCTCTCTCAAAAACACACACAAGACTTGCTTTCATTTTTCCTCTCTTTTCTCTCTAGTTGTTGTAAGTAACTTGAACAACTTCTTCTTCTTTTCTTCTTGCTTAAAACCGAAACTAGAACACCCTTTAATCATCATCATCACTTGTTCTTTGATTATTGTGTTGTTACTTGATTATTGGTGTTACTTACTTTCATGTTACAAGAATAAACTTTCTAGTTTGATTCTTCATATTAATCTTGTATTTTCAAGAACATACAAGAACTAACTTTCTAGTTATGTTCTACATACATTATGTCAAAAGATTTAAAGTTCTTGTGTTGTAACTCATACTTGAAGTACATGAAGTGAACTTAATGTTCACTTTCTAAATCTTTAAAGTATGAAACTCATGAACTTAATTACTTGTTTACTTAGCTATTTACTTCATTTACTTGCACTTTAATTTCATGATTTATGTTATTATTGGTCAAATGTTACTAGTTAACTTTGATCTCATTAATCTTGACCTAAAAGTTAACTTAAAAGTTCAAGAACATGTAAATAAGTTTTCTTTAAATATAACTTTGTACACTTATGTTAGATCTAGACTTTTGAGTCTTGGATCTTCAAGATCAAACTAAGAACTATGTTCTACATCTTAAGATCTTGATTAGTTAGTTTACTTTCAAGTTTGTAACTTGTTATTAGCTTTAAAGTCCATGTATGTGTTAGATCTAAGACTTTGATATAACTTTGGTTCATCAAACTTCATACAACTCTTAAGTGAGTTGTGCTTCATGTCTTAGACTTGCACTTGGGTTATGATGGTCAAATCTTGGTCAAGATGATGTAAACACGTCAACGAGTTGTACACTTGAAGCTATATGCATCAAGGATGAGAACCGTGATAAGCATCGAGCACCGGAACCCATTATTTTACTGCTTTCTGTCTTATACCTACTGTTTTGGTGATTCTGTAACATACCAGTAGACCTGGGCTATTGTGGTTATGATTTTCAAATAGCTATTTTTGAGTAGATAACTTTTCATTTAAGACTCGTCTTCATCCGAGTTACGGTTTAGGATTTATGGCCCTCCGATCGTCACTAGGTCCTTTTAACGTTGTGCAGAAATTTCAGACCTACTCGCACTTAAACCATCACCACGGTTAAACGAAGACGAGTTTACTTCTGTAAATTTTACCACACTTAAAGGACTCATAGACGGAGCCATGGCCACTGGTCTCACCTTAATTCAGTAAGGGTAGAGGCCGTGGTGACTGATCAAATTTAGCTTTTGTTTTAAACTACTTTCATAAATGAAACTTACTTTACGCCTTTTTGTTTGATGATGAACGATGATGACCCTTAAGACCTTATTTACATACTTTTAAACCTATTAAGATGATTTACTGACTTATTACTATTTGCCTTAGGTTGAGGACCTTCGGACCGATTACTTGCACACCTTTTCCGAACCGACTTTACGACTACATTATCATTGTGAGTTATAGCATTCCCTTTTTACTTTAACTTATTTTGGGAACTGAGAATGCATGCAGATTTTATGTTTTACATACTAGGCATGAGTACTTAAACTTATATATGTGTGGGTTATATAACGGCAGAAACATTCCCTTTAGCTCGGTAACGTTTAGTCATTGGTTTTTGAACCGGTGAACGTGAATCTTAGATATGGATCCATAGGGTTTGACATCCCCACTCGGGCTAGTAGCGTCAGCATTTAACGAGTGTTTAATACTTCGTAGACATACGCACTTGCCAAGTGTACTTTCAAGGGGTATAAACGTTAAGTTAGTTACCAAGTGCCCACGGTTAACATATACTTTATCATACTGTTTTGAAACGCTCTTTGTAGCACTGAAATCTCGTGGCCTACCTTACATACTGTTATACTTAAACTATAGCTCACCAACCTTTGTGTTGTCGTTTTTAAGCATGTTTTTCTCAGGTGCTTGAGGTTAGCTTCCGCTGTGTACTAGTCGTGCTGTAGACACCCGCTGCTTAGAGTTGTCATCGCATGAACTACTTTACCTTGCATTCAACTTTAGTACTTTTGAATTATGACTTGTAACGACCATTGTGGTCACATACACTTATTATTTGCTTCTACTTAGTGAAGCATGCTTTTGGATTGTAAAACATTCGATGTTGGTTTAGACATCACTTTATTTATGAATGCAAACTCTTTTTGAAATCGCATATAGTGCTTAACCTTGTAATGATCCTGTTGTTGATGATTCGTACACGATGGTTTTGTACGGGGCATCACAATTCTGACACGATAAACAAAGTTTGTTAAGTTAAATCTCAAGAATTTTAAACTGTGTTCATACATTCATTATAACCTCAACCAAATTCCGACGATTCACGAACCGTTATATATAAATAGATATGTATATATATGTATATATATATATATATATATATATTATAACTTGAGAATATTAATAAAGTATTAAACGTATAATACTTTATACGAACGTATTTGTTTCAATATGTTTATCGATGGAATTAGAAGATAATATCAAATGATTGATTTATCAAATACGTTGTGATATGATTACGGGTGTATGTGATGAGGTCCACTGTGATTTAAGAAATCTATTCTTTTTGACAACATTCGAAAAATGGTAAAGTGATTTATAAGTAAGAACATGGAGTATAAATAACTTAGATGTTGGATATCGACAAGTTAAGTAACTCGACATTTTTCATTAAGATGATTTCATAAGTTTATTTAACCTTTGAACTTTATCTCATGCTTCACCAACAGACTGTAATTTAAAAACTTGAAACCTATTATGAATATATATGATTCTACTTTTCTAAAACGTTTTATGATATAACGATTTCCATTATTTTAACATTTAAACAAAATGATTCTTAAATATATTTAGTTTTGGAAAATAAAATTATCATATTTATTTAATTTAGTTTCAAACGTATAAAAACGTTTTCAGTTTAAAAAGAACTTTATTATTAAAACGTATATAACTTTTATAAATATCTAGAACCACTTTTGACAACTCATTACTTAACCAGTATGATAAAGATAACGATATTTATATTTTATTTTATTAAATATATATAACGATTTAAATTAATATTATATATATTTATACGCATATTATACGTACATAGTTTTATACTTTTACTATATACTTAAACTTTACCTTTACTTTATTTTTACTTTACTTTAACTTTAATAATTCACTTTAATAATTCATACTTTAATAATTCACTTTAATAATTCATACTTTAATAATTCACTTTAATAATTCACTTTAATAATTCATACTTTAATAATTCACTTTAATAATTCAAAAATCTATTATAAATAGAATTCAATAGGTTTCATTATTTCATAGAAACTTGAAAATATTTTTCTCTAAACTCTCTCAATCGATTTACATATATATATTTACTCCGTATTACTTCAAGATATTATTAGTATACATAAAATATTACGACGGAGTGCTGTCCGAGTGATTTCAAAATTGTTTTTCGAGCGGGATAGAGCTAAGAAAATTATGGGTTATAGCTTTGGAGGTTATGGGTATGGTTCGGGAGTATTGCTCATGAGTCAGACTAGTGTTTATCATCTCCATTGCGTCTACGTACTTTTCCTGCAATATTGAATCTCAATATTGATATGTGAGCACTCATAACTTAACTTTTATATATTATTATTGTTTCCCTGACTAGTGCTCGAGTATATAGGATTATGCATGCTTATATGTTCGTTATTGTCGTTAGATAGGTTATGTCGAATCTTGAATTAAATACATATGCTATTAAGATAAGGTATATGATATGCATGGCGTTGGAAAGCTAGCGAAAAATTGAGAACTTTTCATTTAGATATCGAATGGTTTCGATGAACGGTTTAGAAGTTATAGTCAATTGAATTTTTGTATTATTATTAAAAATGATTATTATTATCGTCGTTATTATCGTCGTTATAATCTAATTATTATTATTATTATTATTATTATTATTATTATTATTATTATTATTATTATCGTTATTAATAAAAGATATTATTGTTATTTTTATTATTATTACTATCGTTATTATCGTTAAAGTTATAATTAGTATTATTATTATTATTATTATTATTATTATTATTATTATCATTCAAATAGTTATTAGTATTATCATTAATATTATTATTATTAGTATTATTATAATTAAAACTAATATTAGTAACATCTAATTATAATGATTACTATTATTATTATTATTAATATGAACGCGATATAAAAGACGACTAAAATCTATTAAACGAAGCGATTAGGAAATAATGAGTATGAGTATCATGATGAAATTAAGATATTGTAAGATATTGATTTAAAGGAAAAAATATCGTTTTCATTATTTTACTATTATTATTATTATTATTAAAAGTATTATTAATATTAAAACTATCATTTTTACTAAAATTTTGATTTTTAATAAAAATATCATTGTTAATATGAAACATCATTATTATTATCATTTTAGTACTATTATTAATAAAAATTATCATTTTATCATTTTTAGAAAATATAATTATTGTTATTTTTATTAGTAGAATAATAATTACAAAATAATACAACTTTTACTTATTATTATTATTATCAATATTATTTTATCAAATAAATATGTGATACAAAGATATTTTACTACGTATAATATAATTACATTAATAATACCTATCTTATTATTTTTATGATATTAAATGAACTTTTTAAATTTTATTACTTAAGATATATAAAAGTATATTTTTATTATATAAATTTTAATATAAAATTTTATTTATTAATAAAAGAACTATATTATTTACTTTAATAAAATCTGTTAAAAATATTTAAATATATAAAACGACTATATTTAAACTATATAATAATCATGTATAAATTTTGGAAGACATTTTGGTCAATATGACTTTTGTTGACTTTTGCATATTTAGTCTCGAGCATTAAGATTGTGATACACTACGACTTGACCTAAGTTGTTAGACAGATATTGATCAAACATATAAATATATATAATTAATATAGGTTCGTGAATCCAAGGCCAACCTTGCACTTGTTCAATGTCGTCATATGTATTTTTACTACAAAATACAGTACTGTGAGTTTCATTAATCCATTTTTAAATGCTTTTGCAATATATATTTTTGGGACTGAGAATACATGCGCTGCTTTTATAAATGTTTTACGAAATAGACACAAGTAATCGAAACTACATTCTATGGTTGGATTATCGAAATCGAATATGCCCCTTTTAGCTTGGTAGCCTAAGAATTAGGGAACTGGACCCTAATTGACGCGAATCCTAAAGGTATATCTACGGGAACTAACAACCCCCATTCTAGAATTTGGAATGTTTTAGTACTTCGAGTTTATCATATCCGATGGGTGTCCCGGAATGATGGGGATATTCTATATGCATCTTGTTAATTTTGGTTACCAGGTGTTCACCATATGAATGATTTTTATCTCTATGCAGTTTGCGAAATGCCTGATATGATATGGATGTTTATATAAATGAAATCTTGTGGTCTATTAAAATTATGGAATTAATGGATTATGATAAACTAATGAACTCACCAACCTTTTGGTTGACACTTTAAAGCATGTTTATTCTCAGGTATTAAAGAAATCTTCCGCTGTACATTAGCTCATTTTAAGGATATTACTTGGAGTCATTCATGGCATATTACGAAAGACGTTGCATTCGAGTCATTGAGTTCATCAAGATTATTATTAAGTCAATTATAGTTGGATGTATTATGAAATGGTATGCATGCCGTCAACTTTAGATGTAAAGAAAGTTTGTCTTTTAAAAATGAATGCAATGTTTGTAAAATGTATCATATAGAGGTCAAATACCTCGCGATATAATCAACTATTTTGAATCGTTTATAATGTATATGAACGGGTCCTTTCATCTACGTGTCGTGGATTTCTATCCGGCGAATCTTTTCGATTTTCAAACCAACGGTCAGACTTTTGGAGATTTTTGAATCCCAATTATTTTAATTATGATATTTTATATCATATGGTTATATATAGTGTTTATATATTTTATTTATCGCGTGTACGTTATCTCTCCGAATATTTAATCGCGTAGTAGCGTTTTCGCATTTCGGGCTTCGTTCGGGCATTCGGGCCACAAGCTTTTAACCATTTATCAAATTTGGGCCATGAGGGGCCCACCCCATGAATATTCGGCCGAATGGGACCCCCCTCCCCATTCTTTTTATTTTTCACATTTTATTTCATTTTCATTTTTACTTCCTTATTTCCTAAACCTATTTTTCTCTAGTTTCTCTCTTCCTCTCTTTTTTTTTTTATTTTTTTTGGCCGACCACTTCAGCCATCATCATCATCATCATCAAAAATTGATCTTCATCTAAAGCTTGGATCATGGGGCTTTTTGTATAATCTGATTCTCCTTATCGCGTTCTATACATCTCTTGTTCTCGTTTCTTGATTTGGGTATGAACAAAAACCCTAGACTTTTCATTTTTATATATTTTTACTGATTATGATCTTATTTTGATATTATAGTACTTGTGTATTATTGTATTGTTGATTTGATGATTAGAAATGCTCGATTTCGTATGTTTTCGGTATGATTAAAAGCGGACAGCAGCTATTAGTTTAAAATCAGTAAACTTAACTGTTGTTTTTGATAAAATAAAGTGTATAGATGAGTTTCTCTCATCAAGACAATAATTTTGGACTTTGGATTCATGTTATTTCGAGTTTCGGATCAAAAGTTATGCTTGATTTAGTGTTTTAATGAGATTAAAATATAAAAACGAATATGATCAGTTGGGGTCCGACTTTGTGACCATTTTTTGGAGGCTCTAGGGTGTACTAGTGGGTTAGGATTGATGATTGGATGAACATTCATGTTCGGGTCATCGAAATCCGATCCACGAATCACCCGGAATGACTAAAACAAGATTTTGAACGGATTAAAGTTTCAAGTTGATTCATGGCTGTAGTTCACGACTTGGGGACTGATCTTAGGGTGTTCTTGAGTGCACTAATGTGTAGTGTTGTTTGGTTAGACGAAGATATATATAAAATTCGTCGAAAACCGACACCCGGAGCTCAAGTTATGACCTGACGAATGTTCAATTAAATTTATGGTTATAAAATTTGAACTTATGATATAAATAATGATTTTCATTATTACTATTAAATTACTTATGATATAAAAGTAATTATTTTAAATTAAGACTTATGATATATATATATTTATTATATCATTTATTAATTACATTATGATTAATTATACATTTAATTAAACATATGATTAATAATACTTTTATTATTAATAAAAGATACTTATGATAAGTATTAAACTTATGTTATGAGGTTATTATAATAAGACTTATAATAAAGATTAATTAATTATTTAATTATTATAAAGCTTAGTTATTATTTAGTTATAATTTAATTATTAAATACTTATGGTTTAATAATTATAATTAAATACTTATGATATGATTAATAATTCATTATTAATTAATAATACTTATGATATGATTAAAAATTTATTATTAATTAATAATACTTATATTATGATTAATATTTAATTAATTAATTAAATACTTATGTTATATTAATTATACCATTTAAACTTATGTTAACTTTAATAATTCAATTTAATTCAATTAAACTTATGAGATGACATGATTATACATATATGACTTTAAATAGCATTATAACTTATATTATTAACCTAATTTACACTTTAAAATTTAAGGATGACTAAGTTTGACTAAGGTTGACTTTTGAGTTGACTTTTGGTTGACTTTGACTTTCAGTTAACTTTTGTTGACTTTCTAATTAAGGAAACTTTCCTAAGTTAAAAACTTTCCAAAAATAGCAACTTTCTAAATATGGAAACTTTCCAAAAATAGAAACTTTCCTAAAATAGAAACTTTCCAAAAATAGAAACTTTCTAAAAATAGAAAGTACGTGTTATACGCTGTCCTGATCATACCGAAACATACTGAGTGTTGTTCTATGCTTACTTGGAACAAGTACTATAGCTATCATACTAAGACTTGACCTAAATTAGTTATTTATATCGACCTGCTTTATTTATAGGTCGGCGTTGTGATCATTCCTGATCACTTTATCATTTGCGGTTCACGTTTCTATGTTGTTACTTCGATTTCGTTAAGGTGAGTTATAGTCCCATTTTTCTATTTTAAATCTTTTGGGATGAGAATACATGCATTTTATTTCTACATATTGGACACAAGTGGAAGTTGGTTTAAGTTATTCATTGTGAGTCGAACAAAAATATTCCCTAATCTGGAAATTGTAATCACTAGTTTCTACTGGTGAACGCGAATCCTATGGATAGATCTGTCGGGCCTGACAGTCCCATTTCGTGCTAGTCGTGCTAGCAGTTTATAAGCGGAATGTATTAGTACTTCGTTATTTTTGAAGAGACACTTGTTCAGTGTATATTATTGTTTGGTAAGGGTATGGAAATGGTTAAGTGATTACCAGGTGGCTCACGGGTTAATGGAATAATATTTTTATATGTTTTCGAGCATATAATTTTGTGGTCCGAAATGAGTCTTTATGTTTTCAAACATAAATTTTTATGGTTTAAATTAAATATTGTTTGCAATGTTAAACCTATAATTCACTCAATATTTTTGTTGACAGTTTACTCGCATGTTTTATTCTCAGGTTCATGATTGATTGCTTCCGCTGTGCTTAGAGAGTCTGCATATTTATGATGGCAGCTTTTGTTAAACATTAACTTGCATTCTATTTTGATACATTAAAGTGTGGGTGTTTGTTGACTTTGTTTTGGTCAACTTTTGGTTAAGTATTTATGTATGGTTTTTCTAAACATACATTTTTTGGTATGCTTCCTTTATAGGAAATCATATTTAAATAAAGAATGCAAGGTTATTTATTAAATTCATTTAGAGTTATGATCAAGCTGTGGGACCAAGATAACGATGGTCGTCAAGTGTACTTTGACGGGTCGTTAAATAAATGTTTTTATTTTGGCGGAAAAACGCTCGAAGAAGTAATATATAACAATTATCGTCTTTTTCGAGCGTATGTTAAGGTTTTAAATATTAGGGTTTAGATATTAGGATTTATAGGGTTTAGATATTAGGGTTTAGAAATTTAGAGTTTAGATTTAAGGTTTAGATTTAGTATTTATATTGAGTTTTTAACACGAACGGTTTAGAGTTTAGGGTTTAGGGTTTGGTGTTTTGAGTTTAGGGACTAAACTCAAAACCCCAAACCCTAAACTCTAAATCGGGCTAAATTTTACTTCACAAAACATGAAGAAAAAAAACGTTAACATTCTTCACGATCAATATTATCTTGAATGTTATTTTTATCGATCGTTTTCTCGTCTAAATAATAACATTCATAACGAAGTGTCTTTTTTAAATGTTCATATTTTCGTGTGATGTTGATGCCTGAAAAAAAAAATTCAAAAAAAAAAACGAAACTTTTTTTTGCTTCCCCCGCTTCCCTCGATTGGTTACTTCTCCATTGATCCTGCCCCTACAGGTGGCATATTCCTATTACTTCTTCATCGGACCTTCACACCTCTCTTTCAATTATCCCATAATTTGACAGCACCTACATGCTATCAGATGTGTGTTAAATTTTAAACACGACATGTGGCTTTTACAATCCGATGACTTATTCATATGTATGCACCACCTTTAATTATCTCCACCAAAGACAAATTCACAATAGAGTGTTTCTTTTTCATTTACCATCTTCCAGTTGGTGGTAAAACAACAAGAGGCTTGATTGCTTCTCTAATTTCGGTGTCGATCAGGTTAGTCGTCGTTTAAAATTAGGGTTGTTTACATTTTTTTCTTGATATTTGTATATGCACGTGTATTTAATGGGTCCTTAAGATTCATCTGTTGCCTAATGCTTTTGAAGATATCAAGTAAATTGGTATTTTTAATTTTAATTTCAAAATTAATTATTCATTTGCAGGGCCGGCCCTATGAATTTTGGTGCCTTGTGCGAAAAGATCGAAATAGGCCCTCCAAATTTTAATAACCAATATATATATATATATATATATATATATATATATATATATATATATATATATATATATATGGGGCAAGTTCTTAACATTTGGTGCGATAATACAAAATAAAAGACCAGTTCATGTCATGTCATGGCATCTATTATCTGCATATTGAAATTTACTAGTGTTATTTTTATATATAAAGAGAAGATGATATATAGATCACCAAATGGGTAGGTAAAATTTGGTGATCCGTGTATAAAGTTTTATAAAGTGAATCAAATTTGGAGACGAGTGCTCCTTGTATGTGCCCTACTAGTTTTTGTTTGTATCCCATCCCACATCGGTGGTTCTTTTAAACATGCACCTTTTTAAAACTAGAAGTCTTGGGATTTAATATAAAATAAAATAATATAATGTGGGCCGGATTCCTTAGCAGTTACATCGTTATTTATCGTGGGCTTGTGACTTGTTAAATTGGGCCCTTAAAATTACTGGGCCCTGTGCGCACCATTTTTGGGCTGGGCCTGTTCATTTGTATTCTCTAATAACCTTTATGTTCTTCCTTTTATTCCAATTCCAGGTATTTTTTTTTTTATTGCGTTTGTGTAACACTATCGTCGAACCGGTAAGATATCTTTTTTCTTTTTTTAAATCCTGGAACTCTCTCTCTCTCTTCAATTCCATGTACTCATCGGTTGTTTATTAGAGGTTTATGATTACCAATCAGTAATTTTAGGTGACGTGAGTATTATTCTGGCGATTTTTATTCTTATTGTTGTTTTGTTTTGTTTTGTGATTTTGCAGGATCGACTGAAGCTCGTTGCTGAGGTAATTTGTCGCTTCTTTTCTTACGGCTATTGATTGATTGATAAGTTTTCCTATAAGTGATGATATGTATTTTCACTTTTCTTATGTTTTTGTTATTTTTATGTTAACTTGTTGCGCCTTGAGTTGATGAATGATAATATCGTAATCAGATTATTAGTGACTATCTTTGATTTTTTTTGTTGTATTTATTTATTAATTAGTAATACTTATATATGTTGACTGAAGTTACATTTTTGTAACGTATTAGTAGCTTTTGGTGATGCTTAGCGGCTTTTGGTTCTATTATTCTAATTGTTTGCAACACTTTCTTTAAGCAATGAGAAGAATGTTATGGTTTGTTCTAATTGGTACAAGCTCCTAAGATATAGTGTTACTAACAATAACAGTTCAATGAAAAGGAACACAATTGAGGTTATTCCTTAGATCTAATTGGTACAAGCTCCTATGATCTGAGCTTATTCCTAAGATATTCGATGAATGTTTTCAGCTTTGTGAGAACTTATGAAAAGGAACACGGTGATAGTTGGGCTTCTCGTATGTACTTATTAATGGATATTTTGTATAAGCTTTTCCAAAGTTTTAACCTTTTCCGGTTGACGAGAGCTGACGAGAGGCCCGAAAATATATTATTATTCTTTGACTGCCGATGATATACTTCTACGATCCAAAATACGATATACTTCTACGCTACAGATGATATACTTCTACGATCCAATATATGATAATTCTGCGATCCAATATACGTTGAGCAGTCATCGGGTCATTAATGGCTTTGTCAATGCAACGAGAACCACCGGTTTATGAACATTCATCTTGAATAAACGTGAGTTAATACTGATTGTAAATAATTATAAGAGCCTCAAATTAGTTGTGGCAATTTCAGCTATTATACTCATAGACGTGTCAATTGAGAGAGCGTTTATATATCTAGCTGCTCAAAGATAAAACACCAAATTTGCTTAAAAGAAAAAACAAATGGGGGAAGGATAGTTCTAAAGGCTGACTTTTTGCCCTTACTACTACTCCTATCCGAATAGTTCATACGGCATTTACTAGCTATTGATATTCATCTAAGAGAATCATCAATAGTCCGATGTTTGTTTGGATGGTCTGAAAAGAATTTATGGAATACGACTTAATAGCACCAATCGGTTTGCGTAACTAATTGAAGATATAATCTCATGGGCCGTGCAAAAATACACTATATATATATATATATATATATATATATATATATATATATATATATATATATATATATATATATATATAGAGAGAGAGAGATATATATATATATATATATATATATATATATATATATAGAGAGAGAGAGAGAGAGAGAGAGAGAGAGAGAGAGAGGGGATCCAACGCCAAGTACCCTCTTTTAGGGATAAGAATATAAGTAGATTTATTTTTTTATACATTAAAATTAGAGTAAATTTCAGATTTTTTAATTTCCGGAATTAGTATTTATTTATTTATTGTTTAGACTAAAAAAGAAAAATTTTAAAACATTCACAACAGGTTATATCATACATATGATAACCAAAATAATGAAAAATGGCTAACGTCTAATGAAAAACACTGTTTAGTTAGAAATTGGAGTTTAAGGTTAGGATTTATGTTTTAAATTTAGCGTTTAACAAGAACGGTTTAGAGTTTAGGGTTTAGAGTTTGGCTTTTTGGACTAAACTCTAAACACTAAAACATAAATGCTAAACACTAAATGGGCCTAAATTAAAAAAAAAAAAAAAAAAAAAAAAGAACAACCTCATATTTGGTTATCCTATATCACACGCACGATAACCTGATGTTAATTTTTTTTTTATTTTAAAAAAAAAAAAAAAACTACCTTTTCATAATCTAAACAATAACTACTAACCCCGAAAATTCTAAAACTCAAATTCTAAACCTTAATTCGGGCTTAATTTGATGGAATTTAAAAGAATAAATTTATTTATCCATTTTCCAAAAAAGGTGTTTATCCCATGAGAACTCCAATTTGGAGAGAACCCTGAGAACTCTATTTTTTTCGACTTCAGCCATTTTTTCGACTCCAGCCATTTTTGTTAGACTTTAGCCATTTTTATTCGATTTCTACCATTTTTGTTAGACTTCATGAATTGTAGAACAAGGTTTTTTTGTTCCGACTTCAGCCATTTTTATTTGGCTTCAGTTTGTTTTTGTTCGAACTCAGAGTTGTTACACAAAAGCGAGTTCGACTTTAGCTTTTTTTGTTTGACTTGAGGATTTTGTAGAACAAAAATGTGATTTCCTATGCATATCAAACATCTTTTGACTTTCAGCCATTTTTGTTCAACCTTTAAAGTTCTCACGGTTCTCTCTACTAAGAGGTTCTCGTTAGATCCCTGGACTATATATATAAATAACACTCAAACTAAATTAAAGGTTTATCAGTTCTCAACTACTACTGTTAGGTTGGTTAGTTTCTCAACGATCACATTCAGTTACCGGTCGCGATCACTCGAGGATTTTTTGTGTGGTTTAGGTAGGCTTCGAGTGTGGTTTACTGTGGACTTTGTTGCTGAGTTTTGATCGAGTTAGTTCTATTTGATTTGAAATCTTCGATTGACAGAGCTTCGGTCGTGGTTGACGCTTGGTGTTTGGGTTTATTCATTGAGCGCATTCAAGTGATAGATCTCAATGGATTCACCTCGATTTGTTCGATGCTTCAATGGATTGATTTTGTTAGTTTAAAGGTTAGTTTTGTATTTGTGCAATGTATATGTTAGTGTATTGGTGCAATATAGTTGGTATGTTATCGAGTTTAGATCAATAGTTGAGTCAATTAGATCATAGGATCTTGTCAAACAAATATCGAGTTTGTCTCAATCGTAACATCTTAGGTATCTATTTTAATATTTTTTTATTTTTTTATTTTTTTTGCCAAAAAAAGCAATTGAAGTTTGGGAGGTGATATTTCCACTTAACTCGCACAATACATGTCATGATACAAGTTTTTCCATTTAAATTAAAATACAAAACCAAAACCTCTTCCCGACAAAATCTCACTGAACAAACTAGGACTAATCTTGAAATTAATTAGTTAAAATATCCTAGAGAACAAACTAGGCTTACAGATACAATATGTTAACTGCAGGTGCTAAAAACTCCATCATCTGCATTCCTCTTCCAGCAACTGCAATTTGATAATGGTTCCTTCCACACACTCTAACATCGAGTGCTTCTGGTTCTGGTACACTAACGATCAAATGTGCTACTTCACTTAATTTACCATCATCTACTGACACCCGCCAACAACGCACACGTTGATCAAGCCCAGTAGAAAAAACCCAATGCCCATCTGTCCATACACCTACACACAGATATCATACATAATTGAAGACACAATGAGTGCAATAAATAAAATTTCTGATTAAAATGAATGTACAGGACGAGAAAATTTCACCTTTTACAGCAGAGCTATGAGCTGAGGCAATTTTGTCAGGATGTGAAAATTCTACGTGGTACTTTTTAAACATAATGGTTTTATGTGTTAAATGCATGTCTGAAGTTGAACTGTCAGAACTCATCACATTAAAGCAAAAACAGTGCAGTGCTTGATCATCACCACCAGTAATAACATTGCAAGAAAAACAAGATTCATTATCTTTAGCAACATCTGAAACATGGAGACAATTCACTCCAGATTGGTGAACATTTTTCATAACATGCAAAGGCTGTATCGTATTTATTTCTTGTGAAGAGCCTAGATTTGATGATGTATGGTCCTGTTTACTATTTTCAGTGTTATCCAAGGTTTTAGCGGTTTCAGTAGGTTTATCTTTGGTGGGGTCCAGTGACCGCCACTGTCGTCCACCTTGACTTCCTCTTCCAGTTCTTGGCCTTCTCTGAAAGTTGCTACAATCTTCGATGCGCAGGAGTGATATTTTATGCAAGAACGTTTCAACGATTTCAGTTACATCCCAAAAGGCAATACTTCCATCTGTGGACCCGCTTATAACCATAAACAGACTTCTCCTCTGACTTTTATCTGAATCATTTACAACGGTTTTTACATTAATTTTTTTTCCAATACAGATATCGTGAAGACATACATATTTTAAAAATGTAAAAACCTTCAACATTTGGAAGTTCAGGAACAATGACATGCTGCAATGACAAAACTGGTGATGTGGAAGGAACCAATAGCGCAACATCAAACCTGCATTCGTCCAAAATGAATGACATCAATGTCTTGTTTGATTTTAAGACAATTGCACTGGTGTGAACATAAATTGAAACGCGATTTGAACTTATATTATGATCATACCAAAGGCGATGTGGTAATACTAGAGCCCTTAATGTAACTGTGGCATCCGAGCAAGCAACAACAATGAAACACACAGATGCCCTGTAATCAAAAAAAAAAAAAGCAGCATCATAAATCATAAATAACTTTTAATTTGTAAAATTAAGCAAAATGTAAATAACTATACACCACCTTGAACAAGAGACTTTAACAAGAAAAGCAGTTACAGCTAGATATCGCCAGTCATTTTCAAGACCAATTTCTGGAGGATTCAAATCAGATGCACTTTCAGAATTCACAATTGAACCGTTATGATTTGCATTAGTTTTATCCTTCTTTGGTCCCTTTAGATTTGTGCCATTGTTTCTAATCGGAAAATCACTCGAAAGCCATTGAAACGACATTTCACTTTTAGGTCTTGAACTAATCTTGCGCTTCCAAGCAGTTAATACCCGTTTTGCACCAACTGAAATCAGTAGGAACGGGTCTTCCTGATCGTCGATAGCCTTATCTTGATTTTTTATGTCATCTGTAATAGTATGTACCTTGAGAACAGAGCAAAGAGACCGTACAGCTGACCCACCAACATGTTCTCCAAGCAATTTTGAAGCTGACCAATTATCAACACCTGAAGAATACCTGAGTGCATATATGATTATATGCATTGTTAGCTACACATAAACTTAAATTATGATAATACAACAACAACAACAACAACAACAACAACGTAACCCAATACCACATGAGTGGTGTATGGGGGAGGTGAGATGTAGACAATCCTTCCCCTATCCGAGAATAAAGAAAAGTCATTTCTCCACCCAGAGTGAAAACACTCTCAAGAGTAGAGAAAGTCATCTCTCTCTTTATTCGACGGATAAAGAGATTGCTTCCGAGAGGACCTCCGACCTTTAAGTAGGAAAAAGTTTTTTTTTTTTTTTTTTTTTTTAATGATAATAATATGTTTAATTTGTCCTAACTATTAGTTGTACCTTGTCAACCTAACAGTTCCGTCTTCACAGCCTGTTGCTATGAAACCCGAATGGCAAAATTGATCCTGCTTTTCATTTGAGCTGCAGTTTGTAGGATCGAAAATGAAACACAGTGAGTGAATCTCTCTGCCATGGAATTGGAGATGAAGATTTTGAGGATATATCCTGTCATTAGTTGGTGCCCAATGCTTGTGCACAAAAATTACTTCATCCTGTGACGAAATATACCCGTTTTTAGTTAGATAGTCAATATTAAGATCGGTCTACTTGGTAGAAAAAAAAAATGAATGCATTCAACTGCAAACCTTCACAAAGGCAAAACAGTTCTTCATCTCTGGCACATCACCAAGAAAATAAGTATGAGGACGCCGCCATCCACCACATGGAATTTCAGTAACCTGTTACAACCATTATTAATTATTTTAGTAATATGCATAATGCATAATATTAAGTCAATATATTCAGAGACAGAGGGAGAAGTGAAAGAGAGAACCTTAGTCTCGGTCGACATATTCCATATAATGAAATCACCAGAAGCGAAGCCTATTGCATAGTCTGGATTATCATTGGGAATGAAAGATTGAACCAAACTCAACTCTTTCACTTGTTTCATTCCAATAAATTCCATCTTTTGTTCACGTTTATCATATTCAATATAGCATATGCATCCGTCTCCTCCAGTCTGAAAAAAGTACACCAAAGGGATAACATCTTAAATGAATTTCAAAATTTCAACCTTTCCATTAATTTATCCAAAAGAAACAAACTTGATGCTGGAACATACCGAGTGCAGTTCCAAGTTACTTGGACTGAAACCATGGATTGAAACACTGCTTACACTCGATATGCCATGAGCTCCTTTGAAATTATTTGAAGGATCAATGTATGCAACCGAACTAACAGGTGTATCGAGCAAAAGGTCTCTTGATAACGGAAATAAAACTAGATTACCACGAAGATCCCCACAAACTAACACCTCTTCTTCAAATGAAGCATCCAAGCATATAATCCTTGTAGAAAAGCACGATGTAAAAACTGCTACTAGACATGCATTAGTATGTCCGGTTTCATATTCAGAAATGGACCGTACATTCCATAGCTTCAACCTTCCTCTAGGATCAGCGGTGAAGACGTAAGTGGGGCCCAAAGACTCGCACCAAAATGTTTCTAAAAGTTGCCTTTCAGCTTCAGCAGGCCAGGTTATGGAAAGGTTGACTTGTGGCGTTGAATTACAAACAACTTGGACAACAGTTAGCCTTCCTTTACCATCTCCCAGGGCAATCCAGGTGTCCAATGAAGGATTGCCACCTGGAAATACACTCATAGAAACTATTGGAATATCCTCGTTGGCACGAAAAAGCTGAGTCCATACTGCATCAACAGTATCTGATGGTATTTTAGCATGGTAGAGGACACCATTGTTTGTGGCAATATAAAGTGCATCTTCACTTGCAAAATGCATGCAGCGTACATATTCACTTTTGCTGCAGGTGCGATAAAACATCTGTAATGTGAGGAGGAGAACATATATAAGATTTGTTATACTATATTATTGACACAAAACATACCTGTCCATTAGCGCAGTACGCTTTGAATTTGGAATTTGAATAGCATAGACTTGTTTACTGTCATAATGTTCCACACCCATAGGTAAATAAGAATGCAACTGATGTACTTTAATGGCAGAATCAAATCCAGCAGTAACAAGAAGAGAAGAACTTGGGTCATACAAGCATCTCCATACTCCCCTCCCTCTGTAAAAAAAATAAAATAAAATAAAATAAAAACTTTTTTTAGAATTTCTTGCAAGATTATAAGTTACTCGTATACCACTTGCAAGGAATCTGCAATTTGTGTCGACTTACATGTGCTCTTTGATAATCCTAAGTTGAGATCCATCCAGTCCCCATACACGGCATGTACAGTCCTCGCCCACAGTGATAATTAACTGAAACCCCCATGCAGATAATTAAAATATAAACTGTATGTTTAGTCAGTTATTTCTATTTCACTTTACAACTAAATAAACGTAAGAGTACAGGTGTATATAGTGGGCTTACAGAGTCAGACATGCAGCAATCCCAAACCCTAGCACTGTGACCAAATAGCACGGGCCCACTAGAAGGAGAAACGATCAACTCTGCAGCATTTTCAGAATCTCTTTTACCCGTAACAACATTCCAGATACGAGCACTGCACTAAACACGCGTCAAAGCAACACATTATTCCAACATTAATTATACTGCTCCACATGTTATATAATTGATAAATAAATACAGGTTGAATATAGAGTTTGGGATCATAATTGACCTGCGATCATCAGAGACTGAAACCAATTTAGATCCATCCAAAGACCATGTAATACGGAATATGGAACCTTTATGCCCACCCAGTCTACATACTGTCACAGCTTTGTACGAAAGATTGCAAACTCTTTCATTATCTTTTACAAGAGCGTCTAAACTACCACTAACAACTTTCCAGACTATAATCTGCCACAACCAATTTACAAAGAACATATCAACTTTTAAAAAGTGAAAGACTCAACAGTTTGTTTGGTAAAGAGAACTTTAATTAATTAAAAACTCAAAGACTCAACAGTTATACATCATTTTCATAAGGTTAAATCGGGTACATTTTCCAGGTCATACAATTACCTCGTTAAAAATAGTACCGGATGCTACATGAAGAGAATTAACTTTGTCACCCCACATACGCATTGTATACAGAAGACATACATCTGTCAATAAAGGTGAAACGTTCAAAACAATAAACTAACAAACATTATCTCCTACATTCGTAAACTAAATGAAATCACCAAGCACCATTACCATACCTGGAGAGCTAACCTGGTAGCTGATTGTAGATGATAACATGTCCCAGAAATACACCGAGTTATCGGTACATCCTATAGCAAGCAACTTACTCCTTTGAACTACACAATCCTACTACCAATTCACAAATTATCACATAATACATAACTACATAAGTATATATACATACATTGTTGAAAAGAGAATTCACCTGTATGAAGCAGACATCGAGAATCCAGTGACCAAAATTAGGTAAAGATTGAGATGAAATTAGATTAACGAGTGTTTGCTTGCTTTGGTGATCATGCTGACGTGGCAATTGAACGTTGAATTGAAATAATTTGAGTTTGCGTTCTCCAAAAACAGCGACTGTGAAATTAAGTGATGTATCAGTCGGTGGAAGTATTGTAATACCGTGAACCCTAATTCCGTTGAAAACTTGAAACGAAGCGATCATGTTGGATGCAGTTAGGTCATAAAATAGCAGCTGTGAGCCAGTTCCTATAGCAGAAGGTAAGTGAGTGTTAAATTGAATATAGGTAAACCTATGTCTTTGTAATTATAACAAATATAAATAAATAATTTATTATAGATGATAATTAAATCAAATGAAGAGAAGTTAACCAGCAAGGAGATATGGAAGTGACGAAGCTGGAGGAGGAAGGTTGAGGAAACAGAGAGCTGAGATTTCTCCGAGATACTGACGGCTCTCCATTTTGCGGCGGCAGATACGGCGGCCGGCGTTTTTGTGCAGCCAAAAAAAAATACAGTGAGATGGCAGTTTGAACAATATGGAGGGGGGAAGGGAGGCGAATGCACGAATTCTGGTAGACATTTGGGCCGGCCCATTAAAGTAAATTAAATGAAAAAGAAACAGGATGTATTTTGTGAACAAAGTGATACTTATTGGCCTTTTGAAGTAAAATGAAAAATAAATTGCGGTGAACGTGGATCGAACACGTGACCTTCAGATCTTCAGTCTGACGCTCTCCCAACTGAGCTATACCCGCATTTACCCATTTATGCATCTACATTTCTATATATAAGAAATCTTATGATACATGGCATACAACAAAGCGAAGGACGTCTGTTATTGGTAATAGCTATGAACTTTCAAAACAACCAAGTTGCAAACGTAGTATCAAAGAAAATTCAAGTAAAGAAAAATCCATTTTAAGCGGTAAAAATAACTAGATTTCATACAATTATTGCAACCTCCTAACTTAAATGTTAACCAATAACTAAAAGACCTTAAAGTCTCATCTTTAAATGACATCAAATGATTAATGAACCATAATGCAACTTCAAATCTAAAACGTCAATAACAATACAAAATTTTGTTTCTGTAAAATATATCTCAGTAAACCTCAACGCTTAGCAATGAGCAAATGGTTTTCAGGAGAAATGTTGGATGGGACATATTTGACGAGATTAGACTGTAATCCACCATCTCTTATCCACATTAACCTCCCTGCATCGATTATGTAGGGATAAGGGGGCGCCCGCCCCCAGTGAATTTTCAATTTAAAGCAATTTTTAGTGTAAATTTGCCCCGAGTGAATTTTTTTGCCCTAAAACCTACATATTTTGCCCCAAAACCTTCAAATGTTGTCCAAAAACATCCAAATTTTGCCCCAAAATCTAACACGGCCCGCTCACATATTACTCAACATATCAACTTCGGCTAAAGTCTTTTCATTGTCCCTGCCAAACACATGATGGTATACATTCAATACCATTAGAACACAAAGAAATGAGTAATATTATTTATCAAGAATAAAATTGATCCAATGGGTTCAGTCTACAATTGTCAACAAAATAGGGGGATTTAAGGGTCATTCGAGTTTAACTCTCCGGCCCGGAGTATCGTGAATAACCACGTTACGAGATGATGTGAAAAGACCCAACCCGTCGTATTCCGGCCCATATTTTTTTTCTTTTTAACTTAATAATATTTACAACATTTAGGTCCCAATTATGTTTTCAAAAACATCTTCATTACAATAGTAATTCTAATCGACTTTAAAACATACATTACATAAGTTGAAATACAAAACGGGCATACAACCCAAGACCCGTTTGACATAACCAAAAGGTAAACGTTGACCCGACTATTTTACTTTTCGACAAAATCGAGCATGGTGATTGGGAACGCTACCCAATCCTAATCAAAAGTCTAAAGCACAATATTCTAAAACAACCCGCAAAGCACTAGTCCTCATGCTTACCCAAGCCGCCACCTTGCAAATCTATAAAAATGTAAACAACGAGAGATTAAGCTAATGCTTAGTGAGTGAGAATATACTACATACATATATATGCATAAAATGAACACGCCACACAATAATAATCAAGTAGCACATACCGGAGTCCGAGCATAAAGGCAAGCTAATTTAAGCATACCGTATGATCGCTATACAACAAGCTAATATATCAACAATGTAAGTACACCAACAACGATATATACAACGCCAACAAGCTACACCCAGAGGGTTAGCTACATCACAACAATACGACAATATAATATATATATATATATATATATATATATATATATATATATATATATATATATATATATATATATATATATATATATATATATATATATATATATATATATATATATAACAATGCGTAAACCGCCCAAGGTTAACCCCTTAACCCATTACGAAATGAAGATTGGCCGAACTACACGAGCCTTACTAAATCCGCACCACACGCGACTACTATCTTCAATACCATTACAACATCGAGGTTGGCCGAAACTACACGAGCCTTAGTGAATCCGCACCACACGTGACCATTACCTCAATAAGATGACCGAATCTACACGCGTCATCGTGAATCCGCACCACACGTGATTCACCTCCCAAATAAAAACCCACGGTTCCGGGATTATATAAATCCATATCATCGGGGTTACTCAACCGTAACTCGAATACCAACCCTTCGCCATCGGGGTTACTCAACCGCAACTCAAATACCAACCCTTCGCCATCGAGGTTATATAAATCCACATCACAAGCCCATGTGATAACGTACACACAAAGTGTGCACCTCGCTAAAGGTGGTCAACCAAAACGCACAACGGTACCAATTGGACCTATTACACAAGTCCATCAAATCCACCTATATGTGAAGTGAGCTCTATAGCCGAGGTTAACTTCACCCAACCCGCACCCATCCTATACATACATATGCACATAGTATATTGACACTCACCTTAACGCCTTGATGAATGCAACCGAAATAATCCGTCACACGTCAATGGAAAGTACCTATTCCATTATCACATAAACAAACAACACCATTAGGGTGGATTTACAAACCAACCCAAATTGACACTTAGTGCAATTTCGACCCAATTGCACTTTCAAACACAATCCAAGCCCAATCTCGCCAATAATCACTAACTAGAGTGATAATGGTTTTAATAACGCCAATCAAACCCAATCATAAGTGTTAAACACTTATCTTGCCCAAAATGACACCTAAACCTTAATTTTAACCCATTTCAAAATTAGTCAACCACATGCATCCAAACGAGTTCCAACACTTCCAAAATCACTAAACTAAGTGATTACACCCAAAATCAAAGCCTAATCATGGCCAAAACGTCAACCAACTCAAAATTCGCCAAGTATCAAAAGTAACTAGTCACCATAAACTCACTTCATCATCTAAATGAGTTTTACAAATAACAAGCTCAAAACCCTAACTTGAATATCAAATCATAAAGATGAAATTCGGAGTTGAGACTTACCAATGCCACCAAAATGATGTCGTTGACGAGTGGAACAGCTTTAACTCTCTTGACCCGACCCAAAATACTCTTCTTCTTCCCCGATTCAAGCTTTCTCTCACTAAAATGGGTTTCTCACTCTAGGATTTGAAGAAGGAGGTGAAGTGTGTGAAAAATGAGATAAGGATAAGCTTAGTATCAGTTTTTATGTTCTCAAACCGTCCACGTAGTGAAAAGACCAAAACACCCCAAAAGATACCCTTAAAAATGGGTCAAAATAGTCAGTTCAGCGACAGTGTCGCGTTTCGCGACAACCTGTCGCGTTCCGCGACGACTCAAACGCGATAACATCACCCAAAACGCGACAATTCGATCAGGGACAGGCTTCATTAGTGTGTCGCGTTTCAACCACATGTATCGCGTACCGCGACAGTCTGGGACGCGATAAACCTTCCCAAAACGCGATGGTTCACCAGTTTGTCCACTCTCCAACGTTTAATTAAATTAAATCAACCACGGTTAAAGTTAAACGTTCACAAGGTTAAATACGCACCTTTGGACCATGTACAAGGAAAAACGGGGTGTTACAACTCTCTCCCACTTAATTCCGATCACGTCTCCGTGATCCTAGTCACTTAACCGTCCGGACCCACACTCGAAGGTCCTCAAACAATCGTTCCAATCCGACTTCCACCACATTTCTCATTAACCCGAAGATTATTCCATTAACCAAATACACACTTGCACGCATTCTGAGACATGTAATGCACACAACATCCGAAGTCTATAACGATCACCTAGAATACGCGGAACCCCCATGTATCCTTCTAACTCCTCTAGGCAAATCTTCACAATGAGTCACCTTTAACAACAAAATTGTCACCCGCGATTTATCAAATCCGCAAATCCGAGCACAAGAACTTGCTCAATCCCTCATATCGGGAAAACTCAACCAATCTCGTACCGAGATATCAACTCCTTAGCGTACCCATACCAAGTACAATGCTAAGGTAACCACATACCAAAATAAGGTCAACCATCTAACCGATGAAGACCGAATAAAAGCGAATCCTTACGGGTAACACTTACCACTTAACATCCCTTGTAGTGCGCAAACACGGCTAATACGCAACTACCGCAATTACGTGAGCAAAACACGGCTATTGCATCAATAATCACACAACATGGTCCTCACGACCAAACCACCGGCGTATAAAACAACCAATAGTTCTCAATATCCAAACAACATGAAGGCTGGCCGAAACTACACGCGCCTTAGCGAATCCGCACCACACGCGACTCACTCCCTCCACCGCAACAACAATCGGGATTGGCCGAACATACACGCGCCCTAGTGAATCCGCACCACACGAGAGTCACTATCCCAATAGAATGACCGCATCTACATGTGTCATTGTGAATCCGCACCACACGCGATTCATCGTCCAAATATCACAACACAGGAATTGTACTCCCATTCTCCACCGGTACTCACATTTCCCGATAACGTTATACCATGCCGATATAACACTACTCCCAACACCATACAAACCATATGGTCAACCATACCCGCGTCATGGTGATACCGGCTCCGTGGTTCACACCATACGCATTGTCATGATGCTACCGGCTCCGTGGTTCACATCGTAACACACCCGCACATGCTATGGCACTACCGGTGCCGTGGCCCATACCGTAGCACACAAATAAATACACTATATACACCCACGTATAATTATTCCACTCACTTGGAATCTTTGCACACGCATCATACGTACGTATACACAACGCCACCACAATCGAGCAAGAACCACCTATATCGCACATAGGCACAAAACAATAATTCTCTAGAAGAGAATCCAACACGCACATCCCTTATCCGAGGGATTTCACCTTGCTCGTCAAACACGTCCATTATCTCTCAAACATATCCACCATATTACCACCTAGGTGATAATTTAACTCCAAACCGTACTCTTACCACAATCGACCATTGTAGATGTCCACACTAGCCTCGGATCTATACTTGCTCCATCCAATATTAACACACTAGAACATCTTCGTGCGAGAGTTCAAACTCCCCCACTTAGAACTCCGTTCCATAACCACATCATCGAGATAAAAGTATCCCGCGAGACCACTATCCACCCATTGTTGACTTAGTCAACCGTCGAGCCCGTCTCCATCTCACCGAGACTCATACAACTAACATGCTAAAGAAAGACAAGATCCATCCGTCTTGTATTCCGTAATATACCCATCACGATACCTTGCTCCGACCTTGAGCATATGAAGGATTTAGGATCGTCCTTCTCCACTTCATTCAAATCGTTCATTAACACGAACATAAAACATCACTCTTGCAATCGTCTGATTGCTATGGCTTGTCAACTTCCGTTTAGTCACTCATGTACCTAAGGGTTTCTATAGGGTACCCTAAGTACAATGTAACCACAACCATCGAAGTAGCACATCACGCCAGCAGGTATAAAAAGGCACCTGACATCGCGTCACGTAGACTCCATTACCAACATACATCGAGATCAAACACTCAATCTATAGGGTTCCATCCACCCGATGAACCTCATGGTTCACCATCCTCGACATAAAAGCGAACACGCGCTTAACATCCGAACACCAAAGCCCATTCCCATGGCTTGGTAGAAACATTTCCCAAACACTAAGGAATGCTTGGTTGCACCAAGTCTTACGCCCTTCATCCGTCAATCCAAACGCCACCGTAGGGTAATTCCATTAGGAATGTCACCCATAACAATAATATGCACAACACAATGCATTTACAAACCCGAACTCATCGGCACATAATAAATAATCAAAGGACATATTTATTAAAACGAAAAGTACCTTAACGTCTTCTCGTCACACCCGTCCCTGCTAACTCGGGACACTCCGACTTGCGATGTCCTTCTCTTTGACAACTGAATCACACCGTGCCATCACCCTTCGGCAAGAACATTCTCAAAACTTGTGACCTCTCACGCCACAATTGTAACACCTGGACGCACTAGAATCTGATATACACGTCCGTATACCACCCGTGCTCACACTTGCACCCTTAGTTCTCTTACTTGGAGCACCATACGAAACAACCCTTCTCTTACTTGGAGATTCACCAACTATCGATCCCGAATGCTATTCGAAACCCCTAGCCACAGCGAATAACTCCGCGAACGAGTTCACTTGACCAAGGCTAATCTTGCTCTGCAAGTCATCATTCAAAGTTCGATAGAAATCTCCCATCAACATACTATCTCTTCCGTTATACTCCGGGCAAAAATAAGCCTTCGCCATAAAGGTTTAATGTTAAAGTTTTTAGACAACACCGTTTCTCGTTTCAAAAGTTTGTTGACACTACCATGTCAAGTTTCAATCATTTGTAGACAACACCCTGTCAAGTTTTATCTCATTTGTTCGTAAACCACAGTTTAAATAACGTTGTATAGTATCTGAAAAATAGTTATCAGAAAAATAGTTTAGTTTCCTTGACCACGAGATTTTACAAGTACAACCCCAAGTTGCAAAACGTTTGCATAATCTGAGCACCTGAATACTAGCAATGACCCGAGTATAGAAACCACTATACCCGCCTTTACCTCATAAAATGTTATACACTTGATCGAGCGTATCTAATGTTCAAAGTAAATGCACCACAGTTAATAATGTAGGGTGAGGTTGTCAACCTAACGGATCCGTCCATCTAAATTGTGCTTACACCGATGGTATTAAAAGTATTCAAGCTAGAGACTTTTTGATCAAACTCAATACGCATATATATAGTAATCGTGTCAATAAAAAAGCATTTGATAATGTAAGTATAACAGCGTGTATTCTCATCCCTGAAAACATGTAAAAAGCGGGACTGTAGACTCACCTTTGAATAAAGCTCGGATGACAGACAAAAACTTGTACGGTTTACACCTGAATAATGCAACCTAAGTATACGTATTTAGGTTGGTCAATATATGTATCTTAAATAAGGGTGGTTTCATAGTATAAGTTATCTCATTTCTCGACTCGACGCGTTTCAAAGTAAAAGTCAACTACATCATGCAAGTCAAACAAAGTCAACCGAAGTCAAACCGAAAGTCAAACTTGGTCAATGTTGTCGACTAAAGTCAACATCAGTAGGTTCATGACAAATGTTGGTCAACATGTCAAACCTAAGTCAAACAACACATTTTAGATCATACATGGTCAATTACACAATTTCAGTTTATCGTTGTGCACAAAGTTCATGAACACGTAGCATACTTAGCACATTACCTCATAGTACAAAATTCATTTAAACATGGAAAACTCCAGATCATAATTATACTCAAAATAGATTCCAAAAAGTCCAGCCAGGGTCTCATACGATAATTAAAAGTCAGTAATCAGAAGGGGTACATTTTGGGTTTGCCAAGTCAGTTTCTGACCGCGCACTGATTTCGTTTTAGCTATAACCGGAGCTAGGAACATGCAATTGATACAAGGTCAGTGGCCATAGTTCAAGTACAAGTCAAACTAACACATATCAAAAATTGAGCAATTTTGTTTAGCCAATTTGTACAGTTTATTCATGCAAGTTAAATGTTCAGTTTTTCAGCTCAATTCAGAAGTCACACAAAGTATGACACTAGTGTGCCCAATGCATAAAGTTTTGGAGTTTGAAATAAACTAACCATAAGTCACATATCATGTCAACATTCATATTCCAGAAGCTTACATGCTTATTCAATAAACACAATCTACAGAGTATAAAATAGAGAGTAATTTACAGATTCGATTCTAGTTTAGCTAGTCACATTCACACGCGATTATCCGAAGATCTAGATACAATTAGCCTATGATATCTACATGAAAGGTGAAGTAATTTTTGTGTACTTTTCAAATATGCAAAGCTTTAACTACAGAAGTTAACACATTTTATCAAACAAGGCTGTTTTCATGCAAGTGCTGTATAAATCCACTTTTACACTAAATCAAGCATATTCCGGGTTATACATAAGCAAACGACATGATATCCTAGTATAAATTGAGTGTTTTTAAATTATCTTTCCAGTGGTATAAGTTTCACAAGCCAATTTGTGGTCTAACAAACCCAGATTTTTGATTACACAACAAAAACACAACGTTAATTCAAATGGACATAACTTGATCATCCGGAAACGAAATCAAGCGAATCCAAAGCCTAAAATCAATAGTTTTTCGTAAGGATTCTGAATATAAAATAATATCATGCATTTGAAAAACTTAAAATCACTGTACATACAATAAACAATTCGGTTTTCAAGTTAATCAACACAACCGGACAAATTAACGCATCAAATAATAACCACACATCAAGACTTGAGCAATAGACAACCTAGATCATGAAATCTTAATAAAAATCTGATTTTTAAAGATTAGGGTTTGCTATTTATACCTTTGATCGCGAAAAGAATTATATCAACGCGTAGAGGATGAAGAGAATTTCAACTTTGATGTTGAGTGTTTAATCTAATTGTGAAAAATTTATGGCGTTCTTATGTGTGGAAGTGGCGACGTGAAGAGAGCAAGGGAGAGGGGACGATCGGCTGCAATTTTTAATTAGGAGATTATGAGCAGTTTAGGTTTTAGGTTAGTCTTAAATAGTTAGGGCCTAACACAAATAACAAGGGTTTGTCACTAGTTGGCCCAAAGTGGAAAGAAAAGGGGTGCCCATGGGGAAGTCAGCTTAACATGGCCCAATGGGGTATTCCCGGGCTCACGTTGTCTAGTACTATGTAATCGTGGCTCATTTCAAGTGCCGTTTAGACGTACCGAAGTCCCGAAACGCTACACCGATCGTTAAAACGCAACCAATCGTTTAATTTATTAAAAACCCAATAAATTAAATATTTTAAAAAGTTAATAATTATTAGAATAATTATTAAAATAAACCCGAGCATTTCGTTGCTCAAAGAGCAGTTGTCAAAACTGTATCGTTTTTATCGTATTCCTTTATCCGAAATATTTATTCGAATTAATATTAACCGATATTAATTATTGTAACCCTCCAAGGATCAAGTATGTATTTATTACTGATAATGCTAAAAACGAACATATATTTCATAGCATTATTCCTCAAGAAAGACAAGCTTTTAGTTGCAATTGTTCTATTTACAAGTGATATTCGTTTAAATAATAAAAGGTGAAGACAAAAGACAGATTCGACGAATTGAAGACGCAAATGACCAAAAAGCTCAAAAGTACAAAAGACAATCGAAAAGGTTCCAATTATTGATAAGAAACGTCTCGAAATCACAAGAGTACAAGATTCAAAACGCAAAGTACAAAATATAAAATTGTACGCAAGGACGTTCGAAAATCCGGAACCGGGACCAGAGTCAACTCTTAACGCTCGACGCAACGGACTAAAAATTACAAGTTAACTATGTATATAAATATAATATAATATATAATTAATTATATTAATTATATATATATTATATTTATATATATAAAACCGTCGGCAGAGAAACTCCAAGGACTGAGCTGTAATTTCTATCTCCGCGACTCGCGGAGTTTGAAGGGCATTTTGCCGCGAGTCGCGGAGCCCCAATTTTCAACTCTGGCTATAAAGCCAACCGAATTCTGATCAAATTTGATATCTTATTTCTCAATCTCTCTCTCAATATATACGTAATATATATAATTTATATTTTAATTTTAATTTTAATTTTAAATCCTAATAATAAGGGTATGTTAGCGAATGTTGTAAGGGTGTAAGTCGAAATTCTGTCCGTGTAACGCTACGCTATTTTTAATCATTGTAAGTTATGTTCAACCTTTTTACATTAATGTCTCATAGCTAAGTTATTATTATGCTTATTTAAAACGAAGTAATCATGATGTTGGGCTAATTACTAAAATTGGGTAATTGGGCTTTGTACCATAATTGGGGTTTGGACAAAAGAACGACACTTGTGGAAATTAGACTATGGGCTATTAATGGGCTTTATATTTGTTTAACTAAATGAAAGTTTGTTAATGTTAATATAAAGATTTACAATTGGGCGTCCCTATAAATTACCATATACACTCGATCGGACACGATGGGCGGGGTATTTATATGTACGAATAATCGTTCATTTAACCGGACACGGGAATGGATTAATAGCCACTAGAATAATTAAAACAGGGGTGAAATTACATTCAAGGGTAATTGGTGTAATTGTTAACAAAGTAGTAAAACCTTGGTTTACACGCAGTCGATAACCTGGTGTATTCATTAAACAAAGTATTAAAACCTTGTTACAATTCGAATCTCCAATTAGTTGGAATATTTAACTTCGGGTATAATAATAATTTGACGAGGACACTTGCAATTTATATTTATGACTGATGGACTGTTATGGACAAAAACCAGACGGACATATTAAATAATCCAGGACAAAGGACAATTAACCCATGGGCATAAAACTAAAATCAACACGTCAAACATCATGATTACGGAAGTTTAAATAAGCATAATTCTTTTATTTCATATTTAATTTCCTTTATTTTATATTTAATTGCACTTCTAATTATCGCACTTTTATTTATTTTATTTTATCGCACTTTTAATTATCGTACTTTTTAATTATCGCAATTTTATCGCATTTTTATTATTCGCAATTTCATTATCGTTATTTACTTTACACTTTAATTTAAGTCTTGTATTTATTTTATATTTTACATTAGATTTTAACTGCGACTAAAATCTTAAAATCGACAAACCGGTCATTAAACGGTAAAAACCCCCTTTTATAATAATAATATTACCTATATATATATATTTGTATTTTTATAAAAGTAAACTAATATAGCGTTGAGCTTTGTTTAAAGATTTCCCTGTGGAACGAACCGGACTTACTAAAAACTACACTACTGTACGATTAGGTACACTGCCTATAAGTGTTGTAGCAAGGTTTAAGTATATCCATTCTATAAATAAATAAATATCTTGTGTAAAATTGTATCGTATTTAATAGTATTTCCTGCTAAAATTTAATAGTATTTTATACCCCTTAGCTTTGACATCAAGTATTTTTGGCGCCGCTGCCGGGGAAACGCCGAAGCGAAACGCCATATTTTTAAATTTTAAATTATAATTTGTTTTTGTAAAATTTATATTTTTGTTTTAAAAAAAAAATTAAAAAGATATAAAAAATTAAAAAATCTTTTAAAACCGAAAAAAAAAAAAAGTATTTTAAATATATTTTTAAGTTTTTCTTTTATTTTTACAAAATTATAAAGTATTTTAAGTTTATTTTTAGTTTTTAAAATTAAGTTTTATTTTAATTATATATATATTTATCTTTTAAATATAAAACAGAAAATAAAAAATAAATAAATAAAGAAAAACGCGTAAAAAGATAAATCTGTCAGCTCAAATTCTGAACTCCGCGACTCGCGGGGTTTTCCTCATTAATCACCGCAACTCGCGGAGCTAATCTGACACGCGGACAGGAAGCCCTAATTCAGCATTAATTACGGTAATTATTAATTAATTATTATTAAAACCTAATTATTATTATTATTATTATTATTAGTTTTAGTTTTATTTTTACTTTTTATTTAATTTAATGTATTTAGTATAAATTAGTTTAATAAAATTGTAAAATTAGTAGTTTTATTAAATAAATAATATAAAAATAAAATTTTTATAAAAATTGTACTTTTTACAACTTTTTGTATATTTTTATATTTTGTACCTTTTTAATCATTGTAGCGTAATATTTATATTTTTAGCTCATATTTAATTTTAAACTTAGTTTTTGCTATAGTTATTTTTACTCCTAGATTTTTAGGCTTTGCCGTAGAATTCCTTAAGTGCTTTTTCTTTAAACTAAGATTTAGGTGCTTTAGAATTTTGCGACGCCTTTTTAAGTTTTAGTTTCTTTTTAAGTTATTTCCATTTGGGATTTAGTTTTTTCCTGTAAGCTTTAATATTTTTAGACCTTTTACTATGTATCAATTATCATTCCAATTAGTAATTTCAATTTGCGATTATAATTTTAAGTTAGTTGTAGTAATAAGGTTAGGTTAGTCAAGTATTTTTAAGTTTTTATAAGTTTCTTTTATTTTTCCGTCACCTTTTATTTTTCAACCATTTTTTCTTTTTCGACCTTTTTCGACGAACTCTTTTTCTCTCTTATTTCTCGCCATTCTAGTTTTTAGGACTTAGAATTTTTTCTACTTCTTATCTAAATTTCTTAAAATTACGAAAATTTATTTTAAGTGGTTAAATTAATAGACATCAAAATTTTCTGGTTCGTAGTAATAGTTGGATTTGTACGTGGACCGGGTTATTGGAGCCAAACAGTCCTCAATTATATTGAGACCAAACGAATCCTGCCCCTCTGCTGCATCTTTTGGCTATTCGAAACGTGGGCAAAATCAGAAAAGTCTATTGATTGGATAACTTATTATAATTTTTCTTTCCTTTTTAAAACTAATAGGATATTCTGTGAATGCACCGAGCAAGACGTTCATCACCTTTTGTACGTTCACCACCTGTAACTCGATCAAGACATCGTTTAACAAATATAACCGCCGTTGATTTTTCTTTAGAATCGTCATCCAGTCGACCAAGTACTTCAGTTCAAATTACCGATAATCCATTTTTTAAACCCGACCTCACAATTGAGAATCCAGAGAATATTCAGGAACGGTTCATAGATCCTGAACCATTAAACTTTCCTCCGGAACCACCAATCATTCAAACAGAGATTGTTGAGGAACGAACTATTAAATCAGAATCATCTATTGATACCGATTCAACAAATTCAATTATGGAGAATCTGGAACCTTTAAGTATGGAAGACCGAATGAGAGCTAAACGCACTGGCCAAGGTCACGCAATTACCCATCCAGACATTAATGCGCCAGATTATGAAATCAAAGGACAAATTCTACACATGGTGACTAATCAATGCCAATTTAGTGGTGCGCCGAAGGAAGATCCAAATGAACATCTACGTACCTTTAATAGGATCTGCACACTATTTAAAATCCGAGAAGTGGAGGATGAACAGATATATCTCATGTTATTTCCCTGGACTTTAAAGGGAGAAGCCAAAGATTGGTTGGAATCGTTACCTGAAGGGGCGATTGATACATGGGACGTTTTAATTGACAAATTTCTTAAACAATTCTTTCCTGCATCTAAAGCCGTAAGACTTCAAGCAGAAATTGTTACATTCACACAAAAGCCAAATGAAACTCTATATGAGGCGTGGACAAGATATGGAAAGTTATTAAGAGGATGTCCGCAACATGGTTTAGACACCTGTCAAATAGTACAAATATTCTACCGAGGATGCGACATCACTACGAGAAAAGACATAGATATAGTAGCTGGTGGTTCTATTATGAAGAAAACCGAAACTGATGCTTACAAAATTATTGATAATACTGCTTCCCACTCACATGAGTGGCACCAAGAAAAAGATATCATTAGATCATCTAAAGCAGCTAGAGCCGATTCTAGCCATGACTTAGATTCCATTTCCGCAAAGATAGATGCTTTCGAAAGACGAAAGGAAAAGATGACTAAAGATATTCACTCAATACGAATTAGTTGTGAGCAGTGTGGAGGACCACATTTGACAAAAGATTGTCTCAGTATTGAATTAACAATGAAACAAAGAGAGAATATTTCATACATAAACCAAAGGCCTGGAAATAATTATCAGAATAATTATCAACCGCCAAGACCGATTTACAATCAAAACCAGAATTATAACCGAAATATTCCATACAACAACCAACAAGGTCCTAGCAATCAACAAGTATCCAATAATACTTATAATCAGCAAAGACCTAATTTTCAAAACAAACCACCACAACAAACCGATGATAAAAAGCCGAATTTAGAAGATATGATGACGAAGCTAGTTGAAACTCAAACGCAGTTTTTCACATTTCAAAAACAAACAAATGAACAAAATGCTCAAGCATTTAGAAATCAACAAGCTTCTATTCAAAATCTGGAACAAGAAGTAAGTAACCTAGCAAGGTTAATAGGTGAAAGAAAACCGGGAAGTCTACCTAGTGATACAAACGCTAACCCCCGGAATGAAACAGCTAAAGCTATTACCACAAGAAGTGGTACAACACTTAAACCACCTGAAATACCTGTAACTTCTGATGAAACTATTCCTACTCCACAAGAACCACAACCTGATCAAGATAAGGAAAAAGAACCGGTAGTTGAAAAGGTTAATGAAGATAACACAGTTAAGGATAAACCTTATGTTAAACCATACCAACCACCACTTCCTTACCCGAGTAAAATGAAGAAAGAGAAACTTGAAGCCGAGCAATCCAAATTCTTGGATATGTTTAAACAGATAAATGTAAATCTTCCTTTCATTGATGTGATTTCAGGAATGCCAAGATATGCTAAATTCTTGAAAGATCTGATCTCAAATAGAAAGAAAATGGAAGAACTCTCGGCTGTTACTATGAATGCTAATTGTTCAGCAGTGTTGTTGAATAAGATACCAGAAAAACTATCTGATCCAGGAAGTTTCACAATTCCATGTTTTCTGGGTAGTCTTAGTTCAATAGAAGCATTGGCAGACTTAGGTGCTAGTATAAATCTAATGCCGTATTCACTATACGCTAAACTAGACCTTGGAGAATTGAAACCAACCAGAATAAGCATACAACTAGCCGATAGATCAATAAAATATCCTAGAGGGATAATGGAGAACATGCTAGTTAAAGTTGGTACTTTAGTATTTCCAGTAGATTTTGTTGTTTTGGACATGGAAGAAGATTCTCAAGTTCCTCTCATATTAGGAAGACCATTCTTAAACACGGCTAAAGCAATGATAGACGTGTTCGGTAAGAAACTGACCCTAAGTATAGAGGATGAGAGTGTTACCTTTTCAGTTGATAGAGCAATGCAACAACCACAATCTGCAGATGATACATGTTATTATATTCAAACTATAGATGCACATGCGGAATTATTAGAAGAATTTCCAGAATTACAAGGAACAGGAGAATGTTCTTTAGGAGAAGGTAATGAACCAATTGATGAAGCTGAAATGTTAGCTACACTTATAGCTAATGGATATGAACCAACAACAGAAGAAATTCAAATGCTAAAAGAAGAAGACAGATATCGATATAAATCATCGATAGAAGAACCTCCGAAATTAGAGTTAAAGCCACTTCCAAACCATTTGGAATACGCTTATTTACATGGTGAATCTGAATTACCTGTAATAATATCATCTTCTCTTACTGAAAATGAGAAATCACAGCTCATTTCTGTGTTGAAAGCTCATAAACCAGCCATTGCATGGAAAATTCATGATATTAAAGGAATAAGTCCTTCGTATTGCACACATAAAATCCTTATGGAAGAAGGTCATAAAACGTATGTGCAACGCCAACGAAGATTAAATCCTAATATGCAAGATGTAGTTAAGAAAGAGATTATTAAACTGCTAGATGCAGGTTTGATATATCCAATCTCTGATAGTCCATGGGTAAGCCCAGTTCAATGCGTACCTAAGAAGGGTGGCATGACTGTCATTACAAATGAGAAAAATGAGCTTATTCCTACTAGGACTGTAACAGGATGGCGTGTATGTATTGATTATAGAAAATTAAATGACGCCACCAGAAAAGATCACTTTCCCTTACCTTTCATAGATCAAATGTTGGAAAGATTAGCCGGAAATAGTTACTATTGTTTTCTAGATGGATTTTCCGGATATTTTCAAATTCCAATAGCACCCGAAGATCAAGAGAAAACCACATTCACGTGCCCTTATGGTACTTTTGCTTACAAACGCATGCCATTTGGACTTTGTAACGCCCCTGCAACCTTTCAAAGGTGTATGATGGCGATTTTTCACGACATGATAGAAGAATGCATGGAAGTATTCATGGATGACTTTTTAGTCTTCGGTGATACATTTAAATCATGTCTAGTTAATCTGGAACGAATGCTAATTAGATGCGAAAAATCAAATCTAGTACTTAATTGGGAGAAATGCCATTTCATGGTTAAAGAAGGCATCGTTCTTGGACATAAAATTTCAAAAGAAGGAATTGAAGTGGATAGAGCTAAAGTAGATGTAATTGCTAAACTTCCACATCCCACCAATGTTAGAGGAGTTAGGAGTTTTCTAGGGCATGCCGGTTTTTACCGACGTTTTATAAAAGATTTTTCTAAAATTGCCACTCCTATGAATAAACTCCTAGAAAAGGATGCGCCATTTATCTTTTCAGATGAATGTATCAAATCTTTTAATATTCTTAAAGAAAAACTCACTAATGCACCGATCATGATAACACCAAATTGGAATCTACCATTTGAACTAATGTGCGATGCAAGTGATTTTGCAATGGGAGCCGTTTTAGGACAAAGGATTGAAAAACGATTTCAACCTATATATTATGCTAGTAAGACATTACAAGGAGCACAAACGAACTATACAACTACTGAAAAAGAACTCCTTGCTATTGTCTTTGCTTTTGACAAATTTCGATCATATCTCGTTCTAGCAAAAACGGTGGTCTATACCGACCATTCTGCTCTTAGATACCTATTTTCAAAACAAGATGCTAAACCAAGATTAATCCGTTGGATCTTACTCTTACAAGAGTTTGATATTGAAATCCGAGATAAAAGAGGAGCAGAAAATCTCGCCGCTGATCATCTTTCTCGTCTTGAAAATCCCGAATTAGAAGTTCTGAATGAATCGGCCATACAAGACAACTTTCCTGATGAATATCTATTAAAGATAGATTATAAAGAAATCCCATGGTTTGCAGACTATGCAAACTACTTAGTTTGTGGATTCCTTGAAAAAGGATTATCGTACCAAAGACGAAAGAAATTCTTCAGTGATATAAAACACTATTTCTGGGAAGATCCACATCTGTTTAAAAGTTGTCCCGATGGAATAATACGCCGATGTGTATTTGGAGATGAAGCTAGTAAAATTTTAAACCATTGTCACACAGGACCAACAGGAGGGCATTATGGGCCTCAACTAACAGCAAGAAAAGTTTATGAAGCTGGATTCTATTGGCCTACAATTTACAAAGACGCACACCTTCTTTGCAAATCCTGTGATGCATGTCAAAGGGCCGGAAAAATAAGTCAACGTGATGAAATGCCACAAAATGTCATCCAAGTATGTGAAGTATTTGACATTTGGGGTATTGACTTTATGGGTCCATTTCCAAAATCTCATAATAATCTATATATACTCGTAGCTATTGATTATGTATCTAAATGGGCGGAAGCACAAGCTCTCCCAACTAACGATGCACGAGTTGTAGTCAACTTTTTAAAACGTCTTTTTGCAAGGTTTGGAACACCGAAAGCTTTAATAAGTGATCGGGGTACTCATTTCTGTAATAATCAACTTGAGAAAGTTCTTAAAAGATATGGAGTAACTCATAAAATCTCCACCGCATATCATCCACAAACAAGTGGACAAGTTGAAAACACCAACCGAGCTTTAAAACGTATTCTAGAGAAAACCGTAGGATCAAATCCGAAGGAATGGTCCATTAAATTGGAGGATGCACTCTGGGCTTTTAGAACAGCCTACAAAACTCCAATTGGAACCACACCTTTTAGACTTGTTTATGGAAAAGCATGTCATCTTCCAGTAGAAATTGAACACAAAGCATTTTGGGCTTTGAAAACATGTAATCTTGATTTACATGAAGCCGGACGTCTACGATTAAGTCAACTAAACGAATTAGAAGAATTAAGACATGAAGCATACGAAAATTCGTTAATCTATAAAGAAAGAACGAAGAAATGGCATGATAAAAGAATCAGAAGTTCAAAAGAATTTAAAGAAGGAGACAGAGTTCTTCTTTTCAATTCACGATTCAAGCTATTTCCTGGAAAATTGAAATCAAGATGGTCTGGACCATTCATAGTCAAAAGAGTTTTCCCATACGGAACGATAGAATTAATAAATTCAAATGGGATTGAATTTAAAGTTAATGGTTACAGAGTTAAACATTACATACATGGTCCGATGGAAGTCGACAACGAAGTTAACCACAATTTCGACACCACAGCTAACTAAGTGTGGGGAGAATCAAGTCTTTAAAGGATAATATGTATTTCTGTTAGAGTTAGATTGTCTGTTTTCGTGTAGTTCTCGAAAATGGAACACGTATGGTCTTTCCCTAGCAGACCCTAAAGAACTAGTCTTCTCCCCCCATTCTGAATTTTTATTTTTTTTAGGTTTTTACGAAATGAAGACTGCCTGTGAACTAAACCATGGTCTAATGCTACACGCTTTGATCACTAAAAGAAATAATGACATACTCCCGAGTGAATTAGTATCAGTAATCAGAGAAAGAATGGACGGAGTTAGAAAAGGATCCAGATGCGAAGATAATAAGTTACAATTTGGTAAAGGAAAATCAAAATCCGCAGCGAAAAGAAGAGCACGACACCTAGAACGATGTCACAAATGCGGAAAATGGTCACATGGAGGTAAATGTTCAAATAATCAAACCTATTCAAATACCGAATTTGTTACTTTATGCAGAGACGGACCGTTCATATGTTTAGAAGAAAAGACAATGAATGCTCGAGGTTACGCCTATGCAGCCATGGAAAACCAATTAAACCGACTATCTTATGAATATAATAGATCATATAACTAAGAAATCTATTTCACAGGTATGTCTGTACAGTTTTTATTTTTATTTTTATTTTTTTTAACCTTTTGATAATAAACGCTAATTTGTTCGCTAAAAAGTATTAAATTGGTATTAAATAAAATTAGGTTTGGCGACCGAAATTATTGATATCATTCAAAAATTTATTACATCACTGCGAAATTTAACGTTTATTCTTAAGGTATAAATATCTTTAATCAATCAACCCAAAATATTTCAAAAATTCGTCATGAGTTAAATTAGGTCTTGGAACCGAAATTACTTTACCGAAAAGAGGGGCGCATATTTTTGATAATATTTGATTAATTAAAGTGGGATAAAAAGACAAAAAGATTTTTAATTTTATTTTTACCATGTTTTTAAAATTAATATTTAAATCTTAAATTAATATTGTAAACTTTGTAAAAACAATATATTTAAAATTGTAAATATTTGAAAAATTAATATTAGTTTGGTATGAATTTATGAATTTTTAAATTAAGTTTGGTGTGAATTTTTAATTTTTAAAATATGAAATTTTAATTTTATGCATTTCAAATTTTAAGTTTGGTGTGAATTTTTAATTTTTAATTTTTAATTTTGAATTTTATATTTAAGTTGTGTGAATTTAAAAACAAAAATTTACTTTATCTCATTAAGTTAAGAATATGATTTTTAAAAAATTCGTCGTAAGTTGAAGACTAGGTCTTTGAACCGAAATTGCTTTACCCGAGGGAGGGACGAGAACTTTTATTATCATTATTTTTAATCTTATTGATTTAAAGTATGCCAAAAACATTGAAAAAACCCAAAAATCTTAGCTTTTAAAACAATCGCTACAAAAAGACAAATTTTAAAATTTTGTCGAAGGACGGACTAGGACATCGATCCGAAACGACCTCGTCCTAAATAACAAGGGAAACAAAATTTTAAAATTAAATACTTAATTGATTTATAAGTTAAAGATTATAAAAAAAAAAAAAATAAAAAAAAAAAAAAAAAAAAATACCAAACTCCGCGACTCGCGGAGTTTGCAGTGCAAAACCTCCGCGACTCGCGGAGGGACCAAAACTCAGAAAAAAAAATAAAACGCAAAAACTGATCAGTTTACCTCCCCCACACACAAACACACTGCATAAACACTCGAAACTGCACCCGAAAACCACCGAAAATCACCCCCAAAAATCTCAATTTTTAACCGTTAATCACCAAATTTTTTGCTAAAATCATGTTGAGAAGGATGATATCTAAGAATTACTCAAGAAAAACGGTAAATTTCTACACCTAAACACCATTAATTCGAAATTAGGTGTTCTTGAGCTATTTTTTCCCAATTTGATTTTGATGCTTTTTAGTGTAATTAGACTTAAATTGTTTATGTATTATGCTTGTATAACCTAGATTGATGCTGTTTAACATGATTAGAAGCCTTAAACTTCAAATTTTGAATAATCTAGGGTTTGTGTTCTTGAGCAAATTGGGCCTTTTTGATATAAACAGGTTATGGCCGATTTTTGTCATGAATTGTTGCTAAATTGAGTAGTGTAACATGTCTAGGTAGTTAAATGATCCAAACTTTAAGCCTAAACATGATTTTGAGAATTAAAGTGGACTTTTTCAAGTCCAAAAATTCATGAACTTGATTTTTGAAAGATAATGCCATTTGAGACTTGTTTATTTGCTAGTAATGATTATTTTGACATGTTATTTGAGTTGAATGCTTATGAACTTGGCGAAAATTTTCGTATATGCTTATTTGAAAAAGTATAGATTTGATAAAAATGTGAAAATGAGCTTAAGTTTGATATAAATTGATAATGTCATTGTAATTATTTTGATTGATGATTTTGCTGACACTAATGCATATTTGGATGCACAAAATTTGTGTTTGATGTGTTTTGCAGAATGAAAGGGGTGAATCTTCATCCCAAGCCCGCCATGCTCCTGCTGAGAATTTGGAACAACAGGAGGTAGATAACTACTACAAGCAGGATGTACCTCATCCAGTCATGACCTTTTCCGATATGCATTTGGAAGAGTTGCACCCGAACCTGAGATTTGACAGACTTTGGATAGATTATCCAAAATATCAACGGGGTTTGCATACTCTTCATTCCAAGGTTGTTGAGGTACCGAGGGTCATAGAATGGGGACCCTTGGAAGCTGTAGAATCGGTCGGGCCAATTAGGGAATTACTTGTACAGAGGTATGGTAATTCTTCTTTTAATGACTGGATATGTTTATTCACCATACGCAGACCTGTATATAAAGTATGGTGTGAAGAGTTGTTATGTAGTATAGAGTTGAATGATCGGGTAGCTAGTTTAACCGATCGTTCTTTTATTAGATTTTTGTTAGGCGGTTCGATGCGCCACATGTCTTTACTGGACATGGCTCAGGCTTTACGTATATATACGCCTGAGGAATTAGCGTCTGCCGATTGTAGAGGATTGATACTAAACGGTAGAAAGATAGATGAGAATTTTGATACACACGGTGTGTGGAGTCAAATGACAAGCCATCACCGTTTCAAAGGGGGAAACTACTCTTATTTGGATATAGATAGAGCCGAATTAAGAGTAATACATAGGTTTTTAGCTAATTCGATTACACAAAGGGGTAAAAACAAAGAAAAGGTAAATGAACAAGATTTGTTTTACCATATGTGTATTCGAGACCCACAGAGCGCTGTAAGTATACCATATTGTGTGGGTTATTATTTATCAGCTATGGTTCGGGGGATGCGACCACATAGCATAATAGGAGGTGGTATTTTTATTACTTTGATTGGTGAATATCTCGGTGTGGATATAAGTCGGGGGGGATTATTACTAGAAGAGCCGGAACCCCGCGACACTATAGGTTTAAATGTATACCATGGTGCGAAAGTTTTGAAGCGGCGGAATAACGCCGCAGTACGATACCATGGTAGACATCCACAGGTGGAGAGAAACCAGGAACAAGGTAATGTAGGAGGGGGGAATGAGATGCAAGAAATGCATAGGTTTATAGCTTCTCAGGAATACGAAAATGCTAGACAGAGAGCATTTGAAGATTGGCAAGTTCATCAGAACCAGATCATAGCGCATTGCCAACATATAGGTAGAAACTATATTCCTACACCGAAACCCGTCTTCCCTCCTTGGTCGATAGAGATGCAGCCACCATATCCTACGTATGACCCTGCCGAAGCATTCTATAGCACTTATGGTTATGCGTGGAACCCCTATTGGTACCAATATCATCCTTAGTTTACTTATTATTTTTTTATTATTTTGTAATTTGTAATTATTGATACATTTAATATTTTTGTTAATATTGTAATCATTTTTATAATTATCTAACTTTTATTCTTAGATTTTAATAATTTTTGAATGTGGGGTAATATACCAAACTTCAAAAATATGTATATATGTTTGCAGTTTATCTTATGTACACAACAGGGTAAAACAACGCATTTTCAAAGACTGGCATTAAGTTCAGCAAAAGCAACTAATTTTGACGACAAGATGCAAAATACATGTGAAATAACAACAAGACGGAATGAACAAATGATGTGCACCATTTATCATTCAGCAAACAAACGCCAATATATTTAGAAACTTTGGTAAAAATTTAATCATTTTCACACAAATCACCCTCAATAATTTAAATTGTTACTGATTTCTTGCAAATGAGGGCATTGCAAGATCTTAAGTGTGGGAAGGGATTAAATTCTTTCGGATTTTAAAATTTTTATATTAAACACTTGGTTACCATTAAAAATACTAGTAAAGCAGTAGTTGTATTAGAATCTAGTGCTCTCTGATAATAAAGAACAGCCCTGGTCTTATATACTGACTACCCAATTCTAGTAAAATTTTTCAAAATTTTCAATTAAATGAATTCAAAATCATGTTTATACATATTTATGAACGATAAAACTAGGTTTTAACACCGAAATTATTGTTACCTCGGAAAGGACATAAATTGAGAAACAAACTAAAATGTTAAAATTCATTTAAAATGGAATAGAGAACGATAAAAAGGAAAATAAAAGCCAAGTGTGGGAAAATTTACCAAGTTATTTTAAACATATGTCACATATATCTGTAACAAATAACTGAAAATACTTTTGCTTTGGACTAAACTAAACTGTTTTACCCAATGAAAGAAAAGAAGAGATGGATCTACACGATGAATCAATTCCATCATTAAAAGGAAGTAAAGTCTTCCGAAAAAGAAACGCGCTTCTTGATTTAGGTCATGAAGTTGTCGTTCAGACCAGCTGTAGGTTGACGAAAAATCTAGAAAAGTCATCACTAAAATCAGCAGGAAATCCACGGACCTCAGCATTAAACAGGGTCGCCAAGTGGTCAGATTTATCCTAACCATGAGAAGGATTTATCTCGTACAATGGGGAGGCACCATGCAAATTAGCTGGATAAGACTAATGAATCAGATTCCCAGAAAGGATAATCTCCTTAAAGATTAAAAATCAGCTTTTAAGCCTGATATTACTCAATCCTTGAGATTGACCTTAAAGATTGAGAATTCAAACTCATGGAATTCAATGATATCTAAACTCGAGCTTGAACGAGAAAATATTTTGATCAAAAATACAAACCGATTTGTTTTCTGAAAACCCTATTTTCAATGCGTTCATTACCATTGAACGTAAAATCCTAGGAATTCACCTGGAATTCATTAGGTCACCTGAACTAAATCGGGTGTCAACCGTAAGAACGGTGGTTGCATAGCATGGTCAAAGACAGGACCTTGTGCCAGACCGAAAAATTATAAGGGTGAGCTTTACTATTGCTCCAACCAAGGATAGTAATTGCGTCCGACACGTTATAGACCATAATCAAAAGCATGTCACGGGACATTGCCTTAAACAGTTGCTTGTTCAAACGCTTTCCTTTACAACCGAACGGTAGTTTGCCGAAAGGTAATATACGGGACAAGTAAACTGGACGTGTTGCTTTCCAAATACAAGGTTAACAAGTGGGTGACACAAAACCGCAAGTTTTGAGCTAAAATTTTCAAATCTGAAACCCACTAAACCCACAAAAATATTTTGCAAACACCGGTAAAGGGTTATTCCGGAAAACTAATCTAGGGTAAAAACTAGATTTCAAAAGATCAAATGTTTTCATAAAGATCCAATTTCCTTAATGGATCTAAATTTTTATAGTCATGTGGGACTGTAAACCATATCGTTACTACCATTGTTTATACCGCCGTATAGAAATCACTGATGTACAAAGTGTGAAGAATAAAGAAGTGATTCTAGTATTTCAAGACGATATTGCTTGAGGACAAGCAACACTCAAGTGTGGGAATATTTGATAATGCTAAAAACGAACATATATTTCATAGCATTATTCCTCAAGAAAGACAAGCTTTTAGTTGCAATTGTTCTATTTACAAGTGATATTCGTTTAAATAATAAAAGGTGAAGACAAAAGACAGATTCGACGAATTGAAGACGCAAACGACCAAAAAGCTCAAAAGTACAAAAGACAATCGAAAAGGTTCCAATTATTGATAAGAAACGTCTCGAAATCACAAGAGTACAAGATTCAAAACGCAAAGTACAAAATATAAAATTGTACGCAAGGACGTTCGAAAATCCGGAACCGGGACCAGAGTCAACTCTTAACGCTCGACGCAACGGACTAAAAATTACAAGTTAACTATGTATATAAATATAATATAATATATAATTAATTATATTAATTATATATATATTATATTTATATATATAAAACCGTCGGTAGAGAAACTCCAAGGACTGAGCTGTAATTTCTATCTCCGCGACTCGCGGAGTTTGAAGGGCATTTTGCCACGAGTCGCGGAGCCCCAATTTTCAACTCTGGCTATAAAGCCAACCGAATTCTGATCAAATTTGATATCTTATTTCTCAATCTCTCTCTCAATATATACGTAATATATATAATTTATATTTTAATTTTAATTTTAATTTTAAATCCTAATAATAAGGGTATGTTAGCGAATGTTGTAAGGGTGTAAGTCGAAATTCTGTCCGTGTAACGCTACGCTATTTTTAATCATTGTAAGTTATGTTCAACCTTTTTACATTAATGTCTCATAGCTAAGTTATTATTATGCTTATTTAAAACGAAGTAATCATGATGTTGGGCTAATTACTAAAATTGGGTAATTGGGCTTTGTACCATAATTGGAGTTTGGACAAAAGAACGACACTTGTGGAAATTAGACTATGGGCTATTAATGGGCTTTATATTTGTTTAACTAAATGAAAGTTTGTTAATGTTAATATAAAGATTTACAATTGGGCATCCCTATAAATTACCATATACACTCGATCGGACACGATGGGCGGGGTATTTATATGTACGAATAATCGTTCATTTAACCGGACACGGGAATGGATTAATAGCCACTAGAATAATTAAAACAGGGGTGAAATTACATTCAAGGGTAATTGGTGTAATTGTTAACAAAGTAGTAAAACCTTGGTTTACACGCAGTCGATAACCTGGTGTATTCATTAAACAAAGTATTAAAACCTTGTTACAATTCGAATCCCCAATTAGTTGGAATATTTAACTTCGGGTATAATAATAATTTGACGAGGACACTTGCAATTTATATTTATGACTGATGGACTGTTATGGACAAAAAACCAGACGGACATATTAAATAATCCAGGACAAAGGACAATTAACCCATGGGCATAAAAGTAAAATCAACACGTCAAACATCATGATTACGGAAGTTTAAATAAGCATAATTCTTTTATTTCATATTTAATTTCCTTTATTTTATATTTAATTGCACTTCTAATTATCGCACTTTTATTTATTTTATTTTATCGCACTTTTAATTATCGTACTTTTTAATTATCGCAATTTTATCGCATTTTTATTATTCGCAATTTCATTATCGTTATTTACTTTACACTTTAATTTAAGTCTTGTATTTATTTTATATTTTACATTAGATTTTAACTGCGACTAAAATCTTAAAATCGACAAACCGGTCATTAAACGGTAAAAACCCCCTTTTATAATAATAATATTACCTATATATATATTTGTATTTTTATAAAAGTAAACTAATATAGCGTTGAGCTTTGTTTAAAGATTTCCCTGTGGAACGAACCGGACTTACTAAAAACTACACTACTGTACGATTAGGTACACTGCCTATAAGTGTTGTAGCAAGGTTTAAGTATATCCATTCTATAAATAAATAAATATCTTGTGTAAAATTGTATCGTATTTAATAGTATTTCCTGCTAAAATTTAATAGTATTTTATACCCCTTAGCTTTGACATCAATTACATATAAACACACAAAAGTCAAGTAATCGCCGTTAAATAAACTAACAGAAGGTTAACGGAAGTAACTGAAAAAGCAGGGTTGTTACATTACCCACCTGTTATTGAAAATTTCGTCCCGAAATTTTAGTGATCGTCCGCTGAAGTAGTTTCCTCGGGAAACAGTTGCGGGTACTTCAGTCTCATCTGGTCTCCATGCTCCCACGTGAACTCTGGTCCTCTTCTCACGTTTCACCGAACTTTAACGATAGGAATTCTACTTTGTTTCAACTGTTTGACCTCACGGCCCAAGATGTCTACAGGTTCCTCAATGAAATGAAGTTTGTCGTCGATACCCAGTTCCTCTAAAGGAATAATCAAATTCTCATCGGCTAGGCACTTCTTTAGGTTGGATACATGTAAAACGTCGTGTATACCACTGAATGCTTGTGGCAGCTCCAATCTGTAAGCTACCGGTCTAAGTCTTTCAGTTATCTCGAATGGTCCAACATATCTAGGACTCAGTTTACCTCGTTTTTCAAACCGTACGACACCCTTCCAAGGTGATACCTTAAGCATGACTTTGTCACCAACTTGGAATTCTATGTCCTTCCATCTAACATCGACGTAACTCTTTTGACGACTCCGAGTCGTTCTCAATCGTTCCTGAATCTGTAGGACTTTCTCCGTTATCTCTTGAATAATCTCAGGGCCTGCCAACTGACTATCCCCCAACTCGCTCCAACAAACGGGAGATCTACACTTCCGTCCGTACAATGCCTTGAAAGGTGCAGCTTTAATACTTGCATGGTAGCTGTTATTGTATGAGAACTCAGCTAATGGTAAGTACTTATCCCATCCGTTCCCAAAATCAATGACACATGCTCGCAACATGTTTTCAAAAGTTTGAATAGTTCGTTCGCTCTGGCCATCTGTCTGAGGGTGATATGCTGTACTCATATCTAAACGAGTCCCCATTGCTTTATGTAATGACTGCCAAAATCTGGAAGTGAATCTGCTGTCGCGATCGGATATAATAGATATAGGCACTCCATGCCTAGAGACGACTTCTTTAATGTAGATCTGAGCCAACTTCTCCATTTTATCAGTTTCTCTTATTGGTAAGAAATGTGCAGACTTTGTGAGACGATCCACGATAACCCAAATAGTATCATAACCTCCCACAGTTCTCGGCAGTTTCATGATGAAGTCCATTGTAATACCTTCCCACTTCCACTGGTGAATCTCTGGTTGAGTTAATAACCCTGATGGCTTCTGATGTTCCGCCTTGACTTTAGCGCAAGTCAAGCACTTACCGACATAGGTATCAATATCAGCTTTCAAATTTGGCCACCAATAAAACGCTTTCAAATCTTGGTACATTTTATCAGATCCCGAATGAATTGAGTACCTTGACTTGTGTGCTTTCTCCAACACTAGTTCTCTCAATCCACCAAACTTTAGTACCCAGATTCGATTAGCAAAGTACCGTGTCCCATCCTCCTTGATGTCAAACTTCTTATCCATTCATCTGAGAAATTCAACATCAACATTTTCTTGCTTCACTGCTTCTTGTTGTGCTTCACGGATCTGTGATGTGAGATTCGTAGGACAACTATGTTAAGCGCTTTAACCCTAAGGGTTTTCTCTTGCTCCTTTCTGCTTAATGCATCCGCCACAACATTCGCCTTACCTGGATGGTATTGAAGTTCGCAGTTATAATCTTTAAGTAGTTCCATCCAACGCTGTTGTCTCATGTTGAGCTGTTTCTGATCGAATATGTGATGTAAACTCTTGTGGTCAGTGAAGATAGTAAACTTGGTTCCATACAGGTAGTGTCTCCACATTTTAAGTGCAAAGACAACAGCTCCTAGATCAAGGTCATGCGTAGTGTAGTTTTGCTCGTGAATCTTTAACTGCCGCGATCCATAAGCAATAACTTTATTTCATTGCATAAGCACACAACCCATTCCTTGACGTGAGGCATCACAATAAACAACAAAATCTTCACTTCCCTCGGGTAGAGACAATACTGGTGCAGTTGTTAACTTCTCTTTCAACAACTGAAATGCAGTCTCTTGCGGTTCTGACCACTCATACTTCTTGCCCTTATGAGTCAACGCGGTTAATGGTCGGGCGATCTTAGAGAATCCCTCAATGAATCTCATGTAGTAACCAGCTAGACCCAAAAATTGCCGGATCTGAGTTGGCGTCTTTGGAGTTTCCCAATTCTTAACCGACTCAATCTTTGATGGATCGACCTGTATTCCATTGGCCCCTACAACATGGCCAAGAAATTGTACCTCTGGTAACCAAAAGTCACACTTAGAGAATTTTGCATACAACTGCTCTTTTCTAAGCATAATCAATATCGAACGTAGATGATGTTCGTGCTCTTCCTTGTTCTTGAAGTACACCAATATATCATCAATAAACACAATGACAAATTTATCTAGGTATGGCTTACACACACGGTTCATGAGGTCCATGAACACTGCTGGTGCGTTCGTCAAACCAAACGGCATCACTGTAAACTCATAATGTCCATAACGTGTTCTAAACGTCGTCTTCGGGACATCAGCTTCTTTGACTCTCAATTGGTGGTACCCAGATCTCAAATCAATCTTCGAATAACAACTAGATCCCTGTAGTTGATCAAATAAGTAATCAATCCTCGGTAGCGGATACCGATTCTTGATTGTCAATGTAGTGACCCGAACTTTTCCGAACCTTTCTATGATTATATGTTTAATGAAAACTATATTTACATGATTGAATGTTTCCAACATGTTAAGCAATCAAACTTGTTAAGACTTGGTTAATTGAAACGAAAATTTTGTAAACGTCTGATTACCCAGTTTGACCAATGATTCACGAACGCTATAAGTTGTATATGACATGATGATACATAAATGAATAAATATATATGTTTAACATGATATAATGATCATCAATTATCTCATCAAAAATAGTAACAATAAGTTATATACTTAAAAAGGAGACTATTGACGTATGAAACTCGAAACGATACATATAACGATTATCGTTATAACCACGTCTTACTAAATATATATAAAGCATATTAATACATTGTTATATTATATATAATATGATAATATGATAATTAAATATATCATTAAGTGTATTAACAATGAACTACATAAGTAAAAACAAGACTACTAACTTAAGGATTTCGACACGAGTCATATATGTAACGATTATCGTTGTAACGACATTTAAATGTATATATCATATTAAGATATATTAATATATCATAATATCATAATAATATAATAATTTAAAATCTCATTTGATATTATAAACTTTGGGTTAACAACATTTAACAAGATCGTTAACCTAAAGGTCTCAAAACAACACTTACATGTAACGACTAACGATGACTTAACGACTCAGTTAAAATGTATATACACGTAGTGTTTTAATATGTATTCATACACTTTTGAAAGAATTCAAGACACTTATCAAAATACTTCTACTTAACAAAAATGCTTACAATTACATCCTCGTTCAGTTTCATCAACAATTCTACTCGTATGCACCCGTATTCGTACTCGTACAATACACAGCTTTTAGATGTATGTACTATTGGTATATACACTCCAATGATGAGCTCTTAGCAGCCCATGTGAGTCACCTAACACATGTGGGAACCATCATTTGGCAACTAGCATGAAATATCTCATAAAATTACAAAAATATGAGTAATCATTCATGACTTATTTACATGAAAACAAAATTACATATCCTTTATATCTAATCCATACACCAACGACCAAAAACACCTACAAATACTTTTATTCTTCAATTTTCTTCATCTAATTGATCTCTCTCAAGTTCTAACTTCAAGTTCTAAGTGTTCTTCATAAATTCTACAAGTTCTAGTTACATAAAATCAAGAATACTTTCAAGTTTGCTAGCTCACTTCCAATCTTGTAAGGTGATCATCCAACCTCAAGAAATCTTTATTTCTTACAGTAGGTTATCATTCAAATACAAAGTAATAATCATATTTAAACTTTGGTTCAATTTCTATAACTATAACAATCTTATTTCAAGTGATGATCTTACTTGAACTTGTTTTCGTGTCATGATTCTGCTTCAAGAACTTCGAGCCATCCAAGGATCCGTTGAAGCTAGATCCATTTTTTTATTTTCCAGTAGGTTTATCCAAGGAACTTAAGGTAGTAATGATGTTCATAACATCATTCGATTCATACATAAAAAGCTATCATATTTGAAGTGGTAAACTAGTAATCACTAGAACATAGTTTAGTTAATTCTAAACTTGTTCGCAAATAAAGTTAATCCTTCTAACTACACTTTTAAAATCAACTAGACACATGATCTATATCTATATGATATGCTAACTTAATGATTTAAAACCCAGAAACACGATAAACACCATAAAACCGGATTTACGCCGTCGTAGTTACAACTAGGGGCTGTTTTGGTTTGGATAATTAAAAACTATGAAAAACTTTGATTTAAAAGCTATACTTCTGGGAAAATGATTTTTCTTATGAACATGAAACCATATCCAAAAATCATGGTTAAACTCAAAGTGAAAGTATGTTTTTCAAAACAGTCATCAAGATGTCGTTCTTTCGACGGAAATGACTACCTCTTTCAAAAACAACTTGTAACTTGTATTTCCGACTATAAACCTATACCTTTTCTATTTATTTTCATAAAGTCAAGTTCAATACGAAACCGTGGCCACTTAAATCACTCAAAACGGATTAGAAACGAAGAAATGGCGAGCAAAACAAAATTGGTAAAAACTACTCATTTTAACTACGTGAAAATTGGTAACAAATCTATTCCAACCATAAATTAATCAACTTGTATTGTATATTATGTGATCTTGAGATACCATAGACACGTATACAATGTTTCGACCTATCATGTCGATACATCTATATATATTTCGGAACAACCATAGACACTCTATATGTGAATGTTGGAGTTAGCTATACAGGGTTGAGGTTGATTCCAAAATATATATAGTTTGAGTTTTGATCAATACTGAGATATGTATACACTGGGTCGTGGATTGATTCAAGATAATATATATCGATTTATTTCTGTACATCTAACTGTGGACAACTAGTTGTAGGTTACTAACGAGGACAGCTGACTTAATAAACATAAAACATCAAAATGTATTAAAAGTGTTGTAAATATATTTTGAACATACTTTGATATATATGTACATATTTGTTATAGGTTCGTGAATCGACCAGTGTGAAATGTCCCGTTCATATTGATTATAAACGTTCCATATTAATTGATTTCGTTGCGAGGTTTTGACCTCTATATGAGACGTTTTTCAAAGACTGCATTCATTTTTTGTAACATCCCGTTTTTCCCGTACGTGACTAAAGGTACATATTTAACCATTTGTACATTATGATTCGGAAGCTTATGCGTAATTGTATAGATAAACGTATATATATAATTTATTGTGTGCTAGTTAACATGTGCGTATATAAGTGTACAAATGAGCTTGTGTAGTGTTAGGTCTCGTGAGACTTAGATGTGAGGCTTAGACGTGTATTGGGAACGAGAATGAAGAAATTAGTTGTGGAAACCTTGGAAATTTGACTAACTAGTCGAAGTGGCCAGACCCAGGCGTATGTCGCGCCGCGACAAACGGGTCCGCGCCGCGACCCATCAAGCGTTTCCAGATCAGAACAGGACTTAAGCATGGTGAATTTTACTTTGATTCGTCGCGCCGCGACGTTTAGTGCCGCGCCGCGGCAGGCCTGCTGGCCAGGTCCCGGTTTTAGGTTAAATTAAGAGATTTTGAGGGGCAAAATGGTAAATGGACGTATAGATCAGATGGGTGCATTAAATCTGGTCCACTAGTTCATTTATTTAATTTTCCTTTTTCATTTTCTTTCAATTTCTCTCCCAAAACTCTAACACCCATTTGGATTCAAAGTGAGATTGAGAGAGGAAGGATTTAGGGTTGATCTTTGGAGCAAGTATTAAAGTTGTTCCTTGTGACTCTAGCTACGTGGTGATAGTCTCGGTAAGTTCTAAATCTAAGTTTCGAGTTTTAATTGATTATGGCTAGGGTTTTGGTTAATAGAAGCTTGTATGACCCATTTGGGAGTAAAATGGGTGAATTCGGGTTAGGTTGTTATAATGAAACCCTAATGGCCATAATCTAGGGTTTTGGCCTTGTAATTGTGAGTTGAAAGTGTTAATGATATTAAAAGAAATTAAACATTTGTTAAAATTAAAAGAGATGTCATTTGGGTTATGTTTGACTAGTTTGGATGTGAAAGTGTCAAAATGGGTCAAGAATGTACTAGTTGACCTAGTTTGGGTAAAATGGGTGAAAATTACCCTAGGTGGATGTCAATTGAGGCTAGTAGACTTTAATGCACTAATGTTGGTAACTAAAGTCGAGTCTTGGCCATTAAGAGGGCGGTTGTGATGTAGTTGGGTCATTTAATGCGAATTGAGTCATTAAATGCCCAAGTAATTGTAATGTGGTTAATTCCACTAGTTTATGTATTGAATTGGTACTTAATGTATTAGGTACTTGGCTTTGAGTTTGGAAGCGAATATTCATCATCCTTGTGTCAAGGTGAGTGGAATAATTATGCGTGAACGTATATAATGTATTTATTTGTGTGGTATGAATGTGGAAGTGTCGCGGTGTTCAAGACACCACATTTTAGGTAACGAGTAGTATTGTCGCGGTGCTTAAGACACTACTCATTGTGTAATTGACTTGTGGAATTGTCGCGGTGTTTAAGACACCACAATGTCATGAGAGTGGAAGTGTCGCGGTGATCAAGACACCACTCATTGTATTGAATGAAGTGTGGATTCGTCGCAGTGTTTAAGATGCCACATTGTGTAAGGGTGAGTTAGTCGCGGTGTTTAAGACATCACCCGGGGGACTAGTGATTACGCGGTGTATAAGTAACACTAGTGGATGTTTTGAACTCCAACGGACCTTCATGTACCGTTCTCTTGTATACTTGGTTAACCATGGTTGTGCGAATTGTACTTAACATATTATATTGTGAACTATATGCTAATACTATTGCTAGCTTGATGTGGAACGTGGATAGTAGTTTATGCATGATGGATTTCATGTTGGTTGAGTTGCTAGCTTGTATGTGGTATTGTGTAAGTGTATGCAAGTAAGTAGGTTATATATGATCATGTATAATTATTGCATTCACTAAGCGTTAGCTTACCCCTCTCGTTGTTTATCTTTTTAGTTGCAGGCGAGGATAAAGGGAAGGGGATTGTCGGACACTAGATGTCCTTGATGATGTGCTTGTAGGAGCTTTTGGAAGTTGACCACCTTTTGGGTAGTTTAGTCCCAAACCATGCTCGTTGGGTCGTTTGGTTTATAAACTATCATTGTATTCGGTCAAACTTATATTTACTTAACTAATGGCCTTTGTGCCCTTTTGTAAACATTGGTAATGGTTGTATGGTTTAATGGAACTTGTGATTTGGTCTACATATTTAATTGGCGCGTAAATGTGTATTATAAAAAAAAAAATTTATCGTACGGAGTACGGGTTGGGTTGTTTCAAGTGGTATCAGAGCATGGTCTAAGGGATTTAGGCGATTTGAGATAGGTGCCTAGACTTAGACTTTTATGTGTATGAGCTTTTAGGCGGGACTTGTACGACTTCGGGTCGAATCGGGAATGGTAGTGCGTAGGTTTATATGAACTAACCATGCACTCATTGTTTTGTGTTGTAGTTGGAATCATCAAGCGAGATAGACGTTGTACTAGCAAGTTAATGCGATGTGCTCGTGTAGCAATGACTAGCTACCCTTGCTACGGGTGCAAATCGTGTCAAACGAGCGATGTATGACGATTGTTGAGCGAGATGGAGTGGTATGGTATATATGTGTCATGTCTTTGGTTTCGTTGTTTAATCTTTCCCGTTTTATAGAATGAAGATGAGAAACGGACACGACACCGATAATGGGGGCACGAGCGAGGACCCCGAGTTCACGGCCAAGGTTGAGGCCATCTTTCAACGCCAAAGGGCGGATTTTCTTGTTGATATTAAGAAGATGTTTCTAGACACTATTGAAGAACAAGTCGTCGATATGGTTAAGGAACAAATTAAAATTTTTCTTCAAGAAGAGAATGTGGGGAGGCGAGACTTTTTCTTTAAGAACTTCAAGGATGCTCAACCTCCTACCTTTGATGGTGAACGGGACCCACTTAAGAGTGCCCGGTTTATCTCCGATATGGAGGGGGCTTTTCGTACATGTGAGTGCCCTAATGATAAAAAGACAAGGTATGGTTGTAGCATGCTAAGAGGTGATGCCAAGCTATGGTGGGATGCAAAGATTCAAGTCTATGGCGAAGAACAATGCATGGACTTTTCTTGGGATGAGTTTAAGGTGGAATTTTTCGAAGAATACCGAACTTCGGCTGATCTCACTAGGCTAAAGGACGAGTTACGTTCCTTGAGGCAAGGGTCGATGGACTTGAACACTCTCAAATCCGTGTTTTTGTCTAAAACTCAATTTTGCCCGGAGTATGTCGGGAACGACAAGATGTTAAAGGAAGATTTTTATCGGATCTTGAATGATAGTTATCAAGAGAAGATAAGTGTGAATGTGGTGAAAAGCTTTGACGAATTGTTTAACATGGCCAAGGGTTTCGAGGCGCTTGTGATGAGGAAGAATAGCCTTACCTTGGGCAAGAAAAAATTTGAAGCTACTAGTCAATCTAATTTTTCTAGCAAGAAGTTTAAGAAAGGCTCCGAGAGTGTGGGGAGTGTGAAGAAAGGTGCTTCGGGGGATTTCCCCTATTCTTGTCATAATTGTGGGCGAAGGGGACATATGGCCCGTGATTGCACCAAACCATCTTCTACTACAAAATTCACTTGTTACAATTGTGGGAAGGAAGGACACAAGAAGACCGAGTGTCCCGAGTTGGTTAATGATCATGTCAAGCGGCTTAGAGAAGGCGGCGGGTACGGGCCGGGGTCGAAATTATTTGATGACTAATGATGAAGCTAAACAATCGAACGAAGTTGTCTCAGGTACTTTCTTGGTTAACTCTAAACCGGCCAAGATATTATTTGATAGCGGTGCTAATTTGTCTTTTGTGTCGCCTCGATTTGTATCTAAGTTAAATAAACCGCTAGTTAAGTTGAGCCGTCCGGTTGAAGTCGAAATAGCGGATGGCAAGACGGCGCTAGTGGTTGATGTTTGTAAGAATTGTGATGTTGTGTTTGGTACCGAAACGTTTAAAATTGACCTCATTCCGATGACTTTGGGTGAGTTCGATATTGTTGTTGGTATGGATTGGCTCGATCGTTATAGAGCCGATATTGCATGCCATGATAAGTTCATTCGTGTTAGGACCCCAAGTGGGGGAGAGTTGATTATTCATGGCGATAGACGGAGAAGACTCGTACCATTGTGCACTTATGCAAGGGCACGATGTTTTCGCAAGAGCGGTGCCTTGTTTTATCTTGCTCACATAGTTGATACTCGTGATGAGCCACCACCTATTCGTAAGATTCCGGTGGTTAATGAATTTGAAGATGTCTTTCCGGATGAATTACCGGGTGTTCCGGAGGAAAGACAAGTCGAATTTCGCATCGAGTTGGTTCCGGGAGCTACTCCCATTGCTAAAACCCCTTATCGTTTAGCGCCGACGGAGATGCAAGAATTGCTTAATCAAACCCAAGAGTTTCTTGATAAGGGTTTCATTCGACCAAGCTCCTCGCCGTGGGGTGCTCCAGTTTTGTTTGTGAAAAAGAAAGATGGAAGCATGCGAATGTGCATCGACTATAGGGAGTTGAATAAAGTGACGATCAAGAATCGTTATCCATTATCTCGGATCGACGATTTATTTGATCAACTCCAAGGTGCCACGTATTTTTCTAAGATCGATTTACGGTCCGGCTATCATCAAGTGCGGGTCTGTGAGGAAGACATCGAGAAAACAGCCTTTCGGACGCGTTACGGGCATTATGAGTTTGTGGTTATGCCTTTTGGTCTCACGAATGCACCGGCGGCATTCATGGATCTAATGAACCGAGTGTGCCAACCTATGTTGGACAAGTCGGCAATCGTGTTCATTGACGACATACTCGTTTATTCCAAGAGTATGAAGGAACATGAACACCATCTACGTGAAGTGTTGAAGACGTTGCGAAGGGAGAAATTGTATGCTAAGTTCTCCAAATGTGAATTTTGGCTAAGGGAAGTTCAATTCCTTGATCATATTGTGAATCAAGAAGGTATTATGGTAGACCCGGGGAAGATCGAAACGGTGAAAAGTTGGAGTCGACCGACTACGCCTACAGAAATCCGAAGTTTTCTTGGATTGGCCGGTTATTATCGTCGGTTTATTCAAGACTTTTCTAAGATTGCTTCTCCTTTGACGAAGTTGACGAGGAAAAATGTTAAATTTAATTGGGAAAAAGAACAAGAAGTCGCCTTTCAATTGTTGAAAGAAAAGTTATGTCAAGCTCCGGTGTTGGTATTACCGGAAGGGATTGAAGACATGGTGGTTTATTGTGATGCTTCGTTGAATGGGCTCGGGTGTGTTCTGATGCAAAGAGGTAAAGTCATCGCTTATGCCTCTCGACAATTAAAAGAACACGAAACGAGATACCCGACTCATGATCTTGAGATGGCGGCGGTAGTGCACGCGTTGAAAATTTGGCGCCATTACTTGTATGGTGTCAAGTGTACGATATATTCGGATCACAAAAATTTGAAACATCTTTTCACTCAACGAGATTTGAATTATCGTCAACGTAGATGGATGGACGTGGTGAAAGATTATGATTGCGTGATACTTTATCATCCGGGTAAGGCGAACGTTGTTGCGGACGCCTTGAGTCGAAAGAGTACACATCCGGCGATAAAGGTGGGATCGTTACGTTTGATTATCACTAATGACTTTCTTGAAAAGATGGGTGAAGATCAAATAGAGGCTTATGTTCACAATAAGCACACGGAACGAATCGTTGGCCAATCGGAGTTCATTACAATGGGCTCGCGTGGCTTGTTGTCCTTTCAAGGAAGGGTATGGGTACCTAAGATGGGGGATTACCGGCGAGTGCTACTTGATGAAGCACATAAGTCCAAATATTCCATTCATCCGGGTGCAACGAAAATGTACTATGATTTGAAGAAAGATTATTGGTGGCCCGACATGAAGCGTGACGTGGTTAAGTATGTTGAACAATGCGTCACATGTTTACAAGTCAAAGCCGAACACCAAAAGCCTTACGGTAAGTTACAACCATTGGAAGTCCCGAAATGGAAATGGGAGCACATTACCATGGACTTTATTACCAAGTTACCGAAGACGGCGCGAACCCAATACGATACGATTTGGGTGATTGTTGATAGATTGACGAAGAGTGCCTTGTTTCTTCCCATTCGGGAAAAGATATCATTGGAGACTTTAGCTAAGTTGTTTATAAAGGAGGTGATATCAAGACATGAGGTTCCGGTATCTATTGTTTCGGATCGAGATACTCGCTTTACATCTCGGTTTTGGAACAAGTTTCATGAAGATATGGGTACTCAATTAAAAATGAGCACGACGTATCATCCTCAAACGGACGGTCAAACCGAGCGTACTAACCAAACGCTAGAGGATATGTTGAGGGCGTGTATTATTGATTTTGGTGGAAGTTGGGACGAGCACTTACCCTTGGTGGAATTCTCATACAATAATAGTTACCACGCTAGTATTGGGATGCCACCATACGAGATGCTCTATGGGCGTAGATGTCGAACTCCCATTTGTTGGGGAGAAGTGGGTCAACGAGAAATCGGAAGTTCCGATTTGGTTTTGGAGACGAATAGTAAAATTGAAATGATTCGGGCTCGACTTAAAGCGGCGCAAGATAGACAAAAGTCTTATGCCGATAAAGGTAGAAGAACGATTGAGTTTCAAGAAGGTGATATGGTGATGCTTAAGGTTTCTCCATGGAAGGGTGTGATTCGGTTTAGAAAGCGAGGAAAGTTAGCTCCTCGGTTTATTGGTCCTTTCAAGGTATTGGCACGTGTTGGTGAGGTTGCTTATCGATTAGAGTTACCCGAAGAACTTGCAGGAATTCATAATACGTTCCATGTTTCCCATCTTCGCAAGTGTCTTGTGGATGACTCGACTTGGGTGCCATTGGATGAGATTACTTTGAATAACAAGTTAGAGTATGCGGAAGAACCGGTTGCAATCCTTGATGAAAAGGTTAAGATGTTGCGGAACAAGGAAGTTAGAACCTTCAAAGTGCAATGGCGACATCGAAAGGGTTCCGAGTTTACATGGGAATCCGAAGAGTTTGCTTTGGTTTATCTTCCGGCTTGTCATGCGGCTTGGATCGCGAGGACGCGCTCCGATCTAAGTGGGGGAGAGTTGTAACATCCCGTTTTTCCCGTACGTGACTAAAGGTACATATTTAACCATTTGTACGTTATGATTCGAAAGCTTATGCGTAATTGTATAGATAAACGTATATATATAATTTATTGTGTGCTAGTTAACATGTGCGTATATAAGTGTACAAATGAGCTTGTGTAGTGTTAGGTCTCGTGAGACTTAGATGTGAGGCTTAGACGTGTATTGGGAACGAGAATGAAGAAATTAGTTGTGGAAACCTTGGAAATTTGACTAACTAGTCGAAGTGGCCAGACCCAGGCGTATGTCGCGTCGCGACAAACGGGTCCGCGCCGCGACCCATCAAGCGTTTCCAGATCAGAACAGGACTTAAGCATGGTGAATTTTACTTTGATTCGTCGCGCCGCGACGTTTAGTGCCGCGCCGCGGCAGGCCTGCTGGCCAGGTCCCGGTTTTAGGTTAAATTAAGAGATTTTGAGGGGCAAAATGGTAAATGGACGTATAGATCAGATGGGTGCATTAAATCTGGTCCACTAGTTCATTTATTTCATTTTCCTTTTTCATTTTCTTTCAATTTCTCTCCCAAAACTCTAACACCCATTTGGATTCAAAGTGAGATTGAGAGAGGAAGGATTTAGGGTTGATCTTTGGAGCAAGTATTAAAGTTGTTCCTTGTGACTCTAGCTACGTGGTGATAGTCTCGGTAAGTTCTAACTCTAAGTTTCGAGTTTTAATTGATTATGGCTAGGGTTTTGGTTAATAGAAGCTTGTATGACCCATTTGGGAGTAAAATGGGTGAATTCGGGTTAGGTTGTTGTAATGAAACCCTAATGGCCATAATCTAGGGTTTTGGCCTTGTAATTGTGAGTTGAAAGTGTTAATGATATTAAAAGAAATTAAACATTTGTTAAAATTAAAAGAGATGTCATTTGGGTTATGTTTGACTAGTTTGGATGTGAAAGTGTCAAAATGGGTCAAGAATGTACTAGTTGACCTTGTTTGGGTAAAATGGGTGTAAATTACCCTAGGTGGATGTCAATTGAGGCTAGTAGACTTTAATGCACTAATGTTGGTAACTAAAGTCGAGTCTTGGCCATTAAGAGGGCGGTTGTGATGTAGTTGGGTCATTTATTGCGAATTGAGTCATTAAATGCCCAAGTAATTGTAATGTGGTTAATTCCACTAGTTTATGTATTGAATTGGTACTTAATGTATTAGGTACTTGGCTTTGAGTTTGGAAGCGAATATTCATCATCCTTGTGTCAAGGTGAGTGGAATAATTATGCGTGAACGTATATAATGTATTTATTTGTGTGGTATGAATGTGGAAGTGTCGCGGTGTTCAAGACACCACATTTTAGGTAACGAGTAGTATTGTCGCGGTGCTTAAGACACTACTCATTGTGTAATTGACTTGTGGAATTGTCGCGGTGTTTAAGACACCACAATGTCATGAGAGTGGAAGTGTCACGGTGATCAAGACACCACTCATTGTATTGAATGAAGTGTGGATTCGTCGTGGTGTTTAAGATGCCACATTGTGTAAGGGTGAGTTAGTCGCGGTGTTTAAGACATCACCCGGGGGACTAGTGATTACGCGGTGTATAAGTAACACTAGTGGATGTTATGAACTCCAACGGACCTTCATGTACCGTTCTCTTGTATACTTGGTTAACCATGGTTGTGCGAATTGTACTTAGCATATTATATTGTGAACTATATGCTAATACTATTGCTAGCTTGATGTGGAACGTGGATAGTAGTTTATGCATGATGGATTTCATGTTGGTTGAGTTGCTAGCTTGTATGTGGTATTGTGTAAGTGTATGCAAGTAAGTAGGTTATATATGATCATGTATAATTATTGCATTCACTAAGCGTTAGCTTACCCCTCTCGTTGTTTATCTTTTTAGTTGCAGGCGAGGATAAAGGGAAGGGGATTGTCGGACACTAGATGTCCTTGATGATGTGCTTGTAGGAGCTTTTGGAAGTTGACCACCTTTTGGGTAGTTTAGTCCCAAACCATGCTCGTTGGGTCGTTTGGTTTATAAACTATCATTGTATTCGGTCAAACTTATATTTACTTAACTAATGGCCTTTGTGCCCTTTTGTAAACATTGGTAATGGTTGTATGGTTTAATGGAACTTGTGATTTGGTCTACATATTTAATTGGCGCGTAAATGTGTATTATAAAAAAAAAAAATTATCGTACGGAGTACGGGTTGGGTTGTTTCATTTTTTAAAACAACCATAACCTTTATTTTATCAATAAAGGTTTTAAAAACATTACGTAGATTATCAAATAATGATAATCTAAAATATACTGTTTACGCACGACCATTACATAATGGTTTACAATAGAAATATATTACATCGACATATGTTTCTTGAATGCAGTTTTTACACAATATCATACAAACATAGACTCCAAATCTTGTCCTTATTTTAGTATCCAACAGCGGAAGCTTTTAGTATTCACCTGAGAATAAACGTGCTTTAAACGTCAACAAAAATGTTGGTGAGTTATAGGTTTAACCCATATATATCAAATCGTAACAATAGACCACAAGATTTCATATTCCAATACACATCCCATACATAGAGATAAAAAATCATTCATATGGTGAACACCTGGTAACCGACATTAACAAGATGCATAATATAAGAATATCCCCATCATTCCGGGACACCCTTCGGATATGATATAAATTTCGAAGTACTAAAGCATCCGGTACTTTGGATGAGGTTTGTTAGGCCCAATAGATCTATCTTTAGGATTCGCGTCAATTAGGGTGTCTGTTCCCTAATTCTTAGATTACCAGACTTAATAAAAAGGAGCATATTCAATTTTGATAATTCAACCATAGAATGTAGTTTCATGTACTTGTGTCTATTTTGTAAATCATTTATAAAACCTGCATGTATTCTCATCCCAAAAATATTAGATTTTAAAAGTGGGACTATATCTTACTTTCACATATTTTTACTTCGTCGAGAAGTAAGACTTGGCCACTGGTCGATTCACGAATCTATAACAAATATGTACATATATATCAAAGTATGTTCAAAATATATTTACAACACTTTTAATTCATTTTGATGTTTTAAGTTCATTAAGTCAGCTGTCCTCGTTAGTAACCTACAACTAGTTGTCCACAGTTAGATGTACAGAAATAAATCGATAAATATTATCTTGAATCAATCCACAACCCAGTGTATACGTATCTCAGTATTGATCACAACTCAAACTATATATATATTTTGGAATCAACCTCAACCCTGTATAGCTAACTCCAACATTCACATATAGAGTGTCTATGGTTGTTCCGCAATATATATATAGATGGGTCGACATGATAGGTCGAAACATTGTATACGTGTTTATGGTATCTCAAGATTACATAATATACAATATAAGTTGATTAGGTTATGGTTGGAATAGATTTATTACTAACTTTCACGTAGGTAAAATGAGTAGTTTTTATCAATCTTGTTTTACTCGCCATTTCTTCGTTTCTAATCCGTTTTGAGTGATTCCAGTGGCCACGGTTTCGTATTGAACTTAACTTTATGAATATAAATATAAAAAGTATAAGTTTATAGTCAGAAATACAAGTTACAAGTCATTTTTAAAAGAGGTAGTCATTTCCGTCGAAAGAACGACATCATGATGACCATTTTGAAAAACATACTTTCACTTTGAGTTTAACCATGATTTTTGGATATAGTTTCATGTTCATAAGAAAAATCATTTTTCAAGAAGTATAGCTTTTAAATCAAAGTTATTCTTAGCTTTTAATTATCCCAACCAAAACAGCCCCCGGTTTTACTACGACGGCGTATATCCAGTTTTATGGTGTTTATCGTGTTTTCGGATTTTAAATCATTAAGTTAGCATATCATATAGATATAGAACATGTGTTTAGTTAATTTTAAAAGTCTAGTTAGAAGGATTAACTTTATTTGCGAACAAGTTTAGAATTAACTAAACTATGTTCTAGTGATTACAAGTTTATAACGTTGAATAAGACAGCTCTTTATGTATGAACCGAATTATGTTATGAACATCATTACTACCTCAAGTTCCTTGGATAAACCTACTGGAAATGAGAAAAATGGATCTAGCTTCAAAGGATCCTTGAATGGCTTGAAAGTTCTTGAAGCAGAATCATGACACGAAAACAATTTCAAGTAAGATTTCCACTCGAAATAAGATTGTTATAGTTATAGAAATTGAATTAAAGTTTGAATATGATTATTACCTTGTATTAGAAAGATAACCTATTGTAAGTAACAAAGGTTTCTTGCTCTTGGATGATTACTTGGAATGGATTTAGAAAACTTGGAAGTAAACTTGCAATCTTGGAAGTATTCTTGATTTTATGAAACTAGAACTTTTGGAATTTATGAAGAACACTTAGAACTTGAAGATAGAACTTGAGAGAGATCAATTACATGAAGAAAATTGAAGAATGAAAGTGTTTGTAGGTGTTTTTGGTCGTTGGTGTATGGATTAGATATAAAGGATATGTAATTTTGTTTTCATGTAAATAAGTCATGAATGATTACTCATATTTTTGTAATTTTATGAGATATTTCATGCTAGTTGCCAAATGATGGTTCCCACATATGTTAGGTGACTCACATGGGCTGCTAAGAGCTAATCATTGGAGTGTATATACCAATAGTACATACATCTAAAAGCTGTGTATTGTACGAGTACGAATACGGGTGCATACGAGTAGATTTGCTGATGAAACTGAACGAGGATGTAATTGTAAGCATTTTTTTTAAGTAGAAGTATTTTGATAAGTGTCTTGAAGTCTTTCAAAAGTGTATGAATGCATATTAAAACACTACATGTATATACATTTTAACTGAGTCGTTAAGTCATCGTTAGTCGTTACATGTAAATGTTGTTTTGAAACCTTTAGGTTAACGATCTTGTTAAATGTTGTTAACCCAATGTTTATAATATCAAATGAGATTTTAAATTATTATATTATCATGATATTATGATGTACGAATATCTCTTAATATGATCTATATACATTAAATGTCGTTACAACGATAATCGTTACATATATGTCTCGTTTCAAAATCATTAAGTTAGTAGTCTTGCTTTTACATATGTAGTTCATTGTTAATATACTTAATGATATGTTTACTTATCATAATATCATGTTAACTATATATATATATATATATATATATATATATATATATATATATATATATATATATATATATATATATATATATATATATATATCCATACATATGTCATCATATAGTTTTTACAAGTTTTAACGTTCGTGAATCACCGGTCAACTTGGGTGGTCAATTGTCTATATGAAACCTATTTCAATTAATCAAGTCTTAACAAGTTTGATTGCTTAACATGTTGGAAACACTTAATCATGTAAATAACAATTTCATTTAATATATATATAAACATGGAAAAGTTCGGGTCACTACAGTACCTACCCGTTAAATAAATTTCGTCCCGAAATTTTAAGCAGTTGGAGGTGTTGATGTATCTTCTGGAAATAAATGCGGGTATTTCTTCTTCATCTGATCTTCTCGTTCCCAGGTGAACTCGGGTCCTCTACGAGCATTCCATCGAACCTTAACAATTGGTATCTTGTTTTGCTTAAGTCATTTAACCTCACGATCCATTATTTCGACAGGTTCTCTGATGAATTGAAGTTTTTCATTGATTTGGATTTCATCTAATTGAATAGTGAGATCTTCTTAAGCAAAACATTTCTTCAAATTCGAGACGTGGAAAGTGTTATGTACAGCCGCGAGTTGTTGAGGTAACTCAAGTCGGTAAGCTACTGGTCCGACACGATCAATAATCTTGAATGGTCCAATATACCTTGGATTTAATTTCCCTCGTTTACCAAATCGAACAACGCCTTTCCAAGGTGCAACTTTAAGCATGACCATCTCTCCAATTTCAAATTCTATATCTTTTCTTTTAATGTCAGCGTAGCTCTTTTGTCGACTTTGGACGGTTTTCAACCGTTGTTGAATTTGGATGATCTTCTCGGTAGCTTCTTGTATTATCTCCGGACCCGTAATCTGTCTATCCCCCACTTCACTCCAACAAATCGAAGACCTGCACTTTCTACCATAAAGTGCTTTAAACGGTGCCATCTCAATGCTTGAATGGTAGCTGTTGTTGTAGGAAAATTCTGCTAACGGTAGATTTCGATCCCAACTGTTTCCAAAATCAATAACACATGCTCGTAGCATGTCTTCAAGCGTTTGTATCATCCTTTCGCTCTGCCCATCAGTTTGTGGATGATAGGCAGTACTCATGTCTAGACGAGTTCCGAATGCTTGCTGTAATGTCTGCCAGAATCTTGCAATAAATCTGCCATCCCTATCAGAGATAATAGAGATTGGTATTCCATGTCTGGAGACGACTTCCTTCAAATACAGTCGTGCTAACTTCTCCATCTTGTCATCTTCTCTTATTGGCAGGAAGTGTGCTGATTTGGTGAGATGATCAACTATTACCCAAATAGTATCAAAACCACTTGCAGTCCTTGGCAATTTAGTGATGAAATCCATGGTAATGTTTTCCCATTTCCATTCCGGGATTTCGGGTTGTTGAAGTAGACCTGATGGATTCTGATGCTCCGCTTTGACCTTAGAACACGTCAAACATTCCCCTACTTATTTAGCAACATCGGCTTTCATACCTGGCCACCAAAAATGTTTCTTGAGATCCTTGTACATCTTCCCCGTTCTAGGATGTATTGAGTATCTGGTTTTATGAGCTTCTCTAAGTACCATTTCTCTCATATCTCCAAATTTTGGTACCCAAATCCTTTCAGCCCTATACAGGGTTCCGTCTTCCCGAATATTAAGATGCTTCTCCGATCCTTTGGGTATTTCATCCTTTAAATTTCCCTCTTTTAAAACTCCTTGTTGCGCCTCCTTTATTTGAGTAGTAAGGTTATTGTGAATCATTATATTCATAGATTTTACTCGAATGGGTTCTCTGTCCTTCCTGCTCAAGGCGTCGGCTACCACATTTGCCTTCCCCGGGTGGTAACGAATCTCAAAGTCGTAATCATTCAACAATTCAATCCACCTACGCTGCCTCATATTCAGTTGTTTCTGATTAAATATGTGTTGAAGACTTTTGTGGTTGGTATATATAATACTTTTGACCCCATATAAGTAGTGCCTCCAAGTCTTTAATGCAAAAACAACCGCACCTAATTCTAAATCATGCGTCGTATAATTTTGTTCTTGAATCTTCAATTGTCTAAACGCATAAGCAATCACCTTCGTTCATTGCATTAATACACAACCGAGACCTTGCTTTGATGCGTCACAATAAATCACAAAATCATCATTCCCTTCAGGCAATGACAATATAGGTGCCGTATTTAGCTTTTTCTTCAATAACTGAAATGCCTTCTCTTGTTCATCCTTCCATTCAAATTTCTTCCCTTTTTGCGTTAATGCAGTCAAGGTTTTTACTATTTTGGAGAAATCTTGGATGAATCTTCTGTAGTAACCAGCCAATCCTAAAAATTGACGTATATGCTTCGGAGTTTTTGGGGTTTCCCACTTTTAAACGGTTTCGATCTTTGTCGGGTCCACCTGAATACCTTCTTTGTTCACTATGTGACCGAGGAATTGAACTTCTTCCAACCAAAATGCACACTTTGAAAACTTAGCTTACAGTTTTTCTTTCCTCAATACTTCTAGAACTTTTCTCAAATGTTCTTCGTGCTCTTGATCATTCTTTGAGTAAATAAGTATGTCATCGATGAAAACAATGACAAACTTGTCAAGATATGGCCTACACACTCGGTTCATAAGGTCTATGAACACAGCTGGTGCGTTAGTCAATCCAAACGGCATAACCATAAACTCGTAATGACCATAACGCGTCCTAAAAGCAGTTTTTGGAATATCATCCTCCTTTACTCGCATTTGATGATATCCAGAACGTAAATCAATCTTCGAATAAACCGACGAGCCTTGTAGTTGATCAAATAAGTCGTCAATTCTCGGCAGTGGATAATGGTTTTTGATGGTAAGTTTGTTCAACTCTCTGTAGTCAATACACAACCTAAATGTACCATCCTTCTTCTTGACAAACAAAACAGGAGCTCCCCATGGTGATGTGCTTGGTTGAATGAAATCACGTTCTAATAGTTCTTGCAGTTGGCTTTGCAGTTCTTTCATCTCGCTGGGTGCGAGTCTATAAGGAGCACGAGCTATTGGTGCAGCTCCTGGTACAAGATCTATTTGAAATTCAACAGATCGATGTGGAGGTAGTCCCGGTAATTCTTTCAGAAATACATCGGGAAATTCTTTTGCGACGGGAACATCATTGATGCTCTTTTCTTCAGTTTGTACTTTCTCGACGTGTGCTAGAACAGCATAGCAACCTTTTCTTATTAGTTTTTGTGCCTTCAAATTACTAATAAGATGTAGCTTCGTGTTGCCCTTTTCTCCGTACACCATTAAGGGTTCTCCTTCTTCTCGTACAATGCGAATTGCATTTTCGTAACATACAATCTCTGCTTTCATCTTCTTCAGCCAGTCCATGCCAACTATTACATCAAAACTCCCTAACTCTAATGGTATCAAATCAATCTTAAATATTTCGCTACCTAGTTTAATTTCTCGATTCCGGCACATATTATCTGCTAAAATTAATTTACCGTTTGCTAATTCGAGTAAAAATTTACTATCCAACGGCGTCAATGGACAACTTAATTTAGCACAAAAATCTCTACTCATATAGCTTCTATCCGTACCCGAATCAAATAAAACGTAAGCAGATTTATTGTCAATAAGAAATGTACCCGTAACAAGCTCCGGGTCTTCCTGTGCCTCTGCCGCATTAATATTGAAAACTCTTCCGTGGCCTTGTCCATTCGTGTTCTCCTGGTTCGGGCAATTTCTAATAATGTGGCCCGGTTTTCCACATTTATAACAAACTACATTGGCATAACTTGCTCCGACACTACTTGCTCCGCCATTACTCGTTCCGACACCATTTGTTCCTTTCGTTCTGTTAACCCCTGGTCCGTAGACCTCACACTTCGCCGCGCTATGACCATTTCTTTTACACTTGTTGCAAAATTTAGTGCAGAACCCCGAGCGATACTTTTCACACCTTTGGCATAGCTGCTTCTGATTGTTGTTGTTGTTGTTGCGGTTATTATTGTTGTTGGGATGATTGTTGTAGTTGCTGTTGTTGTTGTTGTTGTTGTTGTTGGGCCATTTATTGTAGTTGCGATTGTTGGGATAATTGTTGCGATTATTGTTGTAATTGCTGCTGTTGTTGTATTGGTGATTCTTATCACCGTTTTCCTCCCACTTTCTTTTGACTTGCTTCACATTGGCCTCTTCAGCCGTCTGTTCTTTAATTCTTTCCTCAATCTGGTTCACTTGTTTGTGAGCCATTCTACATGCCTGTTGTATGGAGGCGGGCTCGTGTGAACTTATATCTTCTTGGATTCTTTCCGGTAATCCTTTCACAAACGCGTCGATCTTCTCTTCCTCATCTTCGAACGCTCCCGGACACAATAGGCACAATTCTGTGAATCGTCTTTCGTACGTGGTAATATCAAATCCTTGGGTTCGTAACCCTCTAAGTTCTTTCTTGAGATTATTGACCTCGGTTCTGGGACGGTACTTCTCGTTCATCAAGTGCTTGAATGCTGACCACGATAGTGCGTAAGCATCATCTTGTCCCACTTGCTCTAGATAGGTATTCCACCATGTTAACGCAGAACCTGTGAAGGTATGTGTAGCGTACTTCACTTTGTCCTCTTCAGTACACTTACTTATGGCAAACACCAATTCGACCTTCTCGGTCCACCGTTTCAATCCGATCGGTCCTTCGGTTCCATCAAATTCCAAAGGTTTGCAGGCAGTGAATTCTTTGTAGGTGCATCCTACACGATTTTCTGTACTGCTAGATCCAAGGTTATTGTTGGTATGTAGCGCAGCCTGTACTGCGGCTATGTTTGAAGCTAGAAAAGTACGAAATTCTTCTTCATTCATATTCACGGTGTGTCGAGTAGTCGGTGCCATTTCCTTCAAAATAGTCAAATGGAACAAGTTAATCATACAGAATATTAAGAGTAGTTAATAGTATTTCGTAGCATAATATGAACTCATTTATAAAAACTTTTTCTTCATATTAGCGTTTTATAAGTTTAAATTCGGGTAGTACCTACCCGTTAAGTTCATACTTAGTAGCTAATATACAATTCAACTACTACAATTCTATATGAAAAACTGATTATAATAATATTTCGCGTTCAAATTTTTATACAATATTTTACAAACTTACAATACCGCTTATTTTATATAAAGCATGAAATATAGCACACAATAACTTTGATACAAGATAGTTGTGAAGATAATTCTAGCTAGTACACAAGTCGTTCAGCAAAGGCAATAAAGACACGTAATTCATACGTCCAGAAACAAGTCATGCATTCTAGTTTTACTAGGACTACTTCCCATCCTTGGTCTTGTGGAACATAACCGTTATGGCCGTTGATAAGACAACATGTTGTAACGTCGTCAAAGGGACGAGGGTTACGTAATGTCCAACAGTCCCGTAACAATCTAAAAACCTCATTTCTTACCCCAATTACCGACTCCGTCACTTGTGGGAACGTTTTGTTTAATAGTTGTAGCCCGATGTTCTTGTTCTCACTTTGGTGAGAAGCGAACATTACTAACCCGTAAGCATAACATGCTTCTTTATGTTGCATGTTAGCCGCTTTTTCTAAATCATGAAGTCCTATGTTCGGATACATTGAGTCAAAATAATTTCTTAACCCGATGCGTAAAATAGCACTTGGGTTCCCCGCAATATATGCGTCAAAGTAAACACATCGTAACTTATGGGTTTTTCAATGTGATATCCCCCATCTTTCAAACGAAACTCTCTTATAAACCAAGGCATTCTTGGAACGTTCTTCGAATATCTTACAAACTGATTTCGCCGTAAATAGTTGTGCCGAAGAATTCTGACCGACTCTAGACAAGATTTCATCAATCATGTCTCCGGGTAGGTCTCTTAAAATATTGGGTTGTCTATCCATTTTGTGTTTTTATACTGTAAAATAGACAAGAGTTAGATTCATAAAAAAAATACTTATTAATACAAGCAATTTTTACATATATCATAAAGCATAAGCACACTATATTACATATATTACACCACACGAATACAACTATCTTATTCCGACTCGCTCGTTTCTTATTCTTCGGTTTTGGTTTGTTTTGCCAAGTTTCTAGGGATATATGATGTTCCCCTAATACTAGCTGTCATTTTCCACAACGGTTTAGAAAAACCTGGTGGTTTAGAGGTTCCCGGGTCATTGTTACAACTTAAGGACTTCGGGGGTTGACGATACATATAAAGTTCATCGGGGTTGGAATTAGATTTCTCTATTTTTATGCCCTTTCCCTTATTATTTTCTTTTGCCTTTTTAAATTCAGTTGGGGTAATTTCTATAACATCATCGGAATTCTCGTCGGAATCCGATTCATCGGAGAATTGGTAATCCTCCCAATATTTTGCTTCCTTGGCGGAAACACCATTGACCATAATTAACCTTGGTCGGTTGGTTGAGGATTTTCTTTTACTTAACCGTTTTATTATTTCCCCCACCGGTTCTATTTCCTCCTCCGGTTCCTCCTCTTCCGGTTCTGATTCTTCTTCCGGTTCTGATTCTTCTTCCGGTTCCTCTTCGGGAACTTGTGAATCAGTCCAATATATATTCGACTCTTCGTTATTATTAGGTGAGTCAATGGGATTTGTGCTAGAGGTAGACATCTATCACACAATATCAAACATGTTAAGAGATTAATATATCACATAATATATACATGTTAATAATATATAGTTTCCAACAAAAATGTTAAGCAATCATTTTTAAAGAAAACACGGTCTAAGTCCAGACTCACTAATGCATCCTAACAAACTCGATAAGACACACTAATGCAAATTTTCTGATTCTCTAAGACCAACGCTCGGATACCAACTAAAATGTCACGTTCATATTGATTATAAACGTTCCATATTAATTGATTTCGTTGCGAGGTTTTGACCTCTATATGAGACATTTTTCAAAGACTGCATTCATTTTTTAAAACAACCATAACCTTTATTTTATCAATAAAGGTTTTAAAAACATTACGTAGATCATCAAATAATGATAATCTAAAATATACTGTTTACACACGACCATTACATAATGGTTTACAATAGAAATATATTACATCGACATATGTTTCTTGAATGCAGTTTTTACACAATATCATACAAACATGGACTTCAAATCTTGTCCTTATTTTAGTATGCAACAGTGAAAGCTCTTAGTATTCACCTGAGAATAAACATGCTTTAAACGTCAACAAAAATATTGGTGAGTTATAGGTTTAACCCATATATATCAAATCGTAACAATAGACCACAAGATTTCATATTCCAATACACATCCCATAAATAGAGATAAAAAATCATTCATATGGTGAACACCTGGTAACCGACATTAACAAGATGCATAATATAAGAATATCCCCATCATTCCGGGACACCCTTCGGATATGATATAAATTTCGAAGTACTAAAGCATCTGGTACTTTGGATGGGGTTTGTTAGGCCCAATAGATCTATCTTTAGGATTCGCGTCAATTAGGGTGTCTGTTCCCTAATTCTTAGATTACCGGACTTAATAAAAAGGGGCATATTCGATTTCAATAATTCAACCATAGAATGTAGTTTCACGTACTTGTGTCTATTTTGTAAATCATTTATAAAACCTGCATGTATTCTCATCCCAAAAATATTAGATTTTAAAAGTGGGACTATAACTCACTTTCACAGATTTTTACTTCGTCGGGAAGTAAGACTTGGCCACTGGTCGATTCACGAACCTATAACAAATATGTACATATATATCAAAGTATGTTCAAAATATATTTACAACACTTTTAATACATTTTGATGTTTTAAGTTCATTAAGTCAGCTGTCCTCGTTAGTAACCTACAACTAGTTGTCCACAGTTAGATGTACAGAAATAAATCGATAAATATTATCTTGAATCAATCCACGACCCAGTGTATACGTATCTCAGTATTGATCACAACTCAAACTATATATATATATTTTGGAATCAACCTCAACCCTGTATAGCTAACTCCAACATTCACATATAGAGTGTCTATGGTTGTTCCGCAATATATATATAGATGGGTCGACATGATAGGTCGAAACATTGTATACGTGTCTATGGTATCTCAAGATTACATAATATATAATATAAGTTGATTAGGTTATGGTTGGAATAGATTTATTACTAACTTTCACGTAGGTAAAATGAGTAGTTTTTATCAATCTTGTTTTACTCGCCATTTCTTCGTTTCTAATCCGTTTTGAGTGATTCCAGTGGCCACGGTTTCGTATTGAACTTAAATTTATGAATCTAAATAGAAAAAGTATAAGTTTATAGTCGGAAATACAAGTTACAAGTCATTTTTAAAAGAGGTAGTCATTTTCGTCGAAAGAACGACATCATGATGACCATTTTGAAAAACATACTTTCACTTTGAGTTTAACCATGATTTTTGGATATAGTTTCATGTTCATAAGAAAAATCATTTTTCCAGAAGTATAGCTTTTAAATCAAAGTTATTCTTAGCTTTTAATTATCCCAACCAAAACAGCCCCCGGTTTTACTACGACGGCGTATATCCAGTTTTATGGTGTTTATCGTGTTTTTGGATTTTAAATCATTAAGTTAGCATATCATATAGATATAGAACATGTGTTTAGTTGATTTTAAAAGTCTAGTTAGAAGGATTAACTTTATTTGCGAACAAGTTTAGAATTAACTAAACTATGTTCTAGTGATTACAAGTTTATAATGTTGAATAAGATAGCTTTTTATGTATGAATCGAATTATGTTATGAACATCATTACTACCTCAAATTCCTTGGATAAACCTACTGGAAATGAGAAAAATGGATCTAGCTTCAAAGGATCCTTGAATGGCATGAAAGTTCTTGAAGCAGAATCATGACACGAAAACAATTTCAAGTAAGATTTCCACTCGAAATAAGATTGTTATAATTACAGAAATTGAATTAAAGTTTGAATATGATTATTACCTTGTATTAGAAATATAACCTACTATAAGTAACAAAGGTTTCTTGATCTTGGATGATTACTTGGAATGGATTTAGAAAACTTGGAAGTAAACTTGCAATCTTGGAAGTATTCTTGATTTTATGAAACTAGAACTTTTGGAATTTATGAAGAACACTTAGAACTTGAAGATAGAACTTGAGAGAGATCAATTAGATGAAGAAAATTGAAGAATTAAAGTGTTTATAGGTTTTTTTGGTCGTTGGTGTATGGATTAGATATAAAGGATATGTAATTTTGTTTTCATGTAAATAAGTCATGAATGATTACTCATATTTTTGTAATTTTATGAGATATTTCATGCTAGTTGCCAAATGATGGTTCCCACATGTGTTAGGTGACTCACATGGGCTACTAAGAGCTGATCATTGGAGTATATATACCAATAGTACATACATCTAAAAGCTGTGTATTGTACGAGTACGAATACGGGTGCATACGAGTAGATTTGCTGATGAAACTGAATGAGGATGTAATTGTAAGCATTTTTGTTAAGTAGAAGTATTTTGATAAGTGTCTTAAAGTCTTTCAAAAGTGTATGAATACATATTAAAACACTACATGTATATACATTTTAACTGAGTCGTTAAGTCATCGTTAGTCGTTACATGTAAATGTTGTTTTGAAACCTTTAGGTTAACGATCTTGTTAAATGTTGTTATCCCAATGTTTATAATATCAAATGAGATTTTAAATTATTATATTATCATGATATTATGATGTACGAATATCTCTTAATATGATCTATATACATTAAATGTCGTTACAACGATAATCGTTACATATATATCTCGTTTCAAAATCATTAAGTTAGTAGTCTTGCTTTTACATATGTAGTTCATTGTTAATATACTTAATGATATGTTTACTTATCATAATATCATGTTAACTATATATATATATCCATATATATGTCATCATATAGTTTTTACAAGTTTTAACGTTCGTGAATCACCGGTCAACTTGGGTGGTCAATTGTCTATATGAAACCTATTTCAATTAATCAAGTCTTAACAAGTTTGATTTCTTAACATGTTGGAAACACTTAATCATGTAAATAACAATTTTATTTAATATATATATAAACATGGAAAAGTTCGGGTCACTACACAGTGGCCAAGTCTTACTTCCCGACGAAGTAAAAAATCTGTGAAAGTGAGTTATAGTCCCACTTTTAAAATCTAATATTTTTGGGATGAGAATACATGCAGGTTTTATAAATGATTTACAAAATAGACATAAGTACGTGAAACTACATTCTATGGTTGAATTATTGAAATCGAATATGCCCCTTTTTATTAAGTCTGGTAATCTAAGAATTAGGGAACAGACACCCTAATTGACGCGAATCCTAAAGATAGATCTATTAGGCCTAACAAACCCCATCCAAAGTACCGGATGCTTTAGTACTTTGAAATTTATATCATATCCGAAGGGTATCCCGGAATGATGGGGATATTCTTAAATATGCATCTTGTTAATGTCGGTTACCAGGTGTTCACCATATGAATGATTTTTATCTCTATGTATGGGATGTGTATTGAAATATGAAATCTTGTGGTCTATTATTATGATTTGATAATATATAGGTTAAACCTATAACTCACCAACATTTTTGTTGACGTTTTAAGCATGTTTATTCTCAGGTGATTATTAAGAGCTTCCGCTGTCGCATACTTAAATAAGGACGAGATTTGGAGTCCATGCTTGTATGAAATTGTGTAAAAACTGCATTCAAGAAACTTATTTCGTTGTAACATATTTGTATTGTAAACCATTATGTAATGGTCGCGTGTAAACAGGATATTTTAGATTATCATTATTTGATAATCTACGTAAAGCTTTTTAAACCTTTATTGATGAAATAAAGGTTATGGTTTGTTTTAAAATGAATGCAGTCTTTGAAAAACGTCTCATATAGAGGTCAAAACCTCGCAACGAAATCAATTAATATGGAACGTTTTTAATCAATAAGAACGGGACATTTCAGTTGGTATCAGAGCGTTGGTCTTAGAGAACTAGAAAATTTGCATTAGTGTCTTATCGAGTTTGTTAGGATGCATTAGTGAGTCTAGACTTAGAACGTGTTTTCTTTAAAAATGATTGCTTAACATTTTTGTTGGAAACTATATATTTTTAACTTGTGAATATTATGTGATATATTAATCTCTTAACGTGTTTGATATTATGTGATAGATGTCTACCTCTAGAACAAGTCCCATTGACTCACCTAATAATAATGAAGAGTCAAATGTAAATTGGAATGATTTGTGGACTGATTCACAAGTTCCCGAAGAGGAACCGGAAGAAGAGTCGGAACCAGAAGAAGAATCGGAACCGGAAGAAGAATCGGAACCGGAAGAAGAAATAGAACCAGTGGGGGAAATAATAAAACGGTTAAGTAGAAGAAAATCCTCAACCAACCGACCAAAGTTAATTATGGTCAATGGTGTTTCCGCCAAGGAAGCAAAGTATTGGGAGGATTACCAATTCTCCGATGAATCGGATCCCGACAAGGATTCCGATGATGTTATAGAAATTACCCCTACACAATTTAATAAGGAAAAAGAGAATAATAAGGGAAAGGGCATAAAAATAGAGAAATTTGATTCCAAACACGATGAACTTTATATGTATCGTCAACACCTGTATTTCTTAAGTTGTGACAATAACCCGGGAACCTCTAAACCACCAGGTTTTTCTAAAGCAATGTCGAAAACGACGGCTCATATTAGGGGAATATCATATATCCCTAGTAACTTAGCAAAACGAACCAAAACCGAAGAAGAAGAAACGAGCGAGTCGGAATAAGATAGTTGTATTCGTGTGGTGTAATATGTGTAATATAGTGTGCTTATGCTTTATGATATATGTAAAAATTGCTTGTATTAATAAGTATTTTTTTTATGAATCTAACTCTTATCTATTTTACAGTATAAAAACACAAAATGGATAGACAACCCAATATTTTAAGAGACCTACCCGGGGACATGATTGATGAAATCTTGTCTAGAGTCGGTCAGAATTCCTCGGCACAACTATTTAAGGCGAGATCAGTTTGTAAGACATTCGAAGAATGTTCCAAGAATGCCTTGATTTATAAAAGGCTTTCATTCGAAAGATGGGGGATATCACATTGGGAAATCCATAAGTTACGATGTGTTTACTTTGACGCATATATTGCGGGGAACCAAATGCTATTTTACGCAACGGGTTAAGAAATTATTTTGACTCAATATATCCGAATATAGGACTTCTTGATTTAGAAAAAGCGGCTAACATGCAACATAAAGAAGCATGTTATGCTTACGGGTTAGTAATGTTCGCTTCTCACCAAAGTGAGAACAAGAACATCGGGCTACAACTATTAAACAAAACATTCCCACAAGTGACGGAGTCGGTAATTGGGGTAAGAAATGAGGTTTTTAGATTGTTACAGGACTGTTGGACATTACGTAACCCTCGTCCCTTTGACGACGTTACAACACGCTGTCTTATCAACGGCCATAACGGTTATGTTTCACAAGACCAAGGATGGGAAGTAGTCCTAGTAAAACCAGAATGCATGACTTGTTTCTGGACGTATGAATTACGTGTCTTTATTGCCTTTGCTGAACGACTTGTGTGCTAGCTAGAATTATCTTCACAACCATCTTGTATCAAATTTATTGTGTGCTATATTTCATGCTATATGTAAAATAAGCGGTATTGTAAGTTTGTAAAATATTGTGTAAAAGTTTGAATGCGAAATATTATTATAATCAGTTTTTCATATAGAATTGTAGTAGTTGAATTGTATATTAGCTACTAAGTATGAACTTAACGGGTAGGTACTACCCGAATTTAAACTTATAAAACGCTAATATGAATAAAAAGCTTTTATAAATGAGTTCATATTATGCTACGAGATACTATTGACTACTCTTAATATTCTGCATGATTAACTTGTTTCATTTGACTATTTTGAAGAAAATGGCACCAACTACTCGACACACCTTGAATATGAGCGAAGAGGAATTTCGTGCCTTTCTTGCTTCAAACATAGCCGCAGTACAGGCTGCGCTACATACCAACAATAACCTTGGATCTAGCAGTACAGGAAATCGTGTAGGATGCACCTACAAAGAATTCACTGCCTGCAAACCTTTGGAATTTGATGGAACCGAAGGACCGATCGGATTGAAACGGTGGACCGAGAAGGTCGAATCGGTGTTTTCCATAAGTAAGTGTACTGAAGAGGACAAAGTGAAGTACGCTACGCATACCTTCACTTGTTCTGCGTTAACATGGTGGAATACCTATCTAGAGCAAGTGGGACAAGATGATGCTTACGCACTACCGTGGTCAGCATTCAAGCACTTGATGAACGAGAAGTACCGTCCCAGAACTGAGGTCAATAAGCTCAAGACAGAACTTAGAGGGTTACGAACCCAAGGATTTGATATTACCACGTACGAAAGACGATTCACAGAATTATGCCTATTGTGTCCGGGAGCGTTCGAAGATGAGGAAGAGAAGATCGACGCGTTTGTGAAAGGATTACCGGAAAGAATCCAAGAAGATATAAGTTCACATGAGCCCGCCTCCATACAACAGGCATGTAGAATGGCTCACAAACTAGTGAACCAGATTGAAGAAAGAATTAAAGAACAGACTGCTGAAGAGGCCAATGTGAAGCAAGTCAAAAGAAAGTGGGAGGAAAACGGTGATAAGAATCACCAATACAACAACAACAGCAATTACAACAATAATCGCAACTACAACAAACGGCCCAACAACAACAACAACAACAATAACAACAGCAACTACAACAATCATCCCAACAATAATAATAACCGCAACAACAACAACAATCAGAAGCAGCTATGCCAAAGGTGTGAAAAGTATCACTCGGGGTTCTGCACCAAATTTTGCAACAAGTGTAAAAGAAATGGTCATAGCGTGGCGAAGTGTGAGGTCTATGGACCAGGGGTTAACAGAACGAAAGGAACAAATGGTGTTGAAACGAGTAATGGCGGAGAAAGTAGTGTCGGAGCAAGTTATGCCAACGTAGTTTGTTATAAATGTGGAAAACCGGGCCACATTATTAGAAATTGCCCGAACCAGGAGAACACGAATGGACAAGGCCGTGGAAGAGTTTTCAATATTAATGTGGCAGAGGCACAGGAAGACCCAGAGCTTGTTACGAGTACGTTTCTTATTGACAATAAATCTGCTTATGTTTTATTTGATTCGGGTGCGGATAGAAGCTATATGAGTTGAGATTTTTGTGCTAAATTAAGTTGTCCATTGACGCCATTGGATAGTAAATTTTTACTCGAATTAGCAAACGATAAATTAATTTCAGCAGATTATATATGCCGGAATTGAGAAATTAAACTGGGTAGCGAAATATTTAAGATTAATTTGATACCAGTAGAGTTAGGGAGTTTTGATGTAATAGTTGGCATGGACTGGCTGAAGAAGGTCAAAGCAGAGATTGTATATTATAAAAATGCAATTCGCATTGTACGAGAAGAAGGAGAACCCTTAATGGTGTACGGAGAAAAGGGCAACACGAAGCTACATCTTATTAGTAATTTAAAGGCACAAAAACTAAAAAGAAAAGGTTGCTATGTTGTTCTAGCACATGTCGAGAAAGTACAAACTGAAGAAAAGAGCATCAATGATGTTTTTGTCGTAAAATAATTTCCCGATGTATTTCCGAAAGAATTACCGGGACTACCTCCACATCGATCTATTGAATTTCAAATAGATCTTGTACCAGGAGCTGTACCAATAGCTCGTGCTCCATATAGACTCACACCCAGCGAGATGAAAGAACTGCAAAGCCAACTGCAAGAACTATTAGAACGTGGTTTCATTCGACCAAGCACATCACCATGGGGAGCTCCTGTTTTGTTTGTCAAGAAGAAAGATGGTACATTTAGGTTGTGTATTGACTACAGAGAGTTGAACAAACTTACCATCAAAAACCATTATCCACTGCCGAGAATTAACGACTTATTTGATCAACTACAAGGCTCGTCGGTTTATTCGAAGATCAATTTACGTTCTGGATATCATCAAATGCGAGTAAAGGCGGATGATATTCCAAAAACTGCTTTTAGGACGCGTTATGGTCATTACGAGTTTATGGTTATGCCGTGTGGATTGACTAACGCACCAGCTGTGTTCATGGACCTTATGAACCGAGTGTGTGGGCCATATCTTGACAAGTTTGTCATTGTTTTCATCGATGACATACTTATTTACTCAAAGAATGATCAAGAGCACGAAGAACATTTGAGAAAAGTGCTAGAAGTATTGAGGAAAGAAAAACTGTACGCTAAGTTTTCAAAGTGTGCATTTTGGTTGGAAGAAGTTCAATTTCTCGGTCACATAGTGAACAAAGAAGGTATCCAGGTGGACCCGGCAAAGATCGAAATCGTTGAAAAGTGGGAAACCCTAAAAACTCTGAAGCATATACGTCAATTTTTAGGATTGGCTGGTTACTACAGAAGATTCATCCAAGATTTCTCCAAAATAGCAAAACCTTTGACTGCATTAACGCATAAAGGGAAGAAATTTGAATGGAAGGATGAACAAGAGAAGGCCTTTCAGTTATTGAAGAAAAAGCTAACTACGGCACCTATATTGTCATTGCCTGAAGGGAATGATGATTTTGTGATATATTGTGACACCTCAAAGCAAGGTCTCGATTGTGTATTAATGCAACGAACGAAGGTAATTGCTTATGCGTCTAGACAATTGAAGATTCACGAGCAAAATTATACGATGCATGATTTGGAATTAGGCGCGGTTGTTTTTGCATTAAAGACTTGGAGGCACTACTTATATGGGGTCAAAAGTATTATATATACCGACCACAAAAGTCTTCAACACATATTTAATCAGAAACAACTGAACATGAGGCAGCGTAGGTGGATTTAATTGTTGAATGATTACGACTTTGAGATTCGTTACCACCCGGGGAAGGCAAATGTGGTAGCCGACGCCTTGAGTAGAAAGGACAGAGAACTCATTCGAGTAAAATCTATGAATATAATGATTCACAATAACCTTACTACTCAAATAAAGGAGGCGCAACAAGGAGTTTTAAAAGAGGGAAATTTAAAGAATGAAATACCCAAAGAATCGGAAAAGCATCTTAATATTCGGGAAGATGGAACCCAGTATAGGGCTGAAAGGATTTGGGTACCAAAATTTGGAGATATGAGAGAAATGGTACTTAGAGAAGCTCATAAAACCAGATACTCATTACATCCTGGAACGGGGAAGATGTACAAGGATCTCAAGAAACATTTTTGGTGACCAGGTATGAAAGCCGATGTTGCTAAATACGTAGGGGAATGTTTGACGTGTTCTAAGGTCAAAGCGGAGCATCAGAAACCATCAGGTCTACTTCAACAACCCGAAATCCGGAATGGAAATGGGAAAACATTACCATGGATTTCATCACTAAATTGCCAAGGACTGCAAGTGGTTTTGATACTATTTGGGTAATAGTTGATCGTCTCACCAAATCAGCACACTTCCTGCCAATAAGAGAAGATGACAAGATGGAGAAGTTAGCACGACTGTATTTGAAGGAAGTCATCTCCAGACATGGAATACCAATCTCTATTATCTCTGATAGGGATGGCAGATTTATTTCAAGATTCTGGAAGACATTACAGCAAGCATTAGGAACTCGTCTAGACATGAGTACCACCTATCATCCACAAACTGATGGGCAGAGTGAAAGGACAATACAAACGCTTGAAGACATGCTATGAGCATGTGTTATTGATTTCGGAAACAGTTGGGATCGACATCTACCGTTAGCAGAATTTTCCTACAACAATAGCTACCATTCAAGCATTGAGATGGCTCCGTTTGAAGCACTTTATGGTAGAAAGTGCAGGTCTCTGATTTGTTGGAGTGAAGTGGGGGATCGACAGATTACGGGTCCGGAGATAATACAAGAAACTACTGAGAAGATCATCCAAATTCAACAACGGTTGAAAACCGCCCAAAGTCGACAAAAGAGCTACGCCGACATTAAAAGAAAAGATATAGAATTTGAAATTGGAGAGATGGTCATGCTTAAGGTTGCACCTTGGAAAGGTGTTGTTCAATTTGGTAAACGAGAGAAATTAAATCCAAGGTATATTGGACCATTCAAGATCATTGATCGTGTCGGACCAGTAGCTTACCGACTTGAGTTACCTCAACAACTCGCGGATGTACATAACACTTTCCACGTCTCGAATTTGAAGAAATGTTTTGCTAAAGAAGATCTCACTATTCCGTTGGACGAAATCCAAATCAATGAAAAACTTCAATTCATTGAAGAACCCGTTGAAATAATGGATCGTGAGGTTAAGAGACTTAAACAAAACAAGATACCGATTGTTAAGGTTCAATGGAATGCTTGTAGAGGACCCGAGTTCACCTGGGAATGAGAAGATCAGATGAAGAAGAAGTACCCGCACTTATTTCCAGAAGATGAGCCAACACCTCCAATCGCTTAAAATTTCGGGACGAAATTTATTTAACGGGTAGGTACTGTAGTGACCCGAACTTTTTCGAACCTTTCTATGATTATATGTTTAATGAAAACTATATTTACATGATTGAATGTTTCCAACATGTTAAGCAATCAAACTTGTTAAGACTTGGTTAATTGAAACGGAAATTTTGTAAACGTCTGATTACCCAGTTTGACCAATGATTCACGAACGCTATAAGTTGTATATGACATGATGATACATAAATGAATAAATATATATGTTTAACATGATATAATGATCATCAATTATCTCATCAAAAATAGTAACAATAAGTTATATACTTAAAAAGGAGACTATTGACGTATGAAACTCGAAACGATACATATAACGATTATCGTTATAACCACGTCTTACTATATATATATGAAGCATATTAATACATTGTTATATTATATATAATATGATAATATGATAATTAAATATATATAATATAACAATGAACTACATAAGTAAAAACAAGACTACTAACTTAAGGATTTCGAAACGAGTCATATATGTAACGATTATCGTTGTAACGACATTTAAATGTATATATCATATTAAGATATATTAATATATCATAATATCATAATAATATAATAATTTAAAATCTCATTTGATATTATAAACTTTGGGTTAACAACATTTAACAAGATCGTTAACCTAAAGGTCTCAAAACAACACTTACATGTAACGACTAACGATGACTTAACGACTCAGTTAAAATGTATATACATGTAGTGTTTTAATATGTATTCATACACTTTTGAAAGAATTCAAGACACTTATCAAAATAATTCTACTTAACATAAATGCTTACAATTACATCCTCGTTCAGTTTCATCAACAATTCTACTCGTATGCACCCGTATTCGTACTCGTACAATACACAGCTTTTAGATGTATGTACTATTGGTATATACACTCCAATGATGAGCTCTTAGCAGCCCATGTGAGTCACCTAACACATGTGGGAACCATTGATGTTCTGCGAGGTGTATATAAAATAGCTTATATTTTACAAGGAAATACTATTAAATACGATACAATTTTACTCAAGATATTTATTTATTTATTGAATGGATATACTTAAACCTTGCTACAACACTTATAGGCAGTGTACCTAATCGTACAGTAGTGTAGTTTTTAGTAAGTCCGGTTCGTTCCACAGGGAAAATCTTTTAATCAAAGCTTAACGCTATATTAGTTTTATTTTATAAAAATACAAATATATATATAAGTAATATTATTATTATAAAGGGGGGTTTTTACCGTTTAATGACCGGTTTGTCGATTTTAAAACTTTAGTCGCAGTTAAAACAAAATGTAAAATATTAAATAAATAAAAGACTTAATTTAAAGCGTAAAGTAAATAACGATAATGAAATTGCGATAAATAAAAGTGCGATAAAATAAACTTGCGATAATTAAAAAGTACGATAATTAAAAGTGCAATTAAATACAATAACAATAAATAAAAGTGCTATAATTAGAAGTGCAATTAAATATAAAATAAAGGAAATTAAATATGAAATAAAAGAATTATGCTTATTTAAACTTTCCGTAATCATGATGTTTGGCGTGTTGATTTTAGTTTTATTCCCATGGGTTAATTGTCCTTTGTCCTGGATTATTTAATATGTCCGTCTAGTTTTTGTCCATAACAGTCCATCAGTCATAAATATAAAGTGCGAGTATCCTCGTCAAATTATCCTTATACCCGAAGTTAAATATTCCAACTAATTGGGGACTTAAACTGTAACAAGATTTTAATATTTTGTTTAATAATTACACCAGGATGTCGACTGAATGTAACCCAAGGTTTTAATAATTTGTTATCAATTATGCCAAGTGTCCTTGTACATAATTTCACCCCTGTTTTAATAATTCTAGTGGCTATTAATCCATTCCCGTGTCCGGTTAAATGAACGATTATTCGTACATATAATTACCCCGCTCATCGTGTCGATCGAGTGTATATGGTTATTTATAGGGACGTCCAATTGTAAATCTTTATATTAACATTAACAAATTATCATTTAGTTAAACAAATATAAAGCCCATTAATAGCCCATAGTCTAATTTTCACAAGTGTCGTTCTTTTGTCCAAACCTCAATTATGGTACAAAGCCCAATTACCCAATTTTAATATTTTTAGCCCAACATCATGATTACTTCGGATTAAATAAGCATAATAATAACTTAGCTACGAGACATCAAATTAAAAAGGTTGAACATAACTTACAATGATTAAAAATAGCGTAGCGTTACACGGACAGAATTTCGACTTACACCCTTACAACATTCGCTAACATACCCTTATTATTAGAATTAAAATTAAAATTAAAATTAAAATTAAAATATAAATATAAATATATACTACGTATATAGATAGAGAGATTGATATTATGGATTGAAAAATGGTGCACCAAAGCTCGATTTTTATAGGCCTGTGATCTGGAAAAGGGGCTCATGCGATCGCATGGATTTATGCCTTCCAGGCCATGCGATCGCATGGCCAGCTGGGGAGAGCCACTTTTGGTTGTTTTCTTCTGCCGACGTTTATTTAAATATAATATAATATATATATTAATTTTAAGAATTAATTATATATTATATTATATTCATATGCATAGTTGACTTGTAATTTTTAGTCCGTTGCGTCGAGCGTTGAGAGTTGACTCTGGTCCCAGTTCCGTATTTTCGAACGTCCTTGCGTACAATTTAATATCTTGTACTTTTCGTTTTGAATCTTGTACTCTTGTAATTTTGAGACGTTTCTTATCAATAATTGGAACCTCATTGATTGTATTTTGTACTTTTGAGCTTTTTGGTCGTTTGTGTCTTCAATTCGTCGAATCTGTCTTTTGTCTTCACCTTTTATTATTTAAACGAATATCACTTGTAAATAGGACAATTGCAACTAAAAGCTTGTCTTTCTTGAGGAATAATGTTATGAAATATATGTTCGTTTTTAGCATTATCAAATATTCCCACACTTGAGTGTTGCTTGTCCTCAAGCAATATAGTCTTGAAATACTAGAATCACTTCTTTATTCTTCACACTTTATACATCAGTGATTTCTTTACGGTGGTATAAACAATGGTAGTAACGATGTGGTTTACAGTCCCACATGACTATAAAATTTAGATCCATTAAGGAAATTGGATCTTTATGAAAACATTTGATCTTTTGAAAATTAAATCTAGTTTTTACCCTAGATAAGTTTTCCGGAATAACCCTTCACCGGTGTTTGCAAAATATTTTTGTGGGCTTGGTGGGTTTCAGATTTGAAAATTTTAGCTCAAAACTTGTGGTTTTGTGTCACCCACTTGCTAACCTTGTATTAGGAAAGCAACACATCCAGTATACTTGCTCCGTATATTACCTTTCGATAAACTACCATCCGGTTATAAAGGAAAGCGTTGAACAAGCAACTGTTAAGGCAATGTCCCCTGACATGCTTTTAATTATGGTCTATAACGTGTTGGATGCAATTACTATCCTTTGTAGGAGAAATAGTAAAGCTCACCCTTATGATTTTTCGGTCTGGCACAAGGTCCTGTCTTCGACCATGCTATGCAACCACCGTTCTTACGGTTGACACCCGATTTGGTTCAGATGACCTAATGAATTCCAGGTGAATTCCTAGGATTTTACGTTCAATGGTAATGAACGCATAGAAAATGGGTTTTCAGAAAACAAATCGGTTTATAATTTGATCAAAATATTTTCTCGTTCAAGCTCGAGTTTAGATATCATTGAATTCCATGAGTTTGAATTCTCAATCTTTAAGGTCCATCTCTAGGATTGAGTAATATCAGGCTTAAAAGCTGATTTTTGATCTTTTAAGGAGATTATCCTTTCTGGGGATCTGATTTATTAGTCTTATCAAGCTAATTTGCACGGTGCCCCCATTGTACGAGATAAATCCTTCTCATGGTTAGGATAAATCTGACCACTTGGCGACCCTGTTTTATGCTGAGGTCCGTGGATTTCCTGCTGATTTTAGAGATGACTTTTCTAGATTTTTCATCAACCTACAGCTGGTCTGGACGACAACTTCATGACCTAAATCAAGAAGCGCGTGTCTTTTTCGAAAGACTTTACTTCCTTTTAACGATGGAATTGATTCATCGTGTAGATCCATCTCTTCTTTTCTTTCATCGGGTAAAACAGTTAATTATAGTCCAAAACAAAAGTATTTTCAATTATTTGTACAAAAATATGTGATATGTATTTTGAATAACTCGGTGAAAATTTCCCACACTTGACTTTTATTTTCCTTTTTATTGTCCTCTATTCCATTTTAAATGAATTTTAACATTTTGGTTTGTTTCTCAATTTATGTCCTTTCCGAGGTAACAATAATTTCGGTGTTAACACCTAGTTTTATCGTTCATAAATATGTATAAACATGATTTTGAGTTCATTTAATTGAAAATTTTGAAAAATTTTACTAGAATTGGGTAGTCAGTATATAAGACAAGGGCTGTTCTTTATTATTAGAGAGCACTAGATTCTAATACAACTACTACTTTACTAGTATTTCTAATGGTAACCAAGTGTTTAAAGTAAAAAAATTTAAAAAATCCGAAAGAATTTAACCCCTTCCCACACTTAAGATCTTGCAATGCCCTCATTTGCAAGAAATCAGTAACAATTTAAATTATTGAGGGTGATTAGCGTAGAAATGATTAAATTTTACCAAAGTTTCCAAACATATTGGCGTTTGTTTGCTGAATGATAAATGGTACATATCATTTGTCCATTCCGTCTGTTGTTACATCACATTTATCTTGTCGTCAAAATTAGTAGCTTTTGCTGAACTTAATGCCAGTCTTTGAAAATGCGCTGTTTTACCCTGTTTTGTACAATTTACCATATACATACATACATACAAATATAAACATGCATGGCAATTTAAAATGGGACTTAATATCCCACTTTCAAATCCTAAATGTGAAATATTAGTACACAATAATAATAAAAATGATAAAGATTACATAAGTATATTCAATAACATAAGTTTAAACATGAATAAGTAAAAAGATAAAAAGATAAAAATCATATAAATAACCAAATGGAACTAAATCAGTCTGGATATGGGTTCCATTGTTGGTTATAGGTGTTCTAATAGGCTTGATTATAGTCATACCGGTTAAAGGGTGGTCGGATATCGGGGCTGTGTGGCGGAAAATGAGCAGGTCGAGTAGGTACGTAATTATTTGGTACCTGATATGATAGTTGGCTCATGATTTGGTGCTGATGAACTAACCAGCTATCATGTTGGCGTCGCCTATAATCCTCGTATACTCGATCAGAGTTCCACTGCTCATACATACTATGTCTGGCCGCGTTCGTCATTGCTTCCTCATCTATACGAACGTGGACGTCAAGAATAGCATCTCGAAAGACATCCCTAATGTCTTCCGCCTCCTCCATTTCCTCGTCTGAGCCTCTCTCTACCTGAGGATGAGATCCCTCATAGGGTACTGCCTGGTTACGTCTACTTTTCAATACCTTAGCACCCACATAAACTTTCAATCCTAAGGGCTCAACCTGTTCTCTACAAAGCTGTAATGGACCCCCTTGGTTCCTATCAACACCAAAATACTTTCCAATGAGAGTAACAAAAATACCTCCTCCTATTATACTCTCGTCCTGCATTCCCTCTACCATTTTAGATAAATAAAAAGCAACACAGTAAGGGATATTGACAAAGCTTCTAGGATCCCGAATACACTTTAGGTAGAATAAATCATGTAAGGTAATTTTTTCTTTATTATGACCTATCTGTGTAATCGAGTTAGCCAAAAATCTATGAATAATACGAAGCTCGGCTATGTCAATATGTGTATAGGAGTGTCCTCCTGCTCGTGTAAAAACATCAAAATGTGACATACGCCTCCAAATGGCGTCAGCGTCAAAGTTACTATCTACCCTTTCACCATAATGAATCAAATTTGTACAATCGGGTAATAGCAACTCACCTGGAGTATATATCTGTAAGGCCCTGGCCATGTCCAGCATGGACATTCTGTACATCCTACCACCAAGGATAAACCTAAGAAATCTTCTATCATCTATTCTAACTATATTTGTATCAAGTGATACAGTACTCATCAACTCAACACACCATTCCTTATATACAGGTCTACGAATGGTGAAAAGACGTTCCCAATCTGTAAAAGAAGAACTGCCATACCTTTGAACTAAAAGCTGTCTAACACGGTCAGCTAGATGGACCGTTTCCAAAGGGGCCCAATCGATTACCCTTGGCACCTCTACATTTTTTGTTACCAATTTGAATTTGTTCCTTTGATATGTCTCGTAATCTCTCCATCTCCTATCAAATCTCAGATTAGGATGCAGAGTGTGCTCATGAATCGTTGGGAATTCTACTGGCGGCCTCATTGGGAATACTATGAATTCATCAATAAACTGTACCGGATCATAATAAGGTACGTGCTGATCAGGCTGTTGTTGTTGTTCCTGTTGTGGTTCTTGTTCGTGTTGCATTTCTGGTTCTGGTTCTGGTGCTGGTCGTCTAGATGATGATGCTCCTAAACCTCCAGTATCGGCTTTCTGCAAAACACATTAAACACAAAATTTGTGCATCCAAATATGCATTAGTGTTAGCAAAATAACAATTTAAAACAATCACTATAACATGTTAAATCAAAATTAAACTTATACACATTTTCACAATTTTTCACAATTCTACACTTTTCAAATAAGCAAATATGAGAATGTATACAAAGTTCATAAGCTTTTAACTCAAATAACATGTCAAAATATTCATTACTAATAATTAAATAAGTCTCAAATGGCAAATATATCAAATTAATCAAGTTCATGAATTTTGGACTTAAAAAGTCCACTTTAATCTCCAAAAATCATGTTTAGGATCAATGTTTGGATCATTTAACTATCTAAACATGTTACACTACTCAATTTAGCAATAATTCATGACAAAAATTGGCCATAACCTGTTTATATCAAAAAGCCCCAAATTGCTCAAGAACACAAACCCTAGATTTCTAAAAATTTTGAAGTTTTTGGCTTCAAATCATGTTAAATAGCATCAATCTAGGTTATACATGCATATAATACTAACAATTTAACAATAATTACACTAGAAATTAACAAAATTGCATTAGGAAAAAAATTGGTAATTATCACAAAAACTAGGTATTTATAGAGTTTAGGGGTGTAATTTTTACCATTTTGCTGAAGAATGAGAATCTAGGCATGATTAGAGCAAGAAAAATGACGAATTACGGTGGAAAATTGCGAATTTTAGAGGTGATTTTGGGGTTGGTTCGTGTTTGTGTGTGTGTTTTTTGTGCAGAACAGCGAGCTGTTCTTTTGATCAAACTGGCCTGGAATCCAGCCTCATGCGATCGCATGAGGTTGAAGAGTAAACCCCATGCGATCGCATGGGGTTCCGGGTACAGTACTTTAAGGGTTTTTTTTTTTTTTTTTTTTTTTTTTTTTTTTTTTTTTTTTTTTATAAAACCTTATTCTTAATAAAACATAAAATTAATAAAACTTTAAAAATTTGTTTCTTTTTAGGATGAGGGCGTTTCGGATCGATGTCCGAGTCTGTCCCTCGACAAAATTTGTCAAATCAAAGCGCGGTTTTAAAAGTAAAGATTTTTGGATTTTTTAATATTTTTGGCATACTTTAATTCAATAAGATTAAAAATAATGATAATAAAAAATCTCGTCCCTCCCTCGGGTAAAGCAATTTCGGTTCAACGACCTAGTCTTCAACTCACGACGAATTTTAAAAATCATATTTTTAACTTAGCGAAATAAAGTAAATTTTTGTTTTTAAATTCACACAACTTAAATTTAAAATATGCATAAAATTAAAAATTCACATTTTTTAAAAATTAAAAATTCACACCAAACTTATATTATATTTTTGTTTTTATACATACAAACTTAAAAATATCAATTGTTCAAATATTTACAATTTTAAATATATTAATTTAAAAAGTTACCATATTAATTTAAGATTTATATATTAATTTTAAAAACATGGTAAAAATAAAATTAAAAATCTTTTTGGTCTTTTATCCCACTTTAATCAATCAAATATTATCAAAAATATGCGCCCCTCTTTTCGGTAAAGTAATTTTGGTTCCATGACCTAATTTAACTCATGATGAATTTTTGAAATATTTTGGGTTGATTGATTAAAGATATTTATACCTTAAGAATAAACGTTAAATTTCGCAGTAATGTAATAAATTTTTGTATGATATCAATAATTTCGGTCACCAAACCTAATTTTATTCAATACCAATTTAATACTTTATAGCGAACAAATTAGCGTTTATTATCAAAAGGTTAAAAATAAAAATAAAAAAATTAAAACTGTACAGACTTACCTGTGAGATAGTATTCTTAGTTATATGATCTATCACATTCATAAGATAATCGGTTTAATTGGTTTTCCATAGCTACATAGGCGTAACCTCGAGCATTCAGTGTTTTTTCTTCTAAATATATGAACGGTCCGTCTCTGCATAAAGTAACAAATTCGGTATTTGAATAGGTTTGATTATTTGAACATTTACCTCCATGTGACCATTTTTCGCATTTGTGACATCTTTCAAGGTGTTGTGCTCTTCTTTTCGCTGCGGATTTTGATTTTCCTTTACCAAATTGTAACTTATTATCTTCGCATCTGGATTCTTTTCTTACTCCGTCCAATCTTTCTCTGATTACTGATACTATTTCACTCAGAAGTGTGTCATTATTATGTTTAGTGATCAAAGCGTGTAGCATTAGACCATGGTTTAGTTCACAGGCAGTCTTCATTTCCTAAAAAAAAATAAAAATTCAGAATGGGGGGAGAAGACTAGTTCTTTAGGGTCTGCTAGGGAAAGACCATTCGGGTTCCATTTTCGAGAACTACACGAAAACAGACAATCTAACTCTAACAAAAATACATAAAATCCTTAAAAGACTTGATTCTCCTCACACTTAGTTAGCTGTGGTATCGAAATTGTGATTAACTTCGTTGTCGACTTCCTTCGGACTATCTATGTAATTTTTAACTCTGTGACCATTAACTTTAAATTCAATTCCATTTGAATTTATTAATTCTATCGTTCCGTATGGGAAAACTCTTTTGACTATGAATGGTCCGGACCATCTTGATTTCAATTTTCCAGGAAATAGCTTGAATCGTGAATTGAAAAGAAGAACTCTGTCTCCTTCTTTAAATTCTTTTGAACTTCTGATTCTTTTATCATGCCATTTCTTCGTTCTTTCTTTATAGATTAACGAATTTTCGTATGCTTCATGTCTTAATTCTTCTAATTCATTTAGCTGACTTAATCGTAGACTTCCAACTTCATGTAAATAAAGATTACATGTCTTCAAAGCCCAAAATGCGTTGTGTTCAATTTCTACTGGAAGATGACATGCTTTTCCGTAGACGAGTTTAAAAGGTGTGGTTCTAATTGGAGTTTTGTAGGCTGTTCTAAAAGCCCAGAGTGCATCCTCTAATTTAATGGACCATTTCTTCGGATTTGATCCTACGGTTTTCTCTAGAATACGTTTTAAAGCTCGGTTGGTATTTTCAACTTGTCCACTTGTTTGTGGATGATATGCGGTGGAGATTTTATGAGTTACTCCATATCTTTTGAGAACTTTCTCAAGTTGATTATTACAGAAATGAGTACCCCGATCACTTATTAAAGCTTTCGGTGTTCCAAACCTTGCAAAAAGATGTTTTAAAAAGTTGACTACAACTCGTGCATCGTTAGTTGGGAGAGCTTGTGCTTCCGCCCATTTAGATACATAATCAATGGCTACGAGAGTATAGAGATTATTATGAGATTTTGGAAATGGACCCATAAAGTCAATACCCCAAATGTCAAATACTTCACATACTTGGATGGCATTTTGTGGCATTTCATCACGTTGACTTATTTTTCCAGCCCTTTGACAAGCATCACAGGATTTGCAAAGAAGGTGCGCGTCTTTGTAAATTGTAGGCCAATAGAATCCAGCATCATAAACTTTTCTTGCTGTTAGTTGAGGCCCATAGTGCCCTCCTGTTGGTCCTGTGTGACAATGGTTTAAAATTTTACTAGCTTTATCTCCGAATACACATCGGCGTATTATTCCATCGGGACAACTTTTAAACAGATGTGGATCTTCCCAAAACTAGAGTTTTATATCACTGAAGAATTTCTTTCGTTTTTGGTACTATAATCCTTTTTCAAGGAATCCATATACTAAGTAGTTTGCATAGTCTGCAAACCATGGTATTTCATTATAATCTATCTTCAATAGATATTCATCAGGAAAGCTGTCTTGTATGGCCGATTCATTTAGAACTTCTAATTCAGGATTTTCAAGACGAGAAAGATGATCAGCGGCGAGATTTTCTGCTTCCCTTTTATCTCGGATTTCAATATCGAATTCTTGTAAGAGTAAGATCCAACGGATTAATCTTGGTTTGGCATCTTGTTTCGAAAATAGGTATCTAAGAGCAGAATGGTCGGTATAGACCACCGTTTTTGCTAGAACGAGTTATGAACGAAATTTGTCAAAAGCAAAGACAATAGCAAGGAGTTCTTTTTCAGTAGTTGTATAATTTGTTTGTGCTCCTTGTAACGTCTTACTAGCATAATATATAGGTTGAAATCGTTTTTCAATCCTTTGTCCTAAAACGGCTCCCATTGCAAAATCACTTGCATCGCACATTAGTTCAAACGGTAGATTCCAATTTGGTGTTATCATGATCGACGCATTAGTGAGTTCCTATTTAAGAATATTAAAAGATTTGATACATTCATCTGAAAAGATGAATGGAGCATCCTTTTCTAGGAGTTTATTCATAGGAGTGGCAATTTTAGAAAAATCTTTTATGAAACGTCGGTAAAAACCGGCATGCCCTAGAAAATTCCTAACTCCTCTAACATTGGTGGGATGTGAAAGTTTAGCAATTACATCTACTTTAGCTCTATCCACTTCAATTCCTTCTTTTGAAATTTTATGTCCAAGAACGATGCCTTCTTTAATCATGAAATGGCATTTCTCCCAATTAAGTACTAGATTTGATTGTTCGCATCTAATAAGCATTCGTTCCAGATTAACTAGACATGATTCAAATGTATCACCGAAGACTGAAAAGTCATCCATGAAAACTTCCATGCATTCTTCTATCATGTCGTGAAAAATCGCCATCATGCACCTTTGAAAGGTTGCAGGGGCGTTGCAAAGTCCAAATGGCATGCGTTTGTAAGCAAAAGTACCATAAGGGCATGTGAATGTGGTTTTCTCTTAATTTTCGGGTGCTATTGGAATTTGAAAGTATCCGGAAAATCCATCAAGAAAACAATAATAACTATTTCTGGCTAATCTTTCCAACATTTGATCAATGAAAGGTAAGGGAAAGTGATCTTTTCTGGTGGCGTCATTTAATTTTCTATAATCAATACATACACGCCATCCTGTTACAGTCCTTGTAGGAATAAGCTCATTTTTTTCATTTGTAATGACAGTCATGCCACCCTTCTTAGGCACGCATTGAACTGGGCTTACTCATGGACTATCAGAGATTGGATAAATTAAACCTGCATCTAGTAGTTTAATAATTTCTTTTTTAACTACATCTTGCATATTCGGATTTAGTCTTCGTTGGCGTTGCACATACGTTTTATGACCTTCTTCCATAAGTTTTTATGTGTGCAATACGAAGGACTTATTCCTTTAATATCATGAATCTTCCATGCAATGGCTGGTTTATGAGCTTTCAACACAGAAATGAGTTGTGATTTCTCATTTTCAGTAAGAGAAGACGATATTATTACAGGTAATTCAGATTCACCATGTAAATAAGCGTATTCTAAATGGTTTGGAAGTGGCTTTAACTCTAATTTCGGAGGTTCTTCTATCGATGATTTATATAGATATCTGTCTTCTTCTTTTAGTATTTGAATTTCTTCTGTTGTTGGTTCATATCCATTAGCTATAAGTGTAGCTAACATTTCAGCTTCATCAATTTGTTCAGTTCCTTCTCCTAAAGAACATTCTCCTGTTCCTTCTAATTCTGGAAATTCTTCAAACAATTCTGCATGTGAATCTATAGTTTGAATATAATAATATGTATCATCTGCAGATTGCGGTTGTTGCATTGCTCTATCAACTGAAAAGGTAACACTCTCGTCCTCTATACTTAGGGTCAATTTCTTACCGAACACGTCTATCATTGCTTTAGCCGTGTTTAAGAATGGTCTTCCTAATATGAGAGGAACTTGAGAATCTTCTTCCATGTCCAGAACAACAAAATCTACTGGAAATACTAAAGTACCAACTTTAACTAGCATATTCTCCATTATACCTCTAGGATATTTTATTGATCGATCGGCTAGTTGTATGCTTAATCTTGTTGGTTTCAATTCTCCAAGGTCTAGTTTAGTGTATAGTGAAAACGGCATTAAATTTATACTAGCACCTAAGTCTGCCAATGCTTCTATTGAACTAAGACTACACAAAAAACATGGAATTGTGAAACTTCCTGGATCAGATAGTTTTTCTGGTATCTTATTCAACAGCACTGCTGAACAATTAGCATTCATAGTAACAGCCGAGAGTTCTTCCATTTTCTTTCTATTTGAGATTAGATCTTTCAGAAATTTAGCATATCTAGGCATTCCTGAAATTACATCAATGAAAGGAAGATTGACATTTATTTGTTTAAACATATCCAAGAATTTGGATTACTCGGCTTCAAGTTTCTCTTTTTTCATTTTACTTGGGTAAGGAAGTGGTGGTTGGTATGGTTTAACATAAGGTTTATCCTTAGCTGTGTTATCTTCATTAACCTTTTCAACTACCGGTTCTTTTTCCTTATCTTGTTCAGGTTGTGGTTCTTGTGGTGTAGGAATAGCTTCATCAGAAGTTACAGGTATTTCAGGTGGTTTAAGTGTTGTACCACTTTTTGTGGTAATGGTTTTAGCTATTTCATTCCGGGGGTTTGCATTTGTATCACTAGGTAAACTTCCCGGTTTTCTTTCACCTATTAACCTTGCTAGGTTACTTACTTCTTGTTCCAAGTTTTGAATAGAAGCTTGTTGATTTCTAAATGCTTGAGCATTTTGTTCATTAGTTTGTTTTTGAGATGTGAAAAACTGCGTTTGAGTTTCAACTAGCTTTGTCATCATATCTTCTAAATTCGGCTTTTTATCATCGGTTTGTGGTGGTTTGTTTTGAAAATTAGGTCTTTGCTGATTGTAAGTATTGTTGGATACTTGTTGATTGCTAGGACCTTGTTGGTTGTTGTATGGAATATTTCGGTTATAATTATGATTTTGATCGTAAATCGGTCTTGGCGGTTGATAATTATTCTGATAATTATTTCCAGGCCTTTGGTTTATGTATGAAATATTCTCTCTTTGTTCCATTGTTAATTCAATACTAAGACAATCTTTTGTCAAATGTGGTCCTCCACACTGCTCACAACTAATTTGTATTGAGTGGATATCTTTAGTCATCTTTTCCATTCGTCTCTCGACAGCATCTATCTTTGCGGAAATGGAATCTAAGTCATGGCTAGAATCAGCTCTAGCTGCTTTAGATGATCTAATGATATCTTTTTCTTGGTGCCACTCATGTGAGTGGGAAGCAGTGTTATCAATAATTTTGTAAGCATCAGTTTCGGTTTTCTTCATAATGGAACCACCAGCTGCAATATCTATGTCTTTCCTTGTAGTGATGTCGCATCCTTGGTAGAATATTTGTACTATTTGATAGGTATCTAAACCATGTTGCGGACATCCTCTTAATAACTTTCCAAATCTTGTCCACGCCTCATATAGAGTTTCATTTGGCTTCTATGTGAACGTAACAATTTCTCCTTGAAGTCTTACGGCTTTAGATGCCGGAAAGAATTGTTTAAGAAAATTTTCAACTAAAACGTCCCATGTATCGATCGCCCCTTCAGGTAACGATTCCAACCAATCTTTGGCTTCTCTCTTTAAAGTCCAGGGAAATAACATGAGATATATCTGTTCATCCTCAACTTCTCTTATTTTAAATAGTGTGCAGATCCTATTAAAGGTACGAAGATGTTCATTTGGATCTTCCTTCGACGCACCACTAAATTGGCATTGATTAGTCACCATATGTAGAATTTGTCCTTTGATTTCATAATCTGGCGCATTAATGTCTGGATGAGTAATTGCGTGACCTTGGCCAGTGCGTTTAGCTCTCATTCGGTCTTCCATACTTAAAGGTTCCAGATTTTCCATGATTGAATTTGTTGAATCCGAATCACTAGAGGATTCTGATTTAATGGTTCATTCCTCAACAATCTCTATTTGAATGATTGGTGGTTCCGGAGGAAAATTTAATGGTTCAGGATCTATGAATTGTCCCTGAATATTACCCGGATTCTCAATTGTGAGGTCGTGCTCAAAAAATGGATTATCGAAAATTTGAATTGGAGTACTTGGTCGACTGGATGAAGATTCTAAAGGAAAATCAACGGCGGTAATATTCGCTAGATGTCTTGATCTAGTTACAGGTCGTGAACGTACAAAAGGTGGTGAACGTCTTGCTCGGTGCATTCACTGAATATCCTATTAGTTTTTAAAAGGAAAGAAAAATTATATAAGTTATCCAATTAATAGACTTTTCTGATTTTGCCCACGTTTTGAATAGCCAAAAGATGCAGCAGAGGGGCAGGATTCGTTTGGTCTCAATATAATTGAGGACTGTTTGGCTCCAATAACCCGGTCCACGTACAAATCCAACTATTACTACGAACCAGAAAATTTTGATGTCTATCAATTTAACCACTTAAAATAAATTTTCGTAATTTTAAGAAGTATAGATAAGAAGTATAAAAAATTCTAAGTCCTAAAAACTAGAATGACGAGAAATAAGAAAGAAAAAGAGCGCGTCGAAAAAGAAAAGTTCGAAAAATAAAAGGCGTCGAAAAAAAATGACTATAAAATTAAAAAAAAAAAAAACTCGACTAACCCAACCTTATTACTATCACTAACTTAAAATTATAATCGCAAATTGAGATTACTAATTGGAATGATAATTGATACATAGGTAAAAGGTGTCTAAAAATATTAAAGCTTACAGAAAAAACTATATCCCAAATAGCAATATCTCAAAAAGGTATTAAAACTTAAAAAAAAAAAAAAAAAACCTCGCAGAATTCTAAAGCACTTAAATCTTAGTCTAAAGAAAAAGCACTTAAGGGATTTTACGGCAAAGCCTAAAAATCTAGAAATAAAAATAACTATGGCAAAAACTATGAATTAAAAATAAATACGAGCAAAAATTACAAAAGTTACGCTAAAACAATTAAAAAGGGATAAAATATAAAAATATACTAAAAGTTGTAAAAAGTACAATTTTTATAAAAATATTATTTTTATATTATTTATTTTATAAAACTATTAATTTTATATTTTATAAAACTAATTAAACTTAAAAATACAAATTAAATAAATAACTAAATTCAATATTTAACTAATCTAACCTAATTAGGGTTTAAATATAATAATAATAATTATAAACTGTAATTAATGCAGTACTCAGTCAACTGTGGCGTGTCAGACGGGCTCATGCGATCGCATGGGCTAGGGTTTCGGGCCACAGTGTGGGCTGCTACAGTACCGGACTCGAGTGTTTTTATTTTTTTATTTTTTTTTGTTGCTGTGTTGAATTTTCTGTTTTATATATTTATGTAATATATTTATATAAATTAAATAAAACTTATATTTTTATAAAATAAAGATAAATTAACTTTTATAGAACTTAAATATTTAACAAACTCTTAAAAATATTTATATCTTTGTTTTCTTTTTATATTTTCGAATATATTAAAACGTATTTTTACAAAAGGGTAATTTTTTTTTATATTAGCGTTGCGCTTCCGGCTTTTAAGCTAGATGGTTCTCGGCAGCGGCGCCAAAAATACTTGATGTTCTGCGAGGTGTATATAAAATAGCTTATATTTTACAAGGAAATACTATTAAATACGATACAATTTTACTCAAGATATTTATTTATTTATTGAATGGATATACTTAAACCTTGCTACAACACTTATAGGCAGTGTACCTAATCGTACAGTAGTGTAGTTTTTAGTAAGTCTGGTTCGTTAAACAGGAAAAATCTTTTAATCAAAGCTTAACGCTATATTAGTTTTATTTTATAAAAATACAAATATATATAAGTAATATTATTATTATAAAGGGGGGTTTTTACCGTTTAATGACCGGTTTGTCGATTTTAAAACTTTAGTCGCAGTTAAAACAAAATGTAAAATATTAAATAAATAAAAGACTTAATTTAAAGCGTAAAGTAAATAACGATAATGAAATTGCGATAAATAAAAGTACGATAAAATAAACTTGCGATAATTAAAAAGTACGATAATTAAAAGTGCAATTAAATACAATAACAATAAATAAAAGTGCTATAATTAGAAGTGCAATTAAATATAAAATAAAGGAAATTAAATATTAAATAAAAGAATTATGCTTATTTAAACTTTCCGTAATCATGATGTTTGACGTGTTGATTTTAGTTTTATGCCCATGGGTTAATTGTCCTTTGTCCTGGATTATTTAATATGTCTGTCTGGTTTTTGTCCATAACAGTCCATCAGTCATAAATATAAAGTGCGAGTATCCTCGTCAAATTATCCTTATACCCGAAGTTAAATATTCCAACTAATTGGGGACTTAAACTGTAACAAGATTTTAATACTTTGTTTAATAATTACACCCGGATGTCGACTGAATGTAACCCAAGGTTTTAATACTTTGTTATCAATTATGCCAAGTGTCCTTGTACATAATTTCACCCCTGTTTTAATAATTCTAGTGTCTATTAATCCATTCCCGTGTCCGGTTAAATGAACGATTATTCGTACATATAAATACCCCGCCCATCGTGTCCGATCGAGTGTATATGGTTATTTATAGGGACGTCCAATTGTAAATCTTTATATTAACATTAACAAATTATCATTTAGTTAAACAAATATAAAGCCTATTAATAGCCCATAGTCTAATTTTCACAAGTGTCGTTCTTTTGTCCAAACTCCAATTATGGTACAAAGCCCAATTACCCAATTTTAATATTTTTAGCCCAACATCATGATTACTTCGGATTAAATAAGCATAATAATAACTTAGCTACGAGACATTAAATTAAAAAGGTTGAACATAACTTACAATGATTAAAAATAGCGTAGCGTTACACGGACAGAATTTCGACTTACACCCTTACAACATTCGCTAACATACCCTTATTATTAGAATTAAAATTAAAATTAAAATTAAAATATAAATATAAATATATACTACGTATATAGATAGAGAGATTGATATTATGGATTGAAAAATGGTGCACCAAAGCTCGATTTTTATAGGCCTGTGATCTGGAAAAGGGGCTCATGCGATCGCATGGATTTATGCCTTCCAGGCCATGCGATCGCATGGCCAGCTGGGGAGAGCCACTTTTGGTTGTTTTCTTCTGCCGACGTTTATTTAAATATAATATATATATATATATATATATATATATATATATATATATATATATATATATATATATATTAATTTTAAGACTTAATTATATGTTATATTATATTCATATGCATATGCATAGTTGACTTGTAATTTTTAGTCCGTTGCGTCGAGCGTTGAGAGTTGACTCTGGTCCCGGTTCCGGATTTTCGAACGTCCTTGCGTACAATTTAATATCTTGTACTTTTCGTTTTGAATCTTGTACTCTTGTAATTTTGAGACGTTTCTTATCAATAATAGGAACCTCATTGATTATATTTTGTACTTTTGAGCTTTTTGGTCGTTTGCGTCTTCAATTCGTCGAATCTGTCTTTTGTCTTCACCTTTTATTATTTAAACGAATATCACTTGTAAATAGGACAATTGCAACTAAAAGCTTGTCTTTCTTGAGGAATAATGCTATGAAATATATGTTCGTTTTTAGCATTATCAACCATCATTTGGCAACTAGCATGAAATATCTCATAAAATTACAAAAATATGAGTAATCATTCATGACTTATTTACATGAAAATAAAATTACATATCCTTTATATCTAATCCATACACCAACGACCAAAAACACCTACAAACACTTTCATTCTTCAATTTTCTTCATCTAATTGATCTCTCTCAAGTTCTAACTTCAAGTTCTAAGTGTTCTTCATAAATTCTACAAGTTCTAGTTACATAAAATCAAGAATACTTTCAAGTTTGCTAGCTCACTTCCAATCTTGTAAGGTGATCATTCAACCTCAAAAAATCTTTGTTTCTTACAGTAGGTTATCATTCTAATACAAGGTAATAATCATATTTAAACTTTGGTTCAATTTCTATAACTATAACAATCTTATTTCAAGTGATGATCTTACTTGAACTTGTTTCCGTGTCATGATTCTGCTTCAAGAACTTCGAGCCATCCAAGGATCCGTTGAAGCTAGATCAATTTTTTTCTTTTCCAGTAGGTTTATCCAAGGAACTTAAGGTAGTAATGATGTTCATAACATCATTCGATTCATACATAAAAAGCTATCATATTTGAAGTGGTAAACTAGTAATCACTAGAACATAGTTTAGTTAATTCTAAACTTGTTCGCAAATAAAGTTAATCCTTCTAACTACACTTTTAAAATCAACTATACACATGATCTATATCTATATGATATTCTAACTTAATGATTTAAAACCCAGAAACACGATAAACACCATAAAACCGGATTTACGCCGTCGTAGTTACAACTGGGGCTGTTTTGGTTTGGATAATTAAAAACTATGAAAAACTTTGATTTAAAAGCTATACTTCTGGGAAAATGATTTTTCTTATGAACATGAAACCATATCCAAAAATCATGGTTAAACTCAAAGTGAAAGTATGTTTTTCAAAACAGTCATCAAGATGTCGTTCTTTCGACGGAAATGACTACCTCTTTCAAAAACAACTTGTAACTTGTATTTTCGACTATAAACCTATACCTTTTCTATTTAGTTTCATAAATTCAAGTTCAATACGAAACCGTGGCCACTTAAATCACTCAAAACGGATTAGAAACGAAGAAATGGCGAGCAAAACAAAATTGGTAAAAACTACTCATTTTAGCTACGTGAAAATTGGTAACAAATCTATTCCAACCATAACTTAATCAACTTGTATTGTATATTATGTAATCTTGAGATACCATAGACACGTATACAATGTTTCAACCTATCATGTCGACACATCTATATATATTTCGGAACAACCATAGACACTCTATATGTGAATGTTGGAGTTAGCTATACAGGGTTGAGGTTGATTCCAAAATATATATAGTTTGAGTTGTGATCAATACTGAGATATATATACACTGGGTCATGGATTGATTCAAGATAATATATATCGATTTATTTCTGTACATCTAACTGTGGACAACTAGTTGTAGGTTACTGATAATGCTAAAAACGAACATATATTTCATAGCATTATTCCTCAAGAAAGACAAGCTTTTAGTTGCAATTGTTCTATTTACAAGTGATATTCGTTTAAATAATAAAAGGTGAAGACAAAAGACAGATTCGACGAATTGAAGACGCAAACGACCAAAAAAACTCAAAAGTACAAAAGACAATCAAAAAGGTTCCAATTATTGATAAGAAACGTCTCGAAATTACAAGAGTACAAGATTCAAAACGCAAAGTACAAGATATTAAATTGTACACAAGGACGTTCGAAAATCCGGAATCGGGACCAGAGTCAACTCTTAACGCTCGACGCAACGGACTAAAAATTACAAGTTAACTATGTATATAAATATAATATAATATATAATTAATTATATTAATTATATATATATTATATTTATAAATAAAAACCGTCGGCAGAGAAAGACTCCAAGGGACTGAGCTGTAATTTCATTCTCCGCGACTCGCGGAGTTTGAAGGCCAAAATTGTCGCGAGTCGCGGAGCCCCCAGTTTTGAAACTCCCTATAAAGCAAACCGAAATCTGATCATTTTCATCATCTTTTTTCTCCTCATTCATACGATATATTTATATTTATAATTTATATTTTAATTTTAATTTTAATTATAATTCTAATTCTAATAATAAGGGTATGTTAGCGAATATTGTAAGGGTGTAAGTCGAAATTCTGTCCGTGTAACGCTACGCTATTTTTAATCATTGTAAGTTATGTTCAACCTTTTTATATTAATGTCTCGTAGCTAAGTTATTATTATGCTTATTTAAAACGAAGTAATCATGATGTTGGGCTAATTACTAAAATTGGGTAATTGGACTTTGTACCATAATTGGGGTTTGGACAAAAGAACGACACTTGTGGAAATTAGACTATGGGCTATTAATGGGCTTTATATTTGTTTAACTAAATGATAGTTTGTTAATGTTAATATAAAGATTTACAATTGGGCGTCCCTATAAATTACCATATACACTCGATCGGACACGATGGGCGGGGTATTTATATGTACGAATAATCGTTCATTTAACCGGACACGGGAATGGATTAATAGCCACTAGAATAATTAAAACAGGGGTGAAATTACATTCAAGGGTAATTGGTGTAATTGCTAACAAAGTAGTAAAACCTTGGTTTACACGCAGTTGATAACCTGGTGTATTCATTAAACAAAGTATTAAAACCTTGTTACAATTCGAATCCCATATTAGTTGGAATATTTAACTTCGGGTATAAGGATAATTTGACGAGGACACTCGCACTTTATATTTATGACTGATGGACTGTTATGGACAAAAACCAGACGGACATATTAAATAATCCAGGACAAAGGACAATTAACCCATGGGCATAAAACTAAAATCAACACGTCAAACATCATGATTACGGAAATTTAAATAAGCATAATTCTTTTATTTCATATTTAATTTCCTTTATTTTATATTTAATTGCACTTCTAATTATCGCATTTTTATTGATATTGTATTTAATCGCACTTTTAATTATCATACTTTTTAATTATCGCAAGTTTATTTTATCGCACTTTTATTATTCGCAATTTCATTTATCGTTATTTACTTCACGCTTTAAATTAAGTCTTTTATTTATTTAATATTTTACATTTGGTTTTAACTACGACTAAAGTTTTAAAATCGACAAACCGGTCATTAAACGGTAAAAACCCCCTTTATAATAATAATATTACTTATATATATATTTGTATTTTTATAAAAGTAAACTAATATAGCGTTGAGCTTTGTTTAAAAAAGATTCCCTGTGGAACGAACCGGACTTACTAAAAACTACACTACTGTACGATTAGGTACACTGCCTATAAGTGTTGTAGCAAGGTTTAAGTATATCCATTCTATAAATAAATAAATATCTTGTGTAAAATTGTAGCATATTTAATAGTTTTTCCTAGTAAAATATAAACTATTTCGTATCCCTTAGCTTTGACATCAAGTATTTTTGGCGCCGCTGCCGGGGAACACTCTTAAACGCCGAAAGCGCAACGCTAATATAAAAAAAAAACGTTTTAAATATTCGAAAATATAAAAAGAAAAAGAAAAATATAAATATTTTTAGGAGTTTGATAAATATTTAAGTTTTATAAAGTTTCTTTGTTTTTATAAAAACATAAGTTTTATTTAAGTATTTTGTTTTTTTTATTTAAAAACATATAAATATAAAAAAAATATATATATATAAATCAAGTTTTAAGATTTTTATTTATAAAATTATAAAGTGATTCTATTTTTATTTAAGTTTTAAATATAAGTTTTATTTATACACATATTATTATTTTTTTTAAACAAAAAAAAATAAAAAAACAGAAAATAAAATAAAATAAAATAAAAATATAAAGAAAAACGCGTCGAATTTAAACCTGTCAGCTGAATTTTGGAACCCCGCGAGTCGCGGGGTTTGATGTTTTAAATACCGCAAGTCGCGGAGCTGCTCTGACCCGCTGACAGAACCCTAATTTCACATTAATTACGGATTATATTATAATTATTAATATAAAACCCTAATTAGTTTTTAATTAATTATTAATTTTAGTTTTTATTATTATTTTGTTTAATTAGTTTAATTAAAATATTAAATTAATAGTTTTAATAAATAAATAATATAAAATTAATATTTTTATAAAAATTGTAATTTTTACAACTTTTTGTATATTTTTATATTTTGTCCTTTTTTAATCTCTTTAGCGTAAATTTTGTATTTTTAGCTCATATTTAGTTTTAAACTTAGATTTTGCCATAGTTATTTTTACTTCTAGATTTTTAGGCTTTGCCGTAGAATTCCTTAAGTGCTTTTTCTTTAGACTAAGATTTAGGTACTTTAGAATTTTGCGACACCTTTTTAAGTTTTAGTTTCATTTTAAGTTATTTCCATTTGGGATTTAGTTTTTCTTGTAAGCTTTAATATTTTTAGACGACTTTTACTATGTACCAATTATCATTCCAATTAGTAATTTCAATTTGCGATTATAATTTTAAGTTAGTTGTATTAATAAGGTTAGGTTAGTCAAGTATTTTTAAGTTTTTATAAGTTTCTTTTATTTTCCCGTCACCTTTTATTTTTCAACCATTTTTCTTTTTCGACCTTTTTCGACGAACTCTTTTTCTTTCTTATTTCTCGCTATTCTAGTTTTAGGACATAGATTTTTATTCTACTTCTTATCTAAATTTCTTAAAATTACGAAAATTTATTTTAAGTGGTTAAATTAATAGACATCAAAATTTTCTGGTTCGTAGTAATAGTTGGATTTGTACGTGGACCGGGTTATTGGAGCCAAACAGTCCTCAATTATATTGAGACCAAACGAATCCTGCCCCTCTGCTGCATCTTTTGGCTATTCGAAACGTGGGCAAAATCAGAAAAGTCTATTAATTGGATAACTTATTATAATTTTTCTTTCCTTTTTAAAACTAATAGGATATTCAGTGAATGCACCGAGCAAGACGATCACCACCTTTTGTACGTTCACCACCTGTAACTAGATCAAGACATTTAGCAAATATAACCGCCGTTGATTTTTCTTTAGAATCGTCATCCAGTCGACCAAGTACTTCAGTTCAAATTTCCGATAATCCATTTTTTGAACCCGACCTCACAATTGAGAATCCGGAGAATATTCAGGAACGGTTCGTAGATCCTGAACCACTAAACTTTCCTCCGGAGCCACCAATCATTCAAACAGAGATTGTTGAGGAACGAACCATTAAATCAGAATCATCTAGTGATACCGATTCAACAAATTCAATTATGGAGAATCTGGAACCTTTAAGTATGGAAGACCGAATGAGAGCTAAACGCACTGGCCAAGGTCACGCAATTACTCATCCAGACATTAATGCGCCAGATTATGAAATCAAAGGACAAATTCTACACATGGTGACTAATCAATGCCAATTTAGTGGTGCGCCGAAGGAAGATCCAAATGAACATCTACGTACCTTTAATAGGATCTGCACACTATTTAAAATCCGAGAAGTGGAGGATGAACAGATATATCTCATGTTATTTCCCTGGACTTTAAAGGGAGAAGCCAAAGATTGGTTGGAATCGTTACCTGAAGGGGCGATTGATACATGGGATGTTTTAGTTGACAAATTTCTTAAACAATTCTTTCCTGCATCTAAAGCCGTAAGACTTCAAGCAGAAATTGTTACGTTTACACAGAAGCCAAATGAAACTCTATATGAGGCATGGACAAGATATGGAAAGTTGTTAAGAGGATGTCCGCAACATGGTTTAGACACCTGTCAAATAGTACAAATATTCTACCAAGGATGCGACATCACTACAAGGAAAGACATAGATATAGCAGCTGGTGGTTCTATTATGAAGAAAACCGAAACTGATGCTTACAAAATTATTGATAATACTGCTTCCCACTCACATGAGTGGCACCAAGAAAAAGATATCATTAGATCATCTAAAGCAGCTAGAGCCGATTCTAGCCATGACTTAGATTCCATTTCCGCAAAGATAGATGCTGTGGAGAGACGAATGGAAAAGATGACTAAGGATATTCACTCAATACGAATTAGTTGTGAGCAGTGTGGAGGACCACATTTGACAAAAGATTGTCTCAGTATTGAATTAACAATGGAACAAAGAGAGAATATTTCATACATAAACCAAAGGCCTGGAAATAATTATCAACCGCCAAGACCGATTTACAATCAAAACCAAAATTATAACCGAAATATTCCATACAACAACCAACAAGGTCCTAGCAATCAACAAGTATCCAATAATACTTACAACCAGCAAAGACCGAATTTTCAAAACAAACCACCACAACAAACCGATGATAAAAAGCCGAATTTAGAAGATATGATGACGAAGCTAGTTGAAACTCAAACGCAGTTTTTCACCTCTCAAAAACAAACCAATGAACAAAATGCTCAAGCATTTAGAAATCAACAAGCTTCTATTCAAAATCTGGAACAAGAAGTAAGTAACCTAGCAAGATTAATAGGTGAAAGAAAACCGGGAAGTCTACCTAGTGATACAAATGCTAACCCCCGGAATGAAACAGCTAAAGCCATTACCACAAGAAGTGGTACAACACTTAAACCACCGGAAATACCTGTAACTTCAGATGAAACCATTCCTACTCCACAAGAACCACAACCTGATCAAGATAAGGAAAAAGAACCGGTAGTTGAAAAGGTTAATGAAGATAACACAGCTAAGGCTAAACCTTATGTTAAACCATATCAACCACCACTTCCTTATCCGAGCAAAATGAAGAAAGAAAAACTTGAAGCCGAGCAATCCAAATTCTTGGATATGTTTAAACAGATAAATGTAAATCTTCCTTTCATTGATGTGATTTCAGGAATGCCTAGATATGCTAAATTCTTGAAAGATCTAATCTCAAATAGAAAGAAAATGGAAGAACTCTCGGCTGTTACTATGAATGCTAATTGTTCAGCAGTGCTGTTGAATAAGATACCAGAAAAACTATCTGATCCAGGAAGTTTCACAATTCCATGTTTTCTGGGTAGTCTTAGTTCAATAGAAGCATTGGCAGACTTAGGTGCTAGTATAAATCTAATGCCGTATTCACTATACACTAAACTAGACCTTGGAGAATTGAAACCAACAAGAATAAGCATACAACTAGCCGATAGATCAATAAAATATCCTAGAGGGATAATGGAGAACATGCTAGTTAAAGTTGGTACTTTAGTATTTCCAGTAGATTTTGTTGTTTTGGACATGGAAGAAGATTCTCAAGTTCCTCTCATATTAGGAAGACCATTTTTAAACACGGCTAAAGCAATGATAGACGTGTTCGGTAAGAAACTGACCTTAAGTATAGAGGATGAGAGTGTTACCTTTTCAGTTGATAGAGCAATGCAACAATCACAATCTGCAGATGATACATGTTATTATATTCAAACTATAGATGCACATGCAGAATTATTAGAAGAATTTCCAGAATTACAAGGAACAGGAGAATGTTCTTTAGGAGAAGGTAATGAACCAATTGATGAAGCTGAAATGTTAGCTACATTTATAGCTAATGGATATGAACCAACAACAGAAGAAATTCAAATGCTAAAAGAAGAAGACAGATATCGATATAAATCATCGATAGAAGAACCCCCGAAATTAGAGTTAAAGCCACTTCCAAACCATTTGGAATATGCTTATTTACATGGTGAATCTGAATTACCTGTAATAATATCGTCTTCTCTTACTGAAAATGAGAAATCACAACTCATTTCTGTGTTGAAAGCTCAAAAACCAGCCATTGCATGGAAGATTCATGATATTAAAGGAATAAGTCCTTCGTATTGCACACATAAAATCCTTATGGAAGAAGGTCATAAAACGTATGTGCAACGCCAACGAAGACTAAATCCTAATATGCAAGATGTAGTTAAGAAAGAGATTATTAAACTGCTAGATGCAGGTGTAATTTATCCAATCTCTGATAGTCCATGGGTAAGCCCAGTTCAATGCGTGCCTAAGAAGGGTGGCATGACTGTCATTACAAATGAGAAAAATGAGCTTATTCCTACTAGGACTATAACAGGATGGCGTGTGTGTATTGATTATAGAAAATTAAATGACGCCACCAGAAAAGATCACTTTCCCTTACCTTTCATTGATCAAATGTTGGAAAGATTAGCCGGAAATAGTTACTATTGTTTTCTAGATGGATTTTCCGGATATTTTCAAATTCCAATAGCACCCGAGGACCAAGAGAAAACCACATTCACATGCCCTTATGGTACTTTTGCTTACAAACGCATGCCATTTGGACTTTGCAACGCCCCTGCAACCTTTCAAAGGTGCATGATGGCGATTTTTCACGACATGATAGAAGAATGCATGGAAGTTTTCATGGATGACTTTTCAGTCTTCGGTGATACATTTGAATCATGTCTAGTTAATCTGGAACGAATGCTTCTTAGATGCGAACAATCAAATCTAGTACTTAATTGGGAGAAATGCCATTTCATGGTTAAAGAAGGCATCGTTCTTGGACATAAAATTTCAAAAGAAGGAATTGAAGTGGATAGAGCTAAAGTAGATGTAATTGCTAAACTTCCACATCCCACCAATGTTAGAGGAGTTAGGAGTTTTCTAGGGCATGCCGGTTTTTACCGACGTTTCATAAAAGATTTTTCTAAAATTGCCACTCCTATGAATAAACTCCTAGAAAAGGATGCTCCATTCATCTTTTCAGATGAGTGTATCAAATCTTTTAATATTCTTAAAGAGAAACTCACTAATGCGCCGATCATGATAACGCCAAATTGGAATCTACCATTTGAACTCATGTGCGATGCAAGTGATTTTGCAATGGGAGCCGTTTTAGGACAAAGGATTGAAAAACGATTTCAACCTATATATTATGCTAGTAAGACGTTACAAGGAGCACAAACGAACTATACAACTACTGAAAAAGAACTCCTTGCTATTGTCTTTGCTTTTGACAAATTTCGATCATATCTCGTTCTAGCAAAAACGGTGGTCTATACCGACCATTCTGCTCTTAGATACCTATTTTCAAAACAAGATGCTAAACCAAGATTAATCCGTTGGATCTTACTCTTACAAGAGTTTGACATTGAAATCCGAGATAAAAGAGGAGCAGAAAATCTCGCCGCTGATCATCTTTCTCGTCTTGAAAATCCCGAATTAGAAGTTCTAAATGAATCAGCCATACAAGACAACTTTCTTGATGAATATCTATTGAAGATAGATTATAAAGAAATCCCATGGTTTGCAGACTATGCAAACTACTTAGTTTGTGGATTCCTTGAAAAAGGATTATCGTACCAAAGACGAAAGAAATTCTTCAGTGATATAAAACACTATTTCTGGGAAGATCCACATCTGTTTAAAAGTTGTCCCGATGGAATAATACGCCGATGTGTATTTGGAGATGAAGCTAGTAAAATATTAAACCATTGTCACACAGGACCAACAGGAGGGCATTATGGGCCTCAACTAACAGCAAGAAAAGTTTATGAAGCTGGATTCTATTGGCCTACAATTTACAAAGACGCACACCTTCTTTGTAAATCCTGTGATGCATGTCAAAGGGCCGGAAAAATAAGTCAACGTGATGAAATGCCACAAAATGTCATCCAAGTATGTGAAGTATTTGACATTTGGGGTATTGACTTTATGGGTCCATTTCCAAAATCTCATAATAATCAATATATACTCGTAGCCATTGATTATGTATCTAAATGGGCGGAAGCACAAGCTCTCCCAACTAACGATGCACGAGTTGTAGTCAACTTTTTAAAACGTCTTTTTGCAAGGTTTGGAACACCGAAAGCTTTAATAAGTGATCGGGGTACTCATTTCTGTAATAATCAACTTGAGAAAGTTCTTAAAAGATATGGAGTAACTCATAAAATCTCCACCGCATATCATCCACAAACAAGTGGACAAGTTGAAAATACCAACCGAGCCTTAAAACGTATTCTAGAGAAAACCGTAGGATCAAATCCGAAGGAATGGTCCATTAAATTGGAGGATGCACTTTGGGCTTTTAGAACAGCCTACAAAACTCCAATTGGAACCACACCTTTTAGACTTGTTTATGGAAAAGCATGTCATCTTCCAGTAGAAATTGAACACAAAGCATTTTGGGCTTTGAAGACATGTAATCTTGATTTACATGAAGCCGGACGTCTACGATTAAGTCAACTAAACGAATTAGAAGAATTAAGACATGAAGCATACGATAATTCGTTAATCTATAAAGAAAGAACGAAGAAATGGCATGATAAAAGAATCAGAAGTTCAAAAGAATTTAAAGAAGGAGACAGAGTTCTTCTTTTCAATTCACGATTCAAGCTATTTCCTGGAAAATTGAAATCAAGATGGTCTGGACCATTCATAGTCAAAAGAATTTTCCCATACGGAACGATAGAATTAATAAATTCAAAAGGGATTGAATTTAAAGTTAATGGTCACAGAGTTAAACATTACATACATGGTCCGATGGAAGTCGACAACGAAGTTAATCACAATTTCGACACCACAGCTAACTAAGTGTGGGGAGAATCAAGTCTTTAAAGGATAATATGTATTTCTGTTAGAGTTAGATTGTCTGTTTTCGTGTAGTTCTCGAAAATGGAACCCGAATGGTCTTTCCCTAGCAGACCCTAAAGAACTAGTCTTCTCCCCCCATTCTGAATTTTTATTTTTTTTAGGTTTTTACGAAATGAAGACTGCCTGTGAACTAAACCATGGTCTAATGCTACACGCTTTGATCACTAAACATAATAATGACATACTACTGAGTGAAATAGTATCAGTAATCAGAGAAAGAATGGACGGAGTTAGAAAAGAATCCAGATGCGAAGATAATAAGTTACAATTTGGTTAAGGAAAATCAAAATCCGCAGCGAAAAGAAGAGCACGACACCTAGAACGATGTCACAAATGCAGAAAATGGTCACATGGAGGTAAATGTTCAAATAATCAAACCTATTCAAATACCGAATTTGTTACTTTATGCAGAGACGGACCGTTCATATGTTTAGAAGAAAAGACACTGAATGCTCGAGGTTACGCCTATGTAGCCATGGAAAACCAATTAAACCGACTATCTTATGAATGGGATAGATCATATAACTAAGAAATGTATTTCACAGGTATGTCTGTACAGTTTTTATTTTTATTTTTAACCTTTTGATAATAAACGCTAATTTGTTCGCTAAAAATTATTAAATTGGTATTGAATAAAATTAGGTTTGGCGACCGAAATTATTGATATCATTCAAAAATTTATTACATCACTGCGAAATTTAACGTTTATTCTTAAGGTATAAATATCTTTAATCAATCAACCCAAAATATTTCAAAAATTCGTCATGAGTTAAATTAGGTCTTGGAACCGAAATTACTTTACCGAAAAGAGGGGCGCATATTTTTGATAATATTTGATTGATTAAAGTGGGATAAAAAGACAAAAAGATTTTTAATTTTATTTTTACCATGTTTTTAAAATTAATATTTAAATCTTAAATTAATATTGTAAACTTTGTAAAACAATATTTTTAAAATTGTAAATATTTGAAAAATTAAAATTAAGTTTGGTGTGAATTTTTAATTTTTAAAAAATATAAATTTTTAATTTTATGCATTTCAAATTTTAAGTTTGGTGTGAATTTTTAATATAAATTTTGAATTTTATATTTAAGTTGTGTGAATTTAAAAACAAAAATTTACTTTATATCATTAAGTTAAAAATATGATTTTTAAAATTCGTCGTAAGTTGAAGACTATGTCTTTGAACCGAAATTGCTTTACCCAAGGGAGGGACGAGAACTTTTATTATCATTATTTTTAATCTTATTGATTTAAAGTATGCCAAAAACATTAAAAAACCCAAAAATCTTAGCTTTTAAAACAATCGCTACAAAAAGACAAATTTTAAAATTTTGTCGAAGGACGGACTAGGACATCGATCCGAAACGACCTCGTCCTAAATAACAAAGGAAACAAAATTTTAAAATTATTTAATTAATTGTTTTAATAAGTTATTATATTAAAAAAAAAATACCAAACACCGCGACTCGCGGAGTTTGAAGGGTATTTCACCGCGAGTCGCGGAGGACCGAAAATCAGAAAAAATAAAATAAAAAGAGCTGAACGATCAGTTTCAGTCCACACAACCCAAAACTCAAAAACACAGCGAAATACTGCGCGAAAATACACCAAAAACACCCCCAAAATCACAATTTTTAACCGTTAATCACCAAATCTTTTACTAAAATCATGTTTAGAAGGATGCTATCTAGGAATTACTCAAGAAAAAAGGTAAATTTCTACACCTAAACACCATTTAATCCGAAATTTGGTGTTCTTGAGCAATTTTTTCCCCAATTTGATTTTGATGCTTTTTAGTGTAATTATGATTAAATTGTTTATGTATTATGCTTGTATAACCTAGATTGATGCTGTTTAACATGATTAGAAGCCTTAAACTTCAAATTTTGAGTAATCTAGGGTTTGTGTTCTTGAGCAAATTTGTGGCTTTTTGATATAAACAGGTTATGGCCGATTTTTGTCATGAATTGTTGCTAAATTGAGTAGTGTAACATGTCTAGGTAGTTAAATGATCCAAACTTTGAGCCTAAACATGATTTTGAGAATTAAAGTGGACTTTTTCAAGTCTAAAATTCATGAACTTGATTTTTGAAAGATAATGCCATTTGAGACTTGTTTAATTGCTAGTAATGATTATTTTGACATGTTATTTGAGTTGAATGATTATGAACTAGGCGAACATTTTCGTATATGCTTATTTGAAAAAGTGTAGATTTGATGAAAATATGAAAATGAGCTTAAGTTTGATATAAATTGATAATGTCATTGTAATTATTTTGATTGATGATTTTGCTGACACTAATGCATATTTGGATGCACAAAATTTGTGTTTGATGTGTTTTGCAGACTGAAAGGGGTGAATCTTCATCCCAAGCCCACAATGCTCCTGCTGAGAATGCGGAACAACAGGAGGTGGATAACTACTACAAGCAGGATATACCTCATCCAGTCATGACCTTTTCTGATATGCACTTGGAAGAGTTGCACCCGAACCTGAGATTTGACAGACTTTGGATAGATTATCCAAAATACCAAAGGGGTTTGCATACTCTTCATTCTAAGGTTGTTGAGGTACCGAGGGTCATAGAATGGGGACCCTTAGAAGATGTAGAATTGGCCGGGCCAATTAGGGAATTACTTGTACAGAGGTATGGTAATTCTACTTTTAATGACTGGGTACTTTTATTCACCATGCGTAGACCTGTATATAAAGTATGGTGTGAAGAATTGTTGTGTAGTATAGAGTTGAATGATCGGGTAGCTAGTTTAACCAATCGTTCTTTTATTAGATTTTTGTTAGGCGGTTCGATGCGCCACATGTCTTTACTAGACATGGCTCAGGCTTTACGTATATATACGCCTGAGGAGTTAGCATCTGCCGATTGTAGAGGGTTGATACTAAACGGTAGAAAGATAGATGAAAATTTTGATACACACGGTGTGTGGAGTCAAATGACAAGCCATCACCGTTTCAAAGGGGGAAATTACTCTTATTTGGATATAGATAGAGCCGAATTAAGAGTGATTCATAGGTTTTTAGCCAATTCGATTACACAAAGGGGTAAGAACAAGGAAAAAGTAAATGAACAGGATTTGTTTTACCATATGTGTATTCGAGACCCACAAAGCGCTGTAAGTATACCATATTGTGTGGGTTATTATTTATCAGCTATGGTTCGGGGGATGCGACCGCATAGCATAATAGGAGGTGGTATTTTTATTACTTTGATTGGTGAATATCTCGGTGTGGATATAAGTCTGGGGGGATTATTAGTAGAAGAACCAGAACCCCGCGATACTATAGGTTTAAATGTATACCATGGTGCGAAAGTTTTGAAGAGGCGAAATAACGCCGCAGTACGATACCATGGTAGACATCCACAGGTGGAGAGAAACCAACAGCAAGGTAATGTAGGAGGGGGGAATGAGATGCAAGAAATGCAAAGGTTTATAGCTTCTCAGGAATACGAAAATGCTAGACAGAGAGCATTTGAAGATTGGCAAGTTCATCAGAACCAAATCATAGCTCATTGCCAACATATAGGTAGAAACTATATTCCTACACCGAAACCCATCTTCCCTCCTTGGTCTATAGAGATGCAGCCACCATATCCTACGTATAACCCTGCCGAAGCATTCTATAGCACCTATGGTTATGCCTGGAACCCCTATTGGTACCAGTATCATCCTTAGTATACTTAGTTTTTTTTTTTTTTTTTTTTTGTAATTTGTAATTATTGATACGTTTAATGCTTTTGTTAATATTGTAATCATTTTTATAATTGTCTAACTTTTATTCTTAGATTTTAATAATTTTTGAATGTGGGGTAATATACCAAACTTCAAAAATATGTATATATGTTTGCAGTTTATCTTATGTACACAACAGGGTAAAACAACGCATTTTCAAAGACTGGCATTAAGTTCAGCAAAAGCAACTAATTTTGACGACAAGATGCAAAATATATGTGAAATAACAACAAGACGGAATGAACAAATGATGTGCACCATTTATCATTCAGCAAACAAACGCCAATATATTTGGAAACTTTAGTAAAAATTTAATCATTTTCACACAAATCACCCTCAATAATTTAAATTATTCCTGATTTCTTGCAAATGAGGGCATTGCAAGATCTTAAGTGTGGGAAGGGGTTAAATTCTTTCGGATTTTAAAATTTTTTACTTTATACACTTGGTTACCATTAAAAATACTAGTAAAGCAGTAGTTGTATTAGAATCTAGTGCTCTCTGATAATAAAGAACAGCCCTAGTCTTATATACTGACTACCCAATTCTAGTAAAATTTTTAAAAATTTTCAACTAAATGAACTCAAAATCATGTTTATACATATTTATGAACGATAAAACTAGGTTTTAACACCGAAATTATTGTTACCTCGGAAAGGACATAAATTGAGAAACAAACTAAAATATTAAAATTCATTTAAAATGGAATAGAGGACGATAAAAAGGAAAATAAAAGCCAAGTGTGGGAAAATTTACCAAGTTATCTTAAACATATGTCACATATATCTGTAACAAATAACTGAAAATACTTTTGCTTTGGACTAAACTAAACTGTTTTACCCGATGAAAGAAAAGAAGAGATGGATCTACACGATGAATCAATTCCATCATTAAAAGGAAGTAAAGTCTTCCGAAAAAGAAACGCGCTTCTTGATTTAGGTCATGAAGTTGTCGTCCAGACCAGCTGTAGGTTGACGAAAAATCTAGAAAAGTCATCACTAAAATCAGCAGGAAATCCACGGACCTCAGCATTAAACAGGGTCGCCAAGTGGTCAGATTTATCCTAACCATGAGAAGGATTTATCTCGTACAATGGGGGGGCGCCATGCAAATTAGCTGGATAAGACTAATGAATCAGATCCCCAGAAAGGATAATCTCCTTAAAGATTAAAAATCAGCTTTTAAGACTGATATTATTCAATCCTAGAGATTGACCTTAAAGATTGAGAATTACAAACTCATGGAATTCAATGATATCTAAACTCGAGCTTGAACGAGAAAATATTTTGATCAAAATTATAAACCGATTTGTTTTCTGAAAACCCTATTTTCAATGCGTTCATTACCATTGAACGTAAAATCCTAGGAATTCACCTGGAATTCATTAGGTCACCTGAACTAAATCGGGGGTCAACCGTAAGAATGGTGGTTGCATAGCATGGTCAAAGACAGGACCTTGTGCCAGATCGAAAAATTATAAGGGTGAGCTTTACTATTGCTCCTACAAAGGATAGTAATTGCTTCCGACACGTTATAGACCATAATTAAAAGCATGTCAGGGGACATTGCCTTAACAGTTGCTTGTTCAACGCTTTCCTTTACAACCGGACGGTAGTTTACCGAAAGGTAATATACGGGACAAGTGAACTGGACGTGTTGCTTTCCAAATACAAGGTTAGCAAGTGGGTGACACAAAACCATAAGTTTTGAGCTAAAATTTTCAAATCTGAAACCCACCAAACCCACAAAAATATTTTGCAAACACCGGTAAAGGGTTATTCCGGAAAACTTATCTAGGGTAAAAACTAGATTTAATTTTCAAAAGATCAAATGTTTTCATAAAGATCCAATTTCCTTAATGGATCTAAATTTTTATAGTCATGTGGGACTGTAAACCATATCGTTACTACCATTGTTTATATCACCGTATAGAAATCACTGATGTACAAAGTGTGAAGAATAAAGAAGTGATTCTTGTATTTCAAGACGATATTGCTTGAGGACAAGCAACGCTCAAGTGTGGGAATATTTGATAATGCTAAAAACGAACATATATTTCATAGCATTATTCCTCAAGAAAGACAAGCTTTTAGTTGCAATTGTTCTATTTACAAGTGATATTCGTTTAAATAATAAAAGGTGAAGACAAAAGACAGATTCGACGAATTGAAGACGCAAACGACCAAAAAAACTCAAAAGTACAAAAGACAATCAAAAAGGTTCCAATTATTGATAAGAAACGTCTCTAAATTACAAGAGTACAAGATTCAAAACGCAAAGTACAAGATATTAAATTGTACGCAAGGACGTTCGAAAATCCGGAACCGGGACCAGAGTCAACTCTTAACGCTCGACGCAACGGACTAAAAATTACAAGTTAACTATGTATATAAATATAATATAATATATAATTAATTATATTAATTATATATATATTATATTTATAAATAAAAACCGTCGGCAGAGAAAGACTCCAAGGGACTGAGCTGTAATTTCATTCTCCGCGACTCGCGGAGTTTGAAGGCCAAAATTGCCGCGAGTCGCGGAGCCCCCAGTTTTGAAACTCCCTATAAAGCAAACCGAAATCTGATCATTTTCATCATCTTTTTTCTCCTCATTCATACGATATATTTATATTTATAATTTATATTTTAATTTTAATTTTAATTATAATTCTAATAATAAGGGTATGTTAGCGAATATTGTAAGGGTGTAAGTCGAAATTCTGTCCGTGTAACGCTACGCTATTTTTAATCATTGTAAGTTATGTTCAACCTTTTTATATTAATGTCTCGTAGCTAAGTTATTATTATGCTTATTTAAAACGAAGTAATCATGATGTTGGGCTAATTACTAAAATTGGGTAATTGGACTTTGTACCATAATTGGGGTTTGGACAAAAGAACGACACTTGTGGAAATTAGACTATGGGCTATTAATGGGCTTTATATTTGTTTAACTAAATGATAGTTTGTTAATGTTAATATAAAGATTTACAATTGGGCGTCCCTATAAATTACCATATACACTCGATCGGACACGATGGGCGGGGTATTTATATGTACGAATAATCGTTCATTTAACCGGACACGGGAATGGATTAATAGCCACTAGAATAATTAAAACAGGGGTGAAATTACATTCAAGGGTAATTGGTGTAATTGCTAACAAAGTAGTAAAACCTTGGTTTACACGCAGTTGATAACCTGGTGTATTCATTAAACAAAGTATTAAAACCTTGTTACAATTCGAATCCCCAATTAGTTGGAATATTTAACTTCGGGTATAAGGATAATTTGACGAGGACACTCGCACTTTATATTTATGACTGATGGACTGTTATGGACAAAAACCAGACGGACATATTAAATAATCCAGGACAAAGGACAATTAACCCATGGGCATAAAACTAAAATCAACACGTCAAACATCATGATTACGGAAATTTAAATAAGCATAATTCTTTTATTTCATATTTAATTTCCTTTATTTTATATTTAATTGCACTTCTAATTATCACATTTTTATTGATATTGTATTTAATCGCACTTTTAATTATCGTACTTTTTAATTATCGCAAGTTTATTTTATCGCACTTTTATTATTCGCAATTTCATTTATCGTTATTTACTTCACGCTTTAAATTAAGTCTTTTATTTATTTAATATTTTACATTTGGTTTTAACTACGACTAAAGTTTTAAAATCGACAAACCGGTCATTAAACGGTAAAAACCCCCCTTTATAATAATAATATTACTTATATATATATTTGTATTTTTATAAAAGTAAACTAATATAGCGTTGAGCTTTGTTTAAAAAAGATTCCCTGTGGAACGAACCGGACTTACTAAAAACTACACTACTGTACGATTAGGTACACTGCCTATAAGTGTTGTAGCAAGGTTTAAGTATATCCATTCTATAAATAAATAAATATCTTGTGTAAAATTGTAGCATATTTAATAGTTTTTCCTAGTAAAATATAAACTATTTCGTATCCCTTAGCTTTGACATCAGTTACTAACGAGGACAGCTGACTTAATAAACTTAAAACATCAAAATGTATTAAAAGTGTTGTAAATATATTTTGAACATACTTTGATATATATGTACATATTTGTTATAGGTTCGTGAATCGACCAGTGGCCAAGTCTTACTTCCCGACGAAGTAAAAAATCTGTGAAAGTGAGTTATAGTCCCACTTTTAAAATCTAATATTTTTGGGATGAGAATACATGCAGGTTTTATAAATGATTTACAAAATAGACACAAGTACGTGAAACTACATTCTATGGTTGAATTATTGAAATCGAATATGCCCCTTTTTATTAAGTCTGGTAATCTAAGAATTAGGGAACAGACACCCTAATTAACGCGAATCCTAAAGATAGATCTATTGGGCCTAACAAACCCCATCCAAAGTACAGGATGCTTTAGTACTTCGAAATTTATATCATATCCGAAGGGTGTCCCGGAATGATGGGGATATTCTTAAATATGCATCTTGTTAATGTCGGTTACCAGGTGTTCACCATATGAATGATTTTTATCTCTATGTATGGGATGTGTATTGAAATATGAAATCTTGTGGTCTATTATTATGATTTGATAATATATAGGTTAAACCTAAAACTCACCACATTTTTGTTGACGTTTTAAGCATGTTTATTCTCAGGTGATTATTAAGAGCTTCCGCTGTCGCATACTTAAATAAGGACGAGATTTGGAGTCCATGCTTGTATGAAATTGTGTAAAAACTGCATTCAAGAAACTTATTTCGTTGTAACATATTTGTATTGTAAACCATTATGTAATGGTCGCGTGTAAACCGGATATTTTAGATTATCATTATTTGATAATCTACGTAAAGCTTTTTAAACCTTTATTGATGAAATAAAGGTTATGGTTTGTTTTAAAATGAATGCATTCTTTGAAAAACGTCTCATATAGAGGTCAAAACCTCGCAACGAAATCAATTAATATGGAACGTTTTTAATCAATAAGAACGGGACATTTCAGTCAACTTGTTCAATTCTCCGTAGTCGATACACAATCTCATCGACCCATCCTTCTTCTTAACAAACAAGACTGGAGCTTCAACTCAGAAATTCATGGTTATGTGACCCACCTTCTAGTACCTGTCACATTAGGGCATTACAACCCTGATGTTCTTCACCATGGGAAGCTCTTGTAGTTCTGAGAGTGCAAGTTCGTATATTGTACGTGTAACGGGTGCAGCTGCTGGCACCAAATCAATCCAAAATTTGACATCACGGTGGGGTAGACGTGTAACCTCAGGACAATCTCTAATAGTCGGGAAATATTTGGGTATCTTAAATGTCAGCTCATCCTTACTTACATGTGCTAGAATTGTGAGACATTCTCGTCTCATGTACTTCTGGACCTTCGAGTAATTAGTGTAGCATGACGGTGTACAAATCTCCTCTCCGTACACCATTACCGTCGGTGAAAGGAATTTGAATAGCCTTCTAGTCCTAGCTGCCTTGGTTGTATCGTCAGGTAACCAGTTTATTTCAACCATGAGGTTAAAACTTCTCAGTTTAATAGTTCTATAGAGTACACGTTGTCTAAGGAAGGTACATGTTTATAAACATTGTGACCAAATTCTCTAGCGTTAAAGCTTCTATCAGCATCGGTGTTGACAGCATATATAAACAGTATGATCGATGAGTGAGAACAATCTCGTGACGAATTTCATGGAAAACGAAATTGAACAAGGTGTAATGGCAACTCAAACAAAATCGGATATTTAATCGAAAAGGGTTGGTACAAACTCCCAGACGGGTGTGTCTCGCAGGAACAGATGAAGTGTAGTTCGCGTCGATGTGTTCAAAGTTGGTTGGTAATGTTTATTGGTATAATGAAAATGATTGCCGCTTGAGAAAAGTACGTTGAGACAGAATGAGAAAGGATACGGTAACAAGTAGTATTACTAGTAGTAATGAGTGATGGTGTCAGCGATAAATATGTAATATCCCGTTCATATTGATTATAAACATTCCATATTAATTGATTTCGTCGCTAGGTTTTGTCCTCTATATGAGACGTTTTTCAAAGACTGCATTCATTTTTAAAACAACCATAACCTTTATTTGATCGATAAAGGTTTAAAAAAAACATTACGTAGATTATCAAATAATGATAATCTAAAATATACCGTTTACACACGATCATTACATAATGGTTTACAATAAAAATATATTACATCAAAATAAGTTTCTTGAATGCAGTTTTTACACAATATCATACAATCATGGACTCCAAATCTTGTCCTTATTTTAGTATGTAATAGCGGAATCTCTTAATAATCACCTGAGAATAAACATGCTTAAAACATCAACAAAAAATATTGGTGAGTTATAGGTTTAACCTATATATTATCAAATTAATATAATAGACCACAAGATTTCATTTATTCAATAATCTTACACTCGCAAGTGTATAAAAGTCATTCTATGATGAACACCTGGTAACCGACATTAACATAATGCATATAGAATATTCCCCGCATACTCGCAAGTATGTCATAAATTGGCAATCGCAATCACCATATAAATCGAAGTATTAAAGCATTCCAAATTCCAGAATGGGGTTTGTTAGGCCCATAGATATATCTTTAGGATTCACGTCAATTAGGGGTCATTTCCCTAATTCTTAGGCTACCAGGCTTGAAGGGGCAATATTCGGTTTAATAATCCAACCATAGAATGTAGTTTTGCATACTTTTGTCTATTTTGTAAAACATTTATAAAGCTGCATGTATTCTCATCCCTAAAATATTAGATTTTAAAAGTGGGACTATAACTCACTTTCACAGTTTTTCCTTCTTTGAAAATAAGACTTGGCCACTGGTCGATTCACAAACCTATAACAAATATGTACATATATATCAAAGTATGATTTAAATATATTCACAACATTTTTATTACGTTTTTATGATTTAAGTTTGTTAAGTTAGCAGTCCTCGTTAGTAACCTACAACTAGTTGTCCACAGTTAGATGTACTGAAATAAATCAATATATATTATCTTGAATCAATCCATGACCCAGTGTATACAAGTCTCAGGCTAGATCACAACTCAAAGTATATATATTATTTTGGAATCAACCTCAACCCTGTATAGCTAACTCAAACATTACTGCATATAGAGTGTCTATGGTTGTTCCGAAATATATATATAGATGGGTTGATATGATATGTCAAAACATTTTATACGTGTCTATGGTATCCCAAGATTACATAATATGTATAATACAATATAAATTATTTAGGATATGTTTAGTCTAGATTTGTTACAAAATTTTCGTACCTAAAACTAGCAAATTTATACCCGTCATTTCTTCGTTTCAAATCCGTTTTGAGTGATTCAAGTTTCTATGGTTTCATAATGAACTGAAATTTATGAAACTAAACAGAAAAAATATAAGTTTATAGTCAGAAATACAGGTTACAAGTCATTTTTTAAAGAGGTAGTCATTTCCGTCGAAAGAACGACATCTTGATGACCATTTTGAAAAACATACTTCCATTTTGAGTTTAACCATGATTTTTGAATATAGTTTCATGTTCATAAGAAAAATCATTTTCCCAGAAGAACAACTTTTAAATCAAAGTTTATCATAGTCTTTAATTATCAAACCCAAAACAGCACGCGGTGTTACTACAACGGCGTATGTCCGGTTTTACGGTATTTTTTGTGTTTCCAAGTTTTAAATCATTAAGTTAGCATATCATAAAGATATATAAAATGTGTTTAGTTGATTTTAAAAGTCAAGTTAGAAGGATTAACTTTATTTGTGAACAAGTTTAGAATTAACTAAACTATGTTCTAGTGATTACATGTTCAAATCTTCGAATAAGATAGTTTTATATATATGAATCGAATGATGTTATGAAAATCATTACTACCTCAAGTTTAGTAGGTAAGCTTATTGGAAGTGACAAAAAATGGTCTAGCTTCAAAGGATTCTTGGATGGCTTGAAAGTTCTTGAAGTAGAATCATGACACGAAAACAAGTTCAAGTAAGATTATCACTCAAAATAGGATTGTTATAATTATAGAAATTGAATCAAAGTTTGAATATGAGTATTACCTTGAATTAGAAAGATATATTACTGTAAATAAGAAAGATTTCTTGAGATTGGATGATCACTTGAAATGGATTAGAAAGCTTGGAAGTAGACTTGTAAACTTGAGAGTATTCTTGATTTTATGAAACTAGAACTTATAGGATTTATGAAGAACACTTAGAACTTGAAGATAGAACTTGAGAGAGATCAATTAGATGAAGAAAATTGAAGAATGAAAGTGTTTGTAGGTGTTTTTGGTCGTTGGTATATGGATTAGATATAAAGGATGTGTAAGTTTGTTTTCATGTAAATAATTCATGAATGATTTATAATATTTTTTGTAATTTTATGAGATATTTCATGCTAGTTGCCAAATGATGGTTCTCACATATTTAATGACTCACATGGGATGCTAAGGAGCTGATCATTGAAGTGTATATACCAATAGTATATACATCTAGAAGCTGTGTATTGTACGAGTACGAATACGGGTGCATACGAGTAGAATTGTTGATGAAAATGAACGAGGATGTAATTGTAAGCATTTTTGTTAAGTAGAAGTACTTTGATATGTATCTTGAAGTCTTTCCAAAAGTGTACAAATACATCTTAATACACTACATGTATATACATTTTAACTGAGTCGTTAAGTCATTGTTAGTCGTTACATGTAAGTGTTGTTTTGAAACCTTTAAGTTAACGATCTCATTTAATGTTGTTAACCCATTGTTTATTATATCTAATGAGATGTTAAATTATTACATTATAATGATATTATGATGTATGAATATATCTTAATATGATATATATACATTAAAATGTCGTTACAACGATAATCGTTACATATATGTCTCGTTTCGAAATCCTTAAGTTAGTAGTCTTGTTTTTACATATGTAGTTCATTGTTAACACACTTAATGATATACTTAATTATCATTTTATCATGTTAAACATAGTATATCTATATCTTAATATGATTCATATGTATTTAGTAAGATGTTGTTATAACGATAATCGTTATATATATCGTTTCGAGTTTCTTAATTCAATAATCTCATTTTTATGTATATCACTCATTGTTAATACACTTAGTAAGATACTTACTTATCATAATCTCATGTTAACCATATATATATATATATATATATATATATATATATATATATATATATATATATATATATATATATATATATATATATATATATATATATATATATATATATATATATATATATATCATCATCATGTAGTTTTTACAAGTTTTTAACGTTCGTGAATCGCCGGTCAACTTGGGTGGTCAATTATCTACATGAAACTCATTTCAGTTAATCAAGTCTTAACAAGTTTGATTGCTTAACATGTTGGAAACATTTAATCATGCAAATATAGTTTTTATTTAATATATAATCATGGAAAAGTTCGGGTTACTACAGTACCTACCCGTTAAATAAATTTCGTCCCGAAATTTTAAGCGGTTGAAGGTGTTGACGCATCTTCTGGAAATAAGTGCGGGTATTTCTTCTTTATCTGGTCTTCACGTTCCCAGGTGAACTCGGGTCCTCTATGAGCATTCCATCGAACCTTAACAATTGGTATCTTGTTTTGCTTAAGCCTTTTAACCTCACGATCCATTATTTCGACGAGTTCTTCGATGAATTGAAGTTTTTCATTGATTTGGATTTCGTCTAGTGGAAGAGTGAGATCTTCTTTAGCAAAACATTTCTTCAAATTCGAGACGTAGGAAGTGTTATGTACAGCTGCGAGTTGTTGAGGTAACTCAAGTCGGTAAGCTACTGGTCCGACACGATCTATAATCTTGAATGGCCCGATGTATCTTGGATTTAGTTTCCCCCGTTTACCAAATCGAACAACACCTTTCCAAGGTGAAACCTTAAGCATGACCATCTCTCCAATTTCAAATTCTATATCTTTTCTTTTAATGTACGCGTAGCTCTTTTGTCGACTTTGGGCAATTTTTAACCGTTGTTGAATTTGAATGATCTTCTCGGTAGTTTCTTGAATTATATCCAGACCCATAATTTATCTATCCCCAACTTCACTCCAACAAATCAGAGACCTGCACTTTCTACCATAAAGTGCCTCAAACGGTGTCATCTCAATACTCGAGTGGTAACTGTTGTTGTAGGAAAACTCTGCTAACGGTATGTGTCGATCACAACTGTTTCCAAAATCAATAACACATGCTCGTAGCATGTCTTCAAGCGTTTGTATCGTCCTTTCGCTCTGCCCATCAGTCTGTGGATGATAGGTAGTACTCATGTCTAGATGAGTTCATAATGCTTGATGTAATGTCTGCCAAAACCTTGAAACAAATCTGCCATCCCTATCAGAGATAATAGAGATTGGTATTCCATGTCTGGAGACAACTTCTTTCAAGTATAATCACGCCAACTTCTCCATTTTGTCATCTTCTCTCATTGGTAGAAAATGTGCTGATTTGGTGAGACGATCGACTATTACCCAAATAGTATCATAACCACTTGCAGTCCTTGGAAATTTAGTAATGAAATCCATGGTAATGTTTTCCCATTTCCATTCTGGGATTTTAGGTTGCTGAAGTAGAACTGATGGTTTCTGATGTTCAGCTTTGACCTTAGAACACGTCAAACATTCTCCTACGTATTTATCAATATCGGCTTTCATACCCGGCCACCAAAAGTGTTTCTTGAGATCTTTGTACATCTTCCCCGCTCCGGGATGTATTGAATATCTGGTTTTATGTGCTTCCTTAAGTACCATTTCTCTCATATCTCCAAACTTTGGCACCCAAATTCTTTCAGCTCTATATCGGGTTCCATCTTCCCGAATATTAAGGTGTTTCTCCGATCCTTTGGGTATTTCATTCTTCAAATTCCCTTCTCTTACAACTCCCTACTGCGCCTCCTTTATTTGAGTAGTAAGGTTAGTACGAATAATTATATTCATAGCTTTTACCCGCATAGGTTCTCTGTCCTTTCTACTCAAAGCGTCGGCTACCACATTCGTCTTCCCCGGATGGTAACGAATCTCGAAATCGTAATCAATCAATAACTCAATCCACCTACGCTGCCTCATGTTTAGTTTTTTCTGATTAAATATGTGTTGGAGACTTTTTTGATCGGTATATATAATACTTTTGACCCCATATAAGTAGTGCCTCCAAGTCTTTAATGCAAAAACAACCGCGCCTAATTCCAAATCATGCGTCGTATAATTCTGCTCGTGAATCTTCAATTGTCTAGACGCATAAGCAATTACCTTTGTTCGTTGCATTAATACATAACCGAGGCCTTGCTTTGAGGCGTCACAATATATCACAAAATCATCATTCCCTTCAGGCAATGACAATATAGGTGCCGTAGTTAACTTTTTCTTCAACAATTGAAACGATTTCTCCTGCTCATCCTTCTATTCAAATTTCTTCCCTTTATGCGTTAATGCAGTCAAGGGTTTTGCTATTTTGGAAAAATCTTGGATGAATCTTCTGTAGTAACCAGCCAATCCTAAAAATTGACGTATATGCTTCGGAGTTTTTGGGGTTTCCCACTTTTCAACGGTTTCAATCATTGTCGGATCCACCTGAATACCTTCTTTGTTCACTATGTGACCGAGGAATTGAACTTCTTCCAACCAAAATGCACACTTAGAAAATTTAGCGTACAGGTTTTCTTTCCTCAACAACTCTAGCACTTTTCTCAAATGTTCTTCGTGCTCTTGATCATTTTTTGAGTAAATAAGTATGTCAACGATGAAAACAATGACAAACTTGTCAAGGTATGGTCCACACACTCGGTTCATGAGGTCCATGAACACAGCTGGTGCGTTAGTCAACCCAAACGGCATAACCATAAACTCGTAATGACCGTAACACGTTCTGAAAGCAGTCTTCGGAATATCATCCTCCTTCACCCGCATTTGATGATACCCAGAATGTAAATCAATCTTCGAATAAACTGACGAGCCTTGTAGTTAATCAAATAAGTCGTCGATTCTCAATAGTGGATAACGGTTCTTGATGGTAAGTTTGTTCAACTCTAGGTAGTCGATACACAACCTGAATGTACCATCCTTCTTTTTGACAAACAAAACAGGAGCTCCCCATGGTGATGTACTTGGTCTTATAAAACCACGCTCTAAAAGTTCTTGTAGTTGGCTTTGGAGTTCCTTCATTTCACTGGGTGCGAGTCTGTATAGAGCACGAGCTATTGGTGCAGCTCCTGGTACAAGATCTATTTGAAATTCAACAGATAGATGTGGAGGTAGTCCCGGTAATTCTTTCAGAAATACATCGGGAAATTCTTTTGCGACGGGAACATCATTGATGTTCCTTTCTGTGGTTTGTACTTTCTCGACATGTGCTAAAACAGCATAGCAACCTTTTCTTATTAGCTTTTGCACCTTCAAATTGTTGGGATTTAACAAGTTTCATGATACTTAAAACCTTTTAAGAAACTTATCAAAGCGGAAGCATGTTAGTTACATTTTATCTTGTTAAACTTTAAACCAATTTAAAGCTAAATCCCATTTGGATCAAGTTGTGAACATATGCTTACTAATTAAAAGGAAGGGAGTGATTTAATACCTCCTCAAAACAAGTTTGAGGGTTCTTTAAAATGAGCAGAAAGTTTGAAGGAGAATGGTGATGAAATAGCCTTCAACTTGAACCTTCAAGTGTTGTAAACTCCAACCCTTTGATGCTCCAACACCACCCTTGAACTTGTTAAAGTTTAAGACCCTTAAACACTTTGTAATCAAGCTAGAAACCAAGTTGTTGTTGCTGAAAATTCGAACAGCAGGTAGTTTAATTTGATGGTGAATGCAAGCCTCAAAACAATGAGACCTCAAGGGATTATACCCCAAGCCTTTACCCAACACCTAATACAATGGTTAGGATTTAATGACACTTGAAGCTAAGCTTTCAAACAAGCTCAAGAACACTTTCTTTACCCTAAATATTTCGGCCAGACTGCCCAGCAGAAAATTGAGAGAGTGTTGTCTTTGTTTCTTGGTGTTTGAATGCTTGTATATCTTCTCTTACTTGAGTCAAAACATTGGTAGAAATGTTAAGCATGCACATGAGGAGTTGTGTACTCTTGAAAGTCCCAAACAAGCATGGGTGAGTCCATTTTTTTATGCAAAACCGTTACCCATCAAGCAATATAAAAAAAATATGTAATTTTTATATAAAACTTGTTATTTGTTTGGTTACTTTCATTTTATAAACCATTTTATAAAATATAACACAACTTAATTATTTAAAACCTATAAATAATTAAATCCTTATCATATATAAATTATCCAAATAATTTATCTCAAGTGATTATATTTTAGAAAACCGATTTTCTAAAATCCAAGTGTCGCGTATTCATTTAATGATCCATTCATTAAGATTAAATACGATTAAGGTGTCGGTAAGCTTGTTATTGGGTATGACCCGACTTGGATCATAACATATTAGCCACATTGATTAAATATGTCTCTCGGGCATACGAAATACCTTCAATCTCCCACTTGCACGAGAAACATAAGAAATTAATGCAAGTGATGGATACAGCCTAACACACCGTCCATCACCCCTAATATGTTATGACTTTGTGCCATTCAATAACATCATCCCTTTCGAGCTCCCTACTCGAACTGATATATGTAGGTGAATCTTTCATTATATCCTTTCATCCTAGATGTCATGTTAAATCCAAGAGATACAGAGTGATCACTCTCTTTTAGATTTAACTTTATCAGGCCTTAGACATCTGACTCTCAACGAATAAGAGGGACAAATTCCATCTTGACTACATACGTCCTAGATACACACTTTTGTATTATACCTGAGCTCTTCCTTATGTACTACCATATTTCAGAATAGCGAAGGAAAGAATCAAGGCATAATACTCGGTGAATATTAGGACCCAATATGTATCTCAGGTCAGAGGATACGATGATATTCGCCTTTACTCAAGATTACATGTGATCAACCACAAAAGCTCCATACAGTAAGTCTTGAGAGCGGGTCTTCCAATATTTGTATCCCACAAATATCTATGAACCTTGGTAGCAACCTTGCCCCACATTCAGTCCGTGAATGTTTACCAATCCAAGTTCATAATAGTCTAAACCTCACATTCATTCCCACAAATGTGATCGACTACGGAATTTAGAATAATTACTTATTCATGGATAAAATATGCAAAATAGGAACATGACTCAAATAAATAAACACCATAGTTATATTAATGAGTTTGAACCACTTCGTTCCGTTACAATACTTAAAACAGATCATGACCAATCACTAGAATATCGAAGCCCTAATGCACAAACATGTCCTTCATGTTTTGCTCCATATAAGGGTTTCGTGAGTGGATCCGCTATGTTACGATCTGTGTGAACTTTGCGAATACATATCTTTCCCTTTTCAACTTCATCCCTAATGTAGTTGAATCTCCGCTCAATGTGACGGGTCTTTTGGTGAGCACGAGGTTCCTTGATTTGAGCAATCGCACCTTCGTTGTCACAAAAGATCTCAAGAGGGTCTTGAATGGTAGGGACCACTCCTAAGTCGTCGATGAATTTCTTCATCCATGCAGCTTCCTGAGCTGCCAATGAGGCGGCAATGTACTCCGATTCTGTAGTGGATAATGCAACAACATCTTGTTTTGAACTCTTCCAAGAGACCGCACCTCCATTTAATGTAAAGACATAACCGGATTGTGATCGAGAATCATCTCGATCAGTTTGGAAGCTCGCGTCCACGTAACCTTTTACAGCGAGTTCCTCCTCACCAGATCCGTATATAAGAAACATATCCTTAGTCCTTCTAAGGTATTTCAATATACTTTTAACAGCAATCCAATGACTATTTCCTGGGTTTTTCTGGTATCTACTTGTCAAGCTTAGAGCGCATGACACATCCGGTCTAGTACATTGCATACATGATTGACCCAATAGCTGACGCGTATGGGACATTCTGCATTCTCTCCTGTTCATCTTTTGTGGTGGGGCACTGAGATGAACTGAGAAGTGTTCTTCTTTGAATAGGCACCAAACCTTTCTTAGAGTTCTCCATCTTGAACCTTTTCAAGATCTTTTCAATGTATGCGCTTTGATTCAAACCTATCAATTTCTTGGATCTATCCCTGTAGATCCTAATCCTCAATATGTATTGTGCTTCTTCAAGATCCTTAATGGAGAAGCAACCTTTTAACCATGTTTTAGCACCTTGCATCGTCGGTATATCATTCCCAAATAATAATATATCGTCCACATATAGCATAAGGAACATGATAGTGCTCCCACTAGCCTTCTTGTATACACAAGCTTCATCACCATTTTTAATGAAACCAAATTTCTTGGCTTCCTCATTAAAACGATGATTCCACATCCTAGATGCTTGTTTCAATCCGTAGATTGACTTCTTTAACTTGCATACTTTCTTAGGATATTTCGGATCGACAAAACCTTCGGGCTGAACCATATAGACATCTTCCTCAAGATATCCATTTAGGAAAGCAGTTTTGACATCCATTTGCCATATTTCGTAATCATAATGAGCAGCAATGGCAAATAATATCCTGATAGACTTGAGCATTGCCACAGGCGAAAAGGTTTCATCATAATCAACCCCTTGAGTTTGAGTGAAGCCTTTTGCTACAAGTCTAGCTTTATAAGTATTCAAGTTTCCATGCATGTCGGTTTTAATTTTGAAAATCCATTTACAATCAACTAACTTAGAGTTATTTGGTTGTAAAACAAGTTCCCAAACTTGGTTGTCATACATGGATTGCATCTCAGCGTTCATGGCTTCAAGCCATTTATCTTTATCATCCCTTGACAAAGCATCTTGATAGTTTGTTGGTTCATCCAAATCAACCACATAGCAATCATCCATGAGAAATCCATACCTCTCAGGAGGGTTACTAATCCTACCAGATCTTCAAACGTTTTGTATACTGTGATCATCCATTTGATCATTCTCAACATTTTCATGTTGAGTGCTAGTGTCAACCAATTGTGTATTATCTACCTGATCTTGAACCTCTTCAAGATCTATCTTCCTTTCACTATTTCCTTCCATAAGGAACTTAGTTTCAAGGAATTCCGCCTTCCGAGCAACAAATACATTTTGTTCGGTTGGATCATAGAAATAGTATCCCATATCATCCTTGGGATATCCTATGAAGATACACTTCGTGGATCGAACATTCAACTTATTAGGGATGTAACGCTTAGGATAAGCTTCACATCCCCATACCTTTAAGTATGACAGAGATGGAGGTTTACCAAACCATATCTCATGAGGTGTTCGTTCCACTTTCTTGGTTGGGGCCATATTTAAAATACAAGCCGCGGAGCATAGACAATAACCCCAAAATGATAGAGGTAGCGAGCTTCTAGCCATCATAGATCGAACCATATCCATTAGGGTTCGGTTCCTCCTTTCGGACACTCCATTAAGTTGGGGTGTTCCTGGTGGAGTAAGTTGTGAGATAATCCCACAACTCCTAAGATGATTTTGTAAGTCATCGCTTAGGTATTCACCTCCTCTATCAGTACGAAGTACCTTAATTGTCTTATTGAGTTGATTTTGTACTTCGTTTTGACATTCCTTGAATGCTTCAAAAGTTTCGTCCTTGTGTCTTAATAAGTAGACATATCCGAAACGACTGAAGTCATCAATGAAAGTGACGAAGTATCTTTCACCATTCCTAGTCATGGGCTTAAAAGGTCCACATACATCTGAATGTATTAATCCTAATAAGTCTTTAGCCCTTTCATAGGTCCCTTTGAAAGGTGCTTTAGTCATTTTGCCTTGTAAACAAGATTCACATACATCAAATGAGTCCAGTTCATTTGATTTCAAAAGGCCATTCTTTTGAAGTGTATGCATTCGATTCTTGTTTATGTGACCAAGGCGACAATGCCATAAGTAGGAATCACTCAAATCCCTTTTGAGCTTCTTGGTGCTTGCTTGGTATATTGAGCTATCGAATGATGTGTTATCATGAACCAATTCATAAATACCATTCAAAGGCGAGGCCTTAAAATAGAATACATCATTCAAAGAAACATGGATATCATCATTAATGAAATTAAGATTAAAACCACATTGTCTTAAACGGGAAACAGAAATAATGTTTCGTGTTAAATCAGGTGCATACAAAACATTTTTCAATATAAGCTCCAAACCACTTGGTAGCTTTAAAACAGAGTCTCCTTGAGCTTTTACGTACACCTTTGCACCATTTCCCATGTAGAGACTTGTTGTTCCCGCATTTAGTTTACTTCTTATGAACCCTTGCAATGAATTGCAAATATGAGTTCCACATCCTATGTCTAATACCCATGTATTAGAAGAAGTAATATTTAGCTCAACGTATATCATGTATACATTACCTGAGGTTTGCCCTGCATCCCTCTTTGCATTCAACTCCTTTAGGTAGATCGGGCAGTTGCGTTTCCAGTGACCTATCACACCGCAACCAAAGCACGGATCTTCCTTGGGGTTTGCTTGTCTGGCACCCTTTTGCCATTTAGTTATGTTGGTTGGGGCAACCATCTTCCCTTTTCCTTTGCCCTTGTAGGTGGGTCCTATCTTCTTAGCCACCTTTGGCTTGGAAGAGGATTCATCCTTGGATCCACCTTCTTTGATCATGAGCATGGGTGAAGCCTTTTTTACCCATGCTTGATTCTTCCGTCCTTAGCATGGCATGTAATTTGCCAATGCTCTTATCCCAATCCTTCATGCTGCAATTCAACACGCCTGTGTCAAACCTTTTGACAAAGAGTTGAGGATAAGGTCCGTGGTTAATTCATTAGACACGTGACTGTTGAGACGGTGCAATCGATCAATGAGGCTTTTCATCTTTAGTACATTAGATGAAACGGATTGGGAGTTATTTACCTTTTCGAGGATGGACCTCAATGATAGGTTATTAAAGTTAATAGGTGCGTTTGGAATGTTGTTGTTATTGGCGGCCATCTACAAAATTTAACAAAGTTCGTTTAAGTATCGATTTAATTTAACATTCAATACCCTTTTAATCCAATTGATATATTAAATTTTAGAATCCAACGGTAAACCAAATTTCGGTTAGGTGACCTTTATCCCGTTATTTGATTTAGCTAGGTAGTCATTATATGACAATTGCAATCCTTTTGCAACTTCTAATGTATAGGATCATGCAATCCTTTTGCATGGCATATTTATCCCATCAACACCTATTTGTTCCTCATGCTTCGGTGACCCTAAGTTCATGATTCCCAAATCAAGTCGTCCTACTTGTGTAAACGTGTAAACTTAACATACAAGTGGTTAGGTGACCTTTATCCCACAAGCATGCGAAACTCACCTTAATCATATTAGTTTGTTCATGATGGTTAGGTGACCTTTATCCCATCATGAGTTCCCTAACATGCTTAAGTGTCACACAAAAGGATGGCGTTAAACTTGTTGCCTTGTTTGTAAAAGGGATTTTAAGTTTTCGTTAATTCTAGTTTGAGAAAACTTTTATGCCATACACCAACATGCATTTAGTGTATGGTACTTATGAAAAACCAATTTCATGTCTTGTAATTGAGCCAATTATTGATATAAACCATTTTATATACGTTATCCTTTTCTTGTTCTTAATAACCATTTATTAAGGTTTTTGGTTGCCTTTTTAATTTAACCATTTAAATTGCCATTTTGCATGTACTTAGTACGTCTAATTTAACCAATTAAATTGTCGTTTTGCATGTCGTTAACTTGTGTGATTAACTTGTAGCATACAAACATACAATCCACAATCATACAATACACAACCATGCATGCAAAACAAATATGTTCACAATCAAGCCATTGTGGTAGACATTTGTTTAGCCGAAAACAAATGCCACCGGATAAGGGGTAATTACACAAAGTAGGAGATTTCAAATCTCCCACTTAACCTTGCATCCAAATGCTTCTTCATGTGTTCTTCAAGTCTTCATCATTCTTCATCATTTTACAAAATATATCCTAATACATTTTGTCTAAAAAATGAAATTACAACCTAATCTATTTTACATACCAAATATAAAATAAATTACATAACCAAATGAATTATTACATGCCAAATGAATAAATATTATTACAAACCAATTGAATAAATATCAATCAACTATGCATGCAACCAAACACAAGGTCAAGGCTTAGATTGTGAACATCATCAACATAAGTGATAGGCAATACAGAATCACAAGTGATTGGAAACACAGAATCACAAGTGATCTGCAACACAGAATCACAAGTGATTGGCAATACAGAATCACAAGTGATCGGCAACACAGAATCACAAGTGATTGGCAGTACAGAATCACAAGTGATTGGCAGTACAGAATCACAAGTGATTGGTAGTACAGAATGCAGAATCACAAGTGATTTTGGCCAAAATGACAACCACCCAAAACGGAAAATTTTACATTCTACTTCATGCATGTTCATAGAATGCAAAATTATAGTGGTTTTAAAACGACAATTCGAAGCATATTTCAACAACTTCGGCTCTTGATACCATTGTTGGGATTTAACAAGTTTCATGATACTTAAAACCTTTTAAGAAACTTATCAAAGCGGAAGCATGTTAGTTACATTTTATCTTGTTAAACTTTAAACCAATTTAAAGCTAAATCCCATTTGGATCAAGTTGTGAACATATGCTTACTAATTAAAAGGAAGGGAGTGATTTAATACCTCCTCAAAACAAGTTTGAGGGTTCTTTAAAATGAGCAGAAAGTTTGAAGGAGAATGGTGATGAAATAGCCTTCAACTTGAACCTTCAAGTGTTGTAAACTCCAACCCTTTGATGCTCCAACACCACCCTTGAACTTGTTAAAGTTTAAGACCCTTAAACACTTTGTAATCAAGCTAGAAACCAAGTTGTTGTTGCTGAAAATTCGAACAGCAGGTAGTTTAATTTGATGGTGAATGCAAGCCTCAAAACAATGAGACCTCAAGGGATTATACCCCAAGCCTTTACCCAACACCTAATACAATGGTTAGGATTTAATGACACTTGAAGCTAAGCTTTCAAACAAGCTCAAGAACACTTTCTTTACCCTAAATATTTCGGCCAGACTGCCCAGCAGAAAATTGAGAGAGTGTTGTCTTTGTTTCTTGGTGTTTGAATGCTTGTATATCTTCTCTTACTTGAGTCAAAACATTGGTAGAAATGTTAAGCATGCACATGAGGAGTTGTGTACTCTTGAAAGTCCCAAACAAGCATGGGTGAGTCCATTTTTTTTATGCAAAACCGTTACCCATCAAGCAATATAAAAAAAATATGTAATTTTTATATAAAACTTGTTATTTGTTTGGTTACTTTCATTTTATAAACCATTTTATAAAATATAACACAACTTAATTATTTAAAACCTATAAATAATTAAATCCTTATCATATATAAATTATCCAAATAATTTATCTCAAGTGATTATATTTTAGAAAACCGATTTTCTAAAATCCAAGTGTCGCGTATTCATTTAATGATCCATTCATTAAGATTAAATACGATTAAGGTGTCGGTAAGCTTGTTATTGGGTATGACCCGACTTGGATCATAACATATTAGCCACATTGATTAAATATGTCTCTCGGGCATACGAAATACCTTCACAAATTACTAATAAGATTTAGCTTCGCGTTGCTCTTTTCTCCGTACACCATTAAGGGTTTTCCTTCTTCTCGTACAATGCGAATTGCATTTTTGTAACATACGATCTCTGCTCTCTCCTTTTTCAACCAGTCCATGCCAATTATCACATCAAAACTCCCTAACTCTACTGGTATCAAATCAATCTTAAACGTTTCGCTAACCAGTTTAATTTCTCGATTCCGACATATTTTATCTGCCGAAATTAATTTACCGTTTGCTAAATCGAGTAAAAATTTATTATTCATAGGCGTCAATGGACCACTTAATTTAGCACAAAAATCTCTACTCATATAGCTTCTATCCGCACCCGAATCAAATAAAACATAAGCAGGTTTTTCATCAATAAGAAACGTACCCGTAACAAGCTCCAGGTCTTCTTGCGCTTCTTTCGTAATAATATTGAAAACTCTTCCGCGGCCCTGTCCATTAGTATTCCCCTGATTTAGGCATTCGTTTCTGATATGACCCGACTTCCCACATCCATAACAAATAATGGCGGTATTATTTGTTCTGACATTATTTGTTCCTTTATTCTTATTAGCCATTGGTCCGTAAACTTCACACTTCGTCGTACCATGACCCTTTGTATTACACTTAGTACACGATGTCGTACAAAGCCCAGTCGGATGGTATCCTTCACACCTCTGGCATGGTTTCTGCCTCTGGTTGTTATTGTTGGGATTGTTGTTGTTGCAGTTGTTGTTATTGTTGGAAAGGTTATTGTAGTTGTTGTTGGGATTGTTATTGTTGTTGCGGTTAAAGTTGCAGTTATGGTGGTAGTTATTGCATTTGTAATTGCGATTGTTGTTGTTGTTGTTGTTGTTGTTATTGTTGTATTGGTGACTCTTGTCACTGTTTTCTTCCCACTTCCTCTTGACTTGGTTCTTGTTGGCTTCTTCGGTTGCTTGCTCTTTAATTCTTCCCTCAATCTGATTTATGATTTTGTGAGCCATTCGACTTGCCTTTTGTATGGAGGTGGGCTCGTGTGAACTAACATCTTCTTGAATCCTTTCTGGTAACCCTTTTACAAATGCGTCGATTTTCTCTTCTTCATCTTCGAACGCTCCCGGACACAATAGGCACAACTCTGTGAATCATCGTTCGTATGTGGTAATATCAAACCCTTGTGTTTGTAACCCTCTAAGCTCTACCTTGAGCTTATTGACCTCGTTTCTGGGACGGTACTGCTTGTTCATTAAGTGTTTGAATGCTGAACATAGTAGTGCGTAAGCAGCATCTTGTCCCACCTGTTCTAGATAAGTGTTCCACCATGTTAACGTAGTACCCGTGAAGGTATGCGTAGCGTACTTTACTTTGTCTTCTTCAGTGCACTTACTTATGGCAAACACCGATTCAACCTTCTCAGTCCACCGTTTTAATCCGATTGGACCCTTGGTTCCATCGAATTCCAAAGGTTTACAGGTAGTGAATTCTTTGTAGGAGCATCCTACACGAGTTCTCGTGGCGTTAATTCCATTGATGGATTCAGAGTTATTGTTATTTTGCATTGCAGCCTGTACTGCGGCTATGTTTGCTGCAAGGAAAGCACGGAAGTCTTCCTCGCTCATGTTCAAATTCTGACGAGTCGTCGGTGCCATTTCCTTCAAAAATAGCCCAAAAGAATTAAGTTAATCATATAGAATATTAAGAGTAGTCAATAGTATTTCGTAGCATAATATGAACTCATTTATAATTGTTTTTTCTTCGTATTAGCGTTTTATAGTTTTAATTCGGGTAGTACCTACCCGTTAAGGTCATACTTATTAGCTAATATACCATTCAACTACTACAATTCTATATGAAAAACTGATTATAATAATATTTCGCATTCAAACTTTTATACAATATTTTACAAACTTACAATACCGCTATAATGCATATAGCATGAAATATAGCACATAATAACTTTGATACAAAACAGTTGTGACAACAATCCTAGTTAATACGCAAGTCGTTCAGCAAAGGCAATAAAAATACGTAATTCATAAGTCCAGAAACAAGTCATGCATTCTGGTTTTACTGAGACTACTTCCCATCCTTGGTCTTGTGGAACATAACCATTGTGGCCGTTGACAAGACATCATGTTGTAACGTCGTCAAAGGGATGAGGGTTTCCTAATGCCCAACAGCCCCGTAATAATCTAAAAACATTGTTTCTCACCCCAACTTCTGAATCCGTCACTTGTGGGAAGGTTTTATTTAGAAGTTGTAATCCGATGTTCTTTTTCTCACTTTGGTGAGAAGCGAACATCACTAACCCGTATGCATAACATGCTTCTTTATGTTGCATGTTAGAAGCTCTTTCTAACTCACGAAGTCCTACGTTGGGATATGTTGAGTCAAAATAGGTTTTTAACCCGTAGCGTAAAATTGCATTTGGGTTCCCCGCATTTAACGCTTTAAAGAAAACACGGCGTAACTTACGGTGTCCCCAATGTGATATACCCCATCTTTCAAATGAAAGCCTTTTATAAACTAAGGCATGCCTGGAACGTTCTTCAAATGTTCTACAAACTAATTTTGCCATAAATAATTGTGCTGACGAATTCTGACCGACTTTAGACAAGATTTCATCAATCATGTCCCCGGGTAGGTCTTCTAAAATTTTTGGTTGTCTATCCTTAACGTCCGTTGTGTTTTTATACTGTAAAATAGACGAGAATTAGATTCGTAAAAGATAATTATCAAATAATACAAGCAATTTTCACATACAACAAGAAAAGTACAAGCACACTTATTTTACATATTTTACACCTCATGATTACAACTCTTTATTCCGACTCACTATTTTCTTCCTCTTCGGACCTGTTTCGTTTTGCTAATTTTCTAGGGATATATGATGTTCCTCTAATACGAGCCGTTGTTTTCACAAATGGTTTAGAAAAACCTGGTGGCTTAGAGGTTCCCGGGTTATTGCTACAACTTAAGAAATACAGGTGTTGACGATACATATAAAGTTCATCAGGGTTGGAATCAGGTTTCTCTATTTTGATGCCCTTTCCCTTATTATTTTCTTTTGCTTTTTCAAATTGAGTCAAGGTAATTTCTATAACATCATCGGAATCCTCATCGGGATCCGATTCATCGAAAAATTGGTAATCTTCCCAATATTTTGCTTCCTCGGTGGAAACACCATTGACCATTATTAATTTTGGTCCATTCGTTGAGGGTTTTCTTTTACTTATATGTTTTTCAGTGGTTCCTAATATTTCCTCCTCCGGAACCTCTTCTTCTTCCGGTTCCTCTTCTTCCGGTTCCTCTTCTTCCGGTTCCTCTTAGGGAATTTGTGAATCTTCCCAATATATATTCGACTCTTCATTATTATTAGGTGAGTTGATGGAATTTGTACTAGAGGTAGACATCTATCACACAATATCAAACATGTTAAGAGATTAATATATCATATAATATTTACATGTTACAATTTGTAGTTTCCAACAAAAAAATATTAAGCAATCATTTTTAAAGAAAACACGTTCGAAGTCCAGATTCACTAATGCATCCTAACAAACTCGATAAGACACACTAATGCAAATTTTCTAGTTCACTAAGACCAACGCTCGGATACCAACTGAAATGTCCCGTTCATATTGATTATAAACGTTCCATAATAATTGATTTCGTCGCTAGGTTTTGACCTCTATATGAGACGTTTTTCAAAGACTGCATTCATTTTTAAAACAACCATAACCTTTATTTTATCGATAAAGGTTTAAAAAAACATTATGTAGATTATCAAATAATGATAATCTAAAATATACCGTTTACACACGACCATTACATAATGGTTTACAATAAAAATATAATACATCGAAATAAGTTTCTTGAATGCAGTTTTTACACAATATCATATAATCATGGACTCCAAATCTTGTCCTTATTTTAGTATGTAATAGCGGAAGCTCTTAATAATCACCTGAGAATAAACATGCTTAAAACGTCAACAAAAAATGTTGGTGAGTTATAGGTTTAACCTATATATTATCAAATTAATATAATAGACCACAAGATTTCATTTATTCAATAATCTTACACTCGCAAGTGTATAAAAATTATTCTATGATGAACACCTGGTAACCGACATTATCATAATGCATATAGAATATTCCCCGCATACTCGCAAGTATGTCATAAATTGGCAATCGCAATCACCATATAAATCGAAGTATTAAAGCATTCCAAATTCCAGAATGGGGTTTGTTAGGCCCATAGATCTATCTTTAGGATTCTGCGTTAATTAGGGGTCATTTCCCTAATTCTTAGGCTACCAGACTTGAAGGGGCAATATTCGGTTTAATAATCCAACCATAGAATGTAGTTTCGCATACTTGTGTCTATTTTGTAAAACATTTATAAAGCTGCATGTATTCTCATCCCAAAAATATTAGATTTTAAAAGTGGAACTATAACTCACTTTCACAGATTTTTCCTTCGTTGAAAATAAGACTTGGCCACTGGTCGATTCACGAACCTATAACAAATATGTACATATATATCAAAGTATGATTTAAATATATTCAAAACATTTTTTATTACATTTTTATGATTTAAGTTTGTTAAGTTAGCAGTCCTCGTTAGTAACCTACAACTAGTTGTCCACAGTTAGATGTACTGAAATAAATCAATATATATTATCTCGAATCAATCCACGACCCAGTGTATACAAGTCTCAGGCTAGATCACAACTCAAAGTATATATATTATTTTGGAATCAACCTCAACCCTGTATAGCTAACTCAAACATTACTGCATATAGAGTGTCTATGGTTGTTCCGAAATATATATATATAGATGGGTCGATATGATATGTAAAAACATTGTTTACGTGTCTATAGTATCCCAAGATTACATAATATGTATAATACAATATAAATTAGTTCGGATATGTTTAGTCTAGATTTGTTACAAAATTTTCTAGCTAAAACTAGCAAATTTATCCAATTTTGTTTTACCCGTCATTTCTTCGTTTCAAATCCGTTTTGAGTGATTCAAGTAGCTATGGTTTCATAATGAACTGAAATTTATGAAACTATACAGAAAAAATATAAGTTTATAGTCGGAAATACAAGTTACAAGTCATTTTTTAAAGAGGTAGTCATTTTCGTCGAAAGAACGACATCTTGATGACCATTTTGAAAAACATACTTCCATTTTGAGTTTAACCATGATTTTTGGATATAGTTTCATGTTCATAAGAAAAATTATTTTCCCAGAAGAATAACTTTTAAATCAAAGTTTATCATAGTCTTTAATTATCAAACCCAAAACAGCCTGCGGTGTTACTACAACGGCGTATGTCCGGTTTTACGGTGTTTTTTGTGTTTCCAGGTTTTAAATCATTAAGTTAGCATATCATATAGATATAGAACATGTGTTTAGTTGATTTTGAAAGTCAAGTTAGAAGGATTAACTTTATTTGCGAACAAATTTAGAATTAACTAAACTATGTTCTAGTGATTACATGTTCAAATCTTCGAATAAGATAGTTTATATATATGAATCGAATGATGTTATGAACATCATTACTACCTCAAGTTTAGTAGGTAAACCTACTAGAAGTGACAAAAATTGATCTAGCTTCAAAGGATTCTTGGATGGCTTGAAAGTTCTTGAAGTAGAATCATGACACGAAAACAAGTTCAAGTAAAATTATCACTCGAAATAAGATTGTTATAGTTATAGAAATTAAACCAAAGTTTGAATATGAGTATTACCTTGAATTAGAAAGATATCTTACTGTAAATAAGAAAGATTTCTTGAGATTGGATGATCACTTGAAATGGATTAGAAAGCTTGGAAGTAGACTTGTAAACTTGAGAGTATTCTTGATTTTATGAAACTAGAACTTATAGAATTTATGAAGAACACTTAGAAATTGAAGATAGAACTTGAGAGAGATCAATTAGATGAATAAAATTGAAGAATGAAAGTGTTTGTAGGTATTTTTGATCGTTGGTATATGGATTAGATATAAAGGATGTGTGAGTTTGTTTTCATGTAAATAATTCATGAATGATTTATAATATTTTTTGTAATTTTGTGAGATATTTCATGCTAGTTGCCAAATGATGGTTCCCACATGTTTAATGACTCACATGGGCTGCTAAGGAGCTAATCATTGAAGTGTATATACCAATAGTATATACATCTAGAAGCTGTGTATTATACAAGTACGAATACGGGTGCATACGAGTAGAATTGTTGATGAAAATGAATGAGGATGTAATTGTAAGCATTTTTGTTAAGTAGAAGTACTTTGATATGTGTCTTTAAGTCTTTACAAAAGTGTACAAATACATCTTAATACACTACATGTATATACATTTTAACTGAGTCGTTAAGTCATCGTTAGTCGTTACATGTAAGTGTTGTCTTGAAACCTTTAAGTTAACGATCTCATTTAATGTTGTTAACCCATTGTTTATTATATCTAATGAGATGTTAAATTATTACATTATAATGATATTATGATGTATGAATATATCTTAATATGATATATATACATTAAAATGTCGTTACAACGATAATCGTTACATATATGTCTCGTTTCGAAATCCTTAAGTTAGTAGTCTTGTTTTTACATATGTAGTTCATTGTTAACACACTTAATGATATACTTAATTATCATTTTATCATGTTAAACATAGTGTATCTATATCTTAATATGATTCATATGTATTTAGTAAGACGTTGTTATAACGATTGTCGTTATATATATCGTTTGGAGTTTCTTAATTCAATAATCTCATTTTTATGTATATCACTCATTGTTAATACACTTAGTAAGATACTTACTTATCATAATCTCATATTAACCATATATATATATATATATATATATATATATATATATATATATATATATATCATGTAGTTTTTACAAGTTTTTAACATTCGTGAATCGCCGGTCAACTTGGGTGGTCAATTGTCTACATGAAACTCATTTCAGTTAATCAAGTCTTAACAAGTTTGATAGATTAACATGTTGAAAACATTTAATCATGCAAATATAGTTTTCATTTAATATATAATCATGGAAAAGTTCGGGTCACTACAAAATAGCGATGGGTTGTGATAAGCAGTGATGATAGTAGTGACGAATAAGTTTTTAGGTAGCATGCTCGCATCATAAGTATATACACATGGATTCTAATGCACCCAATAAGGCATAATAGTCATCAGTCGGTAGGCTCGTGTTTGGAAAACAAAATCATGAACGGCGGGTGGCTGAATGATAGGTAAGTTGGAAATCGAGTGGACAATATCTACTACGTATTGTGCGGACTGTTACCAGGAAATCCTCCTCTAAAGACGTATCAGAATTGAGTTGTGATGCACATTAGTGAGTAGTAAAGCGTGGATGTGTTAGTGGTGACAAGTAGTACTTGGTAGTTGTAAGTAGTAATGATTAGTATTGGGTAGTAGCAAGTAGCAAGGGGTAGCAGCAAGTAGTATTTAGTAACGACAAATAGTGAGAAGTATTGATCAGTTGTGACTGGTGGTGAGAGGCGGCGTTGAGTAGTAGTTAGTAGCGTTAAACAGTGTTGAGTAGTGGTATGAGGTGACGATTGTGTTCAAGTAGTGTCTTTGTAGTGACACGTAGTGATCGGTGGTGGCGGTCAGTATCAAGCAGTGACGAGTTATGTCATGATTACAAGTTACTTACAAGTTATATTAACAATTAGTTTGCACATTGTATGTTTCTTCCCACATTTAGGATTACACGGTTTGTTTTCTAAACGTTGATTATCCAAGTAACCTACTTGACTCGGCCCCAATTCCTTATTTTGCTATGTCGGAACTTCTATATGAGTTACCGTAACGTAATATCGGTCATTACATTACGCTATCTCACATTTCCATTCGACATCACTCCATAAGTTCAAGATAGCGCAGTCAACTTAATTCATTTAAGTCTCGCGTCGTGTGTACGTATGCGATTCGTGATACAATATTTAGTCTAAGTCCGTATTGTATTGGTATAAGGTGTATATGTTTGTGATGTGGTGTGTAGCCCTACATGTAGCATGGTGTCACAAATAGTGCAAGTATGATGCATAAAAGTCATCCAAGACACACGGCTATAGACTAGACTTCACTAATGCGTCCTACGGTTAGACACACTAACGTATCCTAGTTCCCTATAGCCTAAGCTCTGATACCATCTTTAACACCCCATCAAGTTATCCCTTTAACGGAATGTTAACTCTGGTCCCAGTGCTTGGCTTGACTTCTATGTAACAACAATATTCTACAGCGGGAGCAATTAATACCTGAGAATAAAACACGCGAAACGGATCAACAATAATGTTGAGTGAATCTACAGGTTTTAGGTAAACAATACAGTATGTTTAAGAAATAACAGTTCGAAAACGTTTATTAGTGGGAGACCACCAAGGTTTAATGTTAAAGTTTTTAGACAACACCGTTTCTCGTTTCAAAAGTTTATTGACACTACCATGTCAAGTTTCAATCATTTGTAGACAACACCCTGTTGTAGTGACCCGAACTTTTCCATGTTTATATATATTAATTGAGATTGATATTTACATGATTAAATGTTTCCAACATGTTAAGCAATCAAACTTGTTAAGACTTGATTAATTGAAATATGTTTCATATAGACAATTGACCACCCAAGTTGACCGGTGATTCACGAACGTTAAAACTTGTAAAAACTATATGATGACATATATATGGATATATATATATATATATATATATATATATATATATATATATATATATATATATATATATATATATATATATATATATATATATAGTTAACATGATACTATGATAAGTAAACATATCATTAAGTATATTAACAATGAACTACATACGTAAAAACAAGACCACTAACTTAATGATTTTTAAACGAGACATATATGTAACGATTATCGTTGTAAAGACATTTAATGTATATATATCATATTAAGAGATATTCATACATGATAATATCATGATAATATAATAATTTAAAATCTCATTTGATATTATAAACATTGGGTTAACAACATTTAACAAGATCGTTAACCTAAAGGTTTCAAAACAACACTTACATGTAACGACTAACGATGACTTAACGACTCAGTTAAAATGTATATACATGTAGTGTTTTAATATGTATTTATACACTTTTTAAAGACTTCAATACACTTATCAAAATACTTCTACTTAACAAAAATGCTTACAATTACATCCTCGTTCAGTTTCATCAACAATTCTACTAGTATGCACCCGTATTCGTACTCGTACAATACACAGCTTTTAGATGTATGTACTATTGGTATATACACTCCAATGATCAGCTCTTAGCAGCCCATGTGAGTCACCTAACACATGTGGGAACCATCATTTGGCAACTAGCATGAAATATCTCATAAAATTACAAAAATATGAGTAATCATTCATGACTTATTTACATGAAAACAAAATTACATATCCTTTATATCTAATCCATACACCAACGACCAAAAACACCTACAAACACTTTCATTCTTCAATTTTCTTCATCTAATTGATCTCTCTCAAGTTCTATCTTCAAGTTCTAAGTGTTCTTCATAAATTCCAAAAGTTCTAGTTTCATAAAATCAAGAATACTTTCAAGTTTGCTAGCTCACTTCCAATCTTGTAAGGTGATCATCCAACCTCAAGAAATCTTTGTTTCTTATAGTAGGTTATCATTCTAATACAAGGTAATAATCATATTCAAACTTTGATTAAATTTCTATAACTATAACAATCTTATTTCAAGTGATGATCTTACTTGAACTTGTTTTCGTGTCATGATTCTGCTTCAAGAACTTCGAGCCATCCAAGGATCCGTTGAAGCTAGATCCATTTTTCTCTTTTCCAGTAGGTTTATCTAAGGAACTTAAGGTAGTAATGATGTTCATAACATCATTCGATTCATACATATAAAGCTATCTTATTCGAAGGTTTAAACTTGTAATCACTAGAACATAGTTTAGTTAATTCTAAACTTGTTCGCAAACAAAAGTTAATCCTTCTAACTTGACTTTTAAAATCAACTAAACACATGTTCTATATCTATATGATATGCTAACTTAATAATTTAAAACCTGGAAACAAGAAAAACACCGTAAAACCGGATTTACGCCGTTGTAGTAACACCGCGGGCTGTTTTGGGTTAGTTAATTAAAAACTATGATAAACTTTGATTTAAAAGTTGTTATTCTGAGAAAATGATTTTTATTATGAACATGAAACTATATCCAAAAATTATGGTTAAACTCAAAGTGGAAGTATGTTTTCTAAAATGGTCATCTAGACGTCGTTCTTTCGACTGAAATGACTACCTTTACAAAAACGACTTGTAACTTATTTTTTCGACAATAAACCTATACTTTTTCTGTTTAGATTCATAAAATAGAGTTCAATATGAAACCATAGCAATTTGATTCACTCAAAACGGATTTAAAATGAAGAAGTTATGGGTAAAACAAGATTGGATAATTTTTCTCATTTTAGCTACGTGAAAATTGGTAACAAATCTATTCCAACCATAACTTAATCAACTTGTATTGTATATTATGTAATCTTGAGATACCATAGACACGTATACAATGTTTCGACCTATCATGTCGACACATCTATATATATTTCGGAACAACCATAGACACTCTATATGTGAATGTTGGAGTTAGCTATACAGGGTTGAGGTTGATTCCAAAATATATATAGTTTGAGTTGTGATCAATACTGAGATACGTATACACTGGGTCGTGGATTGATTCAAGATAATATTTATCGATTTATTTCTGTACATCTAACTGTGGACAACTAGTTGTAGGTTACTAACGAGGACAGCTGACTTAATAAACTTAAAACATCAAAATATATTAAAAGTGTTGTAAATATATTTTGAACATACTTTGATATATATGTATATATTGTTATAGGTTCGTGAATCAACCAGTGGCCAAGTCTTACTTCCCGACGAAGTAAAAATCTGTGAGAGTGAGTTATAGTCCCACTTTTAAAATCTAATATTTTTGGGATGAGAATACATGCAGGTTTTATAAATGATTTACAAAATAGACACAAGTACGTGAAACTACATTCTATGGTTGAATTATCGAAATCGAATATGCCCCTTTTTATTAAGTCTGGTAATCTAAGAATTAGGGAACATACACCCTAATTGACGCGAATCCTAAAGATAGATCTATTGGGCCTAACAAACCCCATCCAAAGTACCGGATGCTTTAGTACTTCGAAATTTATATCATATCCGAAGGGTGTCCCGGAATGATGGGGATATTCTTATATATGCATCTTGTTAATGTCGGTTACCAGGTGTTCACCATATGAATGATTTTTATCTCTATGTATGGGATGTGTATTGAAATATGAAATCTTGTGGTCTATTATTATGATTTGATATATATAGGTTAAACCTATAACTCACCAACATTTTTGTTGACGTTTTAAGCATGTTTATTCTCAGGTGATTATTAAGAGCTTCCGCTGTCGCATACTTAAATAAGGACGAGATTTGGAGTCCATGCTTGTATGATATTGTGTAAAAACTGCATTCAAGAAACTTATTTTGTTGTAACATATTTGTATTGTAAACCATTATGTAATGGTCGTGTGTAAACAGGATATTTTAGATTATCATTATTTGATAATATACGTAAAGCTTTTTAAACCTTTATTGATGAAATAAAGGTTATGGTTTGTTTTAAAATGAATGCAGTCTTTGAAAAACGTCTCATATAGAGGTCAAAACCTCGCAACGAAATCAATTAATATGGAACGTTTTTAATCAATAAGAACGGGACATTTCAGTTGGTATCCGAGCGTTGGTCTTAGAGAACCAGAAAATTTGCATTAGTGTGTCTTATCGAGTTTGTTAGGATGCATTAGTGAGTCTGGACTTCGACCGTGTTTTCTTTAAAAATGATTGCTTAACATTTTTGTTGGAAACTATATATTTTTAACATATGAATATTATGTGATATATTAATCTCTTATCGTGTTTGATATTATGTGATAGATGTCTACCTCTAGAACAAGTCCCATTGACTCACCTAATAATAATGAAGAGTCAAATGTAAATTGGAATGATTCGTGGACTGATTCACAAGTTCCCGAAGAGGAACCGGAAGAAGAGTCGGAACCGGAAGAAGAATCAGAACCGGAAGAGGAGGAACCGGATGAAGAAATAGAACCGGTGGGGGAAATAATAAAACGGTTAAGTAAAAGAAAATCCTCAACCAACCGACCAAGGTTAATTATGGTCAATGGTGTTTCCGCCAAGGAAGCAAAATATTGGGAGGATTACCAATTCTCCGATGAATCAGATTCCGACGAGAATTCCGATGATGTTATAGAAATTACCCCAACTGAATTTAAAAAGGCAAAAGAAAATAATAAGGGAAAGGGCATAAAAATAGAGAAATCTAATTCCAACCCCGATGAACTTTATATGTATCGTCAACCCCCGAAGTCCTTAAGTTGTAACAATGACCCGGGAACCTCTAAACCACCAGGTTTTTCTAAACCAATGTGGAAAATTACGGCTCGTATTAGGGGAACATCATATATCCCTAGAAACCTGGCAAAACGAACCAAAACCGAAGAAGAAGAAATGAGCGAGTCGGAATAAGATAGTTGTATTCGTGTGGTGTAATATATGTAATATAGTGTGCTTATGCTTTATGATATATGTAAAAATTGCTTGTATTAATAAGTATTTTTTTTATGAATCTAACTCTTGTCTATTTTACAGTATAAAAACACAAAATGGATAGACAACCCAATATTTTAAGAGACCTACCCGGAGACATGATTGATGAAATCTTGTCTAGAGTCGGTCAGAATTCCTCGGCACAACTATTTAAGGCGAGATCAGTTTGTAAGACATTCGAAGAACGTTCCAAGAATGCCTTGGTTTATAAAAGGCTTTCGTTTGGAAGATGGGGAATATCACATTGGGAAATCCATAAGTTACGATGTGTTTACTTTGACGCATATATTGCGGGGAACCCAAATGCTATTTTACGCAACGGGTTAAGAAATTATTTTGACTCAGTATATCCGAATATAGGACGTCGTGATTTAGAAAAAGCGGCTAACATGCAACATAAAGAAGCGTGTTATGCTTACGGGTTAGTAATGTTCGCTTCTCACCAAAGTGAGAACAAGAACATCGGGCTACAACTATTAAACAAAACGTTCCCACAAGTGACGGAGTCGGTAATTGGGGTAAGAAATGAGGTTTTTAGGTTATTACGAGACTGTTGGTCATTACGTAACCCTCGTCCCTTTGATGACGTTACAACACGCTGTCTTATCAACGGCCATAACGGTTATGTTCCACAAGACCAAGGATGGGAAGTAGTCCTAGTAAAACAGAATGCATGACTTGTTTCTGGACGTATGAATTACGTGTCTTTATTGCCTTTGCTGAACGACTTGTGTACTAGCTAGAATTATCTTCACAACTCTCTTGTATCAAAGTTATTGTGTGCTATATTTCATGCTTTATGTAAAATAAGCGGTATTGTAAGTTTGTAAAATATTGTATAAAAGTTTGAACGCGAAATATTATTACAATTAGTTTTTCATATAGAATTGTAGTAGTTGAATTGTATATTAGCTACTAAGTATGAACTTAACGGGTAGGTACTACCCGAATTTAAACTTATAAAACGCTAATATGAAGAAAAAGCTTTTATAAATGAGTTCATATTATGCTACGAAATACTATTAACTACTCTTAATATTCTGTATGATTAACTTGTTCCATTTGACTATTTTGAAGGAAATGGCACCGACTACTCGACACACCGTGAATATGAATGAAGAGGAATTCCGTACTTTTCTAGCTTCAAACATAGCCGCAGTACAGGCTGCGCTACATACCAATAATAACCTTGGATCTAGCAGTACAGGAAATCGTGTAGGATGCACCTACAAAGAATTCACTGCCTGCAAACCTTTGGAATTTGATGGAACTGAAGGACCGATCGGATTGAAACGGTGGACCGAGAAGGTCGAATCGGTGTTTGCCATAAGTAAGTGTACTGAAGAGGACAAAGTGAAGTACGCTACGCATACCTTCACAGGTTCTGCGTTAACATGGTGGAATACCTATCTAGAGCAAGTGGGACAAGACGATGCGTACGCACTACCGTGGTCAGCATTCAAGCACTTGATGAACGAGAAGTACCGTCCCAGAACCGAGGTCAATAAGCTCAAGACAGAACTTAGAGGGTTACGAACCCAAGGATTTGATATTACCACGTACGAAAGACGATTCACAGAATTGTGCCTATTGTGTCCGGGAGCATTCGAAGATGAGGAAGAGAAGATCGACGCGTTTGTGAAAGGATTACCGGAAAGAATCCAAGAAGATATAAGTTCACACGAGCCCGCCTCTATACAACAGGCATGTAGAATGGCTCACAAACTAGTGAACCAGATTGAAGAAAGAATTAAAGAACAGACTGCTGAAGAGGCCAATGAGAAGAAAGTCAAAAGAAAGTGGGAGGAAAACGGTGATAAGAATCACCAATACAACAACAACAGCAATTACAACAATAATCGCAACAATTATCCCAACAATCGCAACTACAACAAACGGCCCAACAACAACAACAACAACAACAACAACAACAGCAACTACAACAATTATCCCAACAACAATAATAACCGCAACAATAACAACAATCAGAAGCAGCTATGCCAAAGGTGTGAAAAGTATCACTCGGGGTTCTGCACCAAATTTTGCAACAAGTGTAAAAGAAATGGTCATAGCGCGGCGAAGTGTGAGGTCTACGGACCAGGGGTTAATAGAACGAAAGGAAGAAATGGTGTCGGAACGAGTAATGGCAGAGCAAGTAGTGTCGGAGCAAGTTATACCAATGTAGTTTGTTATAAATGTGGAAAACCGGGCCACATTATTAGAAATTGCCCGAACCAGGAGAACACGAATGGACAAGGCCGCGGAAGAGTTTTCAATATTAATGCGGCAGAGGCACAGGAAGACCCGGAGCTTGTTACGGGTACGTTTCTTATTGACAATAAATCTGCTTACGTTTTATTTGATTCGAGTGCGGATAGAAGCTATATGAGTAGAGATTTTTGTGCTAAATTAAGTTGTCCATTGACGCCTTTGGATAGTAAATTTTTACTCGAATTAGCAAATGGTAAATTAATTTCAGCAGATAATATATGTCGGAATCGAGAAATTAAACTGGTTAGCGAAACATTTAAGATTGATTTGATACCAGTAGAGTTAGGGAGTTTTGATGTGATAATCGGTATGGACTGGTTGAAAGAAGTGAAAGCAGAGATCGTTTGTTACAAAAATGCAATTCGCATTATACGAGAAAAAGGAAAACCCTTAATGGTGTACGGAGAAAAGGGCAACACGAAGCTACATCTTATTAGTAATTTGAAGGCACAAAAACTAATAAGAAAAGGTTGCTATGCTGTTCTAGCACACGTCGAGAAAGTACAAACTGAAGAAAAGAGCATCAATGATGTTCCCGTCGCAAAAGAATTTCCCGATGTATTTCCGAAAGAATTACCGGGATTACCCCCACATCGATCCGTTGAATTTCAAATAGATCTTGTACCAGGAGCTGCACCAATAGCTCGTGCTCCTTACAGACTCGCACCCAGCGAGATGAAAGAACTGCAAAGCCAATTACAAGAACTTTTAGAGCATGGTTTCATTCGACCAAGCACGTCACCGTGGGGAGCTCCTGTTTTGTTTGTCAAGAAGAAAGATGGTACATTCAGGTTGTGTATCGACTACCGAGAGTTGAACAAACTTACCATCAAGAACCGCTACCCACTACCGAGAATCGACGACTTATTTGATCAACTACAAGGCTCGTCTGTTTATTCAAAGATTGACTTACGTTCCGGGTATCATCAAATGCGGGTGAAAGAAGATGATATTCCAAAGACTGCTTTCAGAACACGTTACGGTCATTACGAGTTTATGGTCATGCCATTTGGTTTAACTAATGCACCAGCTGTGTTCATGGACCTTATGAACCGAGTGTGTGGACCATACCTTGACAAGTTTGTCATTGTTTTCATTGATGACATACTTATTTACTCAAAGAATGACCAAGAACACGGTGAACATTTGAGAAAGGTGTTAGAAGTATTGAGGAAGGAAGAATTGTACGCTAAATTTTCAAAGTGTGCATTTTGGTTGGAAGAAGTTCAATTCCTCGGTCACATAGTGAACAAAGAAGGTATTAAGGTGGATCCGGCAAAGATAGAAACTGTTGAAAAGCGGGAAACCCCGAAAACTCCGAAACACATACGCCAGTTTTTAGGACTAGCTGGTTACTACAGAAGGTTCATCCAAGACTTTTCCAGAATAGCAAAACCCTTGACTGCATTAACGCATAAAGGGAAGAAATTTGAATGGAATGATGAACAAGAGAAAGCGTTTCAGTTATTGAAGAAAAAGCTAACTACGGCACCTATATTGTCATTGCCTGAAGGGAATGATGATTTTGTGATTTATTGTGATGCATCAAAGCAAGGTCTCGGTTGTGTATTAATGCAACGAACGAAGGTGATTGCTTATGCGTCTAGACAATTGAAGATTCACGAACAAAATTATACGACGCATGATTTGGAATTAGGCGCGGTTGTTTTTGCATTAAAGACTTAGAGGCACTACTTATATGGGGTCAAAAGTATTATATATACCGACCACAAAAGTCTTCAACACATATTTAATCAGAAACAACTGAATATGGGGCAGCGTAGGTGGATTGAATTATTGAATGATTACGACTTTGAGATTCGTTACCACCCGGGGAAGGCAAATGTGGTAGCCGATGCCTTGAGCAGGAAGGACAGAGAACCCATTCGAGTAAAATCTATGAATATAATGATTCATAATAACCTTACTACTCAAATAAAGGAGGCGCAACAAGGAGTTTTAAAAGAGGGAAATTTAAAGGATGAAATACCCAAAGGATCGGAGAAGCATCTTAATATTCGGGAAGACGAAACCTGGTATAGGGCTGAAAGGATTTGGGTACCAAAATTTGGAGATATGAGAGAAATGGTACTTAGAGAAGCTCATAAAACCAGATACTCAATACATCCGGGAACGGGGAAGATGTACAAGGATCTCAAGAAACATTTTTGGTGGCCGGGTATGAAAGCCGATGTTGCTAAATACGTAGGAGAATGTTTGACGTGTTCTAAGGTCAAAGCTGAGCATCAGAAACCATCAGGTCTACTTCAACAACCCGAAATCCCAGAATGGAAATGGAAAAACATTACCATGGATTTCATCACTAAATTGCCAAGGACTGCAAGTGGTTTTGATACTATTTGGGTAATAGTTGATCGTCTCACCAAATCAGCACACTTCCTGCCAATAAGAGAAGATGACAAGATGGAGAAGTTAGCACGACTGTATTTGAAGGAAGTCGTCTCCAGACATGGAATACCAATCTCTATTATCTCTGATAGGGATGGCAGATTTATTTCAAGATTCTGGCAGACATTACAGCAAGCATTAGAAACTCGTCTAGACATGAGTACTGCCTATCATCCACAAACTGATGGGCAGAGCGAAAGGACGATACAAACGCTTGAAGACATGCTACGAGCATGTGTTATTGATTTCGGAAACAGTTGGGATCGACATCTACCGTTAGCAGAATTTTCCTACAATAACAGCTACCATTCAAGCATTGAGATGGCGCCGTTTGAAGCACTTTATGGTAGAAAGTGCAGGTCTCTGATTTGTTGGAGTGAAGTGGGGGATAGACAGATTACGGGTCCGGAGATTATACAAGAAACTACCGAGAAGATCATCCAAATTCAACAACGATTGAAAACCGCCCAAAGTCGACAAAAGAGCTACGCTGACATTAAAAGAAAAGATATAGAATTTGAAATTGGAGAGATGGTCATGCTTAAAGTTGCACCTTGGAAGGCGTTGTTCGATTTGGTAAACGAGGGAAATTAAATCCAAGGTATATTGGACCATTCAAGATTATTGATCGTGTCGGACCAGTAGCTTACCGACTTGAGTTACCTCAACAACTCGCGGCTGTACATAACACTTTCCACGTCTCGAATTTGAAGAAATGTTTTGCTAAAGAAGATCTCACTATTCCGTTAGATGAAATCCAAATCAACGAAAAACTTCAATTCATCGAAGAACCCGTCGAAATAATGGATCGTGAGGTTAAAAGACTTAAGCAAAACAAGATACCAATTGTTAAGGTTCGATGGAATGCTTGTAGAGGACCCGAGTTCACCTGGGAGCGTGAAGATCAGATGAAGAAGAAATACCCGCATCTATTTCCAGAAGATTCGTCAACACCTTCAACAGCTTAAAATTTCGGGACGAAATTTATTTAATGGGTAGGTACTGTAGTGACCCGAACTTTTCCATGTTTATATATATTAATTGAGATTGATATTTACATGATTAAATGTTTCCAACATGTTAAGCAATCAAACTTGTTAAGACTTGATTAATTGAAATATGTTTCATATAGACAATTGACCACCCAAGTTGACCGGTGATTCACGAACGTTAAAACTTGTAAAAACTATATGATGACATATATATGGATATATATATATATAGTTAACATGATACTATGATAAGTAAACATATCATTAAGTATATTAACAATGAACTACATACGTAAAAACAAGACTACTAACTTAATGATTTTTAAACGAGACATATATGTAACGATTATCGTTGTAAAGACATTTAATGTATATATATCATATTAAGAGATATTCATACATGATAATATCATGATAATATAATAATTTAAAATCTCATTTGATATTATAAACATTGGGTTAACAACATTTAACAAGATCGTTAACCTAAAGGTTTCAAAACAACACTTACATGTAACGACTAACGCTGACTTAACGACTCAGTTAAAATGTATATACATGTAGTGTTTTAATATGTATTTATACACTTTTGAAAGACTTCAATACACTTATCAAAATACTTCTACTTAACAAAAATGCTTACAATTACATCCTCGTTCAGTTTCATCAACAATTCTACTCGTATGCACCCGTATTCGTACTCGTACAATACACAGCTTTTAGATGTATGTACTATTGGTATATACACTCCAATGATCAGCTCTTAGCAGCCCATGTGAGTCACCTAACACATGTGGGAACCATCATTTGGCAACTAGCATGAAATATCTCATAAAATTACAAAAATATGAGTAATCATTCATGACTTATTTACATGAAAACAAAATTACATATCCTTTATATCTAATCCATACACCAACGACCAAAAACACCTACAAACACTTTCATTCTTCAATTTTCTTCATCTAATTGATCTCTCTCAAGTTCTATCTTCAAGTTCTAAGTGTTCTTCATAAATTCCAAAAGTTCTAGTTTCATAAAATCAAGAATACTTTCAAGTTTGCTAGCTCACTTCCAATCTTGTAAGGTGATCATCCAACCTCAAGAAATCTTTGTTTCTTACAGTAGGTTATCATTCTAATACAAGGTAATAATCATATTCAAACTTTGATTCAATTTCTATAACTATAACAATCTTATTTCAAGTGATGATCTTACTTGAACTTGTTTTCGTGTCATGATTCTGCTTCAAGAACTTCGAGCCATCCAAGGATCCGTTGAAGCTAGATCCATTTTTCTCTTTTCCAGTAGGTTTATCCAAGGAACTTAAGGTAGTAATGATGTTCATAACATCATTCGATTCATACATATAAAGCTATCTTATTCGAAGGTTTAAACTTGTAATCACTAGAACATAGTTTAGTTAATTCTAAACTTGTTCGCAAACAAAAGTTAATCCTTCTAACTTGACTTTTAAAATCAACTAAACACATGTTCTATATCTATATGATATGCTAACTTAATAATTTAAAACCTGGAAACACGAAAAACACCGTAAAACTGGATTTACGCCGTTGTAGTAACACCGCGGGCTGTTTTGGGTTAGTTAATTAAAAACTATGATAAACTTTGATTTAAAAGTTGTTATTCTGAGAAAATGATTTTTATTATGAACATGAAACTATATCCAAAAATTATGGTTAAACTCAAAGTGGAAGTATGTTTTCTAAAATGGTCATCTAGACGTCGTTCTTTCGACTGAAATGACTACCTTTACAAAAACGACTTGTAACTTATTTTTTCAACAATAAACCTATACTTTTTCTGTTTAGATTCATAAAATAGAGTTCAATATGAAACCATAGCAATTTGATTCACTCAAAACGGATTTAAAATGAAGAAGTTATGGGTAAAACAAGATTGGATAATTTTTCTCATTTTAGCTACGTGAAAATTGGTAACAAATCTATTCCAACCATAACTTAATCAACTTGTATTGTATATTATGTAATCTTGAGATACCATAGACACGTATACAATGTTTCGACCTATCATGTCGACACATCTATATATATTTCGGAACAACCATAGACACTCTATATGTGAATGTTGGAGTTAGCTATACAGGGTTGAGGTTGATTCCAAAATATATATAGTTTGAGTTGTGATCAATACTGAGATACGTATACACTGGGTCGTGGATTGATTCAAGATAATATTTATCGATTTATTTCTGTACATCTAAATGTGGACAACTAGTTGTAGGTTACTAACGAGGACAGCTGACTTAATAAACTTAAAACATCAAAATATATTAAAAGTGTTGTAAATATATTTTGAACATACTTTGATATATATGTATATATTGTTATAGGTTCGTGAATCAACCAGTGGCCAAGTCTTACTTCCCGACGAAGTAAAAATCTGTGAAAGTGAGTTATAGTCCCACTTTTAAAATCTAATATTTTTGGGATGAGAATACATGCAGGTTTTATAAATGATTTACAAAATAGACACAAGTACGTGAAACTACATTCTATGGTTGAATTATCGAAATCGAATATGCCCCTTTTTATTAAGTCTGGTAATCTAAGAATTAGGGAACAGACACCCTAATTGACGCGAATCCTAAAGATAGATCTATTGGGCCTAACAAACCCCATCCAAAGTACCGGATGCTTTAGTACTTCGAAATTTATATCATATCCGAAGGGTGTCCCGGAATGATGGGGATATTCTTATATATGCATCTTGTTAATGTCGGTTACCAGGTGTTCACCATATGAATGATTTTTATCACTATGTATGGGATGTGTATTGAAATATGAAATCTTGTGGTCTATTATTATGATTTGATATATATAGGTTAAACCTATAACTCACCAACATTTTTGTTGACGTTTTAAGCATGTTTATTCTCAGGTGATTACTAAGAGCTTCCGCTGTCACATACTTAAATAAGGACGAGATTTGGAGTCCATGCTTGTATGATATTGTGTAAAAACTGCATTCAAGAAACTTATTTTGTTGTAACATATTTGTATTGTAAACCATTATGTAATGGTCGTGTGTAAACAGGATATTTTAGATTATCATTATTTGATAATCTACGTAAAGCTTTTTAAACCTTTATTGATGAAATAAAGGTTATGGTTTGTTTTAAAATGAATGCAGTCTTTGAAAAACGTCTCATATAGAGGTCAAAACCTCGCAACGAAATCAATTAATATGGAACGTTTTTAATCAATAAGAACGGGACATTTCACCTGTCAAGTTTTATCTCATTTGTTCGTAAAGCATAGTTTAAATAACGTTGTATAGTATCTGAAAAACAGTTATCAGAAAAATAGTTTAGTTTCCTTGACCACGAGATTTTACAAGTACAACCCCAAGTTGCAAAACGTTTGCATAATCTGAGCACCTGAATACTAGCAATGACCCGAGTATAGAAACCACTATACCCGCCTTTACCTCATAAAATGTTATACACTTGATCGAGCGTATCTAATGTTCAAAGTAAATGCACCACAGTTAATAATGTAGGGTGAGGTTGTCAACCTAACGGATCCGTCCATCTAAATTGTGCTTACACCGATGGTATTAAAAGTATTCAAGCTAGAGACTTTTTGATCAAACTCAATACGCATATATATAGTACTTGTGTCAATACAAAAGCATTTGATAATGTAAGTATAACAGCGTGTATTCTCATCCCTGAAAACATGTAAAAAGCGGGACTGTAGACTCACCTTTGAATAAAGCTCGGATGACAGACAAAAACTTGTACGGTTTACAGCTGAATAATGCAACCTAAGTATACGTATTTAGGTTGGTCAATATATGTATCTTAAATAAGGGTGGTTTCATAGTATAAGTTGTCTCATTGCTCGACTCGACGCGTTTCAAAGTAAAAGTCAACTATATCATGCAAGTCAAACAAAGTCAACCGAAGTCAAATCGAAAGTCAAACTTGGTCAATATGGCCAAATAAAGTCAAAATCAGTAGGTTCATGACAAATGTTGGTCAACATGTCAAACCAAAGTCAAACAACACATTTTAGATCATACATGGTCAACTTCACAATTTCAGTTTATCGTTGTGCCAAAGTTCATGAACACGTAGCATACTTAGCACATTATCTCATAGTACAAAATTCATGCAAACATGGAAAACTCCAGATCATAAGTATACTCAAAATCAATTCTAAAAAGTCTGGCCGGGGTCTCATACGATAATTAAAAGTCAGGAATCAGAAGGGGTACATTTGGGGTTTGCTAAGTCAGTTTCTGACCGCGCACTGATTTCGTTTTGGCTATAACCGGAGCTAGGAACATGAAATTGATACAAGGTCAGTGGCCATAGTTAAAGTACAGTAAAACTAACACATATCAAAAATCAAGCAATTTTTGTTTAGCAAATTTGTACAGTTTATTCAATTTGTACAGTTTATTCATGCAAGTTAAATGTTCAGTTTTTCAGCTCAATTCAGGAGTCACACAAAGTATGACACTAGTGTGCCCAATGCATAAAGTTTCGGAGTTTGCAATAAACTAACCATAAGTCACATATAATGTCAACATTCATATTCAAGAAGCTTACATGCTCATTCAATAAACAGAATCCACAGAGTATAAAATAGAGAGCAATTTACAGATTCGATTCTAGTTTAGCTAGTCACATTCGCACGCGATTATCCAAAGATCTATATATAATTAGCCTATGATATCTACATGAAAGGTGAATTAATTTTTGTTTAATTTTCAAATATGCAAAGCTTTAATCGCAGAAATTAACACATTTTATCAAACAAGGCTGTTTTCATGCAAGTGTTGTATAAATCCACTTTTACACTAAATCAAGCATATCTCGGGTTATACATAAGCAAACGACATGATATCCTAGTGTAACTTGAGTATTTTTAAATTATCTTTCCAGTGGTATAAGTTTCACAAGCCAATTCGTGGTCTAACAAACCCATATTTCTGATTACACAACAAAAACACAACGTTAATTCAAATGGACATAACTTGATCATCCGAAAACGAAATCGAGCGAATTCAAAGCCTAAAATCAATAGTTTTTCGCAAGGATTCTGAATATAACATAATATCATGCATTTGAAAAACTTAAAATCACTGTACATACAATAAACAATTCAGTTTTCAAGTTAATCAAAACAACCGGACAAATTAACGCATCAAATAATAACCACACATCAAGACTTGAGCAATAGACAACCTAGATCATGAAATCTTAATAAAAATCTGATTTTTAAAGATTAGAGTTTGCTATTTATACCTTTGATCACGAAAAGAATTATATCAACGCGTAGAGGATGAAGAGAATTGCAACTTTGATGTTGAGTGTTTAATCTAATTGTGAAAAATTGATGGTGTTCTTGTGTGTGGAAGTGGCGACGTGAAGAGAGCAAGGGAGAGGGGACGATCGGCTGCAATTTTTAATTAGGGGATTATGAGCAGTTTAGGTTTTAGGTTAGTCTTAAATAGTTAGAGCCTAACACAAATAACAAGGGTTTGTCACTAGTTGGCCCAAAGTGGAAAGAAAAGGGGTGCCCATGGGGAAGTCGGCCGAACATGGCCCAATGGGGTATTCCCGGGCTCGCGTTGTCTAGTACTGTGTAATCGTGGCTCGTTTCAAGTGCCGTTTAGACGTACCGAAGTCCCGGAACGCTACACCGATCGTTAAAATGCAACCAATCGTTTAATTTATTAAAAACCCAATAAATTAAATATTTTAAAAAGTTAATAATTATTAAAATAATTATTAAAATAAACCCGAGCGTTTCGTTGCTCAAAGAGCAGTTATCAAAACCGTATTGTTTTTATCGTATTCCTTTATCCGAAATATTTATTCGAATTAATATTAACCCATATTAATTATTGTAACCCTCCAAGGATCAAGTATGTATTTATTACATATAAACACACAAAAGTCAAGTAATCGCCGTTAAATAAACTAACAGAATGTTAACGGAAGTAACGGAAAAAGCAGGATTGTTACAGGTTAGCTACATCACAACAATACGATAATATAATATATATAACAATGCGTAAACCGCCCAAGGTTAACCCCTTAACCCAATACCAAATGAAGATTGGCCGAACTACACGAGCCTTAGTAAATCAGCACCACACACGACTACTATCTTCAATACCATTACAATATCGAGGTTGGCTGAAACTACACGAGCCTTAGTGAATCCGCACCACACGTGACCACTACCTCAATAAGATGACCGAATCTACACGCATCATCGTGAATCCGCACCACACTTGATTCACCTCCCAAATCAAAACCCACGGTTCTGGGATTATATTAATCCATATCATCGGGGTTACTCAACCGCAACTCAAATACCAACCCTTCGCCATCGGGGTTACTCAACCGCAACTCGAATACCAACCCTTCGCCATCGGGGTTACTCAACCGCAACTCAAATACCAACCCTTCACCATCGGGGTTATATAAATACACATCACAAGCCCATGTGATAACTACACACAAAGTGTGCACCTCGCCAAAGGTGGTCAACCAAAACGCACAACGGTGCCAATTGGACCTATTACACAAGTCCATCAAATCCACCTATAGGTGAAGTGAGCTCTATAGCTGAGGTTCACTTCACCCAACCCGCACCCATCCTATACATACATATGCACATAGTATATTGACACTCACTGTAACATCCCAGGTAAACGTTCCCCGTAGCATGATATTGTCCGCTTTGCCCGTAGGCGCACAGATTTTTCTTGGAAACCACACACGACGAGCACTTTCCCAGGAGGTCACCCATCCTGGTAGTGCTCTCGCCTGAGCACGCTTAACTGCAGAGTTCTCATGAGATCTGCTGCGCTTTGTAGTGACCCGAACTTTTCCATGTTTATATATATTAATTGAGATTGATATTTACATGACTAAATGTTTCCAACATGTTAAGCAATCAAACTTGTTAAGACTTGATTTATTGAAATATGTTTCATATAGACAATTGACCACCCAAGTTGACCGGTGATTCACGAACGTTAAAACTTGTAAAAACTATATGATGACATATATATGGATATATATATAGTTAACATGATACTATGATAAGTAAACATATCATTAAGTATATTAACAATGAACTACATATGTAAAAACAAGACTACTAACTTAATGATTTTTAAACGAGACATATATGTAACGATTATCGTTGTAAAGACGTTTAATGTATATATATCATATTAAGAGATATTCATACATGATAATATAATAATTTAAAATCTCATTTGATATTATAAACATTGGGTTAACAACATTAACAAGATCGTTAACCTAAAGGTTTCAAAACAACACTTACATGTAACGACTAACGATGACTTAACGAATCAGTTAAAATGTATATACATGTAGTGTTTTAATATGTATTTATACACTTTTGGAAGACTTCAATACACTTATCAAAATACTTCTACTTAACAAAAATGCTTACAATTACATCCTCGTTCAGTTTCATCAACAATTCTACTAGTATGCACCCGTATTCGTACTCGTACAATACACAGCTTTTAGATGTATGTACTATTGGTATATACACTCCAATGATCAGCTCTTAGCAGCCCATGTGAGTCACCTAACACATGTGGGAACCATCATTTGGCAACTAGCATGAAATATCTCATAAAATTACAAATATATGAGTAATCATTCATGACTTATTTACATGAAAACAAAATTACATATCCTTTATATCTAATCCATATACCAACGACCAAAAACACCTACAAACACTTTCATTCTTCAATTTTCTTCATCTAATTGATCTCTCTCAAGTTCTATCTTCAAGTTCTAAGTGTTCTTCATATATTCTACAAGTTCTAGTTACATAAAATCAAGAATACTTTCAAGTTTGCTAGCTCACTTCCAATCTTGTAAGGTGATCATCCAACCTCAAGAAATCTTTGTTTCTTACAGTAGGTTATCATTCTAATACAAGGTAATAATCATATTCAAACTTTGGTTCAATTTCTATAACTATAACAATCTTATTTCAAGTGATGATCTTACTTGAACTTGTTTTCGTGTCATGATTCTGCTTCAAGAACTTCGAGCCATCCAAGGATCCATTGAAGCTAGATCCATTTTTCTCTTTTCCAGTAGGTTTATCCAAGGAACTTAAGGTAGTAATGATGTTCATAACATCATTCGATTCATACATATAAAGCTATATTATTCGAAGGTTTAAACTTGTAATCACTAGAACATAGTTTAGTTAATTCTAAACTTGTTCGCAAACAAAAGTTAATCCTTCTAACTTGACTTTTAAAATCAACTAAACACATGTTCTATATCTATATGATATGCTAACTTAATGATTTAAAACCTGGAAACACGAAAAACACCGTAAAACCGGATTTACGCCGTCGTAGTAACACCGCGGGCTGTTTTGGGTTAGTTAATTAAAAACTATGATAAACTTTGATTTAAAAGTTGTTATTCTGAGAAAATGATTGTTATTATGAACATGAAACTATATCCAAAAATTATGGTTAAACTCAAAGTGGAAGTATGTTTTCTAAAATGGTCATCTAGACGTCGTTCTTTCGACTGAAATGACTACCTTGACAAAAACGACTTGTAACTTACTTTTCCGACTATAAACCTATACTTTTTCTGTTTAGATTCATAAAATAGAGTTCAATATGAAACCATAGCAATTTGATTCACTCAAAACGGATTTAAAATGAAGAAGTTATGGGTAAAACAAGATTGAATAATTTTTCTCATTTTAGCTACGTGAAAATTGGTAACAAATCTATTCCAACCATAACTTAATCAACTTGTATTGTATATTATGTAATCTTGAGATACCATAGACACGTATACAATGTTTCGACCTATCATGTCGACACATCTATATATGTTTCGGAACAACCATAGACACTCTATATGTGAATGTTGGAGTTAGCTATACAGGCTTGAGGTTGATTCCAAAATATATATAGTTTGAGTTGTGATCAATACTGAGATACGTATACACTGGGTCGTGGATTGATTCAAGATAATATTTATCGATTTATTTCTGTACATCTAACTGTGGACAACTAGTTGTAGGTTACTAACGAGGACAGCTGACTTAATAAACTTAAAACATCAAAATATATTAAAAGTGTTGTAAATATATTTTGAACATACTTTGATATATATATGTATATATTGTTATAGGTTCGTGAATCAACCAGTGGCCAAGTCTTACTTCCCGACGAAGTAAAAATCTGTGAAAGTGAGTTATAGTCCCACTTTTAAAATCTAATATTTTTGGGATGAGAATACATGCAGGTTTTATAAATGATTTACAAAATAGACACAAGTACGTGAAACTACATTCTATGGTTGAATTATCGAAATCGAATATGCCCCTTTTTAATAAGTATGGTAATCTAAGAATTAGGGAACAGACACCCTAATTGACGCGAATCCTAAAGATAGATCTATTGGGCCTAACAAACCCCATCCAAAGTACCGGATGCTTTAGTACTTCGAAATTTATATCATATCCGAAGGGTGTCCCGGAATGATGGGGATATTCTTATATATGCATCTTGTTAATGTTGGTTACCAGGTGTTCACCATATGAATGATTTTTATCTCTATGTATGGGATGTGTATTGAAATATGAAATCTTGTGGTCTATTATTATTATGATTTGATATATATAGGTTAAACCTATAACTCACCAACATTTTTGTTGACGTTTTAAGCATGTTTATTCTCAGGTGATTATTAAGAGCTTCCGCTGTCGCATACTTAAATAAGGACGAGATTTGGAGTCCATGCTTGTATGATATTGTGTAAAAACTGCATTCAAGAAACTTATTTTGTTGTAACATATTTGTATTGTAAACCATTATGTAATGGTCGTGTGTAAACAGGATATTTTAGATTATCATTATTTGATAATCTACGTAAAGCTCTTTAAACCTTTATTGATGAAATAAAGGTTATGGTTTGTTTTAAAATGAATGCAGTCTTTGAAAAACGTCTCATATAGAGGTCAAAACCTCGCAACGAAATCAATTAATATGGAACGTTTTTAATCAATAAGAACGGGACATTTCAGTTGGTATCCGAGCGTTGGTCTTAGAGAACCAGAATTTTGCATTAGTGTGTCTTATCGAGTTTGTTAGGATGCATTAGTGAGTCTGGACTTCGACCGTGTTTACTTGAAAAATGATTGCTTAACAAATTTTGTTAGAAACTATATATTTTTAACATGTGAATATTATGTGATATATTAATCTCTTAACGCGTTTGATATTATGTGATAGATGTCTACCTCTAGAACAAGTCTCATTGACTCACCTAATAATAATGAAGAGCCAAATGTAAATTGGAATGATTCGTGGACTGATTCACAAGTTCCCGAAGAGGAACCGGAAGAAGAGTCGGAACCAGAAGAAGAATCGGAACCGGAAGAAGAATCGGAACCGGATGAAGAAATAGAACCGGTGGGGGAAATAATAAAACGGTTAAGTAAAAGAAAATCCTCAACCAACCGACCAAGGTTAATTATGGTCAATGGTGTTTCCGCTAAGGAAGCAAAATATTGGGAGGATTACCAATTCTCCGATGAATCGGATTCTGACGAGAATTCCGATGATGTTATAGAAATTACCCCAACTGAATTTAAAAAGGCAAAAGAAAATAATAAGGGAAAGGGCATAAAAATAGAGAAATCTAATTCCAACCCCGATGAACTTTATATGTATCGTCAACCCCCGAAGTCCTTAAGTTGTAACAATGACCCGGGAACCTCTAAACCACCAGGTTTTTCTAAACCAATGTGGAAAATTACGGCTCGTATTAGGGGAACATCATATATCCCTAGAAACTTGGCAAAACGAACCAAAACCGAAGAAGAAGAAACGAGCGAGTCGGAATAAGATAGTTGTATTCGTGTGGTGTAATATATGTAATATAGTGTGCTTATGCTTTATGATATATGTAAAAATTGCTTGTATTAATAAGTATTTTTTTTATGAATCTAACTCTTGTCTATTTTACAGTATAAAAACACAAAATGGATAGACAACCCAATATTTTAAGAGACCTACCCGGAGACATGATTGATGAAATCTTGTCTAGAGTCGGTCAGAATTCTTCGGTACAACTATTTACGGCAAAATCAGTTTGTAAGACATTCGAAGAACGTTCCAAGAATGCCTTGGTTTATAAAAGTCTTTCGTTCGGAAGATGGGGAATATCACATTGGGAAATCCATAAGTTACGATGTGTTTACTTTGACGCATATATTGCGGGGAACCCAAATGCTATTTTACGCAACGGGTTAAGAAATTATTTTGACTCAGTATATCCGAATATAGGACTTCGTGATTTAGAAAAAGTGGCTAACATGCAACATAAAGAAGCATGTTATGCTTACGGGTTAGTAATGTTCGCTTCTCACCAAAGTGAGAACAAGAACATCGGGCTACAACTATTAAACAAAACGTTCCCACAAGTGACGGAGTCGGTAATTGGGGTAAGAAATGAGGTTTTTAGATTGTTACGGGACTGTTGGACATTACGTAACCCTCGTCCCTTTGACGACGTTACAACACGCTGTCTTATCAACGGCCATAATGGTTATGTTCCACAAGACCAAGGATGGGAATTAGTCCTAGTAAAACCAGAATGCATGACTTGTTTCTGGACGTATGAATTACGTGTCTTTATTGCCTTTGCTGAACGACTTGTGTACTAGCTAGAATTATCTTCACAACTCTCTTGTATCAAAGTTATTGTGTGCTATATTTCATGCTTTATGTAAAATAAGCGGTATTGTAAGTTTGTAAAATATTGTATAAAAGTTTGAACGCGAAATATTATTATAATCAGTTTTTCATATAGAATTGTAGTAGTTGAATTGTATATTAGCTACTAAGTATGAACTTAACGGGTAGGTACTACCCGAATTTAAACTTATAAAAAGCTAATATGAAGAAAATGCTTTTATAAATGAGTTCATATTATGCTATGAAATACTATTAACTACTCTTGATATTCTGTATGATTAACTTGTTCCATTTGACTATTTTGAAGGAAATGGGACCGACTACTCGACACACCGTGAATATGAATGAAGAGGAATTCCGTACTTTTCTAGCTTCAAACATAGTCGCAGTACAGGCTGCGCTACATACCAACAATAACCTTGGATCTAGCAGTACAGGAAATCGTGTAGGATGCACCTACAAAGAATTTACTGCCTGCAAACCTTTGGAATTTGATGGAACCGAAGGACCGATCGGATTGAAACGGTGGACCGAGAAGGTCGAATCGGTGTTTGCTATAAGTAAGTGTACTGAAGAGGACAAAGTAAAGTATGCTACGCATACCTTCACAGGTTCTGCATTAACATGGTGGAATACCTATCTAGAGCAAGCGGGACAAGACGATGCGTACGCACTACCGTGGTCATCATTCAAGCACTTGATGAACGAGAAGTACCGTCCCAGAACCGAGGTCAATAAGCTCAAGACAGAACTTAGAGGGTTACGAACCCAAGGATTTGATATTACCACGTACGAAAGACGATTCACAGAATTGTGCCTATTGTGTCCGGGAGCATTCGAAGATGAGGAAGAGAAGATCGATGCGTTTGTGAAAGGATTACCGGAAAGAATCCAAGAAGATATAAGTTCACACGAGCCCGCCTCCATACAACAGGCATGTAGAATGGCTCACAAACTAGTGAACCAGATTGAAGAAAGAATTAAAGAACAGACTGCTGAAGAGGCCAATGTGAAGCAAGTCAAAAGAAAGTGGGAGGAAAACGGTGATAAGAATCACCAATACAACAACAACAACAATTATAACAATAATCGCAACAACTATCCTAACAATCGCAATTACAACAAACGGCCCAACAATAACAACAACAACAACAACAACCACAACAATCATCTTAACAACAATAATAACTGCAACAACAACAACAATCAGAAGCAGCTATGCCAAAGGTGTGAAAAGTATCACTCGGGGTTCTGCACCAAATTTTGCAACAAGTGTAAAAGAAATGGTCATAGCGCGGCGAAGTGTGATGTCTACAGACCAGGGGTTAACAGAACGAAAGGAACAAATGGTGTCGGAACGAGTAATGGCGGAGCAAGTAGTGTCGGAGCAAGTTATGCCAATGTAGTTTGTTATAAATGTGGAAAACCGGGCCACATTATTAGAAATTGCCCGAACCAGGAGAACACGAATGGACAAGGCCGCGGAAGAGTTTTCAATATTAATGCGGCAGAGGCACAGGAAGACCCGGAGCTTGTTACGGGTACGTTTCTTATTGACAATAAATCTGCTTACGTTTTATTTGATTCGGGTGCGGATAGAAGCTATATGAGTAGAGATTTTTGTGCTAAATTAAGTTGTCCATTGACGCCTTTGGATAGTAAATTTTTACTCGAATTAGCAAATGGTAAATTAATTTCAGCAGATAATATATGTCGGAATCGAGAAATTAAACTGGTTAGCGAAACATTTAAGATTGATTTGATACCAGTAGAGTTAGGGAGTTTTGATGTGATAATCGGTATGGACTGGTTGAAAGAAGTGAAAGCAGATATCGTTTGTTACAAAAATGCAATTCGCATTATACGAGAAAAAGGAAAACCCTTAATGGTGTACGGAGAAAAGGGCAACACGAAGCTACATCTTATTAGTAATTTGAAGGCACAAAAACTAATAAGAAAAGGTTGCTATGCTGTTCTAGCACACGTCGAGAAAGTACAAACTGAAGAAAAGAGCATCAATGATGTTCCCGTCACAAAAGAATTTCCCGATGTATTTTCGAAAGAATTACCGGGATTACCCCCACATCGATCCGTTGAATTTCAAATAGATCTTTGACCAGGAGCTGCACCAATAGCTCGTGCTCCTTACAGACTCGCACCCAGCGAGATGAAAGAACTGCAAAGCCAATTACAAGAACTTTTAGAGCGTGGTTTCATTCGAGCAAGCACATCACCGTGGGGAGCTCCTGTTTTGTTTGTCAAGAAGAAAGATGGTACATTCAGGTTGTGTATCGACTACCGAGAGTTGAACAAACTTACCATCAAGAACCGCTACCCACTACCGAGAATCGACGACTTATTTGATCAACTACAAGGCTCGTCTGTTTATTCAAAGATTGACTTACGTTCCGGGTATCATCAAATGCGGGTGAAAGAAGATGATATTCCAAAGACTGCTTTCAGAACACGTTACGGTCATTACGAGTTCATGGTCATGCCGTTTGGTTTAACTAATGCAACAGCTGTGTTCATGGACCTTATGAACCGAGTG